>NC_138751.1:54809306-55496806 GCF_965113315.1 Podarcis vaucheri
AAAAACAGGCTGGTTTCAGAAGAATGGTATGTTTTCACATATGTACAAATGTATTTTTAATGGATCTAGGTTTCTAATAGAACTTTGCTTTTTACCATTATAATTCCTTCCACATAGTTCATTCCTTTCTTCACTTTTCTACCGTCACTTTGAAATATTTCTCCCTCTCTCCAATAGCAAAAGGTGCATGAACTGATTTAAAAAAATTAATAAGCTTACCATTGGTCCAACTGGTCCTGTTACTCCAGGTTCACCCTATGAGAAAAAGGGTTCTATTAGCCATTATTATTATTATTATTATTATTATTATTATTATTATTAGCCATCCTATACCCACAGGTCTCAGGGCAGTTCCTTTAAGAGCACACATTCTCTTCTATGGGACAGAGAGAGCAGAAGCATGCAAAAAACAAGCCAACAAGGTTACCTTCTCTCCTGGTCTTCTTATCACTTCTGTTAATGATTCAGCTGAAGCAAAGATGGCTCCTGGCTCACCCTTTTCACCCTACAAAAATCACATTATTTCATTTTTCCTCCAAGGTTTGATGTTTACATTTATCTGGCGTACATAAATCTATCAGATGATTTTGCTGCTTTATTCACTTATACCAAGAGCTGACATGAATCTGGCTTCAAATAGCCTCTTCCAAATGAGAAACAAACCAATGGTTTGATGTACAGGGATCAGTCCACAGATATGGGTCCCAGATGTGGAAAAGTTGAAAACTAACAAGGGAACAATTCACAACGCCCCATTGTTATCCTTGGATCCTGGAATGTGCTGCTAGATCCATAGCCCCGAATTACAATTGTGTGGTTCCACCTTTTTTCAACTTCCCAGAAGAAATTGCTTATTGGATTACCGTTTTGTAAAGGGAAGCTTCATCTCCACCACATTTAAAGGAAATATGACAAACCCTGCAAACCAAATTCTTGAGGTCTCAGGTTGCCAAGATGTCTTGAGCTCACCTTTGAATATACAAGAGGAAATCATCCCTAACAGTTCCCAAACATGCTGGTAACCACCTCACATTTCTAAACTGGTCTCTTGCCTGCTTTCCTTTTTACCTGCTTTCCTTTCTCTCCTGGTGAACCAGGAAGTCCAATGTCTCCTTTTGGTCCCCTGGGGCCCTAGAAAAAATCAAAGTAGACTTTCTATAAACAGGCCTATTATGATTAGGTAACTTCCGCATGTTGCCAAATATGATTAAAATCTGATTGTTTTTAGGACAACAGCAGACCTGTATGCAAAACTGGGTCTGCTGACAAATCTCTACAGAGCCATGGTCATGGCTGGGGAGGGGACATGGGCATCTGCTGAGACTGGGAGAGGGAAGGAACTGAGGGCATCAGCAGTGGGTGGAATGTGGGTCTGGATGCTGTGTCCACCCACAGAGGGACAGTCAGCCAGCCTATCCAATGGGAATCAAGGGAGGGGTAGACCTGGAGTGCAGGTTTCTCAGAGGCTACATCTACCCAAGTGTCATCATCATTCACAAGGTCTACCAGAAATAGTAGGTATGTTTGTAATATTTACTTTACCCTTCCCCTAGAAAAATTCCTGTGGATGTCCATGGGAGGGGGGTGATTTAAAGTGCAGAATGGGGGAGGTGGGAGCAAGTTGTTGCCCCTGCCCTCATCACTGCCCATACTATTTCAGCCCCTTTCCCTCCTCTACCAGTGTCCTTTTTACAGGTAGCTCTAGCTGTGGTCAGGCATCCCACTGACCACGACACAGAAAATCAGGGGAAGGCTCCAGGTATTCACTCCAGCCCTGTCCCAAGCATCCCCAGGAGTGTGGGCTGCTCTTCATACCTGTCTGCAATTAGCATGGAAGCCTGGAATGGGTTTAAATGTGTGTGAATGAGCATACCCAGAAACTCTCCCTGTGATTCGGAATCCTGATTCCCAGTGTATTCAGAAAAGTCTGAAGAGCAAAGCCTGAGAGGTTTCGAGTGGGGCTTGCCTATATCTCTCTGCTCCCAGCCCTGATTTTATGCATCGTGTGTTTGGGACATCATTACCAAGAGCGGGGAAATTCCACTCTGCTTTGGGGATATTTGAGGGATGTGATCATGGAGGGGGAGCAGCATGAGCTTTTTACATCAGTGTTCCCTGCCTCCAGGGCATGTGATCCACTCATTCAAAAGTGATGTGGGAACAGTTACATAACTCCCACACAAATTATGAATCAGCCTACATAAAGACCAAATAGGCTAACAGAAACAGGTAGGCCCAGAGGTGTCAGCTTGTGAGGACATCACACCCTGAAATTGCATGTGTGAGCATCTTGACTCCCTCCATAAGTCAGGCAGAAGATTCCCAGGTTTTGGGAAGGAGGCACCAGGGGAACATTTAGGGGACTACCCTAGTTCTGCCTCGTTGGATCAGGCCTTCTCTTAGCAACAAATACATGTCCCGCTGGAGCCAACATACCCACTGGCCAGGCCAGCAGCCGGGGACACCTTCAGTAAGTGAAGGAGGGCTGTGTGTGCATAGCTGTACACAAGGAGGTTTCATCTGTGTGAGTGGTGGACCTGCCTGGCCAAGGTTTCCACTTGTCTGTGCAACTTCATGTGGGGAGGCCTTCTTCACACGGTTGACAAGTGCTCATCCACCTGTGGCCGGCAGGTGTGTTCATGTTGGGGCCTGGGGGTTGCAACATGGTCCCCATCCCTCAGCCACGTTTGCTACATCTATGGAGCAGAAGGCCTGAAGGGAGCTCAATACTTAATCTGGAAATGTTACAAAAGGAGCATGATGGCAATAGACACCATCCTAGTTTCATTTCCCCTATGATTTATGTGAAATGCTCTTATCTGATGACTTCAAGCATCTGACTGGAACTTGCTGAAGTCATCATATAGAAGAATCAAAGCAGTATCACTTGGTCAGAATTGAAACTTATTCTCAAAGCCGCCACTGGAATCCTGCAGTATAATGTCTCAGATAATTACTCAGATTTATGTTATTTTCTCATTTTCATAGAATCATAGAATCATAGAGTTGGAAGAGACCACAAGGGCCATCGAGTCCAACCCCCTGCCAAGCAGGAAACACCATCAGAGCACTCCTGACATCTGGTTGTCAAGCCTCTGCTTAAAGACCTCCAAAGCAGGAGACTCCACCACACTCCTTGGCAGCAAATTCCACTGTCGAACAGCTCTTACTGTCAGGAAGTTCTTCCTAATGTTTAGGTGGAATCTTCTTTCTTGTAGTTTGGATACATTGCTCTGTGTCCGCTTCTCTGGAGCAGCAGAAAACAACCTTTCTCCCTCCTCTATGTGACATCCTTTTATATATTGGAACATGGCTATCATATCACCCCTTAACCTCCTCTTCTCCAGGCTAAACATGCCCAGCTCCCTTAGCCGTTCCTCATAAGGCATCGTTTCCAGGCCTTTGACCATTTTGGTTGCCCTCCTCTGGACACGCTCCATTTTCTCATTTTCTTCTTAGGACCTTAGAGTTTGTTGGGCATGGTGTGCTTTGTGCACCATGACAAGTGCTAAAACATTAATAGCAATTACATTACATGTTTACTATTTCAGAAACTGGGTATATGGTACTTACAGGAAATCCTGGCAGGCCAGGCTTACCGTCTGGACCCTGTAAAATGCAATGACAAAACAGGTGAAGATGTTTCACTGTGATTAGGATCCCTGCTGTTTGTGGATGCCATTTCATTTTGAACTGCATTTAAAACATTGGACAACTTTCTGTCTGAGTAGCAGAATCCAAGGCTTTAGTTTCAGAAGCTAACAGTCACTGTTAATTACTTGAAAAATATTTTTGGACACACATCCTTTAGGAAACATGGCAGACTTAATATATTGGTTTGCAGGTGTTACTATAGTTGCTAAAAAGTCTTTGCGATATTTTACATTTTGCTATTCACGCAGTCACGCAGTCATAACTGGAAGTCATCTTGCTCAGCAGGAAACTGTATCAAAACCAGCAAGTTTGCATTCATTATTTTGATTTGTGGGAACTGTAAGTTGTGTGGAAATACTTCTCCATGTGATAGAAACATATCATACAGGCCTGCAATGCTTAGTTGATGTGTAAAATAAATCAAAATCCTTTTCCTGATTTTAAAAAGTGAGAGCAGATACAAAGTAAATTCTTTAATACTTGTAAATATATATGGTTAGATCCAGAATGAGGCTCCAGTACTATTACACACTTACCTGGGGAGAAAGCCTCATTTAAATCAGTGAGAGTTACTTCTAAGTAGCGATATACAAATTATTTGTACTCTGAAGTTGGTTGCACGTCATTGCTGGTGAAATCAGTGGGACTTAGCTTGAGGAATGACTAACTTTTCCCATTGATTTCAGTGGGACGGAAGTTCAGCTAAGTCCATCCCATAAACTCCAGGTGGACAGCAACACCTTTGAAGTGACATTTTGTCTTCCCTCATACACAAAAACAAATGTCCCTCTTTAAGAAGATGCTTCTTTTAGCTCCTGCAGGCATTATCGAAAAAGGGAAGTTGGTTTTCCTCTCCAGAACTATCGCTTTACTACTGTGCAAACATATACATAGACGTGCACTCAGCTGATCTGGGGAGATCGCCACCTCCCTGAGTGGCACAAGGTGTTTTTAATCTCCATTGTGGTGCTGGGTTGAACAGAGAGCTTTAAGCCTATCTGTCCTGTCCAGTGGCAGGATGGTGATGAAAACCACCCATCAGGTCAAGGCTTGGTAAGCCGCTGGGGAAGGTTTGGTAGTCCAGATCAGGCCCATGTGCCCACTCCTGCTTTATAAACTTGCTAAAAAGAGTGATATTTTGTGTGTGCGGACACAAGTGCATGTGAAACACGGCATGCATCTGCTTCCACCTCCCCATTCCCATGCTCAACAAACTTTGCCAGGTCAGTAAAAGAGGTGGTAGCAAGTAAATCAGCACTGAAAATCAGAGCATCCATCTCTTACATGGGGGTGGGACCTAACATCTTAACATCCCCTTTGGAAAAATGATGCTTATCACATTGTTTATGCCTCTCACCTGAATAGAGTTACGGGGTGGGATGCAGCAGAAACTGAGATGTGAGTCCCAATCCCTTCCCCGCAGGAGAGATGGATGCAGTGAGCATCCGGCCTGTCAATGCTTATGCAGGCTCTGACGGATTCCTCAAAAGCAGGGTGAGATCAAGCAGGGGTGCTATCTGTTGCAAGCACACCAGCTCAGTTCCTTGCAACAGCCCCAAACTGGGAACAGTTTTCCTATTCCAGGTTAATGTTTTGTTTTTGCAGTTGATTATAGAGATTAAACCATCCCCAATCATCATCACCAACAACATCATCATCATTATATAGTATTATATTCTACATGTTCAGCTAGAAACATACTGGAGATTACTATGATTATATTCTGTTATATTGGATGGATCAAGATCTGTACTCAGGGCTGTTGTCATATAACACAGTGAAGTCCAAAGAGGTTGGTAGAAGAAGCATATTTCTATGTGAGAATCAGAGAAAAATGCTTTAGGAGTTTACTTAAACCAAGGCATTGTTTTACCTAGTAAAACAGAATAGAACATACTCACTGGAGGCCCAACAAGTCCTTTGATTCTCGTAATGTTAAAACTTTCATCTGAAGCATTTAGTGACTGAAAGAGAGAGAGAGAGAGAGAGAGAGAGAGAGAGAGAGAGAGATGCAGGCAAAATGCCAAACATTAATAGAACATCCACTAATTTCTAGAAATATTGGAGAAAAATGAAATGTTCTACTAATTTTATCTAAGATGGAGAAAGGTAAGCAGGTCATCAAAAGCATACACTGTTTTTATACCCCTCTTTTTCAAGCATTATTTATTTTATTGCACTCCAGCAAGAAGTGTCAGACACAGGAGAATAAGGAAGGGGGGGGGACTTTGGAGATTTGCACTAGATAGTCAGACAGAGGAAGCCACTGCAAGGCCTGCTACTTCTGCTTATATTGCTAAACCCCTATAATATGATGTCACTCTCTTTTTTTACTAGAGCTGTGCTGAAGAAACTCCCCAAGGAGCTGGACAGACATGGGTGTGGCATAAAAACCCCCAAAACCTCCTGTGTGCTGGCAGCCTGTCATAATCCCTAATGGGGATCCCTCATTAAAAAAGGGGGAATTGGCCATTAGAACTCTGATCCATCACAAGAGTAAAGATTGCTTCCTGCTATCCACTACATGCAACCACCATAATGGAAGGAGCGAAGGTGCATTTAAAAATACGCAATAAGCACCTACCAGGGAGACACGTTTGACCAAGGCTCTCTGGTGTGTTCATTGTGCTTTTTTCACCCACACATCTCCTTTCCAAATGCTGCATTTAGCAAAATGGAATTTGTCTTAACTATAAAGCAGGCATGTCCAAAGTCTGTTTGGGGGGCCTAATCCAGCCCCAGTGGCAGTTTATTTCTATGGGGCAAAATCAGCAACTTCAATCCTTTCAACTGATCCTATCATCATAAAAAAGCTCAACAACTTCAATCCCATCAACTTTGCTTGGTCGGCCCTCACAGCCCTTCACTTCATCAAATCTGGCCCTCTTTGAAAAATGTTTGGACACCACTGCTTGAAAAGTGAAGTAACATCATGGGCTGGTGCAGAGAGAATGCTCCTAAAGCTCTTTAACCATTGTTCATAAGTTCCTCTACCCGCTTCCCTTTCTGGTGCAAACATCTACAGGATTTACCAAATACGCCTCGCTGTTCATTTTGTGTTTTGAAACCTGCTTCATTAGCATTAACCACAGTAATAGGGGAATCTGTGTGCGAGATGAAGGACTGGAACATGCAATATGGCAGGGTAATTTTCCATCAATATTGGTTAATTTCATCAGAGAAAGGCCCACTTGAAACTCCATTACGGCAATGAAAAAGCGACATGGTTTTGCTTATACAGTATTTGCTGCCAAGGCAACACGCCACATTCTCTGCATCGAGCATAACAGTCACCGGTGAAGTCAAGAGATTTGGCTTTGTATTATTTATAATATTTATGAGATGTCCCAAAGTAATTTCTCTAGGTGTCTTACTTATAAAATAATAAAACATACCAATAAAACCATATTATTATATGTTATTGCTTGGTTTCCCTCTACTTCTATGCCTCAGTGGAATATAAACTCTCAATATCTGACTTCATCTCTAGATGTTGAAGTAATTTGCATTTCATATAAGAACAAATTCCCATGGGTAGTTTCAAAAAACTTTCAGGTTTCAAACTAGCTCACATGGGCTCACTGGAGAATTGAAACATAGTTCAGTCAAATGTTAGACATCTTTATTTCTGCATATATTGGTAACAAACATGCTTTCCAGAATGCTTGGGCAGGAAAGCTTGAAGAAGTAGTTTGTTCTGTACTGTATTTTAGATTATGTAGCAGAACAGAAGGTAACTAAAAAACAGTGTTCTTGTTGTTTCTAATTTGGGGGTGCAGTTTTGCTTACTTAGAGGATTATGAGGTGATCTGAGGGCTGCCATTACAGTCTGGAGCTGCTGCTTTTTTTTACAGTTAAAACATTTCCTTCCCTCACAGATATTAGCTTCTTCAAGAAACTAGAAAGCCTGGCCGGTCAATGACAACCGAGCAGCAACTAACTGGGAGAGATCGTGCTTTTTGGAAAGGTGCTTTTGTTCTTCACAGGGCTACTGAATGTCCAAATAGAGGTATGTGCCTATGGAGAAGGTATACGAGTCCTTAAACCCCACAAACAATTAGGGTAAGCTTCCTCTGTTGTGCGACTTGAGTCTTGTTCTTTAGCTCACTCATAAGTAAACCGAATCTTTTTGAGTCAAGCCAGTACGGCAGCCTCCCCAACTTCTGCTGGGCTGGCCATGATGGCTGAGGATAATGGGAGCTGTAGTCCAACAACAACATCTGGCAACCCAGTGCTGGAACAGAGCCGGGACATTTCTGAAGGTCTTACACAATCTTGCAGGGCTCTCAAGATCGGGCTGATCCGGAAGCTGCAGCCATGGGACCCATGGGGTTTGGTGGGGACAGCAAGAAAGTGCGTCCAGGTTGGGATCTTTCTGCTTTGCCTCAGGCGGTCAAACAGCACGGTTCACCCCTGCTACGAAGTCTAGCTGTGATTACAGTGAAGCAGAGCCTAGGCTCTCACATCCCACTCCCTCTCTCTTTTTACATATCAATGTACTCCATTGCCTGGTATGGAACAGATGTGGCAAAGAATGTCAGAATTTCTGGAATGATTTCAAGATTTTTGTGAAGGCCTCACCTCCAAATCTCCACAAGTGGCAGACATTAGCAGCAGCACTAGGCAAATGCACAAAAGGCGGTTATAATGGTGCTGCAGAATAGCAATAAGATACCTACCCTGGGAATGGCTATGATGGGACCAGGTGGTCCGGGTGGCCCAGGTGGCCCCACAACACTGACACCATCTTGTCCTGGTTCACCCTATTGCAAGAGAATATGGAGGTTAGGAGCGCAGGGAACGACCTTGGGTAATGAGACAAAACCAAACAATGTTAATCTTCTGATTTATAGACGCACACGTTCCGTTTTCCGAACTCAATGCATTCTCAGAAAATTGTTTGTCAGGTGAGCGTTCGCATAACAAGCTGGTGATTTCCATTATTTCCTATGGGAACATTTCTAATCCGTTATCTTTCTCCCACCATGTTTTCTTCCTAAAATGCCCAGAGCCAACCAACAGAAGAAAGACAAAGCAAAACTGGTGTGTCCAATCTCTCCTTCTCCCTGATTGGCCCATCACTTTTCTCCATCCCCCCCCCCCCATTTGGTTTTTGCCTGAAAAATAGCTGCAGCCAGCTAGCAAAGCACAAACAAAGAAGGAAGTGGGCAAACTCCAGCTGTCTGGATATCTGAATCACCCACACATATGTGCCCAGAGTGGGCTGGGGAAACAGAGCCAGATGGGCAGGGTATTTATTATTATTAATTATTATTAAGGTTTGGGCAAAATTCTTTGCATTTGGATAAGTGTATCTGCAGATAACAAGCGGGTGGATAGCGGGACCTGCATGTAGCAGCTTCAGCCCTTGTAAAAAGATGATGGATGCATCACTGAGGTCCAAGTGGATATTGAATTAAATTAAAATAAATGCCACTTCTTACCTTGGGTCCTGGGTCACCCTTATCACCTTTTGACCCCTGCATTTAATTTAAGAGCCAGCATTAATTGCATGAAAGGAAGATGGTAACACTGTCGCTAATAATATAGATTGTATATATTGAAACACGGCTATCCATGAGAGAAACAATGGACAAAACAATAGACAAAAGGTCAGAATTGATTTATTTATTTAATAAAATGTATACACCGCTTGATTTAAAAACAAAACAAAACTCAAAGCAGTTTACAAAAGACAAACAGTAAAATCTAGAAAAATGCATAACCCTACTTTAAAGCGTACAAAACTTAAAATACTAAACAGATTAAAATTACTTCCACTTTCTAAGCAACTAGATAGGCTTGTCTAAACAGGAATGTTTTTAGCCGGTGTCGAAAAGGGTACGGTGAAGGCCTCTATCAAGAGGCTGAGAGTTCCAAAGTGGAGATGCCGCCACATTAAAAGATCAAGGACTTACAAATGCAAAACAGGTATTATGTGACACCAGTTCAGTCAACAGAAGCAGTTGAGTGGGCACATGTGGGGCAGGGGGATCTCGTGGGTAAACTGATCCCATTTCCCCACGGGTAGAATTCAGTGGCAACCCCCCAACCTTCTGAGCTTCAGACCACAAATGGCTCTGCTTCAGGGGCATCTAGATCACAGGCCAACTCAATGGCTTTTCTTGTTGAGCGACAGCTGTTAAGGAGGCCTAGTCATTCTGGCCAAGGGCCCAAATCTCCTTCTCTGAGGAAAAAAGCAGGTATCTGCTACGCGCAGATTAACATTGTTGTCATTATGAGATATAAAACAAAAAACAAAATAACTGCAAACACTTGAAAAATATAAAATTACAGGTTACCGTGTACCATGTGCTTTGACCTTTAAGAAGGGCTGGTAGAATGTGGGAGCATATAAATATGAAATTTAATCTTAATATACACCCACCAGTGGGTCTTGGGATCTTGCCTTCAATGTTGTTTGCTGCCTATTGAAATTTATTTGTCCGGCTCCCGCACCTAAACCTGAAACGAAGCCTCTGCACATCTCAGGCTACAATTTCAAGCGATGCACAGAGAAGGAGGTCCATAGCCTACTCACTGTGTCTCCAGGTCTTCCAGCAACACCAGGAAATCCTGGCCTTCCTTCTGGGCCTTGCTCTCCCTAACGGGACACAAAAATATCCCACATTCACTTCACAGATTCATCAGCTGCTTTTAACTGAGGCCACGATCCAGAGAATTCATTCCAATGCCCCCAAAGGCTTACTACAAATGTAAAGATCGCAGGGAAAGAAAAAGTAACACAGGGATGGCCCTCCAAGTAACAAAGCCAGACAGACATAAAGGGGCACTCATCTCAAAGAGGCCCCCCCAGAAAGAGTCCTGGCATCTCAGCGGCCATGGTCTGTCTACTGATTATACATAGTATGGTTTTCAAAAGCTTCATTCAGGTAAAAAGGTAAAGGACCCCTGGACTGTTAAGTGCAGTCAAAGGCAACTATGGGTTGTAGCGCTCATCTCGCTTCAGGCCGAGGGAGCCGGCATTTGTCCACAGACAGCTTTCCAAGTCTCATGTGACCAGCATGACTAAACCACTTATGGCTCGACAGGACACTATGATGAATGCCATAGTGCATAGAAACGCCGTTTACCTTCCTGCCACAGCAGTAGCTATTTATCTACTTGCACTGGTGTGTTTTTGAACTGCTAGGTTGGCAGGAGCTGGGATGGAGCGACAGGAGCTCACCCCGTCACGGGAATTCAAACTGCCGACCTTCCGATTGGCAAGCTGAAGAGGATCAGTGGTGTAGACCACAGCGTCACCCGCGTCCCTGTCAAATTCAGCCCAGGTGAGACATTGAACAAATAGCAAACAACCAAAGCAAGACAAATAATAGTGTGCTAAACTACAAATATAAGTAGTCTGAGCCTTCAGCAAACATAGCAAGAAATAACAATCTGCTATTGCCCATGCAAGGCCAATGTCATTCATGAAGTCTCTATTTAAGCTGCTTCCTACAGGTCATATCCTCTAGTTTGAAGATGGAAGCATCCCAAAGCTGGAGTCCCATAGTATCACTTAAGAGGACAACCCAGGGCTGGCCTGAGATGTTTTGCCAATATAGGCAAAATGCCCCGATGCCACCAGCATGATGCCACTTCTTCACAGATCCTGGCCCCCCTCCCTCCCCCTGACCATTATGTCCATGTTGCTGCTGGCTCCAACACTGCAACTGCCACCATGGCAAGGGCACAGTGGCAACGGTGAGGACAATAGCACTGTGGCGGTGGCATGGTGCAAAGCCCCAGTGGGACTGGCAGTGGTGCCATGGTAGAGGTGGGAGACAGGCCTGCAAATGGCTTCACCAAAATTTGCTCCTGTGTTTCTGAAGAAGATTTATAGAGATTTTCTCAGTAGAAACTGGGCTGCCTAGCCTCTGCAACTGGGCCTAGAATTGCTCAGTTCTGGTGTATTCCATCTTCCGGTTGGAGGATGGAAGGCGGCTAACAGATTGAGGTTGAATTCTGACAAAACAGAAGTACTGTTTTGGGGGGACAGGAGGCAGGCAGGTGTGGAGGATTCCCTGGTCCTGAATGAAATAACTGTGCCCCTGAAGGACCAGGTGCGCAGCCTGGGAGTCATTTTGGACTCGCAGCTGTCCATGGAGGCACAGGTCAATTCTGTGTCCAGGGCAGCTGTTTACCAGCTCCATCTGGTACACAGGCTGAGACCCTACCTGCCTGCGGACTGTCTCACCAGAGTGGCGCATGCTCTAGTTATCTCCCGCTTGGACTACTGCAATGTGCTCCACGTGGGGCTACCTTTGAAGGTGACTCAGAAATTACAACTAATCCAGAATGTGGCAGCTAGACTGGTGACTGGGAGTCGCTGCTGAGACCATATAACACCGGTCTTGAAAGACCTACATTGGCTCCCAGTACGTTTCCGAACACAATTAAAAATGTTGGTGCAGACCTTTAAAGCCCTAAACGGCCTCAGTCCAGTATACCTGAAGGAGCATCTCCACCTCCATCGTTTTGCCCGGACACTGAGGTCCAGCTCCGAGGGCCTTCTGGCGGTTCCCTTGCTGAGAGAAGCCAAGTTATAGGGAACCAGGTAGAGGGCCTTCTCGGTAGTGGCGCCCTCCCTGTGGAACGCCCTTCCAGCAGATGTCAAAGAGAAAAACAACTACCAGACTTTTAGAAGACATCTGAAGGCAGCCCTGTTTAGGGAAGCTGTTAATGTTTGATGCACTATTGTATTTTAATATTTTGTTGGAAGCTGCCCAGAGTGGCTGGGGAAGCCCAGCCAGATGGGTGGGCTATAAATAAATAAATAAATAATTATTATTATTATTAAACACAAATAGCTGGACCACCACAGGTTTCAAAGCTGCTTTCCTTGGCTGATACCAGACTGATTCATGATTATGTTGACAACATTCTAGGCAAAATGCTTTTAAAGGTTGACTGGTATTGCGTTTCACAGATTCAAAATATGTTCAACAGATGGAATTCATGGAGCAAGTCTCCACATTCTGTTGTTTTCTAAATTACAGTAAGCAAAAACTGTTTCATGATAGAACCTTTCAATAATTAAGTGATTCACTGTGGCACCATGTTTCATGTTTATACTGGCATGGCTCCAGTAAATCAGCTGAGAATACTTCTAGGAAACGAAAAAAATTAGTTCACTTCTAGCCAAGGAAATCCGGTGGGCTCAATGGTATTAAATGTATAGAGAGGAAATGTAGAGATTTGCCTGGCCCCATGCCTGTGTATACCACTAAAAAAGGTAGTGGTGGCATGGGAGTTGAATATCATCATCATCATCAATATTTTTAAAGTACTAAAAGCCAAGGCCAGGTGAGAAATGCTCACTGAGTAGCAGCGATGGCCCTGATAAGTCCAGCCACTCTCAGGCCTCCTTGCAGGGCCAGGATACACCCCCCCCCAACTGCCAGCCATTGTCAGGAGAAAGGGCAAGACATGGAACCAACATCTCATTGGACCACAAGATATCCCTACAGCCAATGAGCAATAGATGGCTCCATGCCTATGGGGCGGAACAGCCTCTTCTGCTGCTTTCTTGGTGTGGCAACCTGTTATGTACTGAGTTGAATAGGATCCAAAGTGCAGCAGTCTGATTGGTCCTAGAACAATAGGATTCAGAATGCAGCAGTCTGACTGGTCCAAGAACAATGCAGCAGTATGATTGGTTGGCAGGAACCACCCAATCATGCTCCAGATATAAGTGAATCCACAACCTGATTGGCTTACAGTAGAATTCCGGAATTAGCCAATCATGTGCAGCCCATTGTGTAAATAATGTATATAAAGCAGATACCGTGAGGGGACTTTCATTCATTCCTCCTCACCACTATGAGCTGAATAAAGAGCATGAAATCACTTTGCAACTCTGAGTATATTTCACAACCCATCTAGTTAGAAACTAGCCAAGCACCTTTGGAACTTCTTCATTGCTTCTTTGGCCAAAATTAGTCTACTTCAGTGGTTTTCAACCAGTGGGCTGTGGCACCCTGGGGTGCCTTGAATGATGATCAAGGGTGCCGCAAGCAACACTGGCCTTCGTCCTTCTTTCCTCCCCCCCCCCTTCTCTGATTCCCTCTTGCATCTCTGCCTCCCGAAGGCTTGCCCAGCTCTTTTGCAGCAACCCGGAATGGTGCCTCTGGGACTGCTCAGGGGTTGTTTCCCAGGCCCCTGTGTGAGGAGGTACCTCTCTTTAGGGCAGGGGGAGCAGATCAGAGACCAGGGGTGGCAGTTGCGGCTGCCCAGCGGACTCCCAAGGAGAGGGGAGAGGAGAGAGGCCGAGGGAACACTCCACAAGGGAGGGCGTTCGAAAAAGGGTGAGAGGCTGCCAGCTCTGCAGGCAAAGGGTGACATTACTGGGCTCCTCAGCCCCATAGAAGTGACGCAGAAAGAATGTAGTTGGTCAAGGAAGCCGTGGACTCAAAAAATTAAAAATCTCTGGTCTACTTACTTTACTTCGCCTCATCTCATTGCAATTCCATACATGCACCTAAATGTATGTTGTACATGAAGATGCATATTTTATAATGTGAGAAAAGAATGTCTTTGCCTCAGTCCAATGCACAAATCTGGAAATGGGACTACTGATTAGCTTCCGGGTGTATCTACCAGGGAGAAAGCAAGACATTTTCTTGGCATTTCTCACATGCCAAAATACATAGGTAAAGGTAAAGGACCCCTGGATGGTTAAGTCCAGTCAAAGGCGACTGTGGGGTGTGGTGCTCATCTTGCTTCAGGCCAAGGGAACTGGCATTTGTCCACAGACAGCTTTCTGAGTCATGTGGCCAGCAGGACTAAACTGCTTCCGGCGCAACAGGACACCATGACAGAAGCCAGAGTGCACGGAAAAGCTGTTTACCTTCCTGCCACAGTGGTACCTATTTATCTACTTGCACTGGGGTGCTTTCGAACTGCTAGGTTGACAGAAGATGGGACAGAGCTCACCCCATTGCAGGGATTTGAACCCCCAACCTTCTGATCGGCAAGCCCAAGAGGCTCAGTGGCCACAGCGCCACCCGCTCCGTGCCAAAATATATACATCTTCAGACAGAAGGTTAGATCAGCATGCCTGACATTAAAACACAAGAGCAAGCTCTATACTGGGATACTTGGAAATTCTAAAGTATGTGGTCACTTCAGCTAAATCTTTAATTTGTGTTAGATACAAAGTATTTGCATTTTTTTCTATGAAGTCAGTTTATAAATCATGTTTAGTTAATGTCTCACCTTTAAGCCAGGTGTACCTGGCAGTCCATTGTCACCTTTTTCTCCCTAAAACAAAACAAAATAGTCATTTAAAAAAAGGAGAACTAAAATAATTTTTTAAACAAGCAGCTTCCTTGTATACTTTGAAAGGTATAATTAATCCATGATCCTTCTTACTTTAGCCTAAAAATTATTTGTGGCATCACAGTGCATTTGCAGTTACAGTATTAGCAAAATCTCAGAAATACATTGATTTCACTGACATTTCCCTTCTATAGGAAGAATGGATGCATGAAGATATCAGACAAGTAAAGTTGTTTGTACATAAAGTCTAACTTTAAGGAAACCTTTGGTCTAAGAGATTAGTCTTGAAAACATAATCATTATTAACTCCACTGGCATTTGACATAAACATAGTCATAACAAGAAGTTATGCTATAATCAAAATATGCAGATTTGCTGTTTGTCTGTAGGAAAGATAGAACAACTGGTGACCTTCCTGTGTGGATTTTAAGAGGGAAATGCTGTTGACTAAACTCCTCCCAGCCTTCCTCCAGCTTTCCTCTCCTTTCTTCCCCTTTTCTCTCCCTCATCTTCCATGGCCCTTTCTGCTTCAGTCTCCCATCTTCCACCTGGTCATACCTTTAGCATCTTGCTCCTTCCACCACATGCTGCCAGCAAGGCCAAATGATCAAAAGAACAGTTTCCTCCTTCTGTTTTGGGCTTTTTCCACACATACCTTCCCCCCCCCCCTCCCCACAAAGTACCGGTACTTGTGGGTGGATACCTTGGATTTCCCCAGCCCAGCTGATACCTCCCTGTGTTGTGCTTGGGTGGTGCCATTTTCACTACATAAGCACAAATGCTGTTCATCTGAAGATTGAAAATACAGGTAAGGGGAATATTGTAGCTGATCAAATAATGAAATCACAAATTAGTTGGGAGTACTGCTAACATGGCAAACTGAATTCTTGCTATAACAAGTACACAAACGCTCCAGTTTTTTTATTGTGTGCTGCGCTGATTACCTTTGGCCCCATTGGTCCTTGCAGACCGATCTCCCCGGCTGGACCCTGTAACAAAATATAGTACTGCTTTATTTATTAAATTTGTACACCATTGTGTGCTACAGATTTTGAAAAAGCTTGCCTAAAAGAAGCAATAATAACCAATTTATTTGTGTATAAGTGCACAAATATTAATCCCAACTGGACCAAGTAGCAGAGAATCAATAATAAGCATCTTGTGTGCAGATCTTCCCTGCTAGTCCTTCTTATCCACTAATATGTCAAATGTCATTTTGAATTGTGCCTCTTTAGGGCAAAACTGGACATTACACACCATAGCATTCCCCCTTAAAATTCATACAACTGGACACCTTCCTGTGTGGATTTTAAAAAGGAAATGTTGTGTCCTTCATAACTAATACAAAGTGTATATATTGGGACCAGAGAACAAACGGTCACAACAGAAGCAATTATTGAGCCAAATACTGAAAGCTGTAGTGCTCTGCCTTTGTCTCTACGGTGTGCTGTCACCGATCTCAAATTCCTCTCTCAATGGTCACCTTGGGAGATTGAGGGAAGTTAAGCCTTCCTGTCCCTGCTGAAACAACTTGTGGGGTTGGGCAGGGAGGAATAAGAACTGGCTTCAGAAACAGTGCAGCCTTTTACACAACATGATCCAAAACTTGGATCAAGAATATCTCATTGGATTGCTTCCTTTCCGGCTGAGGGAATAAGCAGCAGAGTAGCACCAACAGTAACAAGACAGCTCTTCCCATAACAGCAGGTTTTAATTAAACCCTCCTCAAAACATGCAATCTTCTTTTCAGCACTGTGGCTTGAAAATACTGAGCTGAGTCACTTGAATGGGCTTGCATGAGAAAAACTCTAACAATTTGCATGAGTCTGGGGGAGAGTGATGTCATTCCTAATTCTGGTCTAGAACGTTTGCCTAATCCTTTCCTTTCGCCCCACCCTGCTTTCCCAGTGACTGTACTCTCTCCTGTGTGCCCAAGGAAGCCCCAAGCCACTGCATGGTGGTTTTCTCTTGGAACTACATAAACACAGGATGCAGCTATGACTACATGGTAAAACATTTTGGGTGCTTTCAGACAGAAGTCTATTGTGAAACTGGTACTGCTCAGGCACACAGGTTTTTCATAGGGTCTACACAATGCTGTTCGTATTAAAGTGCCAACCAATCCTTTCCCTCACTCAATTTTAGATTTAATCTGGCTCTTCCCTTACTGAAAAATCAAAACAAGGGGTTGGCAACCCAAGGCCCATTAACCGGCCCATGGACCCTCCTCCCCTGCCTGCTCGGTTGACTCCCGTGCGCTGCACTAAATCATAGAATCATAGAGTTGGAAGAGACCACAAGGGCCATCGAGTCCAACCCCCTGCCAAGCAGGAAACACCATCAGAGCACTCCTGACATATGGATGTCAAGCCTCTGCTTAAAGACCTCCAAAGTAGGAGACTCCACCACACTCCTTGGCAGCAAATTCCACTGTCAAACAGCTCTTACTGTCAGGAAGTTCTTCCTAATGTTTAGGTGGAATCTTCTTTCTTGTAGTTTGGATCCATTGCTCCGTGTCCGCTTCTCTGGAGCAGCAGAAAACAACCTTTCTCCCTCCTCTATGTGACATCCTTTTATATTTTTGAACATGGCTATCATATCAAATCAGCACAGAGCAGAGTGGAGACCGCCTTCCGCAATGCTGGCTGGCTTCCCATTGGCTGCAGGAAGCTCCTGCAGCCAATGGGAAGCTGCACGTGCATCCTCTGCGCTGGAAATAGTGTTTGTGCGTGTGCGTGCACACACTCCGTCCCACCGCACTGTCTGCAGGGCCGGTTCACGGCCCAAACCACAAAAACATTGCCGCCCCCTGGTCAAAACAACCCATTGTACTTTCCAATCACCACTGATGTGGATGATTGTTAGCACATCTTCTTCCCCTTCAGTGGGTGGTTTGTCACATGTGTGGTGATGTTTAGGTGGGAGGTCTCTGTCGCCACACTCCAACTTCTATTTGCTCTTCTCCTGAGCACAGTCTAGCCACTTTGTTTCCTGCAGCCCCCAATACAAGATAAAAGATGAATATTTCTTCCACGTGCTGCATGCTGAATAAATGCTGGAATTTCCAGCAACCCGATTTAGAGAAGTTATTTTTGTAAGGTCTCCACACTGAAGCTGTGGGGGATTGCCTTGGAGACTGTAAACGCAGCACATACATTGGACTTTTAAAATAATAGTAATATGGAGGTTCTGCACGAGACTGCTATCCTAATTTTGGGTCTTCCATTGATGCTGTGTATTTTTAAGGTAGGGGATAATGCCTGGTTGCGATGTTAATGGTTATGGGGACCTATAGGGCACTACTAAGGAGGGAGGGGATGCTGCCACCCACCCTCAGCAAATCAAGCAGCATGGTAATATAGTTAAATAATGTATTGCTCTTTTGCAAAACCTCAGTATTAAAGCAAACAAACAGAAATGGATTTGCTTACCAAAGCACGAGCTTCTATTTCATCCCTTGTGAAGCATCACAACTGAATGCTGGTAATATTTGATCTTGTGCACTTCCGGTTATTTTTTTACTGCACACACAAAGGTACAGAAATACACATGTGCATGCCCTGCAGAGGGGGCCACACTAATTGAGGGACCCATTTGCAGACCACTCCTGCACATGGTGGAACAGCAACTAATGACCAAAGAAAGCAGAACATGGGGAAGCTCATGTGTCAGCCACACATGTAGAAAAATCAGATTTGACTGCGACAGAAAGCCTACATTTGGAAGCAATCTTAATCAGTAACGGGAAAACACAAATAGCTGATTACGGTAAATAAAATGAGCTATCCTGAGAGATTACGGCCACAAGGATTTAGAACTGTGGCTTACTTACATTTCGCCCACTTGGTCTTGAGGTTGCAGGTTCACGTGACAAACCAACGATGCCTGAGCCCTCCATATCCTAATGTGTTCATTTTAAAAATGGAAAGTTAGAGTTATTTTCCCTGTATACTTACTGTAGAGCAAAGGTTTTCTGAAGTAGGTTATTAGACATTTAAAAGCACAATTTAATATCTTTCTTTAAAACTTTCTGTCTACAATATCACACTGTTGGGTACAGCAGATATTCAGTAATCTGAATTTTTGATGTGGGAAGCTGGTAATATCAATGAAGTATAGCCACAGTCCCCAAAGCACAAAAGGCTGGGAGCGGCTGGTAAACTGGCAGTTCTTGAAGGATGGTCATCCTTTCCGCTACCATGAGGAAAGTGGAGGCCACTTGCCTTCTGATGGTATCATGGTGAAGATCATCCAAATTCTTGCTAATCCTTGATATTTTTACGGTCTAAGGCCCTGGTCAGAACTAGAAGAGATTCCGCAAGTTCATTCAGATCCACACACAACACCATTGATTTGCATGTATATTTAGTTAAAATGACAACAGCCTTTTTTGTACGTAACAAATTTAGGAGGCATTTCCTCAATTATTCATTTAAAACAAGGGGGGCTTTACCTCACTATCCCTCCAAAATGCGTTATACAAATTGACCTAAGGTCTAAATATCTGAGATCTCTCTCTTTCACACCCCCACACTATAATAGCTACCAGAAAAGCTTGGACAGCAACACAACTACAGAAAAACTTCTGATACACTCCAGGAGGAGTTCAACAGCCACTCGCCATCAGCAGCCTGGCAATCTTTGCAACGTTAACACAGTATTTTGCACAGGCAAAATTCAGGCCAGATGCACTAAGCGCATACAAGACCTGTTATGCATGGCACATTCCTTGGCATTCCCCAGAAACTGAACAAATGACTCTATTCTACAGTATGCAACACACTAAGCGCAGTCTTCAACTCAACCAGACAAAAGGGGAACTCAAAGCTGGAGACTTGCCTAATGCTTGCACAGTGGAGAAAAGCCCTATACAACATTAATCCAGCCACCTGCAAGATTAGATTGAGACTAATTCAACAACAACACACCAGCCCCTGTTGGATACCAGCACACATCTGTGGGGAAACTTCTGCCCACAGTGAGGCCTAGCTGGGATACTAATTTGGCTCATGAAGCTGATCCTCCAAGCCACACCCCTTTGCCAAAGTGACCCATGGAGGGTGGGGAAACTCAGGTTTTGGCTGGCCAATCAGATCCCATTCTCTTTAAACACTTTGGCATTTAGGCTGTCGACCTATTCCAGAGGTGCAATAGGCCACAAGCTGCGGGAATGTCAATTATCAAACCTTTCTGGAAGAAAAATCAAACTAGAATTAATTAGTCTTAGATAAATCCCTGGAGATAGGAAATGTCAATGATTTAATTGGCTAAATGCCTATCCACCGGGGGCTTTCTGAATGGCAGAAAAGAACAGAACAGTTCCATTGGGCTACGCTGGCAGCCAAACAAGTAATCTTCCTGCACTGCAAATCCCAACTCACACTAAGCATCGAAGGTTTAATGCAGGACCTTTTGAAATTAGCAGCTCATGAGAGCATCTGGTTTAGCAAGCTACATAAAAACACAAACTTTCAAGAGATTTGGAGTGATTTCTTCACAAAGTAACTTCCACAGCCATGCAGAGTGGGAGGCACAGCACATAAGCAGGAACCTTACCGGCTCCCCTTCGCTCAGCTGATCACACAACACCATGTTGCTGCCTATTACTCTGATCCCTGGTCCCTGACACACAATGAATCAATCCATTACACAAGCAGACCATGACTGAATACTAGGAAGAGAATACAACTGTAATTTCCACACCTTTGTTTGCCCTGTCGCTTTCCAACGAGGAAACCCAATCTTCAGAGCTGATTTGGAACAAACAGGGTTTTTTGAGGATTGCCATTTGCTCCGATTTAGCACTAAAGAGTGGATTTTCCAGGGGAAAGGGACAGAAAAAAAGCAAAACTGCTCGGAGTCTTTACTAGAAAGCACGGAACAAGCGGAAAACCACTCAGACCTGTGTGGATGAGCCCTAAAAGAGGTTAAAGGGGAGGAACTAATGTCTGTGGAGGAGCTAAGCCATCACTATAGAAATGCAAAAAGCTAATAAATTATCAGTAAGAAGGATTACCATTGGTCATGTGCGGTGGCTAGATGGAAAGAGATCTCTGGGTCAGAGTTGTGCCTTTATCCAGGCCCCTTACTATTCAGATCCTGCCCAATTGCCACTTCCACACAAAATTGTGACAGAGGATTGTGAACACCTAACATGATAAAGTATTCACTGAGGGAAATTTAAAAACCTGGGAGTCCAGAGACAACTAAGATTAGGAGGAAAAAATTGTTTCCGGTTCTGTTGACCAGCTAAGCAAGTAGCCAAGTAGGCCCTAACACTAAAGGGAGTGGCTGGGTGGGGCATTTTGTGGGGCAAAATGACCCCTGGTTTTCTCAAGGCCAAGGCTTTTATGTACTCAGCCCCTCCCACCCCTTTTAAAGCGATTACCTCAAATCCAAATCCATAGCCTGAGCCAGGGGGTCCTGGAGGTCCTGGGGGTCCTGGAAGTCCTGGGGTCCCTGGTTTCCCAGGCTCGCCATCAGCTCCTTTGGTGCCTGGTAATCCAATATCTCCAGGGTCTCCCTGAGGGAAAGGAGCAGATTATTTTGTAACGTAAAGGAGCAAATCTGTAGAGTGAAGTGGATAGTGGAGAGGAAACGTTTAGGAAGTGGGAGTGGGGGAAATCTCTTGTCAGTACCATATACCGGTATCTTAATCCTGTTAAACCAAACTGTTAAGTTGTGGGTGAACATGCCAGACAACACAGCATTTCTTCAAACAGCTCTTGTTTATTCACAGGCCAGAACAGAACTAAACTGAAGGGTTCAGTCAGCCTGCTTATATAGAGCTTCACTACAACACAACTGTAACAAATTTCTGTAACTATCCAATCACTGAAAGTCACTTTCAATCCCTTATTTGCATATGTGGACCTGAGTGAAAACTATCTACAGTATCCCCCTGCTGGCCCAGGGTGAGAACTTCAGTACATAACACCAACAATTCACTCCCACAAGGCAGAAGTCCACCAACTTGAATGGCTTTTAAAAAGAATTAGGCGAATTCATGCAGGGCAAGGCTATCAGTGGCTACTAACCCTGATGCCGGCATTCTGCCTCTACTGCGGGAGGAAGCATGCCTCTGAAAACCAGTTGCTGGAAACCACAAGTAGGGAGAGTGCCAGGGGCACAACAAAGTGTAGTGGAAACAAACACTGCCCATGAGGCAGATTAAGGCAGCCATCTTTGGTGGCAGAATCACACCCAACCCTGCTGCTGCCCCTGGAGAAGTGAGGAGGAAAGCTGCCACACGACCCTGGTAAAGGGAGCTTTGGTGGAGAGGGGGAGTCTGAGGCGGCAACTTCCTGCTTCACAGTCCTGTTGCTCTCAGGACCGGCTTCCAGGCTTCCCATAGGCATCTGCTTGCCCCGTGTGAGAACAGGGAGTTGGAGGAGTCGGCCCTTTGGCCTGATCCTGCAAGGCTCCTGTTAAGTTCTTATATTCTTTTTCTATGTATTTATATTCTTAAACACTTCTTACATTCTGTTTTCCACGGAAACATTGCTAAATATTGCATCGCTTTTGCTGGCTCTGGTGAACTGGAGATAAAACTGAGCTGCCAGCTTTAAAGTTGCATAAAATTACTCCCCCCCAAAAAGTGAATGGTAGTTGTGTAGTGGAAACAATCCAGAATTACAGTAGTTCTTAAGTGTTAGACCACAGGCAGAGCTCTATGCAAAATCTTGGTACTGTTGATTCCAGTGGAGCCAAACTTTACCAGTGAGATACAAGAACTATTATTAAATATTATTAAAGGTGGACGTGTTCAGTTACCTTTGATCCGGGTGACCCCCAAATACCTTGATCACCCTGTAAGATAAGACACATTACTTACTGTATGCAGGCAGGCTGCCTACACGCCCTCACATTGCTTGTTATTGATGCAAGTTATTGAATCAAATCCCATAATTATTGTCATAGTAACCATCTCCGCTCCTCCAACTCAAATTAAGCACAGAAAATATGCCAGTGTTAGCCTTCAGTGAAAAACAAACGCTTGTATTCCCCTTTTAAATGCATACATTACCTAAGAGATGGGCTTGTATATTGTACATTGCCATGTATTAGAAACCAAACCTTATCATGCACTCTGGGGAAAAGCAAGCAAAGGATTCACATTTTTAGATAACCTTTTCAAAGTCTTTATGTGGGTACTATAAACAGAACACTATTTAAACTCAGAGATAATTCAGCTTTACGTATGAGTGGAGTACTTAATCTATAATATATGTCTGCACTGAGCACTTGATTTATAATTTAACCACTCATTAAACATACAGTTCATGGCAGGATTGTGAAAAAGACCTATTCTTTGTCTCCATACTTCTGGTTTAGATGTGCATGCCTTGCATGGGGACCACGTACTTAGATCATTGGCTCTCAAAGGGTGTGATGCGCCACACCAGTGTGGCAGAAAGGGGTGGCAAGTGTGGCAGAAGATTCAAGGATGACCAAAGAGATAAACACTTCAGTATAGTATAGTATAGTATAGTATAGTATAGTATAGTATAGTATAGTATAGTATAGTATAGTATAGTATAGTATAGTATAGTATGTAACTGCATTGTTTTATACCCCCAAAGAATCTTGAAAACTATAGTTTGCTAAGGGTACTGGGAATTGTAGATCTGGGGGGGACGGACTACCGTTCCCAGGATTCTTTGGGGGACATCATATGCTTTAAATGTATGTTGAATGCACTTTAATTATATGGTGTGCATCTGCCTCCTATGGGACAGAGCTGTGAATCAGAAAGTCCCTCATTTGACGATCACCCTTGTCCTGCGCCATGAAGTCACGAGGGGGGTTGAAGCAAGTTGCTCATAGAATCAAAGTAATTTATATATGGTAGTTGTAAGGATGACAACAAAATATAATGTGAGAAGAATTTTCAACAGTCAAAACTTTGAGCAATCAAAACCTATTATTATTATTATTATTATTATTATTATTATTATTGATTCATACTGGAATGGTGTTACTGACAGCAGGCATATTATCAAGTATCTGTGTCTGCAAAGCAAATTATTAAATACCGAGCATTCACCCCAAATGGAGGGTAGCCTAGGTCTGTGGTTCCCCATTAGCTGAGCACAGTGGACCCCCTATTTTTTCAAAAGCCAAGCCATGGACCCCCTACTTTTTAAAATGTTCATATTTCTATGCTAGTTTTTGTTTTGTGAAAGGTGCCAGGGACCCCCTGGGTGGGTTGTGCAGTCCCCCCGGGATCCACGGACCACCAGCTGGGAACCACTGACCCAGGACACCCCTCCCAAACCTGCTGCTTCCCCAGAGTGTTTGTAAGCATCTCTAAAACAAACTCTTGAGTTTGCAACTTACTTTTTCTCCCTTTGCTCCTGCAGAACCAGCCAATCCATCTTGACCGGGACGACCAGGGGGACCCTGAAAAATCACAGATGTGAGATATTTGTAATGACACAAATTATAAGGCTGCTTTTTAACTTATAGTATAATGCTTTAAAAAAAAAGACTACCCCTCTTATGTTCAGTATGATCTTTATAATCTCTTCATTAGTTAACAGGAGTCTGGAATGTCTAGATGATTAACAACTTCTTGATGAATGCATTCAGGATAGAACCAATTACAGCGGCAGACCCATGTCTTAGAATAGAGGTCACAACAAGCAGCTGTAAAAGCAACAGTAGGAAGGTGTTTCAGCAACGAACTGGCAGAAGAGGGGGCGACTGTGTCTCTCACCCACAACTCCCCCCTTACATCTCCTCACTTTCAGTTGTACTCCCCACTAAGTCAGCTTATGCTGAAGCCTGGATAAGTGAAATTCAGTTGTGGGGAAGGGTAGGTATCCATCACTCTTCTCCCACCTGCAATTTCTCCACGTAAAATTGACATTTTATGTTTTGCTTTTAAGCTGTTTGGTGCAACACACGGTTCAAGATATAGGTTGCTCCCATAATGCATAGCTCAGATCTTAGATTCACTTGAAAGCATCTGGCTGGACACCTGTACTTCATACAAAGGCTGCCTCTTCTGTGTGATATTGGTCAGCCTTAAGTTCCTTGAAGAGATTCTTATCACTGCAGGTGATAACCCTGTTGAACAACTTATGTTCTGGAAATGGGGAAACAAAATGCGCAGAGCAGACAGTCTCATTTCATAAGATGTGTTGTGTTTGTATGAGGGAAGAGAGCTGATGCTACTTTCTTCCTGCTCCTTTGAGCATGTTGGCAGTGTAAGTAGGTGGTTAAAAACAAAACATATTGTGCCATACTTCAAACACTACTGTGTACTTGTGACAATATATGGGAGGTAACTGATTATTAAACGGCTGAAGTTGTAGGTGTTAAGCATACATCCTGCTAGTCAAATTCAACCCACAAACTTTTGCAATCAGACAAAACACCTGTAACTTTCAAGTTCTTAGTAAGATGAAAATTTCCAGTTGCTAAAGGCAGTTTTTACCCATGCATTTTCAGACACGCTTCCTATTAAAAAGTTGTCCAGTCAACAAGGCTGGGATCACCACAGGGGCTACGTTGGCAAATCTGTTCTTAGAATTATTTCCCAATTCCATGCCTCAACATCTAATTCGGTACTTAAGTGCTTAAGAAGACAGGTTTGGGGTCAAAGCGAATGCTACTTGGCATCCTATGTGATGAAGCCCCACCTTATACATACTTTAACCTGTGGCCCTTTAGTGCACTTTATTAAATACCATTGAGATAACTGGAATTAAATCCAAATACAGAGTTTAGAAGAGAGGGAGCTTCTGAAAAGCCTTCTTTTCAATAAGGCAATAAATCATCTCACTCAAATTACCCAACTATGCTCCAGTAATCACAGATTGCGTCTGTGATAAATTCTGATTTTACAGACAAATTGTTTGCAGAAAAGAAAGTTTTGAAGGCTAATATGGTGTGCTGATTTAAAAATTGGGAATGGACAGCCGTCATAAAAAGCAGCCGCAGCAGCAAAGGGCATGTGGAAAAGCCCAAAGGCATGAATCAAGCATTGTGGTGAGCACTGGCACACAGATTTCTTCCCTCCTGCCCTCTTGTGTGACATCCTATGGGCCTTCTTTGGTTCAAAGCTTTTGGGGAACAGCCCTGGCGGAGGAAGTAGCAAGGCTTTTAGAAGCAGCTGTAGGATTTTCCCCAAAGCCCTGTCAGAACAGGGCTCTAGCCCCTGATGGAGAGACTCCACCAGGCCTGATCCCGAGAAGCCCAACTCTGGCTGGGCAAGGAGCCATGGCCATCTGCAGTGAGACAACCCAACCAGGCCAAGCTGGCATGATGTTTCAACTCACTTCCAGCTTCCCTGGCCATCTCATCTTTCCTTAAAGGCATCTGCAGGCATGACTATGGAGAAGCTCTTGACTAGGGCTGGGTGATACCTGCTTTTCAATATAACACCAGCTAAATATTGCAATACTTCAATGTATCACGATGTTTGACAAAAGGCTGAAACTATGTAGAGGTGAATGTGGCAATGCCCTGGCAACTGCTACTACTTATGGGCCTGACAAAATTTAGATTTTTTGTGCCAGTTGTATTTTAGCGCCAGGGGAATTTGCATTTCTTTTATAAAGCAGGCCAAACCTGTAATAATGGATAAAATTTTACAGAGTAAAAAATGATTAAAGAAAATAAACATTTTTGCAAGGAAAACTTGATGCATTTAATTATATGAAAATGTATTCAGTGATAGCATGCTTCCACTATAACATTACAGATATAAGGAGAATATATTAATGTTAATATATTAATTTGTTATTAATAATAACAAATGTGTGAGAAAGAAAGGGGAGCATTGAGAAGAGTTCTAGGTGAGGCAGAGGGTCTGGAGGAGAAAATGAGGAGCACAGAGACAACTGCACACACACCACAAACACACCAAGTAAGAAGCACATGCAGATGGGGAAAAGAGGGAAGGGGCCAGAGCAGTCTTTTCTTTTCTTTTCATTTGAAGCAACTATGGGGCATGTTTCTCTGCAGTTTCCTTGAGACAAAGGGGGGGGGGGAGCTACTTTAAAGTTAAGAAGAGGAGCGGCCACCTGCCAGCAGAGAGAGACTGGGTTAATTTAAAACTGAAATATCACCCAGCCCTACTCTTTACCTGGTGAAAGACAGCACTGCCATGGTCACACCTGTGCCATCCTTTGCATGGCAAGGAGAGAAAGGTGGATTAAGTGCTGCCATGCTGCTAATCAATATTTGATCTTGGGCAGCGTTGCTAATATATGCAGCTAAAGTTCTCGCACAGCAAATACTCACACGGGGACCTGGATGCCCAGCGGCTCCACCTTTCCCGTTTTCTCCCGGCAACCCAGGAATTCCTGCATTTGAATCTGGCGCTGGCAGTCCTGGAGCCCCCGGTAGACCTGGAGGACCTGGCGGTCCAGGGGCACCCTAGATAAATCAGATATATTCAGATTAAGATTTTGCTCCTGTTCCCTCAGCAGTGGACTCGCTGGGACACCCTGAGAAGCTGATGTCTCTCAGCTTCACACAGCACAGCACAAGAACAATAATACAGTGGTGCCTCGCAAGACGAAAAGAATCCGTTCTGTGATTCTCTTCATCTAGCGGTTTTTTTTTGTCTTGCGAAGCAAGCCCATTGACGGATTAGCGGATTAGCGCTATTAGCGGCTTTTAGCGGCTTATCAGCTTATCGGATCAGCTGATAAGCGGCTTAGCGGCTTGGAAAAAGGGGGGGAGGAAAAAACCCCCGCAGGAACTCGCAAGACATTGTCGTCTTGCGAAGCAAGCCCATAGGAGATTCGTTTTGCGAAGCACCTCCAAAACGGAAAACTCTTTCGTCTAGCGAGTTTTCCGTCTTGCGAGGCATTCGTCTTGCGGGGCACCACTGTACTTGTTTACTTCAGAGAGTTCCTACAATGACAATGGATGTGAAATGCCTTATTAAAGTGCTATAAGTAATGAGAATGCGTTGGATGTTCTTAATCCAGGCCATTGAATTTGGTTAAACTTTCAGAAAAAGCCAGAATCCCCAGAGTATAATTTTCAGGTTAAGAATCCACAGGACTTTGTCAGAGCAAACTGATCTCGGTGTGACAGTGAACCAATTAGTTCTCAGGCTCCTCTGTCATTTCAGGTGTCATTTAAAGGGAGGTTTAGACTAAGGTTACCAGACGTCCCCGTTTCCCAGGGACAGTCCCCGGATTTACAAATCAGTCCCCTGACAAAATCCATCTATTTAGTGGGAAGTTGAAAAGTGTCCCCGGATTCATGAAAAAAATCTGGTAACCTTAGTTTAGAACACAGTTTAGTCCACTGGGTAGCGTTTATTTCATAGCCTATGTCGTGCTTTCATTGGTTTTTGACTGAGGTGAGGGGATTTATGGGATTCTGGAGCAGTGTTTTGTATATTGCGGATACCATCCCCTTGCCGTGTCCCTCCGCTGTCAGGAAAATGTTTTTGAAGGAGGACGCCTTCACTCCGGTGTGGCTCCCCTTTATTACACAAACAGCCCAACACCAAAACCCCACTGACAGCATACGAATCAATATGGCTATCTTGACCCAACAGAGCACTACCGTACAGGTTTTTCTCTTATTGTGATGTTAGTGTCTTATCTCTTTAAAGGAAAGCCTTTACGAGTTAGCAGTAGCCATCAGAAGCTACGTACCCTTGGAAATTCCATGTCTCTGTCAGAGTCACTCGAGCCAGAGGCCTCCATTTCCACTCTTCTCTGAAACAAACAACATTAATTTTAGAATATTGTTAGTGGGATGTGACCTCCACATCCCAGTAATTCTCTTCAACATTCCTTAAAATTCCTCAGACATTTTCCCTGAGCGGGGATGTTCTAATTTGCCTCAAATTATATTTCAGGTGAAACTAGGAGGCAGCCTAACTCTTACTCCATGCCAGATAATTTTTCCCAGACTCACTGGAATTCCTTTGGCTTTTCTCAATAGTCATCAGATGATTATGCCGAAGCAGGAATTTTGGGTGAAATTCATTGATGATAACTCTAATATTACCCTGTAGAGAGACGACACTGGCATTCAACTTCATAAAGGGCCAAAAACTTAATACCGGGAGCCCTGTAAGCCACACCTGAGCACTTTGCTCTCTGCCTCACTGTGACAACTTGCAGCTCTGTCATTACCTTAATAAAATCTTATTAAAAAGGAAAACCAAACCAAATTAGATAAACACAAAGAACAGACCAAAAATCAACTCGCTTGAAGTGCCAACTGCCTGGGGAAACAAAAATATATTTGCGCTGACAATGCAGGCGCTCAGCAAACTTCCCTGGAGAGAGCATTTCACAGCCAAGGGGCAGCCACTGAAAAGGCCTGTCCTCTCGCGGCCACCTTCCATGTCTGTATTGGGGGGCGAACCACCTTGTAGGAGGCGCATGGAGTGTGAAGGCTAAGCTGACACCAGACTACATTTGCTCCTTCATCTGTGGACTAATGATGTTCCTGTCTGCTGTCCCTGCCATTCCCTGCCTTGCTTCACCTTCAGGCACTTTTCGTCCCAGAGAAAAACAGGTGTGCCAAAGAGGAAGAATGGAGGGCCATGGTGACTGGGGGGTGTCTGTGTGTGTCGAGGGGGAAGAATCATTCATGAATCTGCCCCACTCACATACAATTCCAAGTGCTGCATGTCTTATATTGACATGAAAATCCACCACCTCCAGTGCTCTCTCACTTTGGGCACTTTTCTGCCTCCCTGGCTGGCTGGGGACAAGAGTGCCTGAACTGAGGGTAGGGAGATAAGGTGTGGGGTGGCGTTTGTGTGCGTCCGGCATTTGATGTCAGACTTAGGCATGCTCTTGCGCTCTGCTTTACATGAGAATGAGGCAGGCAAATGAATCACCAAGCCAAACTTCCACCACCACGTTTACTTTGAGCCAGGTTTCTCTGCCTGCTCAGCTTGGCCATGCCTATTCCCTCCAGACGCCTCTCAACTTGTCTCCTCTCTGAGACGTGGGCTGTTTCGTGTGACGTTTCACCACCAGAAGCTCAATGCAACATAAGGCTGGAGAGACAAACAAACAGAGGAGCTGTTCCACATAACAAGCGCTCAAACTCACAAATCCCCTGGATGGAGCAGGTGGCCCAGGAGGCCCCGGAAGCCCAGGGGGGCCTGGGAGTCCCATGCCAGCATCGCCCTAGAACAAGAATAAATATGGTGAAGTTGTGGGGGGTTTAGAACACACACGTCTGTTTAATGCACACCTGCCTCATGAGCCTTGCTGAGAACTGGGTGGGTGAGCTGAGGGGAGCTGACCCCTCTCAGCTTTGTACACCTGTGTGCAGCACCAACATAGATGAGACTTAGCAGACCTACTAGATGTTTTTGTCTAGTCTGAACTGCATTTTTATGGTACATTTATTGTTATTTTAATTCAACAGTTATGGAACTTTGGTGAATAGTGGTATATAAATATTTTAACTACACAAATAAGGTAAACTCTTGAAGGCCCACTATGAAAAGTATGCGATACGTTTTCATAGAATTGTAGTAGAGTTGAAGGAACTCTTAAGGGTCATCTAGTCCAACCCCCTGCAATTCAGGAATCCCAACTAAAGAATTCCCGAGAGATGACTATCCAACCTCTGCTTAGGGAGTTCATTCCACTGTCCAAGAGCTCTTACTGTCAGGAAGTTAAGTTTTATTCTGATTAATATTGGCTGGACCCCAAGCCACAGTTGCCTTAGCTTCCATGAAGGTATGCAGAAAAGGGTGTAGCCCAATAAAATGGGACCCATTTCAGAAGTTGTGGTCTCAGAATGTAGACCAGGTACTTGGAGTTCAGCTGACTGCCTGGGTACTCAACTCTGGTTATGTGTCTTGCTGGTGTTAAAGACCATGTAGACATTTAAGCCCATTGCTACATACTGAATTTGCTTCTGTAACGCTGCTACAAGCCTTTTAAAATGCACTCTCAACATCGGCATGTCATGTGGCTTCCTAGGAGATGTGCAGTCATGTGTGGGACCATCTTTCCCTACATGGAAGAAACATGGGAGTGCCTTCTTCCAAAAGCTTCTGTCATAGGTGAAGCCACCTTAGTTCACAGGATGCATCAGTTCACATGACCCATGATTCTCATGGCAATGAAACACCACTGTTTTTTAAAAAAAATCAAAGCAGTGCCTACCTTTTCTCCTTTAAGGCCAGGTTCCCCCTTTAGCCCTGGAGAGCCCTGAAGTCCTGGTTTACCCTAAAAGAGAAGGTATATTAACATCCCCTTTCCATTAGCATTATTCTGTACTAAAAGGCTATAATTAAAGTAAGTCTGGTGCGCCAGCAATCCCCTTCCCCCTGCTGCACCAGCCAGTGTGCCAGGGAATGGAATCATATTTGGTTCCAGAAGCATCCCACCTAACCTGGGCTGTGGTGGAGTCATATGGACCAGCAGCCAATAGCTCGCTGACTGGCTCCAGTTGATGGACCACCATCATGAATAGCACTGATCCCAGTTCAGAACAGCTGAAGGAGGTTCTGTCTAATGAGGACATTTCCTGGAACCCATATGCCTGGGAATAATATGCTGGTGAATACAAGGCAATGTGCTGAGTACAGAAATGGACTTTTTGAATCATGGCAACAACCTGCAGGTCAATGATATTTTTTTTATGCAGAATTGAGCACGTTGAAGTGGTCTTGTAAACATATGCCCAGAAAATTTCCTAAAAACATCTTGCAAAAATGGGTTGAATGGAGACTTGAAAAGTTGCCAAAACATGTGGAAGGATTCAGAACATCTGTTGTTTGATATACCCACATCAATTAATAGTAATACTGCTTTATCTTGTACTTCAGTATATAAAAATGGTTGTGCTGATTGGCCTGTATTCAGAACCTCCATATATTATTAATTTATTTGATTTTCATAACTATCTTCATTTCTTTGAGGAGGAGGAAATCTCTCTACAAGGCAGCTGTAGTGTAACTTCCACAATTACAATTGCCTCCTCCTCTTGCGGCCAACTCACTTCTGGGAGAGGATGGGTCAAGTGGCAATTATGCCAGCAGAAGGAATAAATGCAAGAACTAAGTTCTCTCCCACTACGAAGTGGGACCAGCTTCCGAAAAAGACTAAGGGGGTCCAACATGACGTCCTTACTCCTGACATCATGTGCGTAGCGTTGCGAGGCGTCAGAAGGTGGAGTTGAACATGGCGGCAGCGTAGCCCCAGAGGCTGGTGGGCCCTCTCCCTGCTGCACAAGGGAAAGATAGGCTTTCCAGTGAGTAAGGGATAGGACTTCAGTGGTCTGTATAGCCCATGAGTAGCAGACACAAAGTAAGTTATACAAAACTGGAAGCATGAGCACATTTGCTTAGTTTGCATAATCTATAGAGGACAAAATTTGGATTTCCAAGGTACAGACTGCTGTTTAAAAAACAAGATACAACATATACACTCTTGCCCATTCAACACCATACCAATAGCCTATGTCATTTGCATAATCTATATAGGAAATCGGAAATCTTGATTTACAGTATTGTTTTAAAAATTTTCAGTGAAGTTTGTAATATTAAGAAAAATACAGTATCAGAATAAAAGTAAGGATTTCCAGAGAAGTTATATCCACAATTGCTATTTATAGAAGGAAGGGCATGATCCAGATAAAGCTAAACACCTCCACGTTCAAATTTACAAGGCCCTTAATGGCTTGGATCCAGGGCTGCCTCGTGCATTTATTTCTGCCTGCTCACTAAGGTCTTTGTGCCCCCCCCCTTGACTCAGATGCATGGCCCACATCTCCACCAGGAGCATTTCCTGATCTTATAGCTTTAAGTGATTTCATGTTTACTGTGTTTCATCTTATTGTACACTGCTTGGAAGCTGCAGTGTTAAGTGGTATACAGTGGTGCCTCGCAAGACGAAAAGAATCCTATCTGTGATTCTCTTCGTCTTGCGGTTTTTTCGTCTTGCGAAGCAAGCTCATTGATGGATTAGCGGATTAGCGCTATTAGCGGCTTTTAGCGGCTTATCTGCTGATCGGATCAGCTGATAAGCGGCTTAGCGGCTTAGAAAAAGGGGGGGGAACCCGCAGGAACTCGCAAGACATTGTCGTCTTGTGAAGCAAGCCCATAGGAAATTCGTTTTGCGAAGCACCTCCAAAACGGAAAACTCTTTCGTCTAGCGAGTTTTCCATCTTGCGAGGCATTCGTCTTGCGGGGCACCACTGTACATTGTTGAAATAAGTAACTAACAGAATGCTTGACATTTTACTCATATGGGGAAAAGCAGAATGCTTTGTTGGCAAGAAAGAGAGAGAAAATACCTAGCTTCCACTCAAATAATTTGCTGTCACAATGTGTTGTGGCTCTAAAAGGGTATTTGTTAAATTTCATGGAGGATATGTCTTATCGATGCCTGCTATACATGAACAATAGCAAGTCCCTGCTCAGTGAAAGCCTCTCTCTGGAATTTTTCTGTTCCTGGGGAGTGAACAGGGGGGAGGTTTGTTTTCTTTGTCCTGCTCACTGGATTCCTGGGGGCATCTGGACAGAAGGACTTGGAAACCAAATGCTGGACTAAACTGAAACACTACGTTTTATATACACAAATGCTGGGCACTTGGATAGTGTCATCCATACATATATCTAGGTTACTTACCGGTAACCCATCTTTGCCAGAAATGCCCTGAAACAGAAACAGAAACAAACTTTACAAAACCTGTCTGAAGAGATTAAAATCAACTGATCAATACTGGCTAGCATTTTATGTTGTATTAAGGATAACCTCTTCCTTGTTGCGCTGATAAAATAATTTTTTATCTTTGTCTCCTGCCTACTCTCTCTGCACCAATCCCCACTTTGGGTACCTATAAAACCTACATAACTACCACCAATTGCTGGTTCTCCCTTAAAATGGACTACTGCTTTGACAGAATTTGTCTCCAGCTTGCAGCCCAGCAATATGTGATGAATTGACATGTGTTACCTCTAAGTCTGGAGCGTGCCCAGTCCTTTACTCAAGCAACTCAACAAAGCAAGACATAGCGACTGTATCTGATTTTAGTCAAATGCAGACGGAAGCTTATTAACTAATTCCATATTACAAATCCCAATAGCTAATTCTGTGTACTGTCAGTAGGCAAATTCAAGATATTTTGGCACCTGAACCGAACCACAAAATGGCGCTTCCATCCTCACTAGGGAAGAAGAGGTGAGTGAAGATCTACACAGGAACAAGGGAGCATCAAAGATCTACATCATGGGTAGGCAAACTAAGGCCCGGGGGCCAGATGTGGCCCAATCACCTTCTAAATCCCGCCCATGGGTGGTCCAGGAATCAGTGTGTTTTTACATGAGTAGAATGTGTCCTTTTATTTAAAATGCATCTCTGGGTTATTTGTGGGGCATAGGAAGTCATTCATATATTTTTTTTCAAAATATAGTCTGGCCCCCCACAAAGGTCTGAGGGACAGTGGACCAGCCCCCTGCTGAAAAAGTTTGCTGACCCCTGGTGTACATCAAGATCTGCTGTCCCTCTGGATCCTGCCCCTGAGGCAGTCGCCTCCCCATGCCCTGTGGGTGAGCCGGTCCTGGACAAACGAGATAATCCACTGACAGATTTGCCACACATTTAGAGTGGTGTGCTTAGTGGTTGCGGCTGAAGAAATAAATGGGGTCTGGCAGCAGGCCTAGTAAGAAACAGACTGGGATGTGTTTGCCTCAAGCCGCCTGAGAAAATGCATCAGGTTTGCTCGGACTGCGTTGACATGTGGGCAGAAGGTGGAGCTGCTCCAGCCCCCAAGAATTCTGAAGCAGGAGCCAATATCAAAGGTGGCCTTCACTTGCTCCACTGGCAGCAGCCAGTGTCAAAACATGACTCTGGCCACTCGGACTTCCTCAGAACAAATTAGGAAGCAGCTCCCAGCAGTGGCTTTGGCTGCTGTTGGCACAGTTCAGGGTCAGTTTTGTAGCTACTTTTCCTTCCTGCTTACACATACCAGGAATGGGTCTAAAGTGCTGCTTTGATTGTATATTTGCTAAACGTGCTCAAGAGAAGTCAGATGTGTGCAAGAAGGCAATCTGTGTTATGTTGTTGCTGGTTGAAGGGCTTCAGCAGAGGAAACGGCTGAAAAGAACAACCCCTTGTGTGCGTACCTTTGGACATGGCCTTACTTGTCTAACTGCAAACCTCAAAAACGTATCCAATTTAAGCAACACCACTTTGATTGCCAGTTCGGCTTTTTGACTGCCACTCTTAACCACCTATTATTTTAGCTGTTTTTGTCCCATCTGGTGGGAGGAAGATGTTTTAAAGAAGGTAGGGCTGCCATATTTCAAAAAGTAAAAACTGAAAGTTGTTGATGCCCAAAACCCCGTGATTTTTTGATTGACTTGTCTAAGGTCCAAGACAAAGCGCTGCCTTTTGGAAATTCCCATCAAATGTCAATTCTGCTTTGGAAATCCCGGTAATGTCTGGGAAAATCTGCATGTATGGCAGGTTTAAAAGAAGGGGAGGGTTTGGCTTTCCCTCCTGATGGTTCATGCTGGACTTTAAATCACATGTATCCTGCTTTGCAGTGGACCAGGAAGGGCTGGGCTGGGACCTGCCATCATCAGGGATATTTGCAGCTTGAGAAGTGCCACTGAATTTTAGGAAACATTTTTAGCTCACTTCTAAATATAATAGTCTCAGAAAGTGAAAACTGATTTATATCATACGCGTGCTGAATGAGATTAGACAAGAGAGGGCAGACAACAACATTTAAAGGAAGCCAGCAGCAGTGGAAGGAGACTGAGGCAGCAGTGCCAAGAAGAGTCAGCACCTGGGACAAATGGTGCTGGTGGCAGCTAGCCAGGAGCAGCCTAGTTTACAGCCAGTTTACAGGCCTGGGGCCTGCCCTTAAAATCCTGGGCTTCAGGTAAGTGCAGGGAGGCTGGCTGGTCATCATCTAGAAGACCTCTGGGGTCTGTTCACCAGGGGATCACAGTATGGTTTCTTTATTTCTCCTGAGGCATGACCATGAGAAACTGGTCCCATGTTTGTTTAACCGAGCTGTCAATTAAATGAAAATGCATAATGCCAAACAAAAACATTTCAGACTGAACCTTCAGGTACTACAGGTTTCGAACTATGAGCCCTAGAGGTCAGTACCAGCTCCCTAACCATTGTGTCATGAAAAGAACTCTACTGCTTCCTTCAAATTACTGTACTCAATTTGCTCCTCAGCACCAACCTTTCCCTTTCACCCTTGGCTCCTTTGGGATGAAGGGTAGGATATAAAATAATAATAACAATATTAATAATGGAGTTAGAATCAAGAGTTTAGCTATAACTAATGCAGGATGATTAAAACGCCTCATTGCTTGGTAGGGTTCAGTTAAAATCATTTATCTCACATTGTGTCCATTTTAATTAGTGTCCAAAAGACTTCCCATTTCTGCAATTTTTTCACATACACATTCATTTAATACAGTGGAACATTGGTTGTGGAACATAATCTGTTCCAGAAGACTGTTTGACTTCCTAAACGCTCGACAACCAAGGCGCAATTGCCGGTTGGCAAAATCCATTGAAAAATGGAGAAACGCACCTCAGAAGCTATTTGACTTCTGGGTTGTCAGCATTCGAAAGCCGAAACGTTCAACTTCTGAAGCATCAACGACCAAAGTTCCACTGTACTGTTCTTCTTCCTCTTAGAAGCATTTCACTCCTTACCTGTACTCACTACCCTCAGCCCCTCAATGCCCTCACTGCCCTTTAATTCCACATGTTGTGGCAATCTGCATAGTGTTCTTCACAACATCACAATGTTCTGCCTGATGTGATGACATCACAGATGCACAAAGACAAAAAAATATTTTAATGTGTTTATTATTTAATGACATGGGTTGCCACAGCCAACGGAATTTAACAACATTGTGTGGACAAATGAGACCAAAGCAAATTAGGACCAAGTATAAAAGAAAAGAAAAATGTGCTAAAAAGAAGTAGAAGAGTTTGGATTTGATATCCGACTTTATCACTACCAGAAGGAGTCTCAAAGCAGCTAACATTCTCCTTTCCCTCCTCCCCCACAACAAACACTCTGTGAGGTGAGTGGGGCTGAGAGACTTCAGAGAAGTGTGACTAGCCCAAGGTCACCCAGCAGCTGCATGTGGAGGAGCGGAGCCGCGAACCCGGTTCACCAGATTACGAATCAACCGCTCTTAACCACTACACCACACTGGCTCACCCAGGGGAAGAGAAAAGAGTGTTGAATAACCTTGAAACAGTGCAAATGCACATCAAGGTGAGTATTTTTGTTAGCATTTTATGGTTGTGTCCAATTATGCTGCCTCACAAAACCAGAAAACACTTTGCACAGATCTAGTGTTCAGTGAGAGTGCAATACTTACAGGTTTACCATCCAGCCCAGGCTTTCCAGGAAGCCCAGGTTGTCCAACAGTCCCAGGTTCTACTTCATCCAGGCCTGCTTTTCCTGGTGGTCCTGGTGGTCCTTCCTCTCCCCTTTCACCTTTTTCACCTTTTTGGCCCTTCAGGTAGAAAATATACAGTTATGGCTATGAACCTAAACTTATGTATTTGGAACTCATCCCCATTTGGAACAAACGGGTTTGCTTCTGAATAAACATGGCCAGAACTGGACAGTGAACTTTATTTTTGTACTTTAAGGCATAACTGAAATTAAAGAGACTGTGCAACCTAGGTAAGGGATGCCTTGGCGAGGATGGGGTGGGGGTTGCAGCAGGGGCAGGGCAGGACTTCCCTATTTGCCACAAGCAGTGAAACAGGACAAGCTACCCCTGATTTGGAGTTACGTACAGTGGTGCCTCGCAAGACGAAACTAATTCGTTTCGCAAGTTTTTTCTTCTTGCGAGTTTTTCGTCTTGCGAAGCACGGTTTCCCATAGGAGTGCATTGAAAATCAATTAATGCGTTCCTATGGAGACCATCCGGGGACAGAGGGGAAGCGCCGCGCGCCTTCCTCTCTGTCCTCTCTTTTGAAGCAAGGGGCGGAGGGGAGAAGATCGCTTCTCCCCATTGCCGCCCCTTGGTTCAAAAGGGGTCCGGGGACAGCGGGGAAGACGCGCTGCGCTTCCCCACTATCCCCGGAGCTTCATTTTGCGAAGCAAGCCCATAGGGAAATGCGTCTTGCGAAGCGGCTAAGAAAACGAAAAACTCCTTCGTCTAGCGAGTTTTTCGTCTTCTGAGGTGTTCGTCTTGCAGGGCACCACTGTATATTCATGCACAATTGTGTGGAAGAAAGTTGTTAGTGTGAAACATCCCTGGCATACACTGCATTCCGTGGGAAGGGCAGCCGATTCCCCACACCAGCCCCTCCAAGGGCAACTTTAGACCACAATCCAAAACATGTTTACTCAGAGGTAAGCCCCACTGAGTCCAGCAGGTCTGATTCCCAAGTCAGTGGATGACGGATTGCAGCCTTACTCCTGCAGGAAACCATACTTGCCTTTTCTCTGCCTGTAACTTGCAGAATAGCATCACGAGGCTGAGGTGCTGTTTTTAATATTTCCTGAGCCATAGTGGTAAGTTCACTTTCCTCTTTTCTAATTTCTGTAGTGGTTAAACCTAAAGGGGGGGGTGGGAGGCAGAAATTGCATACGTCATAAAAATATGCAAGAGACTGCATAATAAAACATCATCTGTCAGGAATGACATAATGGTGTTGATTTGGTTCATCGGGGGGGGGAGCACTGAAAAAGATGACAGTAAATGACAATACCAAAAAAATAAAGCAAAAGACAAATTCTAAGCTGAAAACAACTGTGGGTTGTTGTTTTTTTAAAGGTAGTGTTTAACTAAAATCATCATAACACTCTAAGCTACAATTAAACTGACACAAGCAAAGAGTTTAAAATTACAGTGCCTTGTTCTTGGACTTTAGTTGGTCCCAAAGTTGCTTCTAAGAGATGGTGGCCTGAAAACTCCATCTCTTCGGAATGAGGTGCTGTGGTTGGCGGGGCGCCTACAGGTCCAGCTGTTGTTCCTTCAGATACGTTCTGAGTCAGGTGCTAGACAAGAATGCAAGGCAAATGTTATCTGGATATTATTACTGGGAAAACACATTGTTGTGAGAGGCAGAACATAAATCTGCGTGCTTCGTTCTTTTTCAAGGTACTTTTGGATCCATGACAATGCTATTTCCTCCCCTAAACATCACTTACTTTGTGGATAATAATCGAATAAATAATCAAAATGTGTGAAATAGAGGGTGTGGTTGGCCCATGGAAGTAACTCTGCTGAGCTAACACACCCAGTAAGTTAGACGCAATACCAGCGGAGGCTGGTTCATTAAGGCAATTACCAGTGGGAATTGTAAGCAAAAAGTGCAAAAGTTTCCTCCAAATTCACAAAACTCTTAAAGCCGCAGACTTTTCTGTTTCCCACACACTCCTGAGCCCTCCATTCAAACTTAGAGAGGTACATATTTCAGTCAATCTCCTGTTCTCTGCCAATCAGCTCTTTGCCCTGTTCAGCCAGTCCCAATCCAAAACATTGCTATGGCCAGCAGGTCCCTTCCATCGATCTCCAAGCAGAACAATTCCTTCTAGAGGGATATTTCCCTTGCCTGAAAAAGCGGACATTTTTATGAGCTAAAAACACCTGCCTATGAAAAACTTAGTGCAGTTGTGTTTGTTACAGGAGCATTTGCAAAGTGATCTAGGCAACAGTGGCACCAATAAGCAGCTTTATCTGCCTGGCAGCTGGGTTGTGTAAAAGTATGGGTCTTCATTTGCTTCACTCTATGCTTCCAGCTTTGGACAGCTTGCTTGGTTTTTGCAATGCTCCTGTGTGAACATCCACTTTCCAAAAGCATCTGTTGGGTGACTCTGCTGGCTATTATATACAGTCTTGAGCTCTGCTTTGGCATTTGGCAAGGAAGAACACATTGAGATCCAGTGAGCATTCTCTGCAGCCAGTATATAAATCCAGGGACTTGTTGGCATGTAGACACTTCACAGCTGGCAAAAACGTTTTAAGTTTTGTTAGCGGCAGCATAAATCTTGGGAAATTCAACGCACTGAAGTTCTCTCTAGCATGCCCTTTTAAGTCCATGGGTATTTAACATACCATTTTTTTAAAAAAATGAAGCTATGAATCCTCCTCAAAGGGAAAAAAAAACACTTTACCATTAAATTCTTACAGCTTTAAAAAACGGATCACTTCACGAGGCTTTCTGGCTTATGATTGTTTGGCTTCAAAATCTACACAATGTAAAACATGGGGTGATTATTGCACACAAAGAGCCTTAGTGTAGCTGTAACGAGGGCTTCACACAAACTGCTCTTTGTCTGGAGGCGGAATGAGGGGCAGAAGACAGTTGCCAAAGGAGCGAGTAAAGAGGCTACATATAGGATAGTACTTGTCTTTAAGCCACGAAATCACCTCCCATCTCAGCTTCATTCGTTGGTATTGCATTAGTTCAGTGTCTGCATCTGCTGGGAAAGTATTTTATCCCTCTGAAGTATCTTAAGGGAAACCCGTCAAGATTCAACTTGATTCCCTGATGCAATATACAAAAAACACCTGAAGCCTAGAATCTACACACTAGCACATTAGAGCGCATTATAGTTCATATTAATATTACTCCCTGCTTTAAATAACTATTATAAATAAGTTAGGCAGTGGACACAGGGAAAATCTTAATCTTTATGGAATCATTCACATTACTGGATAGGAAAAGCACAGTGTACAAAATGCATTTCTGTATATATAAATGTTTAGACTAACATAGTCTATCTTTATTTTTGCCTAACAAATAATTCTGATGCAATTCTGGAGCTCCCTGCTCTACGAAAAACAACTGACAATTTTTAAGGGAAGCAAAAATGGCTTGGTAAGAGTAGTAAAACTTGCCAGTGGGGGGGTGGAGATGGGATTCCACATATTCTATTCCATTTCAAGGTGATTGGGGCAGATTGTAGCAATGGTATACCATGGAAAGAAGTCATCACCCACCATTAATTAGGGTATGCTTCCAGGTGTCATTCCAATTAGCAACAATAGTGTCTAAACAGAAATTGCAAACAAAATATCTGACAGAAGAACCTACTGCTGTAGGTTTTGGGTGTCCCTATTGCTGTGATTCTGTCTCTCATACCATTACGAGACTGGAACGAGAATTTCACCCACTAGAACATTTGGATGGTCAGTCAGTGGCTGTCAGTCAGTAGCAGACCATTGTAAGTGGAAACATCCTAACTATCCCAAACTATTACTTGTAGGTACAGAGGACGGACTTTCTGGGAATGAGAAATAACCCTTTTAATGTCATTTACTTATTTATCTATTGAATTTATATACTGCCCTATGCCCAGAGGTCTCAGGGCGGGCATGAACCGTATTTACAACACAAACAACAGAAATGATGTTTTGAATTAAAGTTAAATTGGTATAATCATAAGCATATCATTTTGGCTTTGCCAGCTATGACTTTCAGTGCATAGAACATTATTTTGCACATTAATAGGAAGCCACTACAATAAAGCCAGAGGTGCCTACTTGAATAAAATATTGGGGGAGCCCAGGTAAGTCCCGCCCTGCGTAATTGTTCACATGACACGGTGCAGGCACACCAATTGAGCAGCAATGCTCATCAACTTTGCCCCGTCCCCGGCCCCCTCAAATATTTTATTAGGAGAGCAGGCGAAGACCCCCTGGCCCTTAGGAGTTGGCTCCAATGGATAAAGCTGAACAAGATCTAAATCATTCCTCTTCTTCCAGGCCATTATGCTGTTATCCACAGCAGTGACTAGAGGAGGAAGGACGGCTGGGAGCAGCGCAGAGAAAAGAAACTCCATGGAGCAGCACTGCCAGATGCCTTCATCTGCCCCAGCTGCAGCAAAACATGTTTCTCCCTTATCAGTCTCTACAACCACAGCAAGTGCTGTAACTCACCAATGGTTTGACTTCACTCCCAAAGGCACAATCCTCATTGTTTCCTGAGACAGACAGATGCCAACAACAAAAAGTTATGATGCCATGTATTTTTGTGTTTTTACACTGTCAATTGTCCTATGATCCTTGGATGAATGGCAGTGTAGAAATTTAATAAATAATCACTATCATAATACTTACTGGGGCTTGTGAGGGCTGAATGATTTCTTGCGTCTCAGAGACACCCTCCTGTTCTTGAATGCTGTTGTAGCCACTGCTTTCTCCTGAAGCCTATGAGAAACAGGCAGGCCACAATGAAGAATTTAGGTCATGCCCACATGAGGAATTCCATAAGTAGTTTGTGTGTGCAAGCCTTAGCCATTGGCATAGACACATGTATGTTCAAACCATTAATTACTTCATTAAGTAAGATAGAAGAATAAATCCTATCCATCTCTGATGCAGTCAGCTGTTGCTGCATGTGGTTCCAAGTTCATACTCAATGAACACAACCCTTGTAAAGAATCATTAAACCAAACATGCACCAAACAATTTAGCCTGTTGCAGCAAAAAGTAAGTGTGCAAGATCTTGCACAATTTCATCTCATCCATAACTGGTGAGGCGAAAACAGGCGCACCCCCCCAGCTGCTTTCCTACCCAGGGGGAGTGGAAATCAAGGTTTGTGACCCTCAGCTGAAGAGCTGGGCACACTGGGAGCTGTAAGCAACTTTTATAAAAAGCGAGGACTCCTGCTTTTGCTGTGGAAACAGCTGTATCAAAACCAAGCTTCCAATCCTTGTTGTAACTGCAGAAAATGCGTACAGGGAAGTACTCACATATGGGTCATCATCCTCACACTGGTCCTCGATAGCTCTTGGATCCGGTTTGATGGTGAGCTGCTGGATGGAGCCCTGAAAGGAAGCAGAAGAGCCAGTCAAGGGGACATTCTGTATAAGAAATCCCACCAAGAGCAGGGGACTGGACACTTTGGGTGGTGGCTGTTGTCTTTGAAAAGAACAGATGTAGATGAATTAACTGCGATATAAAGGACTGTGGGCAATGAAAGAAAAGGATGGGGAATTGTGGCCATTTTCAGATACCTAATGGCTGTCATGAGAAAGAGATTAAACTAAGAATATAAGGCGGCCCTGTTGGATCAGGCCAGTGGCCTGTCTAGTCCAGCATTCTGTTCTCACAGTGGCCAACCCGGTGCCCACGCGAAGGCTGCAAGCAAGACCTGAGCACAACAGCAGCTGCTCATCCTGCCATTTCCAGCAACTGTTATTCAGCAGTGTACTGCCTCTACTGAACTCCAATCCTGCTTGTGGCGATCACCAGTGGCGTAGCGGGGGTTGTCAGCACCCGGGGCAAGGCAAGTAATTTGCGCCCCCTAACCCGTGGATTTTAGCACTCAAGTGCGAGCGCGCCCCCCCCAGATGTTGCGCCCAGTGCGGCTGGCCCCCCCTGCACCCCCCACGCTACGCCACTGGTGATCACACAGGGTCTCCGGACGTTTAACGGTCTATTGATCCCTGTGCCACCACGGTGCTCGCTTCCCCGCTGCCACCAACCAGTTACTCTCTGGTAAAACACTGAGTCCAGTCAGTTGTTAAAAGTGAACAAAAAAAACCACCAAGTTTATTTTATAAACAAGTTTATGGTTTCTCAGATAATATTCCTTTCAGTATCTTAACTTTAGTTTCTTTACGGGCCTATACCTTCCTAATACCTTCTGACTATTCTCAACTGTTTGACTGGCTCCTCTTAACAAATTCTCTCCCTCTCTCACATCAGACTAGCCCAACCCACAGACTTATCTCCTCTGTCTCTTCTAACTCCAGACTGTCTTCTCAACCACCCTAACTCTAACTCCTCCAAAAAAAAACCCCTCTGCGCATAAAACCTTATACACAGTTAACTCCGCCCCCTGGGTTCCCATTGGTTAGTCATTTTACAATTAGTTAACCCTTTCCTTATGAACCCAGTATGATGTCACACACCTAGGAGGACCTTGGCAGAGACACATGCCCGACTGGCAAGTTCTCTCCCTCCTGGCTGGTTGTTTGGGAGCTTCAAAAGCTTTCTTCAGCCTGAACATCACAGCGACTGATACCAAAAGGCATTAGCACACTTACGAACCTGCAGAGTATTGGCAGTTCGTGTAGCAGAACTCAGTAGCACAGCGTTTTGACTAGCGTTTTACATATAATACACTCGGAGCATTCTGACTTAGCGCCTTCCTCTTTCTCATCAGGCAGCAAAGAGAAAGAGAACAAGGGACAATCGTCCCACTTCACAGAACACAGTAACACAAAACATCCTGTCTTCTTCACTTCCCACACTGTGGAATGAAAACATACACCGTCATGTGATAGACAACAATCTCATGACTGCAAACACGGAGCAAGAATCCTAACACAGGTTTGGATGTGGGCTGGGCCAGGGGGCGCAACTGGCGGAGCAGGAAGGCTTCCCTGAGGTCCACGCCCAGGCCATTTAAGCAGCCCATATTTGGGGTCCTCACCTGGGTTTTTCCCTCGTCAAGGACATAAAATCGCATATGAGTATATGCAAATTCATGTCCTCTTTTTTGAGTGGAACAGAAGACTCAATCCAGACCATAGGCGCCGACTCCATGGGGCCTGAGGGGGCCCGAGCCCCCTCAAAAATTCATTTTGGGGGGCTCCGCCCCCCCAATAATCTCGAGCGCCCCTCCAGCAGAGCCCCGCCGCCGATTGCGCGGCTCTGCTCCTCGGCTCAGCCTCCCTCTCGCCTTGACGTCACGGCGCCCAGCTACGGTCTGTCCGCCCCCCCTCTCCACCGACACCACCCCCAAACACACACACACACACACAACCTGCCCAGCGTGCTCCTAACGAGTGCCCACCTGCCAGCCTCAGTGTGGCTTCTCTGGTTCCTATTATGAATGTGATTTCTGCCTCTCTGTGTATAGAAGGCATCGACAAGGGTGTGTGCCCCCCTTTCTTTCTTTCTCTCTCCCTCTCCCCCCTTTCTCTCTCTCTCTCACACACACACCACAGAGAAAGGCGAGTGCTGGGAGGTGGGCGGGGGGGGAAGCGGGGGGTGAGGGGAGAGGCGGCAGCAGCAGCAGCGGGGAGTAAGGGAGAATAGCGATATAAAATCAATTGCGGCTGGAGGGTGAGCGAGAGTTTCAGCTGGGCTGTAGGGCGGGCGGTGAGGGGGGGGAGAGTGTGAATCTGTGGGGAAGGCGAGAAGGAAGGAGGGAGGGATAGGGGTGAGATTGAGAGAGGGGGAGGGAGGAGGGGTGGGGGAAGGAAGGAAGGAAGGGTTGGAGGAAAGGAAAGAAATGAATGAAACAGGAAGCAATGAGAAGAAGGAAGGATGGAAAGGGTTGGAGGAAAGGAAGGAAGGAAGGAAGGAAGGAAGGAAGGAAGGAAGGAAGGAAGGAAGGAAGGGAGAGAGAGAGGGGTGAGATTGAGGGAGGGGGTGGAAAAGGAAGGAAGGAGGGAGGGAAAGAGAGAGAGGGAAGGAAGAAGGGAAAGAAAGAAAGAGCAGGGAAGGGTTGGAGGAAAGGAAAGGAATGAATGAAACAGGAAGCAATGAGAAGAAAGGAAGGAAGGAAAGGGTTGGAGCAAAGAAAGGAAGAAAGGAAGGAAAAAGGAAGGGAGGGAGGGTGAGATTGAGGGAGGGGGTGGAAAAGGAAGGAAGGAAGGAAGGAAGGAAGGAAAGAGAGGGGAAAGGAAGGAAATAAGAAGCAATGAGACGAAGGAAGGAAGGAAGGAAGGAAGGAAGGAAGGAAGGAAGGAAAGAAAAAGCAGGGAAGGGTTGCAGGAAAGGAAAGAAAGGAATGAAATAGGAAGGGAGGAAGGAAGGAGCATTGAAGGGTTGGAGGAAAGGAAGAAAATGAATGAAATAAGAAGGAATGAGACGAAGGAAGGAAGGAAAGAAAGAAAGAAAGAAAGAAAGAGGGGAGCAGTGGAAAGAGGGAGGAAAAAAACAGGAAGGAAGGAAGGAAGGAAGGAAGGAAGGAAGGAAGGAAGGAAGGAGTACTTAGGCTATGTCTCTTGGGACAGGTTAGCTGAGCTCCTGAGCAAGCGCCCCGTGCCCCGCCTGCCCTCTTCGCCCCTCGGCCCCGTCTGCCTCCGCCCCCGACTGTATCAGGACCCCCGCCTCCTCCCCACCTGCTCCCTCGCCAGCCAGCCAGCCAACCGCGCGCCCTAGCCGGAGAGCCCCGGCCGTCCCCGTCGGGCAATCAGCTGGATCTCCCTTCAGCAGGCCGTGCTCACAACTCGGCCCAGGGACCCCCCAGCAGCGGATCTCCGGCCCAGCTGAAGAATCCGGCAACAAGCCCCCTCCTCCCCAATCGCTCCGCCGAAATACGCTCCAAAACCCCCCAGATAGGCCGCCGGCCGCCAAGTCTCGTGGCGCCCTGAGCGAGGGTCTCTCCCCAACACCGCCACCTCGAACTGTGTTCTCCCGGCTACCCGAGCGAACCAGCGGCAGGACCCCGGTATGGCCCCCCCCAATATTTTTTATAAGTCGGCGCCCCTGATCCAGACATACATGGATTGAGCCTAGAAAATCCTGTTGGCATCTTTGTGTTCTGTTCTGGTCACCACACCTCAAAAAGGATATTGCAGAGCTGAGAAAGGTGCAGAAAAAGACAAGCAACCTTGTCAAGGAACTGGAGCAAATCTTAACATTTTGGACACTATTGGGGGGGGGAGTAAAAGGGAACATGACAGAGGTCCATAAAACTATGCACAGTGTGGAGAAAATAGAGAAGTTTTTCTCTTCTCACACAACACTCAGAGTCACCCAATAAAGCTGAATCCTGGAAGATTTGGGACAGACAAAAGGGAGTATTTCTTCACACAGCACATGGTTAAACAATGGAATTTGCTACTACAAGATGTAGTGAGGGCTGCCAACTTGGGGATTAGAGACAATTGTGGAGGATAAAGCTGTCAGTGACTACTAGTCATGAAGACTATGCACTGCTATGGATAGGAATAACCTATTTCCAGTGCATGTCATAATTAAGTTCCATCTCATTTCTTCACTAATGTGCAACTGTTTTTTTAAAAAATAAAAGTCCATATGAAAATTTGAAAACACCTATTTTATCATAAAATAGTTAAATCTCAGTATATGCCTTTCTAAACATATTTTATATTTTTTTAAAAACCATTTTAAAATGCATTTGGGTGTGTTTTTGAGCAAAGGTCAGAGAAGTATGAAACAGAAGGGATAATTGCCTTCTGATCCCTCTATCAGAATGGTATGTGGAGATTGGATCAGTTCACTTAAAAATGCAGACTCTCCATCCCCTGCTAGGATTCTCTTCCCCACATACACACCCTTAGTAACAAATAGTTTGCCTTCCAGATGCCAGGATCAATTCTCCTTGTCTCAAGAACCATCAGGGCCGGCCCTACCATTAGGCGGAATGAGACAACTGGCTGAGGCAGCAGATGCTGAGGGTCAGGGAGCAGGCAGAGCTTTGTGTGCCAAGCTGGCTTGCTGCCTATTGGTGCAGTGGATGAAGGTGACCCAATACCAGTGCCAGCACAGTCAGTTTCTGTACGTGGAATGGGGTGGTGGTGCTGCCATCTTGCCCTTTTCCTTGGGCATGTCTTGGGCTGGCCCTGAGAGCCATGGACCAAACCTCTTTCCTGTAGAACCGCTGTGATAGACTAGCTGCAGAATAATCCACACATTTACTACATGGTGTACTTACAGTGAATCTTTCTACATTTACTCTCCATCCCCTGCTAGGATTCTCTTCCCCACATAAACACCCTTAGTAATGAATAGTTTGCCTTCCAGGTGCCAGTATCAATTCTCCTTGTCTTAAGAACCATCAGGGCCGGCCCTACCATTAGGCGGAATGTGGTGGAGTCTCCTTCTTTGGAGGTCTTTAAGCAGAGGCTTGACAACCATATGTCAGGAGTGCTCTGATGGTGTTTCCTGCTTGGCAGGGGGTTGGACTCGATGGCCCTTGTGGTCTCTTCCAACTCTATGATTCTATGATTCTACTACATGGTGTACTTACGGTGAATCTTTCCAGTCCTGTCGCTCCAGCGTTGCCAACAAATATTCCTGAGCTCGATTCAAAGAGCAAGGGCTGATCTGATCTCTGAAACTGCACCCTGTGATATTCCTCGCAGTCCATAAACAATGCAATGTCGTTGCCCTGAACAGCTATTGTAAAGCGATTCCATTTGTTGGTCATCACTGGGACTTTAAACGAAGCAGCTTCTCGGGATATGTGGGAACCGGGTTCAGTGTAGTACATAATTATTCTCTGGGTGCTGTCATCCACAGGCGATAGTCTGGCTCCCAAATAAATTGTCTTCTGAAAGGCATCTGTTACAGCGAACAAGACACCTCCATGGTCGCTGTTTGGTTTGACGGTGACGCTGATAGCAAAATCTCTGTAGAAGGGTTGAGGTATCAGAGTCCTTGACAGACGGCCAATGTTAGCCTCTGGCCCAAAACTGTATGCTGGAAACCCTCCATAACCGGTAATGAAGGAGACAGAAGGTGGCAGTGGGACTCCTATTAGTTCGGTGAGATCAAGGTGCTCCTTTGACCCTCTTTCTGTAACACAAAACAAAAAGTATTATTAGTAAGCGCATGCAGTCAGGATTCTATCCAACTTTTCAGGAAGAGCTATAAGCTTGTTCCAACTTTGCCAAATTCTCTTGAACAGTGAGAGAAAAGGCACTCAGACGGTTAAGCAATAGATACTTTTCCATTTTTTTATACTGTTAAATGTCACGTAACTTTAAATGTAGACCATCGGTACTGAGCTTCTGTTGTTGTTTTTTTGCTTTTTGCTTCTACATTGGTTTTTATTCTTCCCTGAGACCTGGGCACCCACAGCTCCCCTTGCAAAATACCAGGAGGGGGTAATGAGTAGCAGAGAACCAGCAAGTGTGTGTGCTTAATCCATTCTTTCTCTTCTCTGGGCATCAAGAGATGGTGGGACAGCTGATCTACAGAGCAGATCAGTCACAGAAGCACACCACCCAACTGCCATTTCTTTGCTGTACATTCCCTCTGACACGTACAGTGGTACCTCGGTTTTTGAACAGCTTAGTTCACGAACCACTTGGAACCTGAACAATGCACAACCAGAAGTCAGTGTTCTGGTTTTCGAACTTTTTTTCGGAAGCTGAACGCGCTCCGTTTTGAGTCTCCCTGTGTTTCCTGTTGTGCTGCTAATTTGCGTCCCCCCATTGTAATTCAAGCCTCCCATTTCCGATTGCAGTGTTCTGAGGTGGAATTTGGAGCTTATATTTGGTGCTTGTGTTTTTGCTAGTTATTTTGCGTTTTTTGTTCTGAGGCTCTTTCAGTTAATTTGTTTTTGGGACTGTGTGGATCCTAGTTCTGCTACTGATTGATTGATTGTGTGACTGCGGAGATGGATAAAAGCCCCCCATCCAAACAATGACTATCATCAGCGCAGGTAAGAAAAAAAGTAATTTTAATTTTTATCATCTACAATACTAGAGGAGGGAGAAAGGTTGTTTTCTGCTGCTCCAGAGAAGCGGACACGGAGCAATGGATCCAAACTACAAGAAAGAAGATTCCACCTAAACATTAGGAAGAACTTCCTGACAGTAAGAGCTGTTTGACAGTGGAATTTGCTGCCAAGGAGTGTGGTGGAGTCTCCTACTTTGGAGGTCTTTAAGCAGAGGCTTGACAGCCATATGTCAGGAGTGCTCTGATGGTGTTTCCTGCTTGGCAGGGGGTTGGACTCGATGGCCCTTGTGGTCTCTTCCAACTGTAGGATTCTATGATTCTATGAATACTGTTTTATTTATTTTATAGTACAGTCCCTTGATTACTGGGATGTGGGTGGCGCTGTGGGTTAAACCACAGAGCCTAGGACTTGCCATTCAGAAGGTCGGCGGTTTGAATCCCCGCAACGGGGTGAGCTCCTGCTCCTGCCAACCTACCAGTTTGAAAGCACGTCAAAGTCAAGTAGATAAATAGGTACCGCTCCAGCGGGAAGGTAAACGGTGTTTCTGTGCGCTGCTCTGGTTCGCCAGAAGTGGCTTAGTCATGCTGGTCACATGACCTGGAAGCTGTACACCGGCTCCCTCGGCCGATAAAGCGAGATGAGCGCTGCAACCCCAGAGTTGGCCAGGACTGGACCGAATGGTCAGGGGTCCCTTTACCTTTACCTTTACTTTGATTATTACTTTCATTTTATGGATCAATGGTCTCGTTAGATAGTAAAATTCACGTTAAATTGCTGTTTTATGGGTTTGTTTTTAAAAGTCTGGAACAGATTAATCCGTTTTTCATTACTTTCTATGGAAAAGTGCGCCTTGGTTTTGGAACACTTTGGTTTTGGAACAGACTTCCAGAATGGATTAAGTTTGAGAGCCAAGGTACCACTGTAGCTCCACCCTTGCTGTATTGCACTGTGCACCAAGCATTGAACACGGTCTGAAAACTGTGCTCCAAGGCAAGTAGTTCTGCCGTGAAGTTACAACATTTCTGGCACATAGCTTGGTGCACTGATCTCTTCCCTCAGACCACAGGCTCTCCCTCTTCCTTAGAAACGCCCTCATTTCCCTTCATTCAACAGAGAGGTGGTAGAACCGCTGGCTCCCAATGCTCTCAGGCTGCCCCTTCCAAAAACTGGGGAAACCTGGTTGCATGTTGCATTTGTGTTTTTCAAAGAACTCTTTGGCACTGACGTATCTAGTGCAAAATCAGGGCGACCAGGATATTTGGGGTTATCTGGAATGACTCAAAGAGTAGAAATGAAACATAGGCTCAACTGGTGTGAGGGAAGGGCTAGCCGAAATCTGTTGCTAATATGTTTGAATGTATGGCTGGCAGCGCAATCTTTACAAGGTTTCCTTTTGTTTAAATTACACAGAGCAGAGTACAGGAAAGTGCAGTCTAATCCCCTCCATTATAGAACAGCTTTATATTAATCCTTTGGAACACATAATCCATCTTGTCTACATAGTTTGAAATGAAGCAAGAAAAAAAATGCAAGTATAGACTGTAAAGGAAAAGACAAAATGGAAAGATTTCATCCTTGGAGTGTATTAAGTTTCTGGAATTCTCTTCATAAATCCCACTAATAGGCAGACAGGTTTATTTCATGCATTTTGAACTGTTTTATTTAGCTGGTAGTACTTTGCCCACTGTCTTATATTGTGATTTGATTTAAAAATAATAATTGAATGCCTGTATGGAGTAACTTAGCTGCAGTTTTTTGAAGGTTTCCCAGTGATACCAATAACACGTCATCATAATGCCATAAATTAATAAATATGAATCTGATAAGGTCATGGAGAATATGAGCATTTTTCTCAAATAAATTAATATAACAATGAAAGAGAAGTCTTGCCTTCATTGGCACATAAGCATAGAAGGTGCTTCCCCAGCAGAACATAAGATTAGGGCAGGTTGGCATATGGAAAGACTTTCCATCAAGTATTCTGGTCCCAAACTGAATTATTGACACATACTGCTGTGGGACTGCAATCCCCGTAATTAAATAGTGTGGGATTTTTCATTAGTGTGTCGTTTTTCCTGAATGAGAAGATGGTGGTGATTGTTTTAATGTATTAGATACACTGAGATCCAGGGCCTTATAGTGGTTCCCTCATTGTGAGAGGCCTTCTTGGTAGTAGCACCCTCCCTGTGGAATGCCATCCTGTCAGATGTCAAGGAAATGAACCAACTATTTGACTTTTAAAAGACATCAGAAGGCAGCCCTGTATCGGGAAGCTTTCACTGTTTGATGCAGCCCTGGGGCAGCCCTGTCAGATGGGCGGCATATCTATAATAACTTATTATTATCAAAATTTATATACTGCTCACTCAACAGAAAACCTCTAAGAGGTTTACAAACAAAGTGCTCCAAACAGGATCATTATAGCTATCACACAAATTATGCAGAGAAACCAATAATTAATCTTCCAACTTTCAAACAAACGAAATGAAGCCATAGGAACATGAAGACATACTAAATTTAATTGTGGGAGTGGCGAGCCCCCCCCCCACTGAAGTTAGAAGTTATCCACTTTGTCCTCTGTGCCATCGTGCCATTTTTCATCATTTAAATCATGGGTAGGCAAACTAAGGCCCAGGGGCCAGATCCAGCCCAATCGCCTTCTCATACTGCCCCGAAGACGGCCCAGGAATCAGCATGTTTTTTCATGAGTAGAATGTGTCCTTTTATTTAAAATGCATCTCTGGGTTATTTGTGGGGCATAGGAATTCGTTCATCTCCCCCCCCCCAAAAAAAATATAGTCCGGCCCCCCACAAGGTCTGAGGGACAGTGGACCGGCCCCCTGCTGAAAAAGTTTGCTGACCCCTGATTTAAATCAATCCTTCGAAGCTGCTGACTGCTCCATAGTAGAAAAATTAAGTCTTCTGAGAGGAGAGCTTTTGAATTTGGGTGTAGGGAAAAGGTCATCTGAAACTACCTCCCTTGGCCCCCAGAGCTTTATTTCAAGGAAAAAAATGTGCTGGCACTCACCATGAAGTTGTTACAGTAAGTGCCACACTTTTAACGTTTGGGGGAGGTGCCAGTACTGAGTACCATTGAGTACCCCCAGAAAAAGCACTGCCATTTTCCTTGCAGAAGTCTCTTGGGAACTGTGCTACATGGTGTCATTGCACCAGGCACACACATGGCAGACACCAAGAGCAAGGCCACCACTGGTAAATTAGTCTCCCCACCTCCAAAAAGTTAAGCACCTTAAAAGCTCTGCTAAAATACCTCCCCAAATTTTGCCACTTACAAATGACTGGCAAAATTGCAAGTACGTTTTGCCTCATTGCTAAGCTAAACCCCAATCAAACAGCTGCGTTTGGGGGGGGGGGAGGGAATGAATCGATAGACCAACCATGGACCTCTCAGCATAATACATAGCTTGGCCTCCTGTGCCAGTCTTTTCTGAGCTGTGAGTGGTCCTAACCAGCCTCGTCCACAATTGCACCCATGCTTTGTATAGGGAAACACATATGGACCCTACAGCCTGCCAATATGGCTGGCAACAATTTCTATGACCAGAGCTGTTTCCCATGCCTGGGCCGTCCTTGCTGAGCACTAATGCAACATCAGTGAGGGACGGGGCACATGGCCTGTGGTTTCAGCACACCAAGCATTACTGGAGAGAGGGACGCTACAATGGCTTCCAGTATACTGAGGTTACAGCAGGTAATAGCAAAAAAGCCCTTTAATGGGGGGGGGGGGGAGAGACAGAGTGGGGTGCGTGTGTCTTTTGATACGACCCTATCCCCATGGCTTAAGGTAGGTAAGAACATTCGTTGCAATTAATTTTCATAATAAACCTGCCGAATAGAAAGGCAACTTTTTCTTCCAGTCTTACAAAAGAGCAACTGAGGGTGAGGACTTGCCTATAATTCCACTACTCCTGTCCCTAGAAAGCATGGGTCTGAGTGATTTCCCGTTTGTCCTGCCACTTTCCCCAGGAAAAGCTGCTCTTTACTGCTGAATCGGAACAAACGTCAACCCGCAGAAAAACCAATGGATGTTTATTTTGACTTAGTGTTAAATAAGCAGCGTGTTTCTCTGGGGGGGGGGGAGATCAGTGGGGCAAGCAGAAGTGTGAACGAGCCCTGAGAAATAATGACCTACACAAGACCACCCAACAACTGATCAGAAATTAGAATCAAGGTCTCTCTCCACTGATCACAAGAAAACCAGAAGTCCACTTTGCTGGGGCAATCTCTTATTTTACAGCTAATGTACCTGCTTTCTTCTGTTTCCACATATTTATTTTCTCCGCTGTTCTGTACTCCAGATCCAATTCCATAGGTGTTTTCCTAGTAGCTAAGGTAGGTTTGGAAGGTACACCGGCAACACGTGGCACCATGCCAGGGGTATCCCATGCTGCTGGAACTGCTGAGCGGGCCCCAGTCTCCCTCAGTGCCCAGCCACTGGTTGAATATATCCTTGGCGTGGGAGAAGTAACAGGACTGGCGGTCACTGGCAAAGGTGAAATAGCCGTCCCAGGAGAGCCCCACAGCTGTTGCCACCACCATTGTCCTTGTACCAGGCCAGATGGCATTAGGAGAAATAGCCAGGCAAGTTTAGCAAGCATCTTCTGTTTCAAAGCCGGCACACAAAGGGTCAAAATTCCTTTCTGCTTCAACATCTACAACTGGCCTGTCAGAGTAAAGAGAAGCAACTTCATCCTTCTGCCTGTTTTAAAAGAAGCTCCATCTCCATATTATTCTCCGGGTATCAGCTTTTTGATGGAAGGACGGTGGGAGGCGGGGGCTTGCCCTTCGCAAAATCCAACTGGTCCTCTTAAATGGTTCTAACAAGCCTCCATCCTTCTGCAAAGCCTGTTAGTTAGCAATGTCCTTTCTCATGGAAATGAAGGGTTTGCCAGCCAGTATTAGGAGGAGTCTTTTGTGTTTACCAATCGCAGTGAAGGGGGCCAGTCTGCCTCCCTCCCTGATCCCAAATCTTTGCCTCCTAAGCAGTTTCAGAGAATTCCATCACGTGTTAAGTCTCCCCATGGTGGGTTTCAGACACACACAGGGAATTAGGAAGTAATGTTCTCATTAAACTCAGAAGAACCAGGGGTGTAATCTTTATCAGGTGCATTTGATAAGGGCTTCTGTGAAACATGAATATATGGATATGGATTTATTTTGTGACTCCAATCACAGCAGTGTTAAGGCGTGAGTGAGATTTGCCCCTAAACATTCTGCACTAATCCTGCCATGCATTTTTCTTTCTTCCCACCCGTAATAATTCATAGTTTTGGGGAAAGCAAGAAAAGGCATTCGAATGAGCATGCTATTTGTTTCATGGTTACATATCTTTTTTCAAATATATATCGAAGGAGAGTTATTTATTGATACTTATTCAAAGATATGCAGAAATACAGACCGATTACAAAGTATCTTTTTATAATATACTGAAATAAAACAGCTGCTTAATATAGAAACGAACAGGGGCAGAAAGAAAACAAGAAAAGGAAAAGAAAGACCTAAGGAGAGTGAAAGCCAAAGAGCAAAGAGAGAGGGGGGGGGGAACCTGAAGAAAAATAAATGAAGATAAAAGGCACTCGCTCATTAAGAGCCAACCATTCTATCTTCTATAAAACAGTATTTTATTCATTCTTCAAATCCAGATACTACAAGTTCATTTTCTCTTTCACACAAAAAGTCCGTAAGAAATTTCCAGTGCTTAATAAATGTCAGTAATGATTTTTCTCTAATTAAACACGTTAACTTTGCTATCTCAGTCAAGTCCAATAGTGTAATCAGCTATATCTTTCCATCTTCGTGCATATAGCAGTCTCACCGCTGTGATCATATATTGGGGTAATCTCCCATAATCCCTTTTCAATTGTGTACCAATTAACCCTAAAAGAAAGCATTCCGGCTTCAATTGAATATTAACCTTTAAAATCTGCTGTATCTTTTTTTTTTTTTTGGAAAATAATATTTATTACTTTTCCAACAATTTAAACACTACAAAAGAAAGAACAATACAATACAATACAATACAATACAATACAATACAATACAAAAACACTACACAACACTAACACATCAAACCAACAAAACAAAACAAAAACCGTTTAAAACACATCAAACCATTTCAATCTTTCATTCACTTATTTCAACGACCTCCTCACACCTCCCTCTTTGTATTCCACTTCTGTTAATTGTTTCAGCAATTCCTTTCCATCTTCCTCTGTTTTCTATCCTATAATTATCTTAACACATTTTAACCTTATTTTTTCCTTTAATACTTTATTAATCTATTTATACTTAATTCCTTATAACATTTCTACTAAAGCCATATAACTTCCTTCCAACATTTTTCTAACATTCATTAATTTTACAGTGTTTCTGTAAATAGTCTTTAAACTTTTTCCAATCTTCTTCCACCGACTCTTCTCCCTGGTCTCGGATTCTGCCAGTCATTTCCGCCAGTTCCATATAGTCCATCACCTTCATCTGCCATTCTTCCAAGGTGGGTAGATCTTGTGTCTTCCAATACTTTGCAATGAGTATTCTTGCTGCTGTTGTAGCATACATAAAAAAGTTCTGTCCTTCTTTGGCACCAATTGCCCGACAATGCCCAAGAGAAAGGCCTCTGGTTTCTTCAGGAAGGTATATTTAAATACCTTTTTCAGTTCATTATATATCATTTCCCAGAAAGCCTTAATCTTTGGGCACGTCCACGAAAGGTGAAAGAATGTACCTTCCGTTTCTTTACATTTCCAACATTTGTTATCGGGCAAACTAATAGCAACACCTTGGACCAATAGCAAGTCGGCAACCGGTGCAGATCTCTGAGCACAGGTGCTATAAGCTGACAAGGGCTGGATCTACACACACCTTTTAAACGTTATTATGTCAATGTGTTTGGTTTCCTTTTTGTTTCCTTTTTCACAATGTCTATCTGGGTTTTGGATGGGGGTAGCTCTGCAGCGCCCTCTGGTGTCGCATTTTGTCAACACATAACCAACATTTAAAAAGAAAATTTTAGCGTTAAAAACCATGAGTGTAGATTCGCCCAAGGCCTCCCTCTTGTCTGCAATCGTGCTGCCGCATTCTGCACTATCTGCAGCTTCTGGTCAAGCGCGAAGGATGCCCCACATAGAGAGCACATTGCAGTAATCCAGTCTTGCAGCAAGCAGTGCATGAACTGCAGTGGAACTCTTAAAGTCACCCTTGCGTACTTACCCCTTCCCCTCTTGTGAGATCAGGGCAGCTGCTTTCACCTTAATTAGGTGGCTGGTGAGGCTGCAACTTGCCGCTATAGAATTATGACTTGAAGAAAAAGAGTTGTAAGAGAAAGCACGGTTTATTTATTTTTATTACCTTCCCTTTACCCAGGTCCCAGGTCCCACGATAGGTTACAACAGTTAAAAATATCACATTAAAAACAATTTCAAGCAAACAGTTGGAGGAAATGTTAATGGAACAAGTAGTTGTTGCCTTTCCAGCTTCCAAGGGAGCTGCCTAATATTTATTTACTTACTTGTTTATTACATGTAATGCCGCTTTTTCCACTAAAGTGACTCAAAACAACATACAATGAAATAAACAATCATTGGAACCAAATATAAGAACAAGAACTCACAAGGGCATATTTTAAAGGTCTAACAGCTTTGCTGCATGTTTTATGATTTAAAATTTCTTCTTGGGTTCTCTCATCAAAGAATACTTGCCCCAAACCTGGATCTAGGATCATTTTATAGCTATCCCCCCCCCCGAACCAACACCTGCCACCTGCAGCAGGCTGATGACATGTTGGGACAGCTCCATATCTGTCATGGTGGTGTCTGTGAAGTCCTGAGCTGCCCCAGGTGTGGTGGAAATCCCCCCAGAACCAGCAGTCTAGGAGTCTTCAACAGCACCTCTGAGCCCACATTGCCAGCTCAGACAGGGAGGATCCTGGGCAGTGAACCAGCAGACTCCCTTGCCTGCTCTGATTACCCAATGCCAGTTATGGGGACAGGAAGCCTCGTGTGGGAGAGGGAAAGCCCAGAGAGAGCAACACACACACCCTGACCCTCAATTCTGCTCAGATTCTGGACCGCCTACCCAGGGCACCCAGTGGACGACTGACTACTGCTCAATCAGACCAACCCTACCTTGCTTGCCAACCAAATCTCAGTAATCCAAACCATGTCACCTCCTCATCCACAATCAGGCCATGGATGAGGGAGGTCTTACTTGAAGCTGGCCTGGCATTCAGGAGCTGCCTCTGAAGGCCCAAGGGCTGGCTGATAGGGCAACCCCAATTCTTTTGCCTGCAAAGGGTCTCATGCACTGCACAGCCACCTACTGTCTGCGCCACGGGCCCCTCACCAGGCTTGCCCCGGCCACACTAAACCTCCTCTTACCCATATTGCTCTCCCAAGGACAGCATGGCAGAAGTCTGCTCACTTTTTCCTGTGGGCAGTGTTGCAGCTGGGCAACCGGGACCCAACAGTGATCTGGCTTGGGGGGCAGAGAGTTGACGCCCCCTTCTGTGTCATTCTGGCTGCATCACTGGCACTGGGCACGGCCACACCCATCAGGGCCACACTGACCAGTCAGCACTGAGAGAGGGCATGGACATGGATGATTTAACCGCAGCGTGGCCAGCCAGGACCCTCTCTCTCACTCTCCCAACCCACCCACCCTCTTTTCATGCTTTGCTCTGATATGACCTTGCTATGGACACTTGTCAGCTGCCATATTGTTGGGGCCGGGTAGGAATTTTTCCACTTGGCAAATTGGCACCAGCCATTTGGTTTTCGCCTACCTGGTAGCAATCGTCATAACTTTGAGTGAGGCCTTGGCACGCAGACACTAGGCTATGAATTCCTAATCGGTCAAGAGCCATCCCTCAAAGAGAGAAAGAAAAAAGAAAACGGTTTTTTTGGTGGAGTTGTTCATTTCAAGGGCACAAGATCTTTAAAATTACTAGGAACAGTGCGAGAACATGGTGTGGGAGAATGCAAGAAAAGATCATTCACATCTCTTTCTCCAAATTACTCTGCAGGCTGCCAAGTTCCTCATCTATGGCTTCAATGCTCTCGTCAGAGCACTCCTTCAGATTGCAGATGTGACCTACTTTTTAAAAAGTGAAGTTTTCCCATAATCTGTGGAAGTAATTCCACGCCAAGCGTCCTGAAACGTTCCAAGTAGAGGAAGGGCTGATTTCCAGAGCTTTCTGGAATGACTTTGCTAAGCAATGACTGTTAGCAAACTGTACAAATCAGGAACTTTAGGTTAATATAAGAAAAGCCAAGCTGCTAGCCAGAATTTTCAGGGCTTCTGTACATTTTCAGCACAGCATGATATGAAGTAGATGTTCCCTCAGTGACAGATATAGGCCAGCGCAACCAGTTCAGTCACTCTGGGCACAGAGCTTCGGGGGCGCCTCAGGGAGCGCCATAACTATGATTTAGAATGGAGCATGAGAACATGGGGTGCCAATTTTGGTGTTGCACAGGGTGCCGCTGAAAGTTTAGACCCCAAGGTCTATCACTGACCCCCTGTAGGAAAGAACTGAGTTCTGCAAAGGCAAGAGAAACTTCTTCCGAAAGGTCACAATTCAGGAACCATACAATATCTGGCCGCAGGTGTACCTGGAACCGCTTTTGAATGCTGAGGTGCAAACCTTGAACACGTGGTGTAATAATAAAGGGGATAATGCTTAGGGATATCAGCAGTTAATTCTAAAAATCTGGTATCTGGCAGAGCCTGGGAATAGAGGGCTGAGGGCTAAGCCAGAGGGGAAACCCCAGTGATTTGTAGCAGGTGTGCAGGCAGAGACCAGCACGATTCTAAAGGATATAACTGGCGTTGGAGAATATGTCAATTTTGGTTTCTCTCAATTCTTCCCATCTTAACATCAGTTCTCCACATTTCCACACCAATTTGCAAATTATTAAAAAGAGTTCTCATGAAAATTTATTAGCATTGTAGTGCAATTTTCTTCTAAAATACACTTTTTATATGCAATTTTCCTTCCAAACATTTCTTTTGCAAAGTAATTTCCCCTAAAATAATGCCTTTTTGATGGTTAGTTGCACTAATATAAGCATTTTATGGGACACTTTACCTCGTTATAGGATTTTTTTGTACCCAGTATTTGGCTGGAGAACTGTACTGCTAAATTTGGAGAAGTGCAAGTTTGGGAATATTGCTGTGCTTTGGTTCTCAGAAGTGTGAATTTGGGAAGTTCACATTTAAAATGCAAATTCAATTGGCATCCTAGATAACTGATAACAAAGAATTACGGTAGCTGGACATAGAGGACTTTTCTGGCAACTGACTCCAAACCAAACCAAAAGCCAGTTATTTTGTTCTCTTTCTGGTCAGCTGCTTACCGTAAGAGTTCCTCAGTAGAGGCTTCAGCTGCAAAGAGCCTTCACAGCGGTTGGGAATGGCTTATGTATAATCAAAGCTTTAACTGATGTTGCTACCTCAGGCTTGATTTAAATTTAGCCTGACCTTTTCTGACACCCACACAGGTTAATCTTTTAGCTCTGCTTCAGAGCTAGGTCATCTATATTTCAAATATGTATGTATTTCAGTGAATTTACGTATGCTGAAATCAAACCTTTATTAGGCATTATGCAAATAAAAACCGTAAGAAGGAAAATAACATGTAAAAGCCTTGAAATATATATAAAAAGGCAGCAGTTGGCTACAATCATATATATATATATATACATATAAAATCAGTGGTTTTCCTTGTTATCCTGCTCCTTGGAGGACTGCAGCCAAAAACTCGGCTACCCCCGCCGTTACCCTTTGGTCAACGTCGGATAGGCAGAATCCCGCACATTCACCTTGCTGGGGTTCCAGACCACCCAAAAGAGGGGATAGCACGCGTTGACGGAGCGTACTGTACAATGGGCAATGAAAGAGAATATGCTCTACAGTGTCCGGGACATTCATAGAGCATCTGCAGAATCTCTTGTTTCTAGGGATGTTTTGATATCTTCCCCAGACAAATGCTGAGGGAAAGACATTCAACCGGGCCAGCATAAAAGCCCTACGTTGGGCTGGGATTATTAATTTAGTGACGTAATTGACTCTGCTATCTAAGATATTTAAATCATAGAATATGGGGGAGCAAATTTTATTTACAGCTGCCATAATATTTTGTCTCTCCACATCCTTTAGTCTAGCTAGGATATTATGGAAAATGTATTGCTCATTAGAATTATACAGGGGCTCCAGCTCGATGAATTTACGTATGCAACCATTCCCCTTCACAGACAACCACAGCTTTTACTCATATCAATCATACATTAATCATACATATAACCCATATATTCTGCAAAAAAAACCAAAAACCCAACACCTTGTTTTTCTGCTACTAGTGCCTGCGATGCTCTAGTATCACAATGCAATGGAAATCTCAAGAAGCACCGTAAAAATGACTTAGTATAGCAATATATGGGACATTGTCCCTGCAGAACACCTTTTGCAGCAGCATCGAGTAAGCAGGGGAGAAACTAAGACTTATAATTTGCTTTATGGTTTATGATTTTAATGAAGGGTGTGGCTTCAGTTGTACTCCTACATCTCATTTCTCTCTATGGCTTAGTTATCTAAATATAATTTGATATGTATTGCGGTTTGGTCCTGTTTTCTAGACAGGATACATGCTGTCTATCTACTCCTGCAGGTCTGTATTGTTACTTTCATTATTCAGTTGTTTTGATTCTATGCCACATCAGGTTTTTTTTTTAATGGAAACAACAATATAATAATAAGAATAATTTTATTATTTATTCCTCCCCAAAATCTATAGGCTTTGCCCCCCCCCTCCTCACACCTCTCAGATATTTAATTTCTGGAAATCCCAGGGAACAGAAATTGAAATCTGATGAATGCGAATTCCAGTAACTCACTACAGCAAACTGCTTAAAAGAGGAAGCTGCATCACTAAAAAAAAAAAAAAGGGAGGTCAAAAGATCACATGGATTTGCATAAAATTTGTGCGTGTCAATTTATATGCATAGATGCAAGTTTTAAAACAAATACCATAATTTGAATGGAAAAAGTATGTCACATCATAGTAAAGGGACTGTGGCCAGGTGACCTTCTGCAGTATGTACCTGCTGAGACTCTTGCACAGGTGCTCTCCACTGATGGCCAACACCAGGGTCCCCCTTTCCCATCTCAGGGTTATCTTTAAACTGGGCTTGGCTAGCTCGGTAAAGAGAGGATTCCTTCAAATATAGAACTGTCCTCTGGCCTCCCTCCCAATATAGGTCTGCCCTCTTTAAAGTCGAGCACACAGAGCCACTCTAAGGGACAAAGGGGCTTTTCTAGCCTGCGGAAATGGATATTGCTGAAGGATTTCAATAGCACAAAACCCTTTTAATGATTAAGTAGCAGACTGCAGGGTGAGATCATCTTTGGGTCAACCTTTCCTTGAGTATCTACTGTACTTCCCAACATTTGTTGCTTAACGCATCTCTCATTCTTCTTCTGTCCTCTGCTGGACAGAAAAATAGTTTACACAGCAAAATTGCAGCTCTTTTAACTACATTGTTCAAAACCTCCTTCCTGACGAACCAAATGCATACCCTCCAACATTCCTCAGATGAAAATAGGAACATTTCTCACTCCCCCAACCCGCCCCAACCTCTTAATCCTGATTTAATTAAGATGCTTAATTTTTATATCACTCTCATTCCAGAAGTATCAGCAGCAACCATTTTGAAGTAAATACTTTTTCAGAGATCAGCTGATTCTCTGACACCCATTATAAAAAGGTATGGGACAAAAATCAGAAAAGAGTCTTTAGAAAAAAGTAAGTAGTCTGGAAAACGTGCATCTGGAAACTATTCCATTAGCTATATAAACAGCTCAATGAAACAAAATTTATTGGGAAATTAATTTTGCAAAGCAGGAGACAGTGGAATGGGGAAAATAAATTCAGAAAGCTATTAGCCTAACCATTAAACAAAGAGCAAAAATATAAATTCCTTTCATAAAGAATGGAACAGATTTAGCCAAGTCCCCAGAAGAGCTATCTCAAGTATTTTTAAACTGCTAATTAAAAGTATATAAACTAGACAACTCCAGTACAGACAAGTACTTCCCCATCTAGGATACCAGACTGTAAAATTATCTTGTGACGTTATCTTGTGAACTGGTTTTGTTAGAAGACACAGCTGACGGGGAGCTAGCTAACCCCAATGGAAGCTGTTTTGCTCTCTGGGTCCCCCACAGCAAAGACGCCATTGTCCTTGGAATAGAGGAGACGGATCTGAGGATTAGCTGCGGGGCATTTTTTAGGGCAGACTGGGACCCAGTGAGCTGCCTGAGTAAAACCAGCGAGTCACTGGGGGAAAGCTGGGAGTGGGAGGAAGCTGGAGGAAGCTTGGGTCCACACCACCAGCCCCCCATGAAAGCTGTGAAGCCCTTTGGATCCTCTGCAACAAGGATGCGCCTGGAATAAGCTGCTTCCCCCACTGGAATAATAATGCCAAAATGCTTGGGGCTTTCCACGCAGCCCCAAGCTGTGCCCCACACCAGTTCTAATAGCAGTGGCAGTCTAGGTAAGATGCCCCCCGCAATACAATAGAGAAGATTTTAATTTTTTTTTTAAGAGAAGCACGAGAACTTAAGGTGAAGGGCTGTAGCTCAGGTGTGGGAGCACCTGAGTGTTTCAGGCCCTCTGGTCACCTATCTGGCCAATTTGAAATTCTAGCGGATGGTGGACTATCCTGTTTTCCTTTGTGGCCAGCCGGGGGAATCCCCCAGCTGCTGGCCACACAATGGGGAAGCCTTTGCTCTGTGGAGCTGTGGGTCTGCAATGACAGGCCACAACTGCCACCCACCCAGGCACTAGGTAAGTGGCCATTTTCACTCACCCTGGGTGATTACAGGCAAAATATTCATGCTAAAAAGCTGCTCTGTAAAAGCCCTTCTCTGGGACCTTTTCCATAGTTCCTTGTGTCTAGGATGCTGGGCAGAGGATAAAACCTGGCTGTGATTCAGTCCAGGAAAGTCCACATATTTATCTCGAGATCCTTGGAGAAGGGATGGGATAAAAGCAAAGTACAGAAGGCAGCCACAAGAAAAAGAACGATCCGCCCTGTGAGTCAAACCCCATTTCCTTCCCAAGGGACTTCTTTTCTTATTGGCCTCTGTCTGCCGTGCTATGAAAAATCAGCTCCTCCTTGATGGGAATGCTCACGGATTAAAAACTCTGGGTTACAGATATTTCAGGAAATGGAACAAATTACATCTCAGACAATTACTTTAGTTCCGAAAATGAAACTGCTTTCAATATTTACAGATGAAGCACAAGATCTTAGGGACAGAGACTGTAATTATGCATCTTATAGTTGCAGCACCCCTTCCTGCTGTTACGCATTGGAGGGCGTTGAATACAAACTTATATGGCGTTTGTTATGCTGCTTATGTTTGGGACTTGTTCTTGACGGGAAAGTTGACAGAAAAGGTTTGAGAAAGACAATGTAAGCATCTACAAAACTTTTACAAAACACGACCCACTTTTATTTCATTTGCAGCAAAGAAAGAACATGTCATTTTAAACCACCCAAGACACACAGGAACCTGTGGAACGACACTTTTTAAATTAATGTTGAATTAATGTTTTATTTTATACAGCAGGACATAGTTGGAGTTGCTGGGGGGAGCATAGGGGGGAAACTGCAACTGATTGTATGTTTGTTCCTATATGCAAAATTAAAAAAGAAAGAAAGAAAAGATTTCCCTCCTTCCCCAGCTTGCCGACATCACAGATTTAACTTCTAGTTGACTTTGGCATGGGATTTTTCCTCTTGTTTCGCTGAATGTGTGTTCTGAGCAGCCGCTCTGACTTCTTCAAGAAGGCGGCTTCGCTCCAAACAGACTGATCTGTGAGCTTCCCTGCCCCCCTCCGCTGCCTCACTTATCTGACAGATGCGGCCAGGCAGTCCACAGCTGTGCATCATGTGCTATCTCTCGTCTGCAGAATGAGCAATAGCCAGCAGGAGCCCCAGTGCCAACAGCAGGAGGTTGCCAGCTGATTAAGTTATAGGAACGTTTCTGTTAGCCAGAGATACATCTTGTGACAGCCGTGTTCAAAGATAAAGCTTGCAGATAAGATTTCCTACTGCAAAGAAAACATTTTATCAGTATATCTGCTATTTAGCTATTCAGTGCAGCTATTTTTATAATGTCATCTAATAAAAGTAATCCCCAGGTGGTTTACATAAGAAAGAAAGAAACACAAAAATACACACACACAAAATGAAGTACAGATGCAAACAATCGCAACTGAAACACGAACCCAGGTTCTCTTCCACCCTGGTCTGGTCTGACTTTAGCTGACCTCAGGTGGGCAGCCATAAGTGAGGGCTGCCTGGAGCTTGGTGGGCTTATCCGTTTGAAAAGTCTATTGAGTGAGTGGGAGAAGAGAAACAGGGTGCTTAACCCTTTCTCAACTGCTGTTCTCCACTCCAAAGCCCCACTCACAGAGCCCCAATCCATGGAAATGTCATATGGGGGGAATTTGGGGGTGGTGACACAGTCTCCTCACCCTAAATCTGCTTTTAAAATATAGGGAGCATCAGCCTAGAGATACATGGTGCATAGTTTGGCCCTAACAAATGTTACAGTCTAACCCTCTCAACTGGCAGCAATAGTAATCTTGCTGCAGAATGCCTGACGGAAAATGCATTGCTGGAATGGAATCCTAGCTTGAAAGAAGAGGATGCCGCAACTGTTACCGTGACAACAGACATAGGACTAAAGTACCATGGAAATGGACAAAGTGATCACTGAGATGATGCAACCAAATAGGATAATGTCTGCTGGAACAAACTTGTATTCATGTCTCTCTCTGTGTGTGTTTCTTCTGAGTTAGAAAATACATTGTGAGTAACTTTCCTTGTTGATTCAAGGTAGGTAGCCGTGTTGGTCTGACGCAGTCGATATATATATATATATATATATATATATATATATATATATATATGCAGGTTTTGGTGTCTTCGGGTGTCTTCCCGTGTAAGAGTCGGGGTGTCTGTGCGACGTTTCGACGAGGTCTCACTCGTCATCTTCAGGCTGGTGCTTTCGGCTTCTTGTTACTGGAACAGAGCAGAATCTGGTGTTTGAGTTCCTATAAATACTGTTGAGGGGTGTGGTGTATAGCCTCCAACGTTCTGGGCAGAGAGGAAGTTCCTAGATTAGTGTGCCTTTTCTTCTTTTGTTCCTTAATTACTTGAGGGATATCTTGGGTGATTTCATGAGTGATATTCTGAATACCACTGGGTGGGTCATTAAGTGTAGATTAGTTGCTAAAGCTTTCGTGTCTTGACCTCTTGAGCTTGTGAAGAGTTTTTCTGAGAAGATGGCTGTGCTGCATTTAGTTGTGCTCTGGCTTGGCTTCGTGTATAGGGGCGAGCTGTGGTTTTGTGCCTTGTGCCAGCCAGATCTGTGTAGGGATTGCAGGGGGGTGCAGCATCCGGAGGTGCCACTATAGTTTGGCTACTGGATGGAGTCTGTAATATGTCTGTGGAGAGGGTCTGGGTTTGGGTCTGGTGTGGTTGATTGGTGACGGCGTTCTGTGTGCCTCTGGTTCTGGTGTCGGTTTTTGTGGGGAGGGCTAATTTCCAGATGTCTGGCAGGCGGGACGTGTCGTCACGCTTGTTCATGTTGTGAGGGTGTTTCTCTATCTCGATGGCTTCCATGATTATTCTCTTGTGGTGATGTTCCATGTTAAAGAGCAATTTGGAATCTGCAAAATTAATTTCGTGTCCTGTTTCTTTCATGTGTTGGAAAAGAGAGGAAGTTTTTTCTTCTTTTTTGACGGCATTCTTGTGTTCTGCGATACGTGCATTTATTCGTCTGTTTGTTTGTCCAATGTACGTGGCTGGGCAGACTTTGCAGGGTATTTCATAGACCCCTTGGTTTTCCAGCTGGATTTTGTCTTTTGGGTTTCTGAGGATATTGGCTATTTTTTGGTTGGTGCAGAAGGCTGTTTTGATATTGTGTTTGTGGAGGATTTTGCTGATTTTGTCTGTAGTGCCCTTGATATAAGGAAGGAGGGCCATGCCATTGTTTTCTTCTGTGTCTTGGTTTTTGGGGGGTGTTTCTTTTTGGATTAGCTTCGTAACCCTGTTTTTCTGGTATCCATTGGCGATTAACACATTTGAGAGATTCTGTAACTCAGTTGTCAAGTGGTCTTTGTCAGCCAGGCGTTTGGTTCTGGAGATGAGAGTCTTGGCTACGGAGTTTATTTGTGCAGGGTGGTGGTGTGATTGTGCATGTAAGTAGCGGTTGGTGTGTGTTTTTTTCCGGTAGATAGTGTGTCCTAGGGAGCCATCAGGTTTTTTGTAGATTAGGACGTCAAGAAAGGGGAGTTGGTTGTTGTCTTCTATTTCCATAGTGAATTGTATTTTGGGGTGTAGGCTGTTGAGATGTGTGAGGAAGCTATCTAGTTTTTCTTTCCCGTGTGGCCAAATTACAAAGGTGTCGTCAACATATCTGAGCCAAAGTTTGGGTTTGTGTTCTGACTTGTCTAAAGCATTGGTTTCAAAGTGTTCCATGTACAAATTTGCGATGACCGGTGAGAGGGGTGATCCCATAGGTGCTCCTTCTATCTGTTTGTATCTTTGTCCATTGTGGATGAAGTACGTGTTGGTTAGGCAGTGGTTGGTCAGGTCCAGGATGTATTTGGGGGGGTTGTATTTGTTTTGAATGGCTGTCAAGGCTTCATTAATGGGCACTTGAGTGAAGAGAGATACAACATGAACAAGCGTGACGACACGTCCCGCCTGCCAGACATCTGGAAATTAGCCCTCCCCACAAAAACCGACACCAGAACCAGAGGCACACAGAACGCCGTCACCAATCAACCACACCAGACCCAAACCCAGACCCTCTCCACAGACATATTACAGACTCCATCCAGTAGCCAAACTATAGTGGCACCTCCGGATGCTGCACCCCCCTGCAATCCCTACACAGATCTGGCTGGCACAAGGCACAAAACCACAGCTCGCCCCTATACACGAAGCCAAGCCAGAGCACAACTAAATGCAGCACAGCCATCTTCTCAGAAAAACTCTTCACAAGCTCAAGAGGTCAAGACACGAAAGCTTTAGCAACTAATCTACACTTAATGACCCACCCAGTGGTATTCAGAATATCACTCATGAAATCACCCAAGATATCCCTCAAGTAATTAAGGAACAAAAGAAGAAAAGGCACACTAATCTAGGAACTTCCTCTCTGCCCAGAACGTTGGAGGCTATACACCACACCCCTCAACAGTATTTATAGGAACTCAAACACCAGATTCTGCTCTGTTCCAGTAACAAGAAGCCGAAAGCACCAGCCTGAAGATGACGAGTGAGACCTCGTCGAAACGTCGCACAGACACCCCGACTCTTACACGGGAAGACACCCGAAGACACCAAAACCTGCATTCCTGTACCCGTGAAAATCTACGAAAGCAAATATATATATATATATATATTATAATATAATTGTCCAGTAGCACCTTAAAGACCAACTAAGCTTGTTCTTGGTATAAGCTTTCATGTACATGCACACTTCAAACTTTCTTGCTGATTTTAGTTACAGCTTGCTTAATTAAAACATTGCAAAATTGGGTTTTAATAAACAATGCGTGATTTGGGACATGTGGTGTACAAGTATTGTACTGACCATTCAGTATCTGGCCAGGCTGTTTCTTCTTCTGCGACTTTCAGGCTACGCATCACAGTGGACTTGCAAGATGATATCTATTCACACAAATTTCCACCCACACTGTTCCCACTCATGCCTTTTCCAGCTGACAGCTGGGAAAGGAGGATACACTGAAGTCCAACAAACACATCAGCTAAGATAGCCTCCGGCGCAAGCCAGAGATCTGACAAGAGCACAGATATGCTCCTCTGTTAACTGCGCCAGCTTTGGCGGGACAGGGACACAAGAAAGGAAGTCATGCAGTTATGAGAGTGTAACGAAGCAGAATGAAAATGTAATTAAAGTCAATAAGTAAATAAGAAGCAGACAGGATACAGTTGTCTGTAATTGAAAAGAAAGTACCACTGAATCAGGGTGTTTACACTTTTCAGAGCTGTTGCTGGTACTGCAGTCATGCATCTTTACAGGCAGATTTTTATGGTGCTAAAAGCATCCAACCTGTGTGGCCATGAAGTGCTTTTTCCAAGACAGGAGCATGATGAGGGAGATCTCATGTGGCATTATAATACAGTTATCATCAGGTACTATCTAGGGTTGCCATATTTCAAACAGTGAAAATCCAGACAGAAAAATTGTTGCGCTGACATGGGTTGTCATACGTCTGGATTTTCCCAGACATTTTAAGAGATTTTTGCCAGGAAACTCCTTCCAACTGCAGTACAGTAGTACCTTGGTTTGCATACATCTTGGATGACAAACACATCAAACCTGGAAGTGTGTGTCCCGGTTTGCAACCTTTTTTGGATTACAACCCTTTTTTCTTTTTTTTTCTTTTTGGATTATGAACAATTTTTTTTTGGAGGCCCCATTGGCGAAAGCGCACCTTGGGTTACAACCTGTTTTGGTTTACAAACAGACCTCTGGAACAGATTATGGTTGTAAACCAAGGTACCACTGTATTCCATACGTCTGGGAAACTCCAGGCGTATGGTTTTTAAAGTGTTATTTTGTTTACATCTCTCTGTCCGAACAAACCAACCACAGACTATAGAGGAGCTGTGGTTTCCAATATACCCCAAACATCAATTTTCGTTGAATCAATCTTAATTTTAAATGTGAATAAGCCCTTCGTGTGGATGCTAAAGCAACTTTCCATGGACTGAACAGAATGGAACCCATTTGTTTCTGGATGTTCTGTTGCCATTACATGCCCTCCAATTTTTCAGCAGCTGGAGTTTTGCACAAAACCAGATAGTAGGAATTTACACAAACAGCAGGAGGGAGGAAAAGCCAAAAATGAAAATGCAACCATGACAAAAATGATTTTATTTATTGCATTTACAGTATATCCCACACCTTATCTAAGCAGCTAAGGGCACACCCACACTTATGCCCTCACAAAGATCCTGCGAGGAAGGTCAGGTTGAGAAATAGTGAAGGTCATCCAGCCAGCTTCATGGTGGAGTGTGGACTGGATCTCTAGCCACTGCCTTCGTGTATCATAGAATCATAGAATCATAGAGTTGGAAGAGACCACAAGGGCCATCGAGTCCAACCCCCTGCCAAGCAGGAAACACCATCAGAGCACTCCTGACATATGGTTGTCAAGCCTCTGCTTAAAGACCTCCAAAGTAGGAGACTCCACCACACTCCTTGGCAGCAAATTCCACTGTCGAACAGCTCTTACTGTCAGGAAGTTCTTCCTAATGTTTAGGTGGAATCTTCTTTCTTGTAGTTTGGATCCATTGCTCCGTGTCCGCTTCTCTGGAGCAGCAAAAAACAACCTTTCTCCCTCCTCTAGGTGACATCCTTTTATATATTTGAACATGGCTATCATATCACCCCTTAACCTCCTCTTCTCCAGGCTAAACATGCCCAGCTCCCTTAGCCATTCCTCATCAAAAATCCAGTCTTCCTTCTCTCTGTCCCTTTCATAGAATTTAACTACCCCATAAACTTTTTACACCATTAACTAGGAGATAGCAAGTCATGGCCAAAGTATCTCCCACACAGGAAAGCTCTCAGCTTACAGGAAATGCTAGGAGGAGATTGGCTCCACTCCCATCTCTTGTCGCAGCTTTGCTGGGTTGTTGGCAAATGTGGCTGGTCAAATCCCCCTCTGTGTAGAGGATAAATCTCAAGGATGTGATGCCCAAGGGATATGGCCAGCTCTTACCTGGCCAGCCCCCCACCTTTCAGTTCACAGAGATGAAAAAAGATTTACGTTCTCTGGGTTCTGGCTCTCTCCCTTGAATCGCCTCGGATGACCCAGGATGCTTTGGATATCCGCTGAAGATAATTTGTAAATTGCTTAGATGGGGAACATGTGTTCTCTTTCTTTTCAAGCCACTTCCACTTTCTTCCACTCTTATGCAAATTTAAATAAATACGTTCTTGTAATTTGGACTCTGGAATTGGTTACGTGCTGCCTAGCAACAAGAACTAGTCTGTTTACATTGCCCAGTCCACTTGCTCGCGCTCTGAGATCTCAAGGAGAGGTTCTGGGAAATGCAGTTTGGACTCCTCTGCCTGCCTGGCACCTGGCAGGAGCCTGGAAAATCATCCTGCCCCCCCCCCCCCAGATCACTTTAAGGACTGCAGGTCTAGACAGTGGAACGGTCTCCCTTGGGAGGAAGTAGACACTCCTTCATTGGTGGTTTTGCAGCAGAGGTTGGATGGCCATCTGTCTGGGTTTCTTTAGCTGAGATTCCTGCATTGCAGGGGGTTGGACTAGATGACCCTCGGGGTCCCAACTCTACCATTCTATGATTCTACAACCTCGTTCCCATCCAGACCTAGGGAGATTACAGTGGCAGGTGGTGGCCACTGGACCTGGCGGGTGTCCTGAACGCACCTGGACCAACAAGGACAAGCTGCTAGATCTTTAATTCTTTATTGGCAAAGCTCTCAGTTACATTGGTTCCTAAAGAGCAAGTGATGTGCAATGACATTCCCTACTAACTAGCTCTCTTGGCAGCCTATGGCTGCAGACCTCTGCCCCCCTTTCAGACAGCTAGAGCAACAGCATAGAGCCCCACCCCTGCCTCTTTAAACCCCCCCCCCCGTCTGATGTGTCCAGGCACCCAACTCCTCCTCAATGGCAGCCCCTCCTTGAGTGTGGAAAGAATTGGGGAGCGGGACATAACCCAGGGGATTCCAAAGGAGCGTATGGGTGGGTGGGCTCCTAGCCACTCCAAGCCAGAGTGGAGAGGCATGATATTGTGCCCCCCCAAAACATTATGAAAAGCTATATTCCCATACATAATGGCACATCTATAAAGCACGTTCCAATTCAGTGATCTGCAGGTTATTCTAAACCTTTGGAACTTGCGTTTTTGTGAATGAAATAAAGTTCCACTTTCCTCCATGAAAGGTGTCTTTGCACTTTGCTTCGCTTGTCAGTCTCAATTACTGCATCAATTTTGGGTATTCCTAGACAACGCTTAAACAAGACTGCCCACTTAGCCTGTCTCACAGGGTAGTAGTGAATATGGAAAGTGATTTAATTAACAATTTGGGGGGGGGCAAACTTGTGGAGACATACAATATTGTTTAGCAGTCAGCATGAGAAATCTACTATGGGAAGGAGGTGGACTGTGGCAATATAGTCATTGGCCAATCGGCACTGAGCCCCTCCAGCTTCTGCTGTGAAAATCCATGGAAACAGATTACCGGTAACTGTAAAAAGGAAGAGGCAGCCTGATCAGAGGGCAGTGAGCAAAGTTCCAGCATGGAACAACTGTTGTATTTTTGTCTGTATTATGTCTGCACAAGGATATTTAAAAAAAAATAAAAAAATAAACAGCATGTTTATTATGCTCTACACTTTGCTTCAGAATACAGTAAAGGTTTTGTTAGTGTCCGTTTGTGACAGCTATTGATTTCTCTCGCGTACACACGAGTGCTTGGTTATAACCATCAATGCAAAGGGCTGAAAGTTTGCAAGCTTGAACATCCTTATACAGTAACATGGTTTTTAGGATTCTGGAGCTTTTAATATTGGTTCAGCAGGCAGAAGTTCAGTGGCTGCATTTCCCCCCACCATAAAGCTATGGCGATGGGAGAATGTAACACCTTCTGAATCCCTGCATGTTAGGCAATTGTTAGAGGAACAAAACCGGAACCCCTGTAACACTGTCCTCTCCATTCCCATTCCAAAGAGCCAGCCAAGGAGGATACCACATCATTGAAGAAGAAGAAAAGTTTGGATTTGATATCCGACTTTATCACTACCCTAGGGAGTCTCAAAGTGGCTAACATTCTCCTTTCCCTTCCTCCCCCACAACAAACACTCTGTGAGGTGAGTGGGGCTGAGAGACTTCAGAGAAGTGTGACTGGCCCAAGGTCACCCAGCAGCTGCATGTGGAGGAGCGGAGACACAAACCCGGTTCACCAAATTACGAGACTACCGCTCTTAACCACCACACCACACTGGCTCTCACACTGGTATCAAAAGCTGCCCAAAGGTCAAGAAGTAGGCCCAAGGGGACTTCCAGGGGAGGGCAGATCACATGCCGTGTGATCTGCCAGGGGGCCGGGCATTCTGCCCAGGGGGGGCCGATCGGTGATCCACCGGGGGGGGGGGCAATCAGCACGCATGGCAGCGATCTGCCCAAGGGGACCTTTGTCACTCACCTTCAGAGATGACACCCGGGGCAGACTGCTCCCACCGCCCCGCCTTCCTACGCCCCTGGGACAGACTGCCTTGGTGGGGGTTATTAATGGTAGTCAGACAGAAGGTTTTGCTATCAAATCACTCTGGGATGAAGAGTGATCCAGGGAATAACCTCAAATGCTCTGATCAAAGCTGTTTTCTGCCGCCTGCGCCTGGGGCCAGCTAAAACGAGGAACTGACACTGTGTCCAGGGTTGAGTCCAGATGGGAATGTGACTAGATGTCATCTAAGAATGCCGGCAGCTACACCACCACCACCCTCTCCAGCACCTTCCCTATGAAGGAAGTTTATTTGGTTGAGAGGTATTCTGAACCAAAGGGTTCAAGGCCAGTTTCTTTAGAAGTCGTGGTACCACAGGGACTCCCCCCTCACACGATGAAGCATAGCGTTGTAAGCACCTTGTCCACAGCTGCATAAACTGAAACCGAGTCCACAGCACGTCCCAGACTGTGGCAATGAGTGCTTGGACTCCAACAAATGTGGAGTAGAGCTCCCTCCAAAGTCAAGCAACTTTATTTCCAAAATGTGCAGCCAGCTGGTCACATCAGGTTCTCCCACAATGGGAATCCATAACCTTTGGACCATCCAAAACTCTGCTAGCAGGCTACTAGAGGGTGCAATGCCTACTGCAAAATGACCCTCCTTTGCTGCTGGTTCTGCCACATGGTCAGCATGATTACGTACACTAGCGAGCATCTGGTCAGCTTCAGAGACCCTTGTGCCCCTTAAGCTCTAGCCCTCAGCTGGCTGGCTTCCTAGCACACAGCTCTCCAGAATAACAAGAAGCTACTCAGACTCTGCAACCCTGGAGAGGACGCTTGGCAGTGGTCATGTCAACCACCCATGTCCTCTCTGATGACACTGAGTGCTGTTTCCCTATCACACGTGAATCAGGTGTGCAGTGAAAGACCTAAAACTGTTTCTTGGACTGGGAGAGGGATGGAACAATAAGCTGAAGCTGGATTCCAACACTGTGGGAGGCAGTGGAAGACAGAAGTGCCTGGCGTGCTCTGGTCCATGGTGTCACAAAGAGTTGGACACGACTAAACGACTAAACAACAACAACAAAGATTCCAACAAGACCCTGTGAGTGAGTGGCTGGGTCTAGGAATTGGAACGGCGAAATGTCCCTGCTTTTAAGGGAGATACAGCAAGGTCTCACTCAGTTTAAATTATTCAAGGAAGCAAAGGGCTGTTTCTTTTTGTACTAGCTGTGACCTCCTTTTAAATAGTACTTGAAAATAATATCAAATTACACCTTTATAATGCTAAGATAATAAAAGCTTTCCTGAAAGGCTTCCTAACAAAAGCCTTGAAAGTCTGCAAAGGAAGCCAGCAAGCCAGCTTCCTAAATGGTTATTTGTTAAATAGACAGACAAAGAATCTTTGTATAAAGGGTTACTGGGTGAAAGACCCTTCTTGAAGACTGGTCTGTCTAGTCCTGCAATAATAATCAGAACAGCTAACAATTTCTTACAGACATTTTTTTGTCTGGAGTCATTGTGCTTCCACACAGAGTCCACTATATCCGCTCTAAACGCTGCACACGCATTGTTGCCGGAGCTCATCCATTACAGAACGCTACATTATCATCGCCAGTGTTGTGATATCACGTCTAACAGGCAAAAGGTTTAAGGTTTTGGATTTGACTTACAAGGCTGTAAACAACTCGGGACTAAGCCACCGGAGGGAATCACCAGGGTACACCAAGGAGGCCCTACTGGTTGTCTTGCCCATAATCTGTGGAGACCTGTTTGGCAGCAACTGGGGAGGGGGGGGAGACCCTTTTGTCAGAGGGAATCACCTTTCCTCTGACTTAAGGCACGCACCAAAATTGATGGCTTTGGGGCATCTGCTGAAAACTCTCATTCTCTCAGTCTTTTGCTCAAGAATGATAACATTTTACTGCAATAAGTTGGTATTTCTGTTGTGACCCCTTGTTGGGTGCTACTTCTGTAAGTTTTAATGTAGTTTTATTGAACTTTTGTATACTTTTGTATACTTTTGTATACCTGAAGGAGCGTCTCCACCCCCATTGTTCTGCCCAGACACTGAGGTCCCTCGGCTGCGCGAAGCCAAGTTACAGGGAACCAGGCAGAGGGCCTTCTCGGTAGTGGCACCCGCGCTGTGGAACGCCCTCTCACCAGGTGTCAAAGAGAAAAATAACTACCAGACTTTTAGAAGACAACTGAAGGCAGCCCTGTTTAGGGAAGCTTTTAATGTTCAGTAGGTTACTGTATTTTAGTGTTTTGTTGGAAGCCGCCCAGAGTGGCTGGGGAAACCCAGCCAGATGGACGGGGTATAAATTATTATTATTATTATTATTATTATTTATTACTACTACTACTACTACTACTACTACCTTGTAGTGCCTTCCTGAAAACTTTTTTTATGGAATGCAAGGGATATTTGGAAAGGAAACTCTCCTCTTTGAACATATGTTCCTGCAGCCTGGAGCGTGACTCTTGTACATGCAGTTTCAGAGCCAGAAATGAGAAGGAAGGAAGGAAGGAAGGAAGGAAGGAAGGAAGGAAGGAAGGAAGACTGCAAGGTCTGTGCATTTCTGACAGAGAGGTGATGGCATGGTTGAGCCTGATGAGAATTTGGGAATTTATATCTTCCATAACTCCAAGCAACAGAGAATCTCCTCCTGCCTTTGAAAAAGAGTTGCAGTGTTGAATCGTGTATCTTGGAAGAACATATGTCTTCAAAATAAGATGGTGGCCTCCTTCAACTTGAACTTCCGACTAGAAGAACTTACTGCACTTAGGCTTATAAAGCAGTTTCATTTTTTCTTATCGGATTATCCTTGTGCATGTGTATCTAGAGTGATGAAAGCCAGGGCATGATCTTCTGGGAAGTTTGCCTGTGCAAGCCCCAAGTGGAGCATGGAGCTCTTGTGTAGCTGCCACTCAAATCACTGTGCTTGTGGAGAAGAACCTTCCAGAGGGTTGTCCTCTGTCCTCATCTCTTCAGTGAGTTTAAACAAATAATTCAAATTTTCCACAATGATTTTAGCCTTCTTACTGACACCTCTAAATATCTTGCTGACGTTTCCTTAATTTCCTCAAGGAACTGTAGAATCATCCTGTATCTTCCTTTCCACAAGACAGACTTGCAGTTCAAGTGGTTTATCAAGCCCCCATACATGACTGGCAGGAGGCACTGGGCATGTTGAGTTCACAAACTGTGCAGGGTGTCATTCTGGTTATAGGCTTCTGAGCTCAATTCAAAATGCCAGTTATTAGTTTAACTGGAAGTAATAGGGCTAAGGGACGTGGGTGGCGCTCCCATTGCTCAGTCCCTGCTCCTGCCAACCTAGCAGTTCGAAAGCACGTCAAAGTGCAAGTAGATAAATAGGTACCACTCCGGTGGGAAGTTAAACGGCGTTTCCGTGCGCTGATCTGTTTTGCCAGAAGTGGCTTAGTCCTGCTGGCCACATGACCTGGAAGCTGTACGCTGGCTCCCTCGGCCAATAAAGCGAGATGAGCGCCGCAACCCCAGAGTCATCCGTGACTGGACCTAATGGTCAGGGGTCCTTTTACCTTAATAGGGCTGAACAATTTGGTCCTGGGTTGTTAGAAGGAACAACCTCTCCCCTGTGAGCCTGCCCATGCACCATGTTCCATGTCCTGCTTTCATTGGTATTTGTTCGTTTGTTTGGGGTGCTAGATGACTTTCCTAGATGACTTTTCAACATATTGTAAAGTTTTTATTTTGCCTGGTCCTTGCCTTGATTTGATCTGTTAATTCCCTTTCAATGAGTGGTTTTAGATAGCACCACTGATAGCTCTCTCTTACTATTTTATTATGTTTTTAGAGCTAGAGCTTTGTTTTTATGTTTCAAGTAAAATATATTGCCCTGAAGTCTAAAAGGCAGGCTAAAAAATTCTGGATAAATAATAAATTGGTAAGCTCCCAAACTTGAAATGCTTCAAAACTTTCCCTCCTGCCAGTAGAAATAAAAATACACAATTCAAATTTTAGAAGCTGAGTTCAGAAGAAATCTCAGTTTTAATTATTTGTAACCATCTCACCAGCATTGACATAGCTCAAAAGCATAGAATGAGAAGTCAATAACATGAGAAATTAGTTTGCATAATGGTTGCACTGAAGGGTGGGAGTTGAAATATCGTTTTCTGCTGCCTGGATCTGAAGAAATGAGAGCATTTCAACACTTACCCAGCAGTTCTCAGGCATCAGTGGGGCTTTGTGAAGGCCTATTAACATTGCAGCAATAAAATGAAATAAATTCCAGGCTTGGAAACTGCAAGTATGGTTAGGTTTTGTCAAGATAGTTATTTTCTCCTGCTGTGCCAATCTCTTATGCAGCAAAAATAGGATGAAAAAGAAGCCATTTGTTAAACTACATTTACAAAACTAGAAAGCAGAATCCCTGAAATAACTGTGGACTTCACTAAAAGTTGCCAAAAGTCCTTCTTAAAACACACACACACATACTTTTCCATATATCTCTTTTGTGTTTGTTTGTTTTTTAAATCAGGACTTCCAGCTGTGAGCAGAGGGACTGTGATCCAGTGAGGAAAGTTGATGCAATGGAATTCCTTGCCCTAATTAGATTCAAACTGTACGCTGAAAATCTCACAAGAAAAGCCTCTTTTGGAAAGTGCCCCCCCCCAGCTCAGTCTTATGACACAGAAAGCAGCTAGCTGGGGCGATGTGAACAGAAATCAGTTCCATATTTCTTGGGAAGGGTTCATGCATCAAAGGGGAAACGATTCCTCTGGGAGAGGCAGGGGGAAGCGCTCAAAACGACAAATCCTTAGTTCAGCATTGCCCCAACTTATTTGTCATTTGGCAGTTTGGGAAGAACTGAGTTGTTTGGAAGACACAGAAATGTGGCTCATTTCTTGCAGATGTGGATTTACTAATCTGAGCCTTGACAACCTTCTCAGGGGCCTTGTATGAACTAGATATTTATATATGTGATGCCAGTAAAATTTGCATTTCAGTGTTTGCCTTCGCCATGATGCTTCCAATTCCACATGCCAAGCAATCCAAATAAATATTGTATCTTCTTCTTGAATCCCATGCAGAAGACAAGGGAATCAATTCTACCAAATGTATATTACAGTGGTACCTCGGGTTACAGATGCTTCAGGTTACAGACTCTGCTAACCCAAAAATAGTACCTCGGATTAAGAGCTTTGCTTCAGGATGAGAACAGAAATCGCGCGGCGGCGGTGCGGTAGCAGGGGGAGGCCCCATTAGCTCAAGTGGTACCTCAGGTTAAGAACAGTTTCAGGTTAAGAACGGACCTCCGGAACGAATTAAGTTCTTAACCCGAGGTACCACTGTATGTGCAATACTGATGCATACATAGTGGACGCCCAACTAGAGGGGAGGCGTAGCTCATCCATTATATATTTTGGAAAGCTGTTTATCTGCTATGCATTTGGATACCAGATCCAAATTCTACCTGGTGGTTCCTGAAATCAAGGAGCAGATTTTCATGTATGTTGGGATACAACTGGACACCATTTTGAATCAAGACGGCAAACTGCACTGATTTTTTTGTTTTGTTTTCTTGGAATTTCTGAGCAATGCAGGGCACAGGGGGGCTGGCAATTTTCAGACTGAGATCCTCTGAAAACAGGACACCTTTTTCATTTTTTTGGAATGCCACAAGCTTCAGGAACATGATTGTGAAAATGCTGATTCAGTATTATTTAGAAGCACAGAATAAAGGAAACATAATACTGAAAATGTAATCTGGAAGAACATAAGATAGCTAGAAATCTCTCTGCTCTGACATTATGGTGCAGAGGTAAATGCTTATATGCTACAAGCACTTTTGAATCCCAACAATTTTTGTATAGGTATATAGACGGCTAGAACATGGGTGGCGCTGTGGGTTAAACCACAGAGCCTAGGGCTTGCTGATCAGAAGGTCGGTGGTTCGAATCCCCGTGACGGGGTGAGCTCCTGTTGCTCGGTCCCTGCTCCTGCCAACCTAGCAGTTCGAAAGCACGTCAAAGTGCAAGTAGATAAATAGGTACCGCTCTGGCGGGAAGGTAAACGGCATTTCCGTGCGCTGCTCTGATTCACCAGAAGCGGCTTAGTCATGCTGGCCACATGACCCGGAAGCTGTCTGCGGACAAACGCCGGCTCCCTCGGCCAATAAAGCAAGATGAGCGCCGCAATCCCAGAGTCGGTCACGACTGGACCTAATGGTCAGGGGTCCCTTTACCTTTACCTTATAGATGGCTAGATGTTGTCTTGTAAGCCTCCTTCCGGCACCTCCTGCAGCCAAACTGGCGCCAAATGTATTGCTCTGCTTTCCTTTGGACAACATCAGCAAGACTGAGAGGTGGGTCTTGTTGTCTGGGCAGCCCAGGACCTCCAGACACGCTGCTGAGGCCTGTGCTCCAGAGAGGTCACTTCAGTGCAACGTGGGAGTCAGCAGCTACGAGTTACCATTCTCTGCAGCCACAGCAGGTGCTGTGATTCTCCAGCGGTTTCACTTCACCTCTCGAGGTGAACTCCATTGTCTCTTGAGACAGATGAATGTCAACAACAAATGTGTATAGCAGAGAAAAGTTTAGCCCTACATTTACTAGCTGCTGATTTTGTTATTTCTTTGGTGCTGATATTTAGAAAAGGCTCCAGAGATGCTACAGTTTGTTTACAGATGTCTATTCCAGTATTTACCAGACTTGGGAAGAAACTACAAGCTTGTGATTAATCACCTTATATATTAAAACAATCCAAAGACAGGAACAAAAGAGATTTCAAGATAAAAGCTCAAAAGAGCTTTGGTAAATATTGGAAATGTTTAAAATGTTGTACAAGCAAGACAGCTAACCGGCAAACAATCTTCATCTCTAAGTGCCAGCTTTGCTTGCTTGTCTCCTTCCTCTGTTAATTAAGTTCCCAACATTCAATCATATGCCAAAATACAGATAATCTAGTTGCAATGCAGCAAGGCAATGGTGATGAAACCTCTGGCACTGAATTGTTCAATCTCTTGTGGAGGGGCTGGTTTGTCAGAAAGACCTCTGCCTGCCCCTGGCAGATCTGTTCCTTTTCCAAGAGAGAGTAGTCTCTTGAAGCTAAGCAAATTTGGCCCTGGAAGCTGCCTGAATGGATACCATTTGTGCCTGGGTACCATATGCAGGGCCAGATTTATGTGTAGGCTAAGGAGGCTGAAGCCTAGGGCCTCTAGATTTGGGGGCCTCAGCAGCCTGCAGACAGTCTTCCCTCTCCCAAAACTGCAAACCACAGACTTCATGCGAGGGCAGGGCAACTAGGGCCTCTAAATCTAGGGGGGCTCACCAGCCTGCCCGTGCCCCGGCACTGCAGTCTCCCCTCTCCCAAAAGGGCATTTCTCCCCCATTTCAATGACATTTTGCTTCAAAAGGAAAGATGGACTTGGACATCGTCTTCCTCCATAATCCTCTAAAGGAGAGGTCATGTAAACTTGGATACCACCCTCCCCCATGATCCTTGGGATATACAGTCAAGTACACAGCACCCCTCCCTTGAGGGGAACAATGAACATCTATTGATGGGTTTCCTGAGGTTGGTGTTTCCACAGCCCATCCTTGGGAAGGCTAGAAGGCAAGGATATGTGATCCACTCTGAGGTTCTTAGAGGAAGGGTGATTTGCCAGTATGAAAGACAGAGAGAAACAGACAAGGTCAACAGGGAAAAAGGGACGGGGTCCTGCTTTACATTGGCTAAGCTGCTGTCATCCTAAATCCCACCTACTATTGCTAGAGCTCAACAGATCCTGAGCTCAACAGATCCTGATGGGATGGGAGGAAACTATGCAAGGAGGACTGGAACAGGGTCAGAAAGAATTACAAGGAATCTGAGGTGAGGGTGGGAGAGAGAAAACGAGGACAGGGCAGGGGGCAGGGAGGACAGAAGAAGGCCGAAGCTAACATGTTGATAAGAAAAAAGCAGGCGGACCAAGGCTGTACGCCTTTAGCCTCAGTGTCAATAAATATTCTTGATATTTATCACCAGAGGTATTCTGAGACAGCCAAGGATGCAAGCCAGGTTTCCTCATGGTGCACATATTATTTACCCATTAATGGAGTTAGGTTGGTAAGTCAAGCTTCTCTGAAGTGAAAGCTTTGCAAACTAAAGAAGTTACCTGACCTACCATCTTCCTTCTTTTGCAACTAACTTGAGAACTTGAAGCCAGCTATCTGCATAATTGAGGGCAGGGTTGGCTAACGTGTGGCCCTCCAGATGTTGCTTGGCTGCAGCTCCCATCAGCCCCAGTCCCCACGGACTCTGGTCATGGAGGAGGAGAGCTCTGGTCCAGCAACATCTCAAGAGGGTTGACCTTGCTTGGCTAAGGGGAACACGTCCCTACGGTCACACGTCCATTGGAATATAATGAATCTCACTAAATCTGCCAAGCAGAGAGCAAAGCCATGCATGAGTCATTGTATTAAGTCCAAAGGATTGCTGAATAATGGGATATTTTTCAACTCAAATGCCTGGAAACTAAGTAGAAGTCATCCTACGCTTTAAGACAGGGGTAGGCAACCTAAGGCCTGGGGGCCAGATGTGGCCCAATCGCCTTCTAATCCGGCCCGTGGACAGTCCAGGAATCAGCGTGTTTTTACATGAGTAGAATGTGTGTTTTTATTTAAAATGCATCTCTGGGTTATTTGTGGGGCATAGGAATTTGTTCATTTTTTTTCTTTTCAAAATATAGTCCGGCCCCCCACATGGTCTGAGGGACAGTGGACTGGCCCACGGCTGAAAATGTTTGCTGACCCCTGCTTTAGGAGAACTGAAACTGAGCTTTTCGATACTCCCCAGCCTGGCAGTCAACAATTACACGTGTGCTTGTGTATATATATCAAGCTAGTCAAAACTAGAAGAGCACTGCCATGAACAGTGTGTAAAAAGCATAACCAGTGTGTTTCTACCTTCAGAGGTAGCAATCTTAAACTGTTGCAAGAAAGACAACTGAGCCCTCCTAGGGACAATATTATTATGAGTTGTTGTTGTTGTTGTTGTTTACCCACCCTTTACCCTAAGCTTCCATTGTGGATTGCAACTTTTTAAAAAAAATTAGATACAGTTAAAAACAATTTACAATCACAAAAAGATGAGTCATAAAAATATATAGGATTACACCCTAACAGATGCATTGTAGCATAGGTTTTTGAGGGTGAGAGTCTACTTTGTCAAATGAATGAAATGGTAACCTCAGTAGTTTATGTGCTTGAGCCTGCAGATAAGAAAGAGATTTACTTATTTTTTATAAGTGAGGCCACAAGGCAAGCAATGCAGAAAACAACTATGCAGAAAAGGAATAGAAAACGACAACACCAGTTCCAATAAGATTGGATGTGACTATGATCCACCACCAGCAGATGATGAGATGGCAAAGCAATATTAGTTAGTTAGTTAGTTAGTTAGTTAGTTAGTTAGTTACCATATTTTTTGCACCATAACACTCACTTTTTCCCTCCAAAAAAGGGGAAATGTCTGTGCGTGTTATGGAGGGAATGTCTACGGGTGGCATGCCTACGGATTTTCCTCCTCTAAAAACTACATGTGTGTTATGGTCGGGTGCGTGTTATAGAGCGAAAAATACGGTAGTTAGTTAGTAGCCTGCCTTCCCATCAAGTGAAGCAATAATGGAAATGCAGTTGAAGAGGTGAAGATCACTTTCAGCCAAGATCATTGAACATTGCCGACCTTTTGAGGCTGCATTCCAGTGCTGGATGTTACCAAATGTAAAAGTAGGTTGGGCCAATGATAATGAAATGAAATGAAATGCTTATGAGTGGGGGGTTCTCCTCCAAAACATCCACCATTTCACTCCCAAGTCTATTGGGATAGACTTGGCTATCCCAATACAGGAATGTCTCAAACTCATGACCCAGTCAGAGTTGTGCATAGGTTGTCCCTGCCCCCTTGGGCCTCCTGCTGCAACTTGAGATAAGTGAGCAACCCAAGATAGGCATCTGCTCTCTCAGGCGGAGTGCTAACCGATCCAGAACATCTCCTTAATTCCTGCACCTGAGAACCATGAAATCACACCACCACCGCCATCTTCTAAATTCAGCTGCAGTTTAATGGCCCTAATCCAGCCCACTGCCAGCTCCAGACCCTGGTCCAACACCTGCCCAGCCTCTCTAGAGTGCAGTTCCGGAGTGAGGTCACTGGCAGAGGAAGAGGAGTGTGGGGGGAGCTCACTGCCCCTGGCAGCGCAATCCCTGTGGCGCAATCCCATTGTGGCTGGCTGGCTGCCTGCCTGCGCTGGGTGCCACACCCCCAGGATGTGTGCCAGCCCCGCCCCCGCCTGCTCTCCGCCCCCCCGGTGCTGGAGCAGGAAGCTCCACCGCTGAGTGAGGTGACTTCAACTTCAACTATCAGCTCCAGTCAGTATGGCCTGTGGTCAAGGATTATAAGAAATGGACTCCAGCAGCATATTGGAGACGGGTGCATACTCTGCGCTGCTGAGAAATGATTTTCAAATGTTCTGGCTTCATGGAAGCATTTCAACATGTTCTTCTCTGCAAGAGACCCCAGCTCACAGCTTATGATCCTGAAGCATGTACATGGGTGCACCCTGCATGAACGGAGAGCTCACGCTGTAGAATGCACTTGCATCTGCAAATTACAAGGAAAGGTCAGCTGTGGTGGGCAGGGAATTGTCTGCCATTACTGATCTTCTCACTGAGAAGCCCCTGATAAGATATCTGCAGGCCCCAGAGTTCCCTGGAATACAATTTCCACTCATACAGTGCACCCACCAAATCCATGGAGACGATTGAAAAAATAATACACTCCAGATCTTTTAAATTATTTGTGCTACACTTTTCTCCTTCTGGCATATATCGTTCTCAACTGTGATAGCATTTTTAATACTGTACACATACTATCACACACATTGCTTTTAAAATATTTTCTTTGGAGAAGCTTCAAAAAAGGTCTCAAGAGTCATTTGCAGTTCAGCTGAGGAACTTAGCAAATACATTTTGTTTGTGTGCTTTAAGCATTGCTACACAAAGGCCAGCACGCAAACATAATCGATTTTGAAAACAGTATGTAATACGGTAAGTCTGCTTTACTAAATTTGTTCCACAGGTGTTATCAGAAACCCTCTGTTACCCCCAGTGCAGATTACACTTGGACCCTTTTCACCCCCAGATAATTGGCTCTCTTTTGATTAAGGGAAAGCATTTTAAAGGCTATAAAACCAGGACAGGCTGTACAAGAACAAGCAGCCAGCACAGCTGGTAACACCCTTGAAGATGTTCTGTAAAGATACAAAGGCCCTTGTTTTAATGTGGATGGCTGGGCACAAGTACAATATTCTATACGGAAAGGCAGCGGAATTAAAGGGCTTATCCCGTGCTTTTTAGTGTCAAAACATAATTGTACTCATTGTTTACTTTCTTGGAGCAGAACTGGAGATACTGGGCCCTTCTTTCCACATCTGCTTCAACATATTTATGGATGGATGCCTGTTCACATTCAGAAAACGACAGCCTGAGCGCATTCTTATTTACACCCACTGCATTGGCGCTCTGAAGCAAAAAAATAAATAAAACGGCTCCACAATCAATCTGCTGCTCACCCACAGAATTCCATGAAGGTGACCAACGGATGTCAAGGCGCAGAGATGCAGGCTGCCTTTGGAGCAACTGCTGCTTCTTTCAGATAACTGAAGGAATGAGGCTATAAAGATAATGTGCGATTGGCGGAGCAAGCCGGGATCTGGCTGGGAGAAGAAAGGGGGTCTGGAAGAGCAGGTGGGTGAGTGGTCAGAGCGTTCTGTGGGGGGGAGAACAAAATAGCTTTGAGGAACTCTTAGGGCAGAGACTATTCTAATGTCATTCTGGATCCTTCCCTTTGAGCGCAGGCCTCAGCAGTGCAAAGTTTAAGTCAACACTCTACTGACCATTGCTGCATGTGCGCTTAGAAAAGACAAATATTTACTCTCCAAGACTGTTGCTGAGCTCTTTATTTACAGCAGTCTGCACAGGTTTGCTAATAATACAGCACAGATGTTAATGGGAAAGGATTTAAGGTCTTTGAAGAGAAAAAGGATTCAGCTTATGGTGTGACACATCCTACAAATTAATACTTAACCGTCTTTTATTCTGAGCTGTGGAACTGTATTAGCTTTGCGAGTGTGACTGTTTAGCATTGTTAAAGAAAATTCTGGGTTGAGAGACCACTCAACAGCCCTGCTCATCGGAGTACAAGTCCCCTGCGGGTCCATGCGGTCAGTAAAAGGAGGAAATTCCAGCCAAGTAATTTGGGACAAAACAGCAGTCAGTAGACTTAGATCCTTTATTGTTGCGCAACAGGATCAAACAGCAGTAAGTGAACCCAGAGCATGGGGCGACATTGACTTTTAAAACTTCTCACAATATCCCAGAATACAGTTCGTACAGCATCACTGTTACATCATCTTTACATCACTGACATGTCACAGAAGGAGAGGGGTAGACAGGGGTTATACTAGTACAACCTTGGTAAACATGTCCAGACAAGTCCTTGGTACAAGATTAAAAGGTAAAGGGAAAGGGAAACTTACCATTAAGTCCCGGACGACTCTGGGGTTGCGGCGCTCATCTCGCTTTACTGGCTGAGGGAACCAGCGTTTGTCCGGACAGTTTTTCTGGGTCATGTGGCCAGCATGACTAAGCCGCTTCTGGTGAACCAGAACAGCGCATGGAAACACCGTTGACCTTTCCACTGGAGTGGTACCTATTTATCTACTTGCACTTTGCCATGCTTTCGAACTACTAGGTTGGCAGGAGCTGGGACCGAGCAACGGGAGCTCACCCCCCTTGCGGGGATTTGAACCGCTGACCTTCTGATCGGCAAGCCCAAAAGGCTCAGTGGTTTAGACCACAGCGTCATCCACATCCCTTTTCGGTTTAGCATAGGCAAAACATGTCCAGGCACCTCTCAAGTACCCACGATTAAACCCATCCATAACCTGGGGCAAGTCCAGTGCTGGGCTTTTGGAAACTAACTGCTCAGCAATTGTCACCCCTGGGCACTTCCCTGGGTGGGGTGGATGTACACGTTATGTACTGAAGTTCTCACCCTGGGCCAGCAGGGGGATACTGTAGATAGTTATGCAAATGAAGGATCGAAAGTGACGTTCAGTGATTGGATAGTTTTAGAAAATGGCAACAGTTACATTGCTCTGGAGCTCTATATAAGCAGGCTGACTGAGCTCCTCAGACAGTTCTGTTCCAGCTTACAAATAAAGAGCTGCTTTGGAAGAATCGCTGTGTCATCTGCTATGTCTACCCACAACTTAACACATGTCCTCATGGGAGGTGGCAGGGAAGTGTCCTTTTTCCATGGGCAAAATGGTGTTGGAATGGAGGAACTTGGCAAAGGGGTTGATTTTATATGATTTATAAAGCTAGGTATCTTCCCTGAGCAGTCAAGTCAAAAGGATACATTCAGGCATAATATTTGTAGCATTTAACAACTTTAAAGATGTGTCACACCCCCGTAATTTCCGTAACAGCATGTACTTGATTTACTTGTTGTTTTTTTTTGATGGAGATTGAGGCCAAAAAAACTGTCTTTCCCATTTACTCGTGTTCACAGTCCAATGTTTCAGGTTCGACTGTGAGGCCAAGTAATAGATCTGTCCAACATTATGTTCTCTGTTTTTATTTTATTTTAAGCTATGAGAAACAGCACATCTTACAAGTTTACTTACTATTTCAGCACTAATCAAAACACAAAATACAGTAAGTCTATTGAAAAGTGGGCTTCATTTATAAGCACTTAGAATGATAAGATTCAATATAATATACTATTGTATATTCTTTTTAAAAAAACCATTATGAATTCACCTTCCTTCATCAATTAAATCTCACCCTTAACAGATAATCATCAACCATCTGAATAACCATAATGTTATGATTATATCAGATAGGCCAAGGAAATGGCCCTTATTTTGTATTATTTGAATTTCGTTCAATATACTGAAGCTATCTACATATACTTTATGCTTTTAGGCTTTATATATTGTTTTAAACTTACTGTTGTGCTTATATTTCATAAATGTATATTTTAAAGAAGGCAATGAAAAGACATCCCAAAAGAGCACTGGAAGAAAACATGTTTTCACTGACCCCCCGAAAGACAAACAGAAGTGGAGCCTGGTGGAGCTCTTTCAAGAGAGAAGTACAATTTTGGTGCCAAAGAAGAAAAGTATTTAATGTACAGTGGTACCTCGGGTTACATACGCTTCAGGTTACATACGCTTCAGGTTACAGGCTCTGCTAACCCAGAAATATTACCTCGGGTTAAGAACTTTGCTTCAGGATGAGAACAGAAATCGTGCAGTGGCGGCTCAGCAGCAGCAGGAGGCCCCATTTGCTAAAGTGGTGCTTCAGGTTAAGAACAGTTTCAGGTTAAGTACGGACTTCTGGAACAAATTAAGTACTTAACCCGAGGTACCACTGTACAGTAGTTCTGTTGATGGAAGAACACAGAGCAGGGTCCTCAATGATTGCTTCAGCACTGAGCAGAGTCAGGGCAAACTATCTGAGGCGCAGGTAGGAAGCCTGAACCCTCCCGGTGATGGTGGACGTCCAGCTGCCCCCAGCTCCAGCCAGCAGGATCAGTGGTCAGAGGTGGAAGGAGTCCAGCAATGTATGGAGGTACTGATAGTCAAAGAAGGCAGCGTGTTTATTTATCGAAATATTTATATTTTGCTTCTTCAGATGCTCAGAGTGGTTTACAAGTCAATAATAAAAAATACAATAAATAAATGCACATAAAAACCAATATGAGTTAAATCCAGTAATCAGCTGCCCGAGAAAGATTTAACCAAAAGGCAAACTAAATAAAAAAAGCCTTTCATCCTTTCTGAAAAGGAAACAAAGAATATGCTTTGGATTTTGCTTGTGCCTTCCAAGATCTGTCAAAATGCTCATAGCAACACTCTGCACCAAGTGAATCTTTCAAGGGATCTTTGAAGGCAGCCCCACATAAAACATTTGCTATTTTACTGCCCATTCACTCAGTTTTGAGAGGTCCTTTTGGAGCTCTTTGCAGTCTATTTTTATTTTAACGATCCTGAAAAAAATGGTATCACAGATGAACTTGGCCACCTCACTGCTCACTCCCAACTCTAGATAGTTTATGAACAAGTTAAACAGCACAAGTCCCAATACTGATCCTTAGGAGACTCCATTTATCTCTATTTGGAGAATTTCTATTTCAGGGGTAGTCAACCTTTTTATACCTACCACCCACTAATGCATCTTTCTTGATGGTAAAATTTCCTTACCGCCCACCAGTGTTCGATGGAAGGAGGATTCAGCCCCCTACTGCCCACCTAGAATCCTGAAACACCCACTAGTGGGCGGAAGGGACCAGCCTGACCACCCCTGGTCTATTTAATCCTACTCTTTGCTTCCTGCAACCAATTCCTGATCCACAAGAGGACCTCTCCTCTTATTCCTTGATGGCTAAGCTTACTCAGGAGTCTTTGGCGAGGTACTTTGTCACAAGTTTTTCAAAGTCCAAGTGCACTATGCCAATGACTCTGCCTGCTTCTTAAAAGGAGTGTAGGATCCAGGGTTGGCACTCACTACCAATAGAGCTCCTATCCGGCACAATTGTAATTTTAACCTATTCTCCCTCACCCAGCCAACCATGACAACCAAATCCTAATGAAGGACTGAGATAGCTGCTCCTGTATTAAAGATATGTAGAACTTATTTTCAAATGAAAAAAGTGATCTCCTTTGGTACCTGTGGGTTTCATCTGTGCTCCTCAGTTAAAGCCCTAGCATCTTTTTTATTATTATTATTAGAATCATAGAGTTGGAAGAGACCACAAGGGCCATCGAGTCCAACCCCCTGCCAAGCAGGAAACACCATCAGAGCACTCCTGACATATGGTTGTCAAGCCTCTGCTTAAAGACCTCCAAAGTAGGAGACTCCACCACACTCCTTGGCAGCAAATTCCACTGTCAAACAGCTCTTACTGTCAGGAAGTTCTTCCTAAGGTTTAGGTGGAATCTTCTTTCTTGTAGTTTGGATCCATTGCTCCGTGTCCGCTTCTCTGGAGCAGCAGAAAACAACCTTTCTCCCTCCTCTATGTGACATCCTTTTATATATTTGAACATGGCTATCATATCACCCCTTAACCTCCTCTTCTCCAATCTGTGTTACAGTGAGGAGAACCAGCTTTTGGAAAGACCTGGACTTAACTGTCAGGGGTCCTTTACCTTTTTTTTTTTTAAGAGAACTTGACCTCCAATGCCTCCTTAACTGTGCGGTAGGAAGTGGGGCACAGCCGCTGAGGGTAGAAGGAATGGCTCTGAGTGAGAACCAAGGAACTGCTCCAGAGTTCAAGGAATCAACTCTGGAAGTCCTCCTGTTTTCCCAGAGCCTGAACATGTCAAAGATTGTGCACATTGCCTCTTATTGGTCTGGATCCATTCCTGGGAGAGAGTCAGTTTGGCAGCTGGTGGGCTGGAGCATCTGACTGAAAAGGCCTGGTAGTATGTAAAGAGGTGCTTGCAGTTTCACCAAAACATTTTCACATAGGTTGAAAATTAACTTATTTTAGACTTGATGAAGGTTAGCTACTCTGTAATGCTGTGAGGGATTTTACAACAGTCATGAAGCCTCTCAGCCGACAGATTGAGGAATGCTGATGTCATAAAGTCAAAGCAGCAGTGATGTCACAGACAGACGGAACAGCAGAGATGGTGAGGAAGGCCAGACTCAAGGTTGCTGATGGAAGAGAGCAGACTGGTGCAAAGGCTGAGGATCAGGGCCTGGGTCAAAGAAGTGGGAGGAGGAATGGAACAAAAAGGGAGCATTTAGGGAGGGGGCAGGTGAAGCAAGAGGCCCTACAAAAGTAGCGGAAGACAAAAAGAAGGGGCAGAGATAGGAAAGGAAGACTGGAGCAGTTCGAGAAGAGGAGAGCAAGATTGGAAATGTAAAGAAAAAGAAGGTACCTTTTATCATATGTGGTGGACCTGCCCCAAGGTGAAAGACTTCTGGGAGAAGATTTATAATGAATTGGGGGGGGGGAATGTTGAAACATACATTTATTAAGAAACCAGAGGCCTTCCTTCTTGGAATAGGTCTGGAATTGCCCAAGAAAGATGTTACATTGTTTTTGTATGCCACAACAGCTGCTAAGATTTTGTTAACTAAGAAATGGAAAACACAAGAAGTGCCAACAGTGGAAGAATGGCAGATGAAGGTGATGGACTTTTGCGAGCTAGCCGACCTGACTGGAAGAGTCCACAACTGGAAGGAGGAGGAGTACCAGGAGGAATGGATGAAATTAAAAGACTATATAGCTAAATATGCTAAGATAACTTAAATAGAAATACTTGCAAGTACCAGATTGGCTTAGGATTTAAGTATGTGATGTTATAGAATAATATGTTTCAAGTTAATATGAAAAAAAAGAAAGATGTTACTCGACTAAGTAAATTTTATGAGAAATTAGTTTTGGAAATCCGTTACAATGATATACATTGAAACTCAGCCAGGGGGATTTGAGGAAGTCACCTAACAATGTTAATACTGGAGTAATTACAGTTAGGATTTGTGTGTGTGTGTTTGTTTATAAATTTGGAAAATCAATTTTAAAAAATTGGGACGGAAAGAGAGAAGAAGAGAGCAAGGAAGGCAGCGGCTTCAGAAAGCAGGCTTAGAACATGGTAAAGGAGATTTTCTGGATGCCAGGATCCAAGTTTGAGGCAAGTACTCTTTTGTGAGAGAACCCCAGCAGAGATTTAAAATCACAAAATGTGCAACAAAGTAAAACATGGAAATATAAGCTTTTAGACCTTTAAAATAGACCAAGTTCCTTCCAAAACTTCCCTATTCCCCTAGCATAGAAAAAGAACACATTCAGTAAATTTTAAAATAGATTACTTACAAACTCTCAAAAGGTCAGATTTATGTGTTTTCCATATAGCATTCAGAAAAAGTTGCACAGGCAGTAAAACTTGACTTGGTTACAGTGCTGAAAGTTCCTAAATCACTGGTACAGGAACTCAAAGAGTGACTTGTTAGAGCCATGCGGCTAAGCTGTAGCAACCAGCTCTTCACACACTGAGCCCAGGTGGACTAAAGGGGAGCAAAAATTTGATTACCTAGTTGCTCCCAAAGTGAGCTAAGCCGGGCAGGCAGCTTACTCCATGGTCTTAACCCTTTCATGCAGTAATTAGACTTAAGCATGTTGGTTATGAGAGGCTGATTATCCCATAGTAATTAAGGCAAGCAAGAGAGGAGGAAAGGGGAAATCAGTTTGAAAAGGTGTATTTAAATCTGCTTCCATAAAAAGGTAAAGGTAAAGGACCCCTGACAGTTAAGTCTAGTCACAGATGACTCTGGGGTTGCGGCGCTCATCTCACTTTCCAGTTTTCCATGTGCCTCACTAAATATAAAATGTTAGTTATTAGCCATGATTACTTAATCTGACTGTTAAATTGATACAGTATGTTCAAGCTAGACTTTAAAAGGCAAGAGGTTTTCCTACTATCAGCTGCCCAGAGGAAGACAGCATTTTGGTGGTTTAACTTATCCAGTTGCTTGAAAGTATGTGGAACTGAAGCCTCTTCAAGTTATTTTTATTTTGATGCTCAACTTTCCACAGACAACATCCTTAGCTACCTCTACTTAGCACCTTGCAAAACCTTGCTACTGTTTTACTGTATGGCTCTCACAAGTTATCCTCATTGCCAAAACCAACACAGAACTATTGGTTGAGCTAAGTGTTACAAACCATCATAACCAACTCCACCGCCCTATTTTTCCCCACTCAGGCATCCTCATGATGGGTGGAGTTCTTTTGAGCCAATAACCACCCAAGTTTTGTCTCCTTTCCAGTTAAGAGGCTCTTTATTAACCTCCCTACACATCAAACCATTTTGTATTTATTATCTCAAGAACCCTTACAGCAAAACCATAAAGAAGGTCAGCATGAGTTCAGTCTATTTCAAATGTGGGAATGAGAGACTCCTGCATGCCCAAGGCCATGCACTGAGTTCACACCTTAAGTGGGGTTCACCTCACTACTACTATGTTCTAATCCCATTTTGGGTGTGCAATTAAGCAGGGCAGGCTATCTCTATTGAGAGGCAGTTTCCAGAAACTCAAAGCAAAACACATTTAGCAAAAGTGTTGATGATGAATAAAAATGCAACAAGTGTTTAGCACAAATTAAAAAGAACATATAACTAACATTTCTATTTTCTGAATCTGACTTGCTGAGGTGGCAAGATGGCCAAAGAGGTGAAAACCTAGAAGATGCTAAGAAAATGTTTATTAGGAAGAACTGCATGTGACTTTAACATATGAGAGTGCTGGAGGTGAAATAGTTAAACGGGTTACCCAATCAGAACCCAGGGGGGTGGAGTCAGAGGGACTATAAAACCAGCTATGGGAGGGGCAAAGGGAGGAGTTCGTTGGGAGGTTGGTTGGAGTGGGAGTGGATTGGGATAGAGTCTGGGGGTAGGCTGAGTTAGTGTAGCGAAATAAGCTGAGCCAGGAATAGTTAGGGGCTAGGAAGACAAGAAAATATCTGAGAAGTGGTTTAGTGAGTGAGAGCGGGAAGCGGAAGTTATAGGTCTGGATAGGCACCCCATGATTGTAATTGACTGATACCGTTTATGAATCCACACGCTTGTTAAACTGCAATAAATAAACATAAGTTTATGTTCTAATTTAACCCCGATCAGACTCAGTATTGTACCAGGTAGGGCCTGGGTGGTGGCAGCGAGAAATAAAGTGGTGGCACAGGGATCAATAGATGGTGAAACGTCCAGGGACCCTGTGTGATCGCCACACTGCATACAGTGGTACCTCTGGTTACGTACTTAATTCGTTCCGGAGGTCCATTCTTAACCTGAAACTGTTCTTAACCTGAAGCACCACTTTAGCTAATGGGGCCTCCCGCTGCCACCGCACAATTTCTGTTCTCATCCTGAAGCAAAGTTCTTAACCTGAAGCACTATTTCTGGGTTAGCGGAGTGTGTAACCTGAAGCGTCTGTAACCTGAAGCGTATGTAACCCGAGGTACCACTGTATGTAGAAATTCAACGCCTAATTTTTTTTTGGGGGGGGGGGTTGCCCCTCAAAGGCAATGTGGAGAAGAGGTGAATCTCTGACAACTGGTCATGGCAGCTAAATGGACCTTACATGATAGCAGGCCATGTACCTCTCTGAGCACCACTTGGTGATGGACAAACAGAAGGTCATGGCAAATGATTCCATGTTCTGCTTCCAGAAACTTCTGGCTCTGGCTCTTGCTTGCAGCAAAATAATGGACTACATGAACCCTTGGTCTGATCCAACAAATCAATTCTTAAGTCAATTCTTTATGCTTCCCATGTAAGTGACCCAATCTAGTCCCATATAAAATACTCAACTGCAGCCCATCACAAGGAATCATTTCATTTGTTTCATGCTTCCTATTTGTACTCCTCTTTTGCAGCACTGTGCCTTTTCTACGGCATGCAACATGCATCGAAACATTCAGCTGCCAGGGAGGCCATCTCTGTTATGATGTAGCTGACAAGGTAAAGGATTGTCTTTCACTAAACACTTTCTCTTGGGCCCGCAACTCCTGGCTCAAGGAAACCATAGAACCACACCCTATCCATCACTCATCCACTTCAATAAATACAGAATTAGCAAGGTTGTCACCTGGAAAAAATGAACTAGGCGAAATAGAATTTATACAGGAGTGACTAATCCCATGCTTTGGCTGACAAAAGAAAATAAACTCTTATATTCTTGGCTGTTTTAAAAATAGTCTGTAGAATATTGGGAGCAGATACAGACCTTTAGGAAGGGTGTAGAGTAAGAACATTCTTCTATAGCAATGCTGTACAGAGTTCCATGGATTCAAAACAAAATGAATGTTTTGGGCATGCAGCACGTTCCTTTTCTGAGGCCATCAGGATCTGCTAGCTAATGCATTTGTAGGATTTTCATTCCCAGTGTTTATGGCATGCCCTATAGCAGGGGTCAGCAAACTTTTTCAGCAGGGGGCAGGTCTACTATCCCTCAGTCCTTGTGGGGGGCCGGACTATATTTTGAAGAAAAAAATGAACAAATTCCTATGCCCCACAAATAACCCAGAGATGCATTTTAAATAAAAGAACACATTCTACTCATATAAAAACACACTGATTCCTGGACTGGATTTAGAAGGTGATTGGGCCAGATCTCGACCCCAGGCCTTAGTTTGCCTACCCATGCCCTATAGGGTGTCTCCACCAACTGGCCAATGGGATTCTAATTTTGTTCTACAGCAGATTGGGGAAAAGGTCAGACAAAGGATATGACCATGGCAGGAAAAGGAGGTGATGTTCAAGCACAAATCAGGGCAATCTACTCTAAAACCACCTTTGTCCTTTGCTTATTACATAGACTTATTCTCTCTGTAAATTATCTGAACAGTGTAAGTGATGCGCATAATAGAATTGGCACAATTTAAAAAAAAATTTCCCTGCAAGGGTATCTAAAGATGGCATCTGTTGCCCAATATACCAATGCTATGTGAAGCTTGGTGGACTAAAAAATAAAAAAGTATCCGTGTTTTTGCAGAAAATTGCACAAACATTATCTTGCAGCTCAAACGATTAGCAGGATCAAGCAATACGAATACATTTTTTGTACCAGTTGTTGTGTTCATTGCGGACATTAATGTTTAGTATTTGTCTTGTGTTTGTAAGCAAATGTTTGATGCTACAGCCTGTCACAAGCTCTGCCATTTGTAAAGGTAAAGGATCCCTGACAGTTAAGTCCAGTCATGAATGACTCTGGGGTTGCGGCGCTCATCTCACTTTACTGACCAAGGGAGCCGATGTTTATCCACAGACAGTTTTTCCGGGTCATGTGGCCAGCATGACTAAGCTGCTTCTGGTGAAACCAGAGCAGTGCATGGAGACACTGTTTACCTTCCCGCCGGAACGGTACCTATTTATCTACTTGGACTTTGACGTGCTTTCAAACTGTTAGGTTGGCAGGAGCTGGGACTGAACAACAGAAGCTCACCCCGTCATGGGGATTCAAACCGCCAACCTTCCGACTGGCAAGCCCAAGGCTCAGTGGTTTACACCACAGCACCACCCGCATCCCATATCTGTAAAGTTAAATGTAATGAAAATGAAAGCACATAAACAAGAGTTCCTAGGAATTATGGAACCACACAGGGAAACTAGCGAGGAGACCTTTAGCGCAATAACAGAGAAGTGCAAGAAACTGGCAGATAAAGGGGATGTAGAGAAACCATTCAGCAGAAATACCATGCCAATCATCACAACTAATCCACAAAAGAGTTCAGCCAGTGGTCCATCTACAGTCCGTACCTGGATGTACTTATTACCTCACTGAATATAAAAACCAACCTGCTTACAGTTTGTTGAGACTACCATCTCACACTGAAGAAAAATGCTTTCAAGCCCCTGTCAGGTACTTTTCAAATCTGAAAACTTTGTGGATGAATCTGTTTAGTATGAGCTGCGAGCAAAGAGATATACCAGATAAATACCCCCATCACTGTGTAATATTTACAACATGAGCCTTACTGAACTATTGGAACCTGCTATTAAAATGGTCATCCTTTTAGTACTTTCCCTCCCAGTCACAACATGCACACCTGAATAATCCTTTAACACTTTGTGTAGGATGAAGACTTCTGCTGGAAGGAAGAGCGCTCCCTGCTGCAAGGCCCATTTCCACCTGGCCCAGGGGGCGGGGCCCAGACTCACCTTGAACAGCTAAAAGAGGCTCCTGGGAGGCCGGAGGGACATTGCTGGAACAACTCTTGGGGTGGGGCAACTGGCTAAAAAGTTTTAAAATGCTTTAAATGGTTCTAATTTTGGTTCCTCTGTTTCATTTTTGTCAGGTTGGTGTTGGTTAAATGTTTAGCTGGGGTTGGCGGTTCTCTTAATTTGGGTATAACTGTAAACTGTTTGTTATTATTATTGTTGTTGTGGTTATTATTATTATTATTGGTTTTTATTGATTTATTGGTTTGTTTATTGCTTGTATAGGATATTTTGTTTTTTAATGTTTGATGTTTTGTTGTGTTTTTATATATGTTGTAAGCCGCCAAGAGAGGCTGGGGAAACCCAGCCAGATGGGCAGGATATAAATTTTAAAAAATATTATTTTTACATTATGAAGACATGAGTGAAGTTCAACAATGAGTGAAGATAGTTGGTCTGACTTAGGTTTGTTTGGTCTCTCCCCCCCCCCCCCCGCCAACCCTAACCCTGACTTGTGTTTGTTGAGTGTCTATAGAAAAAGTTCATATAAAAGTTACTGACCATTTTGGGCACGGTCCATTTCCCCCCCCCCAATGAATGATCCACTTTGCATTACAGTGGTACCTTGCTACTCAAACAATTTGGAACCCAAACACTGCAAGCCCGGAAGTGTTCCACTTTGCGGACTTTTTTCAGAAGCCAAACATGCTCTGTTTTGAGTGTTACACTTCCATTTTGAGTGCCACACTTCCGTTTTGAGTGTTACACTGAGGTCTGTCTGTTTTTGCTATTTATCTCGCGTTTTGTTTTTGTGGCTCTTTTTTGTGACTGTGTGGAACCCAGTTCAGCTACTGATTGATTGATTGATTGATTGATTGTGTGACTGCAGCACATTGTTTATTGCTTTCATTTTATGGATCAATGGTCTTGTTAAAATTCATGTTCAATTGCTGTTTTAGGGGTTGTTTTTAGAAGTCTGGAACAGATTAGTCCATTTTGCATTACTTTCCACGGGAAAGCACACCTTGGTTTTGGTACGCTTTGGTTTTGGAACGGACTTCTGGAACAGGTTAAGTTTGAGAACCAAGGTACCACTGTGTATGTTTCTTTATGGTATAGACAGACCAGCTTAAAGCAAAAAAAGAGTATGACTGGTTTTGGACTTTATGTCTGGTATAAGCAAAGGCAGCTTCTGTGTAAAAGGTGTGAAATTCAGCCTTAGCAGGTATAGGTGTCGAGTCCTAGAGTATTGTTCAATGGAGAGATTGAAACTGTATATCTTTCGAGTGCCTTGCCCTGTATTGTAAAATGAATTTTTTAAAAAAACACCATATAAGGACTGCAAACAGTAAAGTCAGCAATCTGTAGCCACCTTTGCCTTCCGTGAATTATTTTTGTGGACACCCACGCTTGCCTCCCTGAGAAGGCCCGAGTCCACAGATGACTCACATTTGCAGCTTAGTACACAGTTTCTGTCGATTACTTTTGTGAAATACGTGGTTAATTAAACCTTGAATGTGACCTAATTTGGTTTGGGCTAGTCAGGGTGGCCAAGGGACGCGGGTGGCGCTGTGGGTTAAACCACAGAGCCTAGAACCTGCCGATCGGAAGGTTGGTGGTTTGAATCCCCATGACGGGGTGAGCTCCTGTTGCTCAGTCCCAGCTCCTGCCAACCTAGCAGTTCAAAAGTACATCAAAGTGCAAGTAGATAAATAGGTACCACTCTGGCAGGAAGGTAAACAGCGTTTCCGTGTGCTGCTCTGGTTCACCAGAAGTGGCTTAGTCGTGCTGGCCACATGACCCGGAAGCTGTACGCCAGCTCCCTTGGCCAATAAAGCGAGATGAGCGCCGCAACCCCAGAGTCGGCCATGACTGGACCTAATGGTCAGGGGTCCCTTTACCTTTACTAGTCAGGGTGGCCAATCTGTGGTTCTCCAGATGTTGCTGGCATCCAATGCCCTGCCAGGGGGCGGGGATGATGGGAGGTGCAGCCCACATCTGGAGGGCCAGGGGTTTCCTAGACTTGCTCTAAGACTTAGTTCACTGCCTGTGAAATGGGAACAGTGGCTTCACTTAAAAAGTTGGTGCAAGAATGGATAAGAATTGTGAAGACCCCTTGACAGGTAGCAATTTCATGGGGACTGGGAATAGGGAGAGCCAGATTTAAAACTTTTATCAGCAGTGAAACAGCTGGCAATGCTGAGGCAGTTTCTCTTTCTTTTTGTCCAGCCGACCTTGATTACTGTGAGGATGAAGAGAAATAGCCTCCCCTCCTCCCCATATGCTTCCCTAACTAGGGAAAAGTCCAAGTGATATGCACAGTAATTTTTAAAGGTGATTAGAGAGCAACTGCAGGGCACAATCTGCCTGCCTACCCTTATTTATTTATTAGGATGACAGCCTGCCCCATCCTAAAATGCTGGGTTTGGCACACACACAGGAATTAAAATACCCATTAAGTATTTAAAACTCCACATCACCATGCCCCTAAAGGTCACTGACACTTTGAAAAATTCCTTACACCAAAGTGTTATACCATTTCAGGCATACTTTTGTTCTGCATTCTCTGAGCCATGCGGAGCAATCCTTCCTGCTTTTCTGACACCAGAATGAAGGTTAAAAGAGTTTTTCTGTTTAGTGTGCAGTTCTGCTGTAATCCTTCAAGTGCCAGAATGAATGACAGCTGTAAGTTTCTGACATTCCAAACACTTGATAAAGTTGTCTGGCAGAAGCCCTCAGCGTCCCGTTTCCAAGCCTATGCACATTTCCTGCTCACATCGCTGGTAAAAAGACAGATTTCAGAATGTCCCCTCTCCCCAGAACTAGGAAAGGGAAAAGAGGAGGTTCTTACCTTCTATGACCTGAGCTGGTAGACCGGCAGGGAGCAATGAACCCAAAAGCAGCAGGAGCAAATTCCAGGGCACCCGGGAATGACTGGAGAAAATTGGGAAAGAGGGAGAGGAAGGAAGCCAGAGGTGAGGTGAAACAATTCAGTGCCTCCATGTGAGGGTGGCGAGGGTGAAGGTGGTGGTTCTTACCTGGGAAGCATTTTGCAAAAGCCAGTCTTCAGCCAAAGACAGGTTCAACTGCTTGCCTGGAGTTGGGGAAGAGAGAGGCGGCTGCTGAGCTGCTTTCTTCCCCACCAGCGCTCAGCCCAAGTGGAACAAAGGCAGCTCTCTCTCAGGCTGGCTCTCAGTGAGTCACTGCAAGCCTCCAAGCCGGGCTCCCAGCACTGAAATCCGACTCCTTCTGCTATGTTTTCCTTACAGAACCCACCATCTTCCAGCTCCTCTTCTTCTACCTCACAGCTAAGTCCAGGACCTCATGCTCCTCCTATATTTTTGTCTGTCCTCAGATTTCCCATCAAATGACAGCAATACAATCGCCACGACTCGGGAAGCTTCCTCAGCAACTCATTCTCTCTCTGAGGGCTGCATTCCCTTTGTGGTTAACATCCTCTGATAAAAAGCAATGTTTCTTTTTAATGTTCACGGCTGTTTTGGGAAATTGTGGCAGCTCCTGTCTCAGCGGGGCTGACACAGGAGGAACTTCCCAAAAGGAATAGCAGTTTCACAAAAGAGCATTAAATCAAGTGTTTAAGTTGGGCTGACATGAGAGAGAGCTTTCCCACAGGATCAGACTCTTCATTCTCACTTGTATTTCTTGGTTTTAAGGATGCCTTCTGGTTTACTGAACATTGTCTAAAGTTGTGTATGTTAATAGGCAAATCATAAATGATTTTCTAAAAATTAAGTAAAAATTTATTCTAGCCTAAGTATTTTTGTGGGTAACGCTTGTTAAAGGTGGATGAGGGCAGATGCAAAATCTAACCAAGTTTTAATGTACTTGAAGCAATTGCCAACTCTGCTATGAGAGTAAGACTGTCTCTTCCAAATCTTTCTCTCCAACACCACCCCAGGGGGTCTTTTGCTATTGTATAAGGGGAAAGTATTCTAAACTTGAAGCACCTCATGCTTCATCACTGTATCATACCACAAAAAGTTTCAGCTACTAAATTTATAGTTGAATATTGAGATTAAAAGCACAGAAATATTACTCCCCTCCAAAGATGTCAACCCAAGTCGCTTCTGGATATCACACTGAAATTGCACTTGATGCTCAGAACAACCGTCCAACTTTAAATTCACAAACACGGCTAAGTGGTATTAGCAGAATTATACACTTGCTGCTGGCGAGTTCTCTCAGGCTACTTCTGCTTCTTCCCCTCCCTCAATGAATTGTCTTGATCTGGCTGAACTGTGTGTATATGTCAGAGTCTATGCATGTTTTAAATATCACTGCAACAGTGGCACCATTGATAAGCCTCAGAATTGTTTCCATGAGAAATATGTTTTTTTTTACCCCACCCTAAAGCATTCTGAATAGAGCTTTTTCCTCCCCCCCCCCCCACATATAGCTGATTGTGTGCAACCCCTGCTCAAAATAAGTTGTTTTTAAAGTCTGGACCTAATCTGACGTCTTTGCTGATCTACATGACTTTGTACGAAAGGTATGTACCCACCCCCATTTTTGGAAAGAGGAGGAGGAGAAGCTGGCACACTGAGCACCGAAGAGAGTGAAAGGGGCCTGGGGCAGAGAGGGGGGCTGGTTCCTCAAGTGCAGAATGATGCTGTGACCCTGCAGAGTGAAAATATGAGCTTTTCAAGATATAAAAAGGTAAAGGGACCCCTGACCGTTAAGTCCAGTTGTGGACGACTCTGGGGTTGCGGTGCTCATCTCGCTTTATTGGCTGAGGGAGCCAGCGTACAGCTTCCAGGTCATGTGGCCAGCAGGATTAAGCCACTTCTGGCGAACCAGAGCAGCGCACGGAAACGCCATTTACCTTCCCGCCAGAGCGGTACCTACTTATCTACTTGCACTTGACGTACTTTTGAACTGCTAGGTTGGCAGGAGCAGGGACCGAGCAATGGGAGCTCACCCCGTCGCAGGGATTCAAACCACCAACCTTCTGACCGGCAAGCCCTAGGCTCTGTGGTTTAGACCACAGCACCACCCGTGTCCCAGATATAGTTGGGTACAATTCTATACTCAAGGGGTGGCATTCAAATAAGTCTTGGAGTAGATCCATTGAAATGAACAAACCTGTTAGTTGTGCCAATCTATTTCAAAATGTCTACTCTTGAGCAGAACTAGTGTTCTAGGGCAGGCATGTCCAACTTCCAAGGGACTGCGATCTACTCCCACTATGAATAAAGTAGCAGTGATCTACCCATTGGATAGACCTGAGTTGTTGAGCTTTTTGGGCGGAGGATGAGCCAAAGTTGTTGACCTTTTTTGGGGGGGGAATAAGCTTAGTTGTTGACCTTTGGGGGGGGGAGGACGATTGATCAGGATGACTCAATCGACCACAGACACCCATAGACATCAACCAGTTGGACATGCCTGGTCTAGGGGTTGTAGGGCCCACAGAGCAGGGGATGGCTTGGGTTACATTTGACTGGCAACCTGGACTTTCAAAACATGCAAATGTTTATTGATAGGGATAATCTACAACTTATCAGTCAACTTCTCAGGGAGTGCCTAGATGACTCAATTTTGGAGGGTGCACACAGTTATCAAGAAACTAAAAGGGGGCAAAGCTCCGTTTCTTCCGAGTGAGTTTTGTAAAACATGCTCACTGGTTCCACAATTTACTAAGCATTTAATTAATGTCATCATGGAAGGAGAACAGACACCACCTTCGTGGAAAGACGCAAGACTGGTGGTTTTGGCCAAACTGGGGAAAGATCCTTGTCAGCTGGGATCTCATCACCCCAAGATGCAAAGATATTGTCAGCCCTCCTGGCAGCTCGCTTGAACAACTTTGTAGGCCAGTATATTCAAAATGAGCTTTGAATGTTATACATAATAATATTTTAATTTTTTTAAAAAAAAATCAGTCACACTGATCTCATTGACTATTTTGAAGATGGTTTAACCATGTGGAACGGCCATTTCTGCTGAATGTATTGAGGAAATTTAATTAATTTGAAAATTTATTAACTGTGATATGCCTATTCATTCATTTATTTAATCTAGCAAAAGCAATTACAAAAAATAAAATAAAGCAGAATAAAATACTGTTGTGAGTTGGGAGGGTGTTAGGCTTTATTACTGAGCCCAGTGCTTTTTTTCTTTAAAAAAATGTTTAGGGGTACTCTTCCTTTGACTCAAGAAAATCACCATTTTATAGTTCAAATCAGGGAAAATAAGTACAGTAAATGGACAAAAGTACAAAGATTCACAAAATGTTTAGGGATATGCATACCCCTGCGTACCTCCAGAAAAAAAGCACTAACTGAGTCCCTTCTGGTTCCTGGATCCAGCAAGGATTCAATTGCTAGACCAGCCAGAACAGCTTCTTGGTAAAGACCCTCAGCAGGCTGGTAGATAGAAGGACAAAGACATGAGTTGAAGTTTGTCAGAGCTGGGCTAGACGCAGACTGCGGGGGGAGACGTGCTTGATTTCTGCTGGAATTCAAGACGACTGTCAGGAATGAGCCAGCTCCAAGTGAAGGTTTGCAACCAACTGCAGAAAGCAGCCAGAAACAGAGAGGCCTAGATGTAAGTCAGGCAGGGAAGAGCCAGCAGCTGCAGACTTCTGCTCTTCCCTACCTTAACGGGCAGGGTGATAAGACAGTAGCTGAGAGCAGGCTAGAACACAGCAAAAGCTTGCAGGAAGCACAAAAAGGAGCAAACAGTCTCAGAATCAGCCTCTCAGAACAGGAAGAGGTTGGAGCTGATCCACTAAGTCCGAAGAGTTGGCGAATGGGAGGGGTGCTAGATAGGAAGCAAAACAAGAGACGTAAGGGGCGTAAGTCCAGTATCATCTGTCAACCCCGGAAGGAGTCTTCAGAAGGGTCATCTTGAGTAATGGTGCCAGAGGCTTTGTTAGAGCCGTCTGGAGCTATCTGTTTGTTTTTGCAATAAATCCTCCTTTTTAATTACCTACGCTTACTGTGTTATCAAGCTGGGAACATGGACTCCTGACAGAACCTGACAACGACGCCCCATGTAGTATAGATGGGACCTGAGAACGAAAGTTACATTCCTCTTTGGAAAGAGTGACTTAGGGCCAACCCAGACTTCCTTTTGTGCTGTGCTTTCCATGCACAGATCTGTACTTTAAAGCAATCTGGGGTTTTTTGTCCCAGCGCTTTCCCCAGGAAAACCCATGTCTTACCATTGAATCAGAGCAAACAGCAATCTGGGGAAAGCAGTGGTAAAATGCAGGTTTTACTGGGGAAAGCGCCAGGACCGAAAGAGCAACATGCTTGGAGATGGAGCTTTAAAACCTGGACCTGTGCCTAGAAGCATGGCTCAAAAGGAAGTTTGGGATTTGCCTATAATGGCAAAAAGAACAAGAATGGCAAGTGAATATTGATATACATTCTGGAGAAACCACTTGCCCTGTATACATTGTTGTAAAGAAAATAATTCATCCTGCAAAAGCATATTAAAGTAGGTTTAGAATTTTTTAGCAGAAATATTGGAATTTTACATTAATTTACATTGATTTTTATGGTTCTGTGATGTGAAGTAATTTTTCCAGAGCAGAGCTTTGTGTTTAACCTTAAAGCTGAAGTAACTATGCAGACTGTAAACAAGAACCTGGGCTTACAGAATTTTGTGGCATAAATTTCAAATGCTTAAAAAGTTCTTGCAAATTCTTTTATTATTAAGTGTTAAGATCATCTTCCTCTTCTCTTCTCTCTTTTTTTTTTTTTTTTTGCCACAAGGTATTATTACATACGGTAGGTTTGTTTAGTTGGAGAGTGAAAGACTAAACTAGTATAAAAACACATTTTTTAAAAACCTGCTGAAACACATTCTCGTTTCACTGCTAGGATTCTAACTCATCTAACTTTGAAGATGCAGAATGTCATTGGGGGCATTTTAACTGTTTACAAATAGAGTGTGATTGTTAAATGTACAGTTTCTCCAGATATTAATAAATCAAGACATTTTTGGGCTGCTTTCCATAAAAAGATTGTTATATGGTTTTTTAAAAATTAAATGCATGTGCATGCACAAAATTTCCCAGATTTATTTAGGGGAAGTCATGGCTGTTAAAGTGATCTTATTAACTAGCAACATTTAAAAATACCTCTGGCAATAGATGCTGACTATTATAAGGCCATATATTTCCTTGAAAGGCTCCATTCAGATTAAATGTCACATATACATTCCAACAGACCAAATAAAATGGGAGAGAACTATGAACGCCAAACATTGTTCTGCATACTTGACGAAATAAGGGGTCTCCTTGTTTGCAAATGTGACACTGGCCACTTTTAGGAGTGGCTTTGCTATGGCTTTCCTCCTGAAAAAGCGAAGTCTATTGTCAGCCCCACAGCCTGGCCTGGACTTCCCTCTCCTACCCAGTCACTGAAGGTGCAACAGCCCTGCCCTCCTGCCCAGATGGCAGATGTTGTTGGTGCAACTCACAAACTCTGAACGGGGTGCCTGAAAGCTGCCTCTGCCCAGCGCTGTGTCTCTTTTTCAGCCAGAGTGGCAAAAATAACTTTTCCTTTTTTATGTTCCAACAACTTTTTTTTCCAGTGCTCCTCCCTTCCTTTCCACGCAATGTTCTCCTGCCAAACTTCAGGCTCCCTCCCTAGTTTTTGTTCCATCCCCACCACTCAGTTTCCAGGTGAGGGCTGGAATGCCTGTCCCTGAGGAATCTAGTGCAGGAAACTAATGAAATGTACAGCAAAATACGGTTTACAAAGCAACCCCAGTAACTTTGGTCAATGGTTTCTCATATTCCATTGTTTTATTGTTTTCATAGAATCATAGAGTTGGAAGAGACCACAAGGGCCATCAAGTCCAACCCCCTGCCATTTCTTATTTAATAAATAAGAAATAAGGTTTTCTTATTTATTAAATTCGTATACCTCCCTTCATCCGTTGATGTGAGGGTGGTTCACAAAATTCACGAGAACAAACTATTTGCAAATCATCTTGAGTCTTAACTGCCTGCTACCAGACAAAATATCTGTTTTGTACAACCTTTTGCCAGCAAGAGAATGAAACAGCAATTAATATTAATATTAAGCACCTGGGGCCCAAGTGGACAGTGGCTCGGGCAAAGCACAATATAGGCAGTTTTGGAGCAATAGACCTCCTAAGGAGGTTTCTTCGGTCAAGTCACAGTTAGATTCCCCTAGCCTGCAATACATTCTGTGGAAACTAGAAATCATTGCTTCCATTGCAGCAGGAGAGAGAAAATAGTTATGGAAAACCAAAGTGTCCAGCTCATAGGTGTCAGTCAGTCTCTAGTTCAAGCTATTAAAATGCTCATCATCAGAATACAGAGCCGGCCTATCCATGAGATAGACTGAGGCAGCAGCTGCCTCAGGCAATGGAGTCCAAGGGGCCCCTCTGCAGGCACCCCCCCCCCCAATGCCACAGCCGCTGGAGAAGCGAGAAGTGGCTGTGGCTGCTTCTGGGTTTGGACGAGATCTTGAGAGCACCCCGTGAGGTCACGGGAGAGCCCCATGAGATTGCATGGAGGGCTCTGTGCAAGTTCTTGTAGGGTTCTAGTCAGATCTTGCCAGATCCTGGAAGTCACAGCTGCACGATCCCAGTAAGTGAGGCTGCTTCGGCAGGGATGACAAGGGTTGACGGACAGGGAGGCACTTTCCCATTTTGCCGCCCCTGTTAGAATGCATGCTTTGTGGACAGGCTTGTGTGCTGCACAGACCACTTGGGTCCAAATCCAGCCTCAAGGACAACAGCAGGCTTTGCTCTCATCATTAAGTGCAGCGCTGGTTTTTCTTACATAGGAGACTTACTTCTTTGACTTGCTTCTTTGGAGGAAAGTGCAGACATGTTCTGGAGGACATCAACGGGGAGGTGGGATCAAGGGGCTCCCTGAGCCTGGGACTTCCAGTGGTGGAGACTCAGACATTACATACTCTTATCTCTGTGGCCTCATTCTGGAGGGATGTGCTCTCATTATTTTTTAGTTTTAATCTAGTGTAATTCTGGATATTTGTCTATTATACAGGAGGACTCTCTGGTGCATAGATGCAGCACTTTGTCCTGCAAGAAACTGGAATGTTTCCTTTGCTATGGCATTTGTGGTTAGACAGCACACCCATCCCTGATCTCAGACTTCCCACAACAGCAACAGCTCATGAAAAAGCAAAAGCATAACTAGATATTGCACATTGGAACCACAGAGATGGACAAATCCTAAACAACAATTTCTAACTACATGAGATAAATATATTCATGTACAGGCTATGATTTCTGAGGCACCAGTAGCAGATGAACAAACATGTTTTTTATGAGCTTGCGGGGAGTCGATCAAATTTCCACTTCAGGCCTACCAGTTTTCTGAATTTCAGCTGGAACATATAAAGCACTTACTGGCTTCTGTTAATCTTACAGTCATTATTACCTGGTGAGGGATGCTGGAGCCACTACTTCTTGGCATTTTGGTTTAAAAAAATAGCAGCGATTCCATGTAAAATGTAAAGGTAAAAGACCCCTGGACAGTTAAGTCCAGTCACATGGGTGGGTTCGAATCCCATCCTCGTCACCAGTGTTAAGTTGTGGGTGAACATATCAGACGACACAGTGATTCTTCCAAAGCAGCTCTTTATTTGTAAGCTGGAACAGAACTGAACTGAAGAGCTCAGTCAGCCTGCTTATATAGAGCTCCAGAACAACATAACTGTTGCAACTTTCTAAAACTATCCAATCACTGAACGTCACTTTCGATCCTTCATTTGCATAACTATCTACAGTATCCCCCTGCTGGCCCAGGGTGAGAACTTCAGTACATAACACCGCTCATCTCGCTTTTCAGGCCGAGGAAGCCGGCGTTTGTCCAGAGACAGATTTCTGGTCCAGACACAGACATTTTTAGTGATTCCATGTATCATGTGGCTGTCTGGGAATGAAGAATTTATTTTTCAGGCTGGAGTTACTGTTGTGGAATCATCTAATTTCTGAAATTGGTACCATTGTTGATAATGTAAGCTACCCTGAGACATTAGGGTGAAGTGCAGGTAATGAATAATAATAATAATAATAATAATAATAATAATAATAATAATAATAATATGCAAGTGGAGCCAGCTTTATGTTTCTTGTCTATATTTAAAGGGGCAACTTCGGCTGTTTTGAAGCCTCTTGTCGCTGCTCGACTTGCAATTGCCTAAAATTGGAAATATATCTTAAATGTCACAGAGGACAGTTGGCTTAAGAAAGTGCTGCCCTTTGCTATCCTGGAAAAACTCACCCGGCCCTTGAAAACATTAAGTGAAAACACAGATCTGACCTAAGAACTTTTCAGCCATTTAGATAACTATTATGACACGTATGAAACAAAATAAAAAAAAATCCTTCCAGTAGCACCTTAGAGTCCAACTAAGTTTGTTATTGGTATGAGCTTTCGTGTGCATGCACACTTCTTCAGATACCACTTCTTCAGATGACACATATGAACAATCATTTCCATTTGAAGATTGTACCTGCTAAACATGACTTTATATGGAACTATTCATGACATCTACATATGTATTCACGTACAAATAGTTTGCAAAGTCCATAGTGTCTTTGGGTCTTCAGTCTTATCACATGGTGACCACTTGCCACCCAAGTGGTAACCATGTGATAAGAGGGCAACCAAAATGGTCAAAGGCCTGGAAACAATGCCTTATGAGGAACGGCTAAGGGAGCTGGGCATGTTTAGCCTGGAGAAGAGGAGGTTAAGGGGTGATATGATAGCCATGTTCAAATATATAAAAGGATGTCACATAGAGGAGGGAGAAAAGTTGTTTTCTGCTGCTCCAGAGAAGCGGACACGGAGCAATGGATCCAAACTACAAGAAAGAAGATTCCACCTAAACATTAGGAAGAACTTCCTGACAGTAAGAGCTGTTCAACAGTGGAATTTGCTGCCAAGGAGTGTGGTGGAGTCTCCTACTTTGGAGGTCTTTAAGCAGAGGCTTGACAACCATATGTCAGGAGTGCTCTGATGGTGTTTCCTGCTTGGCAGGGGGTTGGACTCGATGGCCCTTGTGGTCTCTTCCAACTCTATGATTCTATGATTCTATGTCCAGACGCTCCCTTTTCTTCCTTTCCTCCCCTTTCTTTTTCCACCCCTTCCTCACACGGCAATGGAAAAGCCAGTAGTTTGCTTACCCTATTTAATTACTTATCTAGAATATAAACATGGTTATACATGGTATTTACAAATTGCTGCTGCACATTGTTAAGAGACCATGCCCCTTTTTTACCAAGTACAGTGGTACATCTGGTTACGAACTTAATTCTTCCCAGAGGTCCGTTCTTAACCTGAAACTGTTCTTAACCTGAGGTACCACCTTAGCTAATGGGGCCTCCCGCTGCTGCCGCCGCACGATTTCTATTCTCATCCTGAAGCAAAGTTCTTAACCCGAGGTACTATTTCTGGGTTAGCGGAGTCTGTAATCCAAAGTGTTTGTAACCTGAAGCATCTGCAACCCGAGGTACCACTGTACTTATATTCCATCCAAGTCAAGCAGTATTTTCTCAGTGATGGATTTACATTTTTTTTTATTTAAATGTCTGTGTTTTCTTTCTTGTTTTAAGATGCAAAACTATATTCTATGCATGTCAGTGAATTACTGTAAGTTGAGCTCTCAGCCTTTGTACAGCACAAGACTTCTAAACTGAATAAAACTTAAAAACTGAAATAAATGAAGCTTTCTTCCAGTTCTCCTGGTTAGACGTTAAGCTAACCACTCTGTAATTTCCAGAATCTCTTTTTCAAAAAAACGATGTTATGTTGGCCACCTTCCAGCCCTCGGCTATGGAGACTGACCTTGGGGATATGTATTTTTGTTGGGAGACCAGCAGTTTCTCACTTCTTTGTGAACTCTCAGGAGGAGGCTACCTGTACCTGCTGTTGGATTCATTTGCCTCAGTTCCTCAGACCCACTTCCTGAGAAAGTTGGTTCAGGCACAGGGATTCATTCCCTACATTTTCTGCAATGAAGACAAATGCAAATAATTCATTCAGCTTCTCTGCAGTTAGTAAACTATGCTAGTTTGAATAGTGTTCAACATCAGAATTATTTTAACCATTATTTTAACCAATTATTTTAACCATCACCTAAAGGTAAAGGTACCCCTGCCCGAACGGGCCAGTCTTGCCAGACTCTGGGGTTTGTGCGCCCATCTCACATCTATTGGCCGGGGGCCAGCGCTGTCCGGTGACACTTCCGGGTCACGTGGCCAGCGTGACAACGCTGCTCTGGCGAGCCAGAGCCGCACACGGAACGCCGTTTACCTTCCCGCTGGTAAGCGGTACCTATTTATCTACTTGCCCCCGGGGGTGCTTTCGAACTGCTAGGTTGGCAGGCGCTGGGACCGAGCAGCGAAAGCGCACCCCGCCGCGGGGATTCGAACCGCCGACCTTTCGATCGGCAAGCCCTAGGCACTGAGGCTTTAGCCCACAGCGCCACCCGCGTCCCACCCAACCATCACCTAGAGGGGGGAAATTTAGCTTCATTTGAACATTTGTTTTGAACTCAGAATCTTTATTCTACCACTCTAAAATTTCAGTCTTTTGAAAGGAATACAGTCAAGCGGAGAGATAATGAATGTCTGAGAAAATATTGTTGACAAAAGGAAGTGCTCAAAACAAAGTTGGAAAGAGCAGGAGGAAAATAATAAAGAGAAACATCTGTATAAGATTATGATACCACAGGGAAGAAGAAAGCACAAGAACTGCTATCCCTCTAAAGCTCAATGCTTTGCTTCCTGCAAGAATCACGCCCATCTCTGTCTCTCCTAATGATTGCTCCAGAAGCCAGTGAGCTTGTCTAGGCCAACGGTTCTAACTGTGGTCACAGATCTGGTGAGTTAGGATAGTACCTGCGTCAAGAAACCAAAATAACACTCCTCTCCCCTGTATGGAGAGCCACTTTCTCTCTGGTTTGGTTTTGCTGCTGTAGTGCTTGGGCAATTGATTTGATTTGCCCCTCTTAAATCTGAGATTATTGCAGCCTATGGGAAAGCAAAACCTCGAATGCAGTTTGGCATTTCTTTCCCATGAAGCCACCACAGCCTGCTTCCCTTTCCCATTATCCTCATGTAATAAGACTAAATAATAAGCACTCAGCTTTCCCTTTGCGAAGCACCACAAATTCCAAAATAATGTGGTCTGATTTACCCAAAATACAGTGGTGCCCCGCAAGACGAATGCCTCGCTAGACGAAAAACTCGCTAGACGAAAGGGTTTTTCGGTTTTGCATTGCTTCGCTAGACGAATTTCCCTATGGGCTTGCTTTGCAAGACGAAAATGTCTTGCGCTTTTTTTAAAAAGCCGCTTGAAGAGGCGCAGTTGCGACGGACCGTGCTTCGCAAGCTGAAAAACATCACAAGACGAAAAGACTCGCGGAACAAATTATTTTCGTCTTGCGAGGCACCACTGTATGCATTGCTTCACGTCATCAACCAGCAAAGTAAAGCATGGATAATATAGGTTGTTAGATCTTTAAAATATGCCCTTCTAAGTTCCTTCCAGAGTTTCCCTCATCCCCTAGCATAGAAAAAGACCACATTTGGTAAGTTAAAAATGGTTTACGTACAAACTCTCCAAAGGTCAAATTCATGTGCTTTTCCATGCAGTTTTGGAAACATTTGCACAGGCAGTAAAACTTGGCTGCATTACAAAGTAGTGAAAGTTCCGAAATTATTGGTATAGGAAGTCAAGCGAGGTTTGTGGGAGCCATGTAGCTAAGCTGCAGCAACCAGCAGAGCTTCTTCAGACGCTGAGCTTCTCAGGTAGACTGAAGGGGAGCAAAGGTTTAATTACCCAGTCCCTCCCAAGGTGAGCTGATCCTCTGGTAACTTCTTCCACCTTCTGGGAGATGACATTGCAGGTTTTCCACAGGCATCTGGTTGGTCACTGTGAGAGCAGGAAGCTAGATTATATGGGCTTCTTGTGCAGGCTCTTCTGGTGTTTTTATGAAATAGCAGGGCAAGAACATAAGAACATAAGGAGCATAAGAACAGCCTGTTGGATCAGGCCAGTGGTCCGTCTAAGTCCAGCATCCTGTTCTCACAGTGGCCAACTAGATGCCTGTGGGAAACCAGCGAGCAGAACACCAGCACAAAAGCACTCTCACCTCCCATCGTTTCCCACATCTGGTTTTTACTGCCTCCAGCTGCAGGCATCGCTAGCCCTCTCCTCCTCTTTTAAATCCTCTTAAATCCTCTTTTAAAGACATCCAGGTTGGTTGCCATCATGGTGAAGAAGCACTTTTTAAAAATCTGTCTTGAATCTTCCAACATTCAGCTTTCTTGGCTGCCCATGAGTTCAAGTGTTGCAACAGAGTCCTTATATTCTAGACATGAATTTCACCCCACCATGTTTCAGTTATGCCTCTTAAATCATGTTTGCCTTCTTGCATAAGTCAATATATCATCTTCTTCCTGTTTATTTCCTATTCTCTGCATATTGGTGTAGAAACAATGGTATTTACATCTTGACTTCTCCTTTATTGGTTTTTCCATGCATATTGTAATGTCAGGGTTGCCATATGACTTGCCTAAGATCCAGGACAAAGCACCACCTTTCAATTCCGCCTTTGAAATCCTGGACGTGTGGCAGCCATAGTAGTGCACTCTCATAGTTCTCCTGGCTTCATTCACTGGCCCCCTGTATATATGGTATCATTCTCTCTTCCAGGATTTCATGGGTCTCCCCCTGCAGGATTTAATTTAAAGTCCTCCCCTCCAGGTGTGCAAAACACCTGCCAAGCATATTCCTCCTACTCCTTGTGAGATGCACCCAATCTCTTGCTGGAAGCCCTGCATCACTTGCTTCAAGACACATGCCGGCATATTTTGGCGATGAGAAAACTTACCTGTTCAACTGAAGTAAGCAGAGGAAAAATTACTCCAGCTGATGTGTTAATGATTTTGTCAGCTTTCCGGGAATATACTGAAGTTCCCAATATGCCAGGTTTGGCATGCTTCTGATCTGCATTTCTGTACATATATTTTTTATCATGTTATTTGAAAGGGAACGATTATTGTGTTCAAGTATTTGTTTGGCCCTTTATAATATTTTATTGCTGTGCAATATTGGGTGTTTGTTGTGAGATGAATTCTCCTCAGGCGGGCATGGGTTTACTTGTTTTTGTAGCATGCACATGATGTGTTAAAAAAAACTGTTGCCAGCAGCCTGTTTAAAAAACCCTTTACAATATTAAGCCCCATCTAGAAGCATCTTTATCAAATCCACACACCCAGACCCCGAAAAGGCTCAATCTAGATTAAACTGGGGGGAGAGGGCGGAAGTAAGAGCTGGCATTTTGATGACAACTTTGTTGTGTGGTGTGATGGGATGATGAGCTGCTTGTGCGTAAAATCGTAGTCCCTCAGAGTCTATGCAAGTTCACAAACCTCTGTCTGTGACGGAGCCCCTCAGACATGGCTCCTCTAGTCACTTGCAGATTCTGACAGTGGTTGCTTTCAGAATCGCTTCCAGCATAAAAGCTCCTTAACGGAAACACGTCTTCTGGACTCGCGGCGTGACAGTTTCCGGCGAGGCGTGGGTCTCCCTATGGGAGGTCCAGAAACCTCCCCACTGTTCTCGCTGGACGTGTCCCTGAGCCATCCCTCCTGCTCACTTTCCCTCAGAGACCCACCTCTCCCCCTGCTGGTTCCTGCTTCAGCTGCTGGGTCTCTCCCAGCCTCCGTGAGCCCCTCCACCACCTGTTCCTCCGATGGCAGTTCCCTGACATGTGGGAACCATGAGAAGCATGCGTGAGGACCACACATCCCACAACAAATGGGTCTGGAAGCAGCCATTGTTATTTTGTATTTGAAAAATAAAAATAAAGTTTTAAAAATACACAACTGTTTCACAGAAGGAAAACGGATGCCTGGGTAATTGCAGCAGTTTCTAACCTTTAATTTGAGCACTAACCACTTTGGGAAAGGCCACTCTCTGAAGCAACTAATTTAGAACCATTCAGAACCACCCTTTCCCTATCTATAAGCAAGAACTAGCTACTTACCAGGCTGCCACTTGAAAATTTCCCGACTGCTGGTTGCAAGAGATTTCTAAGAGCATTCAACCAAACACAGGTAGAATAGATAAACGAGAAAGAAAGGACAATATCCAATGTTAGATATACACAGAGTAGATCCATTGACAGCAATGAACATACTTCCATTAATCCCAATGTCTGTTGTTGTGTGTAATATCTGGAAAAAATGTTTTCCAGAAATAAACTTTTTGTTTAGGAAATGTCTGCAGGGTTCTTTAATTCCAAGAATATCATTACTAAAAATGCAAGTACAAATTAAAGAAGGAGGATTTGGTATTTCGAATTTGGAACTACCGTACGTACATTACCAAGCTTATTTAATGTCACATGCTAAATATTTGAAACCAAAATCTGGGGTAAACTTTCTGACCTGGGCAATCTTAAAATATACATATATAGCTCCCCTCCTCTCTAGGGAAGAAAGGGTAGATGAGGATCTACATAAGGAACAAAGGGGGAATAAAGATCTACCCTGGGATCTGCTGCCCCTGTAGATCTTGCCACCAGAGGCAGTCCCTCACCTTGCCTCACGGGTGGGCTGGCCCTGTGTGAATCAAACTTTTATTCAGCCAAGCTTATTCAACTGTTCACAGTGGAATGATTCCTAACTAAGGAGTGATTCTATGCCTGTAGCCACTGGCATGGGGGACTGTGGGAAATGGAGTGAATTGCTTTCATTTTTAAAATTAATGATTATTTTTTAATTCTTTTACTTTCACAGGTCAAATAGTGAAGAAATGTTTGCAGTTAATGTCTTTCCTAAGTGAGAAATAAAACCAACAGCAAAATCACAGAGGTAATTAACAGGGTTTTAAAATGTTATAGAATAATTTTATCCATAATAATTTTGTTGTGTTAAAATTGATTTTATAACCCTCTTTTATTTTATAGAATAGCACATCTCCAGCTAATGTCCATATTTTATACCAAACTTAGGTTCCTCTAGCTGTAAGAAAACTCAAACAGCTGCATTAACTTCAAGCTCCCAAAAGTGAATTGTTTGTGTGTGTGAAAGCTTTGTTTAGTGAGTGTTAAATTGCAGAGGTATTAATGCATATCACACATAATTTGTGCATCTGCAAACAAAAACCCAGTAATAACTGGCAACAGGTTAAGGCTGCCGGCTGTCTTTTGGGGGCATGGCTGCTGCCGTGGTTCTCATGGGCACTAACCCAACATTTCAAAGTTTTGCATCCCTGAGAGAGCAGAGTGAGGCAGAACAAATGTTACCACTCCTACACAAAGCCCCTTGGAGTAATAAACATCATCCCTCTATTAAGTCGCTACCCCTCTTGCCAGGCTAGATTTCCTAACCCTTTCTTTTTATCCAGAAAGTGTTCTCATCATCAAAGAATTAACTCATATTCTTGTTCATCAGACCAATTAACTGGATACTTGCTGCTCACCGAAAAAGCTTTTGGCATTTGAATTCCTAGATGTGGAATCAGAAATTGCTATCTCTACTCTCAAAGAATATGGCTGCAGCCACAACAGTAGCATTTTGGGGTGCCATTCTCATACCCTCCAACATTTCTCCGATGGAAATAGGGACGTCCCATTCCACAATGATAATTTTACTATTTATACCCCACACATCCGACTGGGTTGCCCCAGCCACTCTGGACAGCTTCCAACATATAAAAAAACATAATAAACACTGAACATTTAAAAAAACCTTCCCTATACAGGATTGCCTTCAGACGGCTTGGGAATCGGATAACTCCATACCCTCCAGCAATTCTTTTGTTTTAATAAATATCATTTTAAAAAAAAGAAAGAAAAGAAAAGAAAATAGGGACATCCTAAGGCTCAAATCAGAAACCTGAACAGCTTCTGTAAATCAGGGACGTATCTGGAAAATAGGGACACTTGGAGGGTCTGCATTCTAAGAGAGTTCAGAAAGTGTTTCATGCTCATTATCTTAGTCGCCATAAGCAGATCCTGGCTGGATCAGACTAAGGAACCTTCTTGTCCAGCATCTTCTTGCAAACCCTGACCAGACATGGAGAGGCATTATGGCATTCAGAGGCATAATGCCCCAGGGATCAAGGTCTATTGGGCTGTTGTGGCTAATAGCTATTGAGAGATCTACTCTGTGAAGTTGTCTAATACCCAACATGAATACATCTATGTTGGTGGGCAATTAGGACATCCTATAGCAGAGAATTCCACAACCGCAGTTCAAAGAGGCTCCGTGGTGAATTTGCACTGACCCAGTTAGAGCTTCTTAGTATTTTCAATTCTGCAACGTTAGATGGAAATATTTACTTTTATAGTTTCCACTTCTTACAGCTGAATCTTTTTTTTTTAACCCAGTACAAATGTAAGAAGCAAACAGTACTCCCTTTGTACCCCTACCCAAAGAAGAAAAAAATCTGTTAACTGGAAGGAAGCGCTTTAAAACTAGGGGTGTGCGCCAACCACAAGAATTGGTTCAGACCCCTCTTCAGAATTTCAGAAAAGTGCAAGATTCAGTCTGAGTTCAGTTCAGGGTTCAAATCTACACCCTGTTTTGGAAAAATGAAGAGTGATTTCATTTCATTTCAGCTCAGACAAGCTCACAATCTCTCAAAGTGACCCACATTGGGGGTTTTCATTCCAGGATTTGTCCAAATCCCTGACATACCCCAAATTAAAATGTTCAGCATTGCTTTACTTATTCCCTTCATCCCCCTCCCAACCGTCAGGAAAAAAAATTGCATATACAAATCTAAACAAAAATGTAGTGAGGGGAGAAGAACTTTGCTGACTAGGAATGGAAGAATCATGACTACAATACACAGGGGAGAAGGTTTTCAGGAAGTCCAGAGTCAAAGGTCAGGAAAAGGCATTAACAAAATTACAGATCCTAACATATCTTCAATGCAGAGAAAGAGCCAACTTAATTTTTTATTTTCCTGTTTCAAGCACTGAATATTTTTTTTGGACAGGAGAGTTGCCAAGTTGCAACCCAGAAAGAGTTTCTTCATGTTTAAATCCTTCTAGTGGAGAAGGGAAATTTTACATTATACAATTCCTTTAAACACTGAGAGGCATTTGACACGCTTGACGGTTATTTAACAAAATGCATCTGTTTTTAATTTGCTATTTAACAGAATTAATCTGGAGGTCTGACTAGACCTTGGTTGTTTAGCCCTCCTTGAAATGCACATTCACACACAATTACTTATTGCCTCTATATATCACCTTTTCATAGAATCATAGAATCGTAGAGTTGGAAGAGACCACAAGGGCCATCGAGTCCAACCCCCTGCCAAGCAGGAAACACCATCAGAGCACTCCTGACATATGGTTGTCAAGCCTCTGCTTAAAGACCTCCAAAGTAGGAGACTCCACCACACTCCTTGGCAGCAAATTCCACTGTCAAACAGCTCTTACTGTCAGGAAGTTCTTCCTAAAGTTTAGGTGGAATCTTCTTTCTTGTAGTTTGGATCCATTGCTCCGTGTCCGCTTCTCTGGAGCAGCAGAAAACAACCTTTCTCCCTCCTCTATGTGACATCCTTTTATATATTTGAACATGGCTATCATATCACCCCTTACCCTCCTCTTCTCCAGGCTAAACATGCCCAGCTCCCTTAGCCGTTCCTCATAAGGCATCGTTTCCAGGCCTTTGACCATTTTGGTTGCCCTCCTCTGGACACGTTCCAGTTTGTCAGTGTCCTTCTTGAACTGTGGTGCCCAGAACTGGACACAGTACTCCAGGTGAGGTCTGACCAGAGCAGAATACAGTGGCACTATTACTTCCCTTGATCTAGATGCTATACTCCTATTGATGCAGCCCAGAATTGCATTGGCTTTTTAGCTGCCGTGTCACACTGTTGGCTCATGTCAAGTTTGTGGTCAACCTAAGAAGGAGCTCAAGATGGCATCTACATGGTCCTCCCCCTCCTCATTTAATCCCCACAACAACCCTGTGAGGTCGGTCAGGCTGAGAACCAAATTCCTGCGTTGCAGGGGGTTGGAATAGATGACCCCCAGGGTCCCTTCCAGCTCTACAATTCCATGATTCTATGACTGGCCCAAGGTCAGCCAGGGAGCTTCATGGCAGCTGAGTGGGGATTTGAAGCCTGGTCTCCCAGGTCCTAATCCAGCACTTTTAACCACTACATCACAGCAGCTCTCAACACATAGAGCATGGTCCCAAGCAAATCCGCCTATGGATCATGGCCCCAGAAGAGGGTTCCCACAGTAGCCTCTCTCTTGGGACAAATATCTATCTTGGCATGTCAGGTGTGCTGGGGTGAGAGCTGAGGTGGAGTCCAGGGCAAGAGCCAGGAGACTGCAAGGTGCTGAATGGGGAAATGTGTCAGAAGAAGGGATTCATATTAGCATTGATTAATAATGGGCATGAATGGCTGTATTGTATCTCTGCTAACATTTGTTGTTTTGCTTTGCTAAGCAACACTTAAAGAGATATTTCTTTATCTTAAGCAGTATAGAAATTGCCAAAATAACAAGAGGCAGGAAAGTAGTAGAGAGGGTCAGCTCAGTGGAACTGAATTTTAACACAGGAATAATTGTGCCACCCACAACGCTAACCCAAATCACCAATTTGAGCAGAGCAGAAGATGTCCGGGTGACGTCAATTTCAGCTGTTCCCTTCGGTTTTTATGGTTGTCCTGAGTTGATATAATCCAAAGCATTTCTGCTCCCCTCCCCTCCGCCTCCCCTTATCCTGCAGAGGCTCAAACTTTGCATAGGCCGACATTAATCAATTATTTTGGCTCAAGCAGCTGGTGGAGTTCACTTTCCAAACTTTTACTGAGACCATAGTACTTGTTGAAGTAACAGCCGACTGCATCCTGCAGCCTGCTTCTTCACAGCCTGAAAAGGCAAATGCTTCTCTTGTTATCATTCTGTCTATCCACTATAGTATTGAAAACGTGGGCGTATAAATCAACCTCAGCCAGCACAGACAATATTCAGGAACGGGGGCTGCGGGCTGGATCCCAACATCTGGAAGACAATGCACCTTTTGCATTGTGGGGGCTTGGACTAGATGTCCCTCAGGGCCCCTTCCAAGTCTATGATTCTATGTTCTCCTAAGGTGCCACCCAGCAATATTGCTCGTGGGTTCAACATGAATTTCAAGGGCTGTTGCCCTTGCACTGCTCTCGGGCTTTTTCGGTGGGAATGCAGAGACTTCTGATGTTCTGCCTTGCCCCATCTTTTAAAGGAAATCCTTCCATTCTTAATGATTTGGGTGAACTTTGGTTTTTACTGCTTCTTGTGGCTTATCTTTCTGGGTTCTTCTTCTTCTAAGTAATGATGTTTTAGTCTTGACTGCAGTTACAGATAGGTAGCCGTGTTGGTCTGCCATAGTCAAAATAAAAAAATTCCTTCCAGTAGCACCTTAAAGACCAACTAAGTTAGTTCTTGGTATGAGCTTTCGTGTGCATGCACACTTCTTCAGATACCCCTAATAATGAAACATTAAGTGCATCTTGGCCAGACAGACAGTGTTCAAAATGTCGAAGGAATGAGTGGTGCAGTGCAATAACTGAGTCACAGCAGGCAGAAAAAGCAAAGCCTCCACATTCTCAGTTTCCAACAGACTTCACATTCTCTGGCAATTGTCTCTTATTCAGTGGACACCTGCCACCTAGTGGCTACAAGGAGGAAAAAATATTTTTCCGTAAGTGGAAAATAAGTGAGCAACGTGTTTGGGCTGCCAACGCTTCAGCCTCCCTTACTGCATGGATGGAAAAAACAGGTTTAACTATTAATGTGCTGTGTACTCTTTGGTAGCAGAGGAATCTGGAAATTACCTAAGTGTGTCTGAACATTTACAGCGGGCAGGGAACAGTTGCCTTGCACAACGGAAGGCTATAACTTGTGGCAATAAAAGAATTCAGGAACTTTGGGTTTGTGTATATTAGGGCTATAACTTTTTGACTCTTTTTAAAAAAGATTTCCTGTATCATAAAGGGATGAACTTTTGCTTAGAAAAAGGGGACTAATACTTCTCAGTTGTGAAGAAAGGTCACTGCGAAATGAAAAGTTGGAATCACTGTATATGTAATGTTACTACTCATAGGTATTAGCACTTTAAAAAACTTTATGGAACTGTTTAGAACTTTTACAGCTGTCTGGAACTTCATAAAACTGTTTAGAATGTTCTAGAAGAATCCAAATATTGGTCTATAGAAAGAATGCGCAATCAAAGCGATGCGAGAACTTTATGGTGCTTGCAGCAGAAACAAAGGCAAACTGCAACCTCAATTTATTCTAAGCAATAAGAAGTGATGGACAATGTACAAAACATTATTCAAGTACTGTATTAGAAAATTTGCAATATCTGTTTTTCTTATATTATAATACATACTGTACTATGCATATTACATTATACAGTTACATATACAAAAATTGATTTACTGATTTTGGGGTGACTTTTTCGAAAGCTTTGGAAATGGAAAGCTTTGGAAAGCTTTGGATGTCACATAGAGGAGGGAGAAAGGTTGTTTTCTGCTGCTCCAGAGAAGCGGACACGGAGCAATGGATCCAAACTACAAGAAAGAAGATTCCACCTAAACATTAGGAAGAACTTCCTGACAGTAAGAGCTGTTCGACAGTGGAATTTGCTGCCAAGGAGTGTGGTGGAGTCTCCTTCTTTGGAGGTCTTTAAGCAGAGGCTTGACAACCATATGTCAGGAGTGCTCTGATGGTGTTTCCTGCTTGGCAGGGGGTTGGACTCGATGGCCCTTGTGGTCTCTTCCAACTCTATGATTCTATGATTCTATGATTCTATGATTCTATGACAGTTCATTCCTTTGTTTTTAGGCAAAAGTTCGTCTAACTAAGCTACAGGAACATGAGGTTGGAAAGTTATAACCCTAGTGTATAGACCAAATTTCAGCACACACGAACTCAGTTTCCACATTCTTCTTGGCCAAACCAGCTCATTATTTAAAGAGTTTGTTGGATCCTTACCCAATAGTTGTCCTCTTAATCAGTGCTTTTTTTCTAAAAAAAGGTTTAGGGGTACTCTCATTCCATCTGAGACTGAGGAAAGACTGTGACAGGAAATGAGGCTGCCATTAGGGGTAGCAATGGAACTGACAAATCACTGTGCTAGAGAAGAAACTAAACAAAAATTAAATTTTTAGTTTCTTCTCCCATTAGGTTCACAAAATATTTAGGGGCATGCGTACCCCTGCGTCCCGCCCCCCTCAAAAAAACCACTTCTCTTCATTATATCATGACCATGGTTTTCAAAACTAGGTCACACACTCTTTTTGTGAGTTGTCTCTCTTGTGTCCCCCCCCCCCTTTCTCTCTTGTATTTAAACTGTAATCATAGAATCCTAGAGTTGGAAGAGACCACAAGGGCCATTGAGTCCAACCCCCTGCCAAGCAGGAAACACCATCAGAGCACTCCTGACATATGGTTGTCAAGCCTCTGCTTAAAGACCTCCAAAGTAGGAGACTCCACCACACTCCTTGGCAGCAAATTCCACTGTCAAACAGCTCTTACTGTCAGGAAGTTCTTCCTAATGTTTAGGTGGAATCTTCTTTCTTGTAGTTTGGATCCATTGCTCCGTGTCCGCTTCTCTGGAGCAGCAGAAAACAAAAATCATTTGGGTCCAGGCGGGCTGGTTGGGGTGGCACCTCAGATTACCCAAAAAACAACTGAGAGGTAAGGAGCCAAGTTGGCTGTTCTCAAGGGTACCACGCCAAATGACTGGAACATAGAATAACAGTCCAGGCTGCCCACCCTCCCCAATTTTGAGGGATAACTATCAAGAAGTTGTTGGAAAAGCAGCCATCTAGGAAAGGTTTGTTCTGGAGACATCTCTTTATTAAAGGTTTTCCAACGGGACCCTGAACTGCAGCACTCATGTTGCAGAGATGATAGTTAAGAGAAAGTGACTCATCGATAACAAATAGAGTTTATCACTTAGATTCCAATTTTGAGAGGGCAAGCTTTATATTACTGCAGGTCAGAGCTATTTTTCTAGAAACAGAGGTGCTGGAACTCACCACAAATACCTCCCTTGTCCTCTTATAATGGCAATGGAGCCCACCTGAGGTTTTTTCAGTTCCTGCTTTAAAAAAGCCCTGCTGCCAGGTAAGGTTATGTTGCCCTCAGAAAACTCACAATCAGAAGGAGCAAATGACTCAGATAGCACTTGTCTCTTCAGCGCATTTGAAGTAAGTCCTTTGATAGACGACCTTGAAGGAAACTTAATGTACTTTTGATTTGCTGTCTGTCTCAAGAGGCAATGGAGTGCACCTCCGGGGATGAAGTCAAGTCTGGCAGTGTGTGTGGAGGTCCCTGGGCTGCACAGACATCAAGACCTCCCTCTCAGCCTCGCTGTTGTGGTCCAAAGGAAAGCAGAGCAATACATTTGGCACCAGCTTGGCTGTGGGAGTTGAGGGAAGGTGTACGAGGCGCCATTCCACCATCTTAGGGACTCTGCTCTGTTTTTGTGTAGAGTTTACTTCTTAGCCTTTTCTTCTCCTGAAGATGTCACACAAGGCAGGGGAGGATGAGGGTGGTTTTCCTTCTCCTGGATGGGCTCCCTGTTGCAACATACCCTTCATAAACTTCCAGGATACATTGTCAAAGGCTTTCTCCAAGTCCACTGCCATTAAAACAGCCGGCTTATCGATTCTTAAATCCAGGTATTCCAGCAGATTTATAATATTTCTTGTGTTACTCTGAATCTGTCTACCAGGGATGTAATATGATGTTTACCGATGTAATATAAGAATGTTAACAAATAAATAAAATGCAAATTCAAAAATAAAATAAAATAGATGGGCTCCCTTCCCAGGTAGACGAACCTTACCTGCCCTTCATTTCCCTCTACAGCATGTGCAGAAACCGCCTTCTTGACCGTTGGACCCTGAATTAGTCTCTCCCACGCCATCCACTGCACTTTGTCTTCGCATCCTGGAGTTTCTACTTCTGGAGTAATGGGAAGGGGACCAGGAACCTCGAGAAGGGTAGCTGCACGTGACTATTACAAAGCTGTTGGGATGAGCTGTGCTTCTTCTGCCTCAATGCTAAGAAACTCATACAGCATTGGAAGCTGGGAGAAGGGACAAGCCCTAAGCCTAAGGCTAAAGGGTCTGTGTCTGACAGGGTGGATGAAAGTCAGATTTAAATTGGATTTTTCTAAAAATAAATAAATCGGAATTTAATTTCTTTAAAAATGTAAATAGTAAGGTATCCTGTAAACACCAACTAGATTGGCATTAATATTGTGTGAATACAAATACATGCTAGCCCTCCTGTTGTTCTCTAAACCAAATCCCTGCCTCTAAGAGATACACTGGGTTAAATATGTAAATGAAGAACCAACGTGATCATTTTTCCAATATGAACATTTAGGCTCTGCATATCAGACATGGGCATTTCATTTTCACCTGATGAAACAAAGTGCTCCAAGTCTGCCCAGTAATTATACTAGCGATCCTATGCACTTTTATATCAATCGTTATTAAATTGTGGCAGACTGAATAGCACAGGGAAAAGGGGCGGGTTCCCTGATATCCATTTCACAAGGCTTCTTTGTCTGCTCAGGGACAATTGTTGCTCAGCACCAGAGAGTGACTATTTGAGCCCAATTTGGAAGGCCTTAGGGATGGTGGCATCCAATGAGGCTTGCCCATTCGCACGTCACCCCCCGTTTCTCTTCTCCCCCCCCCCTCAGCCCACCACACAGGCCCAGAATCTGCCCCAGGGTTCTTGTTTTTTTGGGGGGGGGCTGCAGCTGGGAGGAGAAGCCCCGTTGTGCAGGCAGATTCCCACTCAGACTAAGCTGGATCAGTTGCCAATTATCATAGACTTTTACTAAGACTTAATGTGTTTCCCGCTGAAATGTTGTGAGGTAGATTTGCTGGTGATGTGCTAATCAGGAAGCAGAATGCATGAAGAACATTCTCCTGTCCTGTAGGCTACAGAAACAGGCCCGGCAACATCTGATTAATCCACTAATGGCAAATCCACCAAGTAAATCTGCCCAATTCTGTGCCAAGTTCCTACTAGACGATAAGATTCCCAGTGTGACTTTGGCCGTTGCCAGGTTTCTGTCTGAGGTGGTCAGGATCAGAGATCAATTTGTATTAGACAAAAGTCAGAAACATGCCCAGTCTTATGATCTGTCCTATTAGTCTCTGTGCTTTTAATGTACTTTGCATGCACTGAATTTCATCTTGTGGGTCAAAAGAATGGACTGAAAGACTAAGCTGGATCCCACCCATAATAAGCACATCTGTTTTGGCAGTATTTTTTTTTTATTTTGTTGACAATATTCTTGTTCAGAAAAATACCAGAAAATGATACAAATTACAGGTACACAAAGTGCAGAATTTCCGATACAGCTTTAAAAAATGTACATGAACAGTGACAAAAATAGTTATTTTTAGGAATTAATCAGGTTTACAGCTCAAATGAAATAAAGCTCTTCAATGTATATAAAGTTTCTATGCCTAAACTGCACTTGGAAATATATCATTGAAAAAACTATACATTTCCCTACTTCTTCTTATTCAGGTTTTTACAGGTTCCTTAATAAGTCCTAACAAACATGCAGAAAGACAAGACAACAGAGTAACTAATGGAAGTGTTCTACTCAGTCAAGCGCTGGAGGAGGAAGGAGAATTGTCAAACGCAATCTGCAAGTTTTGCTCTTTCTTCAAATTGCTTGTCCACCACAAGTGACAAGGCTTGAAGGAAAGCTGTCGTTGTGACGTTAGGTGACTAGAATAAAAATAAAAGTAAAACCAGTGTCAAGGTAAGTGTATCCATCACATAAGGGAGGGAGGAACTGGCCCCATGGCATCAGCATTTTACAAGCAGAAGGTGAATTGATAAATTCCATCAAAACTGGGGGAAAGCCCATGGGCAATAAATACATGAGAGCAAGTTCCAAAAGCCATATACAGAAGCCTGAAATGGGTCAACAAAGAGTAGGTGCTGTTGGCACCAAATCCCTGGGTCAGAGGAAGCCAGCAAGCGAACACGGCCCGTCCCTGCAGTAACAAGAACAAGGAGCAGGGCCTTACCTGAATGTAAAGTGCATGTGCCAGAAAAGGAAGTTTCCTTAAAACACGGCCGCTAAGTCCTTCACTTTTCCTGTATGAATACAGAAGCAGGAGAGGCATCAGGCTCACGTTCACAAATACAAGCACATAAGGAAGTGCTAAGTGAGCTACGAATAGCAAAATTAGGATACAAGACTGGTAATTTCTACATCTCTTGTTGGTAGTCAGCAGCTGTGGTGTTCAGAATTCAGTCTCCCTTAGACCTAGTTCTCACAAAGAGCAGATGAGGAGATAGACTGTACTTGTTCAGACTGCAGGTGGGAACTCAGTTTTCCTACAGAAATATCCCTGTTTGCTGATATTTAGACGTTGGGAGTGGGGAGGAGTTCTAAGCCTTGTCCAGAACCAGGATGACTTCTTCCATTGCTTTTTTTGTAGGTACGTGCCTTGATGTATTTGACATGAAAAGCTGGTTTACTTTTTAAAAAGAAAAAATGTCTTCCTTTTGTTATTCTTGCAATTTACTTTGTGACAAGGAAAGGCATTTTGCAGATAAAGCGCAGCAACTATTGTTCACTATTGAATGTTTATTAATTATTTTAGAAAGTTATTCAAACACCACAAAACAAATCTACTTTCCCTGAGAAAGAGAGTGATGAAATATCAAGAAAAAGGACAGAACTAGCCTTAGATCACAGAAGCTCCTAGACCAGGCTTCCTCAACCTCAGCCCTCCAGATGTTTTGAGACTACAATTCCCATCATCCCTGACCACTGGTCCTGCTAGCTAGGGATCATGGGAGTTGTAGGCCAAAAAACATCTGGAGGGCCAAGGTTAAGGAAGCCTGTCCTAGACCATAAAATGCAGTGGCCCACATACCTATGTTGATCACGGGTGGAAGAAGATGACCAGTTAATTTCCCTTTGGAAAGGCTTCCCCCTTCTGGGTCACCTGGACACAATTCATACTTGCCATAAGCACTTGCATTTTCAGTGCTGCACTAAGTTATAATAGTTTTTCTCTAGCAAAAAGCTCATTAAAAATCAGGGAATTTTATTACCCTATTAGAAGCAGCATTATTTGCTTATTTTACCCCCCAAAAGTACTAAACCTGCATAGATCCATCAAGAAACAGCAAAGGAGAATTTCTCACTTTGGCCTGTATTCTGAAAGCACAAGCATTTGATTTCATGGGAGAGTAAGTGAAGAACCACAACCTTCACTTTACTTGTGAGGGTAAAATTAAAAGACAGATTAAATGAAACCAGGAATCCTACCTTGAAATTTCTCTCAATATGAGACTCAGTTTCGACACATCACTGTCTAAATAACCGATCACCTCTAGCTCACGGAGTGTCAGCAGCTGCTGTCGAGGATATATTATCTGGCACTTGGGGAGGAAAAAGATCTTATCTGTAAGAAATGTATAAATCTCACAAGCGCATTACTACTCAAAACATAACAAAGGTTGGGGGAACACACTGGATCACTCCAGCTGGAACTCCCTCCCAAGGGAGGTGAGACTGGCTCCACCTGGGTTCACCTTCAGGTGGGAAGTAAAAACAATGTCTATTCCACACAGCTCTTAATGATTTGCAGATTGTGGAGGTTATTCCACTCCTCAGAGTTTTGCTTACACACACACACACATTGTTCTTTTCTCAATCTGGTTTGTTTGAATGTTTTGTATACCACCTTGGGGGCCCTGGTTACAACCCAAAAACAAATTAATTTTTTATTTTAAAAACTCCCCACACGCTGTCTACTAGCAGCTCACCAATATCTAGCGCAGGTAAGTAACGTAATGAGCATTCAGAGGTAAATGATGGGACAACGATAATCAAACATCTGTAAGCAGAAAAGCAACAACAGGAACAAACATACTCAAGGTATGCAAACACCAAGGTATGGAGAAACAGGTTTTTTAAAAAAAAACACCAAAAGGTTTTTAAAACCCTGAAGAGTGGCAGAAACGAACTGCTCATGCCTCCCCCCCTCTGCTCTGAAACAGATGCTCTGGGCTCATGTGGGGTGGAGAGAAGAGAAGGAATGTGTTCCATTTCCTTTAAGGGTCAGGTTGCTCATTCAAAGGGAACAATGACTTCCCTATTCCAGGACTGAGAAAAAGGGAGAGAGTTGAGACGCCCCTAGGATTTTCCCCATGGCTCTACTGAGCTTCAGCAGCTGCCCAGTCCTTTTCTCCTCCTCCCCTCAGAAGGGTGGCAGGTGATCACAAGAAGATAGCCCTCCCTTTATAGCTGGATGGGAGGTGGAGAAAGCCTGGGCACCCAATCGGACAGCTCAGCAAACCCCACCTTCTCTCACAGCCAGGGGAAAGCCAGAGCCAGCCTGACCACACTGTCACTTGCTAGCCCCTCTGCACTGACTTGGGGCTGGCTCCTGCTTCAGCAAAGAGGGCTTTGAAGTCTCTCTTGGGATGCGTCTGGGGAGACGGGGGCATTTGGCAGGCCCCAGCTGGCTCCAGCCACCGGCCAGCGGCCGGGCGAACTCCGGTTCTCAGAACAGCATCTATCAGCAACTCGAGCCTCAGAAGCCTTCAGAGACTGAGCACGCTCTAATCAGAAGAGTGAATAACTTTTCACAACAGAAGTGGCGGGCAGAGGCATATGTAAGCATATTTACAGGCGTTTATTCAGCATCAGGAACAAAGGGAAAACATGTCTGCTTCCCTTCGTGTCTAAGCAAACAGCAGCATAACAAAAGCAATACAGTGGTGCCTCGCAAGACGAAATTAATTCGTTCCGCAAGTTTTTTCTTCTTGCGAGTTTTTCGTCTTGCGAAGCATGGTTTCCCATAGGAATGCATTGAAAATCAATCAATGCGTTCCTATGGAGACCGTCCGGGGACAGAGGGGAAGCGCCGCAGGCCTTCCCCTCTGTCCCCGGACCTGTTTTAAAGCAAGGGAAGGGGCAGCTTCTCCCCGTTGCCTCCCCTTGGTTCAAAAGGGGTCCGGGGACAGAGGGGAAGGCGCGCACGCGCGTCTTCCCCTCTGTCCCCTCTTTTGAAGCAAGGGGCGGAGGGGAGAAGATCGCTTCTCTCCGTTGCCGCCCCTTGGTTCAAAAGGGGTCTGGGGACAGAGGGGAAGGCGCGCGTGCGATCTTCTCCCCGCCGCCCCTTGCTTCAAAAGAGGTGCGGGGGCAAGCTTCGTTTTGCGAAGCAAGCCCATAGGGAAATTCGTCTTGCGAAGCAACTCGAAAACGAAAAAACCTTTTGTCTTGCGAGTTTTTCGTCTCGCGAGGCGTTCGTCTTGCGGGGCACCACTGTATACAACGGAAGTCCCCAGCAGACTGTGCTGGAAGTAAACAGACATGTGACATACAACAATCCACACATCTGGTCTAAAGGTGGAACGGAACTATATCCTAACAGTCTCACACATACACAGCGTTTTACTGTGAGGGCCCACGTTCTAATGTTTTGTTGGAATTCTAGGATGCTAGTCGTGCCTGTAAGGATTTGATACAATGTGGATGATAAGAGCTTCTGAGAGTTTACCTTCATTAGTTCCTCCAAGCAAGAAAGATATATTTTGAACACTGCTTCAGCAGAAGGTGGGCCAATGTATTGCTTGATATCAGCTCTGTCCACAAAGGCCATATCAATTTTCTCCGTGATATTTGAGGTCGTCAAGATAACTACATTAGGATACCTTTAAGAAACACACACAGATGTTGTAACACTCATTTCATAGGTTCAACACTTGAAAGTTTCCACTGTCAGTTACATTTGCATTGATAGCCTCTTGGGTACATGGCTGGTGACTACACCTGAAGGATTTAATCTGAAATTTTTGCCATGCCACTCTGCGACTACAATAGCTAAGAACGTACTTTGAATCTAAAAGGTGAAAGCTGAGGTTTAGAGGACTCCAAAGGACACTGGGATTGCACATCAGTGTTGTGGGGATACCTACTGCCTCGACAACTAAAGGGACCCACTCAAAACTGGACAAATTAATCTGGGTGCTTTCCAATGAAACCTGGATGGAGCAATTATCCTGTAAGAATGGCAAATATCATCTGATCGTATTTTATGCCAGATGGGAGGATATAAACATTGCCTTATTAGGACCTACTAATCAGATCTTGTAAAGTAGCTCCTTTGCTTTTGTGCCTTTCAGTTGTTCCTAGGCAATTTATACCCTTCCAGAAAAAGTTATAAATGTAGCTTGTTACCTTTTGATCTGATCGATTTGTGTCAAGACTGCATTTACAACCCGGATGGCATCAGAAGGTTCTGTCCCTGCCCGAAAAGCGCTACGTGCTGCTGTGAGGCTTTCCACCTTAAACAAACAAACAAAAGTATCTCTCTCTCAGATTTTTAGGAACAGTAATCACAGTAGCACATGTATTTAATGTGTGCACAGCTACTCTGTTCTACATTCAGGAGGCATCCATGCAAAACAACTCAATCAGTCACATTTAGGACTTTCCTAAACTACAGCAACTCTCAAACACCATTATCATAAATGTAAAAAGGGACTAAAAATAAGCTATGCTAAAATAATATGATAATCTTCTTGCCAATCAAAATCACCCCTTCTGTCATTTTATCTCCCACCATGACCCAGAAATATAATGCAGCCAATGTTTTAACATTAAAAATGATGCTGTGGCCATACCTCATCGATCAGTACAAATACAAGGGCATCTTTGTCATCAATTAATTCTTGAATCTTCTGGAACATTTTGGTAACCAGTTTGCCACTCTAAGGGGGAAAAATGGATGTGTATAAAATAAGGCATTCCTTTCTGCTCTCCCAGCCTTGCCATTTGGCACTTTCCCAATCACCTCTGGTGACCAAACATGGGCACTTGCTGCCGCCGCCACAACAGCTATACCGGCAGCAGAAACAGAACTGTTCTTGACCTGTGGTCTCGACCTCCCTTGGTGGGGATGATGGAGAACCTGAAAAGGGGTGTTAACATTCTAGCAGGGCGCAGGGCCATGAGGCAGGTGGGGCCTCCACAAAGCCTAGGCGGCAGAGGATACTCGTGGAATTTGCAGGTGAGACTGCACACACAGTGCTCCCCACCTGGTTTAGAACGAACAAACATTTTTTTGCTAACAGGGAGCATCAAGCAGAGTTGCTGATTTGTTCCCCTTGTAGTTCCTTCTCTGAGGTTTTAGGAAAAGGTAAGACAGGTGTCCTGCTTTGTTCCTCTTCTAGCACCACAATCCACTGTGTTCAGTTGGACTTATTCCCAGGTGAGCAAGTACAGAATTGCAGTCTTAGACAATATGCTAAATCAGGGATCAGCCATAAAACCTCTCTCTCACCAGATATTAGGTGGTGAAGGCCGTTAACTTTTTCTTCCGGGAAAAGAACATAGCACCAAAGGAAGCTGGAAGACGGACACTCTTTCCCACTTCCTTTTTCAGCTCTATGTGCTTTTCAGGAATCAGAGTAGTTCTACTGGATACAGGCTTTACACAGATCCCTTGTATTTACGGAAATACCTTTGATTACAATGCAGACAGATCCCCTGACTAGCACTACTGAACTTGCAAAGTCACGAAATGTTGCAAATTAGAACAACGGACTCATAATACATCTTTAACCACTGCAAGAACAATTATTGCCAGGACATGGAAATCGTTACAACTGTTACTCATGGAGCAGCAATTTGCCAAACAGCGTTACTGGAAAAATTGTCGCAAAAATTAAAGAAGCAAGAGGTCAAAAGAAACATTAGAATTTTTATGTAGCCCAATGTGACTTTATTGATTACACAAATAATGAGGTATATGGTAGAACAGAACCCAAAGCTTACAGCACAGTTGGCGTGCATGAAGTACAGTGGTGCCTCGCAAGACGAAAAGAATCTGTTCTGTGATTCTCTTCGTTTAGCGTTTTTTTCGTCTTGCGAAGCAAGCCCATTAACGGATTAGCGGATTAGCGCTATTAGCGGCTTATCTGCTGATCGGATCAGCTGATAAGCGGCTTAGCGGCTTAGAAAAAGGAGGGGAGGGAAAAAAACCCAGCAGGAACTCGTAAGACATTGTCGTCTTGCGAAGCAAGCCCATAGGAAATTCGTTTTGCGAAGCACCTCCAAAACGGAAAACTCTTTCGTCTAGCGGGGCACCACTGTACACATTTTATTTTCTTCCTTCTTCTCTTCCTCACCCCCTTCCTATAAATTCCTATAAATACTTATTGTTACTGATACAAAATACATTTTACTCATGGTCACCAATCTAAGCAATGCACAATCATTGCATATCTGTTATACAGTGGTGCCTCGCAAGACGAAATTAATTCGTTCCGCAAGTCTCTTCGTCTTGCGGTTTTTTCGTCTTGCGATGCACGGTTTCCCATAGGAATGCATTGAAAATCAATTAATGCATTCCTAGGGAAACCGCCTTCAGACCAGGTCCGGGGACAGTCTGTCCCCGGACCTCTTCTGAAGGCTGGGGGGGGGGGACAAGGGCTTTTCTTCCCACCCCCAGCATTTTAAAAAACCCTGGGACAGCGGAGGACTTCTCCGCTGTCCGGGGCGATCTTAAAATGCTGGCGGGCGGCATTTTAAAATCGCCCCGGACAGCGGAGGACTTCTCCGCTGTCCGGGGCGATTTAAAAGCCCCTGGGAAGGCAGGCAGGGGGGACAAAGACTTTCGCCCCCTGCCCGCCTTCAGAAGGTGTCCCCGCCCCCCCTCCCCACTTCGGAACAGCTTTCCGAAGTGGGGCAGCTGGGGCAGGCGTCCCCGCCCCCCTCCCCACTTCGGAACAGCTTTCCGAAGTGGGGCGGCTGGGGCAGGCGTCCCCGCCCCCCTTCGGAACAGCTTTCCGAAGTGGGGCGGCTGGGGCAGGCGTCCCTGCCCCCCTCCCCACTTCGGAACAGCTTTTCGAAGTGGGGCGGCTGGGGCAGGCGTCCCCGCCCCCGGGACACGGGGAGATTTTAAAATGCTGGGGCCGGCAGCGCTTCGCTCCCGACCCCCAGCATTTTAAAATCTCCCCGGGACAGAGACTTCTCTGCTGTCCCTTGGAGATTTTAAAATGCTGGGGGTCGGCAGCGAACGCTTCGCTCCCGCCCGCCAGCATTTTAAGATCGCCCGGGGCAGGCGGGGGGAAGGCAGGCGGGGGGAGCAAAGATTTCTGCCCCCCGTCCTTCAGAAGAGGTCCTCTTCTGAAGGCCGGCTGTGGGCGAAAGTCTTTGCTCCCGACCGCCAGCATTTCCCTATGGGCTTTCGTCTTGCGATGCAAGCCCATAGGGAAATTCGTCTTGAGAAGCGCCTCCAAAACAGAAAACCCTTTCGTCTTGCGGGTTTTCCGTCTTGCGAGGCATTCGTCTTGCGGGGTACCACTGTAACTAATAATTTTGCTTTATGTACTTTTATACAACTTTGTCAATATATTTAGAAAGGTGGGGTTTTTTAAAAAAAAGTGTTGTGTGTGCATGTTTTCTGTCTCTCAGAGAGGCCTGATCCAAGCGAGGGAAGGGGAAGAGAAGCGACTGGAGGGAGTAGTATCCATGGCACTTTCTCAGAAATCCAAATGTGGCCTAAAAGGTTGTCAATTGCTGCCATAGCCCAAGTACATGTTGCAGAGATATCCTAGTGATGCAAGAACCAGAAGGCTGGAGAAAGGATAGGGTTCCCGTGCTAAAAGGAAGGTTAGCCATTCACTCCACTTATTAAGGCTCTGCAATTTTTCTTACTGTGTATTGTCGCATGAGGTAGTTCTCCACAATCCACTTCATTTTGTCTAAAGGGCTGTACTGGAGAACATTATTTTCTCTGCATCAGGTTCATGGATACAGTATTTACTTTTACACCAAAAAGTAAAAAGAACCGTGTGCTAAAACACAGCATAAGAACCCTAACTACTGGACAAATTTGACAGTAACTTTAAACCACTGCATAGGCAGGAAACATTCTCCGAATCACAAAACTGCTAAGAACGTTGGATAAATACTTACCTCAGAAAACCACTTGGAGAAGAGGCTATGGCTGTTTATCTCTATCAGCTGTCCATAGCGATATCTAAAATTTAAGTGAAAAATCAGCTCAGTAAAAGCAGGAGAATCATGAATGCTGCTGGTGCTCATATAGCTCAAAGGGAAAAGTCCAGGAGTGCAGTGATAACCCTGCAGAAAGTGAAATTAAGTCGAGGGCAAGAGCTGCAGCTTGATGCTCCACTTGCAGACGGTCCCTGGGTCAGTGCTCAGTGGCATCTGCAGGGAGAGCGGGGAGTCTGCAACGCTGGGGAGTCACTGTCAACAATGCTGAGTGAGGCGAACAAATGCTCTGATGGCATAGGGCAACTTCCTATGTTTCCACCGTATCCGTAAGGGCATTTCCCCAAGGACCCTGGTGAAATCTAAGTTCACGCAGCATGATCCAGCCCGTTAACTTTCCCATTAAAGCTGCAAGCACCTAAGTATGCGCTCAGGTCCCCACTGAAAACGCGCTCAACTTGTCATTATAAAAAGTGCTCAACTTATCATTATTTGTTAAATAATTTAGAATTTCAATAGCTAAGTTATTTCAATTACTTTGGGACATAATATTTTCTCACTTTTTAAAACAAATGCATAGCATTGCTTTTAATTTCTTCCACCCAAGAGTTCATCTTGCCAGTGAGGAGGCACAAAACAGAGGGAAGATGTCCGAGGAACCATCCGCTGGAAAATTCTCTCCTGCAAGTCACAGGAAAATGAAAAGGAGCTGCATAGCACAGGAATAGCCTACTTTTGAAAAGCAGAGCTCTTAGACTAGGTACTATTTTAATTTTTAAGATACCAAAGAATTATCTGAATTACCTATGAGAAAGTCTAATACTCAGCTTCTGGGCCAGTGCTTTACATAGCGAAGTTTTACCAGTTCCTGGAGGACCTGCAGTTAAAGTACAGAAAACTTAAGTATTGAACACATACCTAATTTTGTAAGTTGCTTTGAGTTACTTTTACCCCCCCCCAAAAAAAAGGCAGGGGCTAACAAGTTTAATCATCATCTCCAACTAAAGTGAGCTTTTGGCCTTTGCATGCTTCATATCGTTGATGAAACTGAAGCAATTTACTTCTGTCTAGTATTTTAAGACTCCTTTCGTACATTAAAATATACACTAGCTTGTGGTTTGGTTCAACAACCACAAACCATGGCTAAAGTAAACCATGGCTATGTGTCACATACAAATGAGGCCAGGACACATGAAGTGCTTTCCACACTTTAAGGGTGCTATATAAAGCCTATAAGTACTTCAGTCAAGTATAAAACAGTAAAATGTAAATTTTACCATGCAGCAGAACAACTCTATTCCACGATATCAAGTTGCTGTTGACATTTCTGTCAGAGAACAGTAATGTTGTAGTCACATAATCTAATAGCTAATTGAGCAGAGAGAGAGAGAGAGAGAGAGAGAAAGGGGTGTGGGGAGAGAAATAAAATTCCACATTATAACTGAATTATTCAGTTGTTGTTTTTAAAATGAAGCACTCTATTTTTCTCAATGATGGCAAAAAGGAGGTGTGAACAGTAACCACCACGTTGGAACATCAGAACCCAGTATTGTATTTGTAGGCAAATAACAAAAGACTTGCAAGAACAGTAAGCAATAAAAACTAACACCTATAGCTGTGAAATTCATCAGATATCCTGCTATCTCTGGAATTTCCAATATATTTACATAACGCTTGCACAAACATTCATTTCCACTATTTGTTTTGTTTTTTGTTTGCTGTTAATGTCTTGTGTCTTTTCTGGAAGACATTCCTAAAACAATCTGTTGAAATATTAATGTAGTATTGCATCCCATTCGGAAAACAATTGTGTTCAGAAGACTTCTTTCCTTGGAAGAGTCACAGGCATGATTAACCGTGTAAGGATCTTGAAAGACATTTTCCTGCACACCAGCAAACAAGTTGGACACTTACACTGTACGTGTAAGAAAAGGAAAAATGGAAGGAGCTGTATTTTGCAAAAGGTTTACGATGGAAACTTAGAGCTGACTCTTCCTCATCCTTTATTATTTATGGAGTGAACTGAGTAATGCTAAGAGGACTCGGAATTTAATTTAATTGGAAGTATAATTGCTCATATATCTTCAGTTGGAAGGAAGGATGAAAGGAGTCTGTGAACTGCAAAGGAACGGATAAGGTTCTTTACTGAGTCATCTACAGTTTGACAGACCGCTCTTCTTCCCAGGCTGAGAGGAAAAATGGTGAAAACATTATCTACTGGGATAGAGTGACTTTTGCAGCTGTTAAAGTTGCAAAACAATGAAGCATGGGATGGAGCGACAGAGAAATTTCTGGAACCACAATGGGATATCAGCACTGCCTAAGGCATGACGGATAACAGCAACAATCGGTGGAAAGAAAGATATAACATCTTACAAGGACACGAAGAAACACCACAGACGGAATAATTGCCACACAGGAAGAACAAGGATATAGTTTGAGTTCCTAACTTGTAGTTTTATAAATCATTTAATGTGTCAACACAAATAGAAATTATGAATATTGCAGTTGTTGTATAAGGGATTAATATTATGACCAGAATGTAACTGAAATTAATAAGATTTTGGAATGCAGAAATAAAGAAAATCATCAAACCATCAAATCTAGCATGAAATCTAGCATGCACTTTATCTAAATTATATAACTGGGTATTTGAATGATTGGTATTATAAATTGGTACTGTTATAATGAGACTATTATTGGACTGTAATTGAAAACTAATTTTAAAAAATTATAAAAAACAAACAAACTGCTTCTGAACAAGCCTGAGTAAGAATGAACAACTCATCTAGTTCAGTGAAAGTTTACAATGAAGAACCGTTTATATCCCAGATAAAAACTTTCAACTTACATCTGATTTTATCTCAGCATCATAAATAAGGCTCTCCCATAGACCATGGAATTCAGCTGAAACATAGAACCATTATACATCATTTCCAATGTGTGGTTTTGCAAATCAAAATATCATTTTTAAACCCAGCAACCCATTTGCTACTTAATGAATTACACCAACTTTGGTGGTGCTGCAGTGCTGCATTCTTTGCACTGAACATACTTATGAACACACATACATAGGATCACATATTTCTTATTCCGGTTAAGACAACATGATGCATTTCAACCTTGGTGTGGGACCTGTTCCCTTCCAAATGTTGCTGGACTCCAGCTCCCATCAGCCCCAGCCAGCATGGCCAAAGATTCCCCATCTGCAATCTAATCACCTGCAAATTTGAGTCAAGTTATGGAAAGAGCTTTTTGAGCCCTCCACCTTGCTTACTGAGCTCTGGGAAGTTTGTGTGAGATCTAGGACTCTTCTCGCTCTTCATTTATTTCCATGCATAGCTGCAATTGTAGAATCATAAAGTTGGAAGGGACCACTAGGATAATCTAGTCCGGGGTAGGCAACCTACCCACGGGGGTCGTTTAACTGGCCCACAAGCTGCCCCCGAACCAAGCCGCCCACTCGGCGAGTCCCTGCACGCATGTGCGCAGACGCCAGAAAACGTGGGTGTGCATACTCACACGCGCCCACAATCCAGGCCACGGAGGGATCTCCGCGGGAGTGAACCAGCCCAGGCGAGGTAAACCTTGCCAACCCCTGATCTAGTCCAACCCCCGTAATGAGGGAATCTTTTGTCCAACTTGGGGCTCAAACCCCCATTACAAGTAAGTGGCAGGACCAGTGAACTCTAATTTAGTGTTCTATGCCGTTTTCAATTTCTTGCTTGCTCCCATCACAGTTTTAATCTAAATCTGTCCCTGCCCACATAAATAATCAAACCATCCTTCTACTTCCTCTTGACTAGTACATTCTAATCCTATGCTGTTCCAACTCCACCAGGACCATCTTAAAAACTATAAATAATTTAAAAATACCTGCTGGTAACACCCAGTGATTAGCCGCAACAATATTCTCATCCTCTGCCTCTAGATTTTCAGCACTGGGCCCTTCTTCACCAAGATGAAAAATGTGAATGGAAAGGCTGCACTTACTCAGATTAATTGCCTGTAATGAAGAGGAAAAACCACATGAGAACTCTCTGGCAAGCAATCTGGATACATCTTTTAAGATAACTTTTATTAAAGCAAGGTAAAGTGTCCAGTTTCTCAAGTGGTGGTAAAAATTGTCTGAGGTAGTTTTCAAAGAAGAAGAAGAAGAAGAAGAAGAAGAGTAGTAGTAGTAGTAGTAGTTTGGATTTGATATCCTGCTTTATCACTACCCTAAGGTACCTTTATCACTACCTTTGAGATTCAAAGCGGCTAACAATCTCTTTTCCCTTCCTCCCCCACAACAAACACTCTGTGAGGTGAGTGAGGCTGAGAGACTTCAGAGAAGTGTGACTAGCCCAAGGTCACCCAGCAGCTGCATGTGGAGGAGCAGGGATGTGAACCCGGTTCACCAGATTACGAGACTACCGCTCTTAACCACTACACCACACTGGCTCCCAAAGGAGTCTGGCCTAGTCTAATTAAGCTTACCATGAATTATAAGCCCTCATCTATACATGGAAGAGAATGAGGTGGTAGCGTGAACTTCACCACTTCAGACTGTAGGAGGAAAATACAATTTTCAATGCTCCCTCTTGCGGGTAGTGGTGTGTGCAGCAAACACTCTTCATATTAAGAAAAAGTGGCACTTCTGGGAGAAATGCTGTTGTCCACCCATTCTCTGTCATGTCAGTTTTCTATCTGGCATTCTATTTTCACACGAGCATTCAAAACTGAAAACTTACACAATGCATGCATTCTCCAGTAGCAGCTGGAAAAGGGGAGCCAACAATACAGGGGAATTTCGACTGCAGAAAGCATTCATGATCCAGACAAATGCACTTAACAGCAATTGTAGTGGACGTTACCTCCGCTTTCATGATCTTATTTAATAGTAACAAGCTGCAGCCTTCCACACACCCCATAAGTTTTGAATAAGGTAAGCCATAAGGTAATACCTGTCTTTCCTTCAACTTTAGCTCTGTGTCCACAACTGCAATGGACTGCACATTATTTGTCAGGAAATAATCATCAAACTCAGTCCATTTGTAATCACCAAAGACCACAGGATGCCTTTCTAGTAGTTTTAAGACACCCAGTTTGATATCTTCTTTCTTTGCAGTGCTGGGTAAAAGAGAAAAACATCATAACTTCAGGCATAACTGTTACAGGTAGAAAAGACCTGCTGCAAGGAGACCCCACCCACTCAGAGGCTGTGAAAAGTATGCCCAGCAGCGAACCCTCACACTCTTGATTATGGTATCCTACTAGGGATTGAGCAAGCTGCTCTCAGGTGAAGGGCCTGCAGAAAGAGAAAAATATAAAACAAAATCGACCTGCCTAAACCTTATGCACTATGCTTCACTGTACAGAGGAAAGGTCACAAGTATACAAAAGTAACAAAAGTTACCAACGTAACTGATTCTCCTCCTGAAAATACGATTTCCTTAATCTTTAGAATGTGGAAGATAGCAAAGTTCTGTGGCAGATCATTTACGTTGCATGAAGGTCCTATGTGCAATTTTCAGTATATCTGAAAGTTATCTTGGAGTGCTGGGGGCTAGATGGACCAATGATCTGTATAAGGCAACTCACAGAACTTGCAGCAACTTCATTAAGAAATAAGGCTGTTTTTTCTAAACCTTTTATACAGTGTGGATGAGATCCACACATGGTTTTGAGCCCCACCACGTCTAGTCAGCTTCTGGGACTTCTTGTTTATCCCCCCCCCCCCGCTTCATCACATGACATTCTGCTGCAAGTGAGGATGAAAAGGACTTTCTTAAATGGAAATTTTTACACCAACCTGTTTGATTTTTGATGAACTTCTACATGTATCTGCAAGGATTCACATCCATTGTGAAGAGCCAGTTTTAAGTCACCTGCAGCTTTGTCCATTTCATAGAAACCTAACTGAAAATAAATAAATAGACGTTATACCATGTCTAAGATCTGGGAGATTCTTATTGTCAACTGTAAAAATATTGGTTTATTGTAGTGCTCATTTTCCCCTTCTACCCTAGTGTAAATTCTATCAATTTATATCATTCACGTCAAAGCAACTGAGGTAACAAATATGTAGAAAATGATGGTATAATTGCAATGTTCAATCTGAGGAATATATCTACAAGGTAGTAAATAACTGATCACATAACAGAAATAGAAAAACTATATTGAGCTATCTCCCCCCCCCCCCGTTTCCTCTTGTACGTGTTTCATGAGATATAATTTTTGCACACAAAGGTACAACACCCCCCCAAAATGTGATTGAGGAGCAGTCTAGAAGTAGCAAAGCAACCTGAATACCAATGGCATCGTTATGAAAAATTTAGGCTAGCTGCGTTCAGGCAATACATGTCATGTGACTTTCCCCACAACAATACAGATGCTACCATCTATATTACCAAAATATCACTTGTGTTAAGACAATGACGTTAAGCTTTCTGGGTTCATTTGTTAGACAAGTAATTTGAACTGCTTTATCGAAATGGGGGGGGGGGAATCCTCGCCTTTCTTGATGCTTTTTTTATATATATTCTGTGTTTTCATATTGTGAGCCGCTCTGTGATCTTTGGGTCAAGGGAGGCATGCAAATTTAGTGATGACAGATAAATAGATAAATAAAACAAAGCAACCACCAGCTTCCGACAACAACGCTATATTATTACTGGCCATTTATTATTTATTTATTATTTATTTCCCTTTATATGGGGGGGGGCTCACCTCGACCGAGAGAGAGGCCGGGGCTTCTCCGGGATTCTCTCGCCACTTCCTTCCGCCTTCCAGCCTCCAAAGTCGAAATTCCCGCCCTTCTCATCCCCGGCCGCGTCGCCTCCCATTTTCGTCACTTCCGGCCCCGCCCTTTCCCCTGGGTCGAGAAGAGACGGCTTCCTTGGCGGGCGGGGGAAAGTGCTTCCTCTTTCCTCGCCGGGGCCCTCACGTCACCTCCGGTCACGCCCCTTCCCCCTGAGCGCGGAGCCTCCGCCTCCTCCTGCCTCGCCTCTTGCCCTCCAGTCGCGGCTATTATGGGGAAGAAGCACAAGAAGCACAAGGCGGAGAAGGCCGAGTGGAGGTCCGCGCCCGCCCCGGCCGTCGTCGCCGCCACCGGCGGGGGAGGAAGCGGCGGCGCCGCCTATGACGGTGGGTGGGAGAAGGGAGGGCGCGCTGGATTGATTTATGTCTTTCTTCATTGATTTCTCCCCCCCCTCCCTCCCCCAGTTCCTCAGTCCCCACAACAACACTGTCAGGGAGGCCAGAAGCCGCCCATTTCCTCCTCTCCCCACCCCCCCAATTATTTATGCATTTGTTGCATTTTTAGCCCAAGCCCCCTCCCCCCCCCCCGCTGCAGGGCTGGGGCATCCTGTCGGGTTTTCCATTGGGGGGAGGGGCTGCTGCTGTTGGTTTTTTGGCATCTTTATTTTACATTTTGTTGCGTTTTATGTGGAAATCGCTCAATTTGGTTTTGCGTATTTTAATGTTTAATTTATTGTTTATGCCTACTTTTGTTATGCCATATTTCATAGAATCATAGAGTTGGAAGAGACCACAAGGGCCATCAAGTCCAACCCCCTGCCAAGCATGTTATTTTTATCTGAACTCCATAAAGATTAGGAAGGTTAGGAACTCCGTAAAGGTTAGGAACATTAGGAAGAACTTCCTGACAGTAAGAGCTGTTTGACAGTGGAATTTGCTGCCAAAGAGTGTGGTGGAGTCTCCTTCTTTGGAGGTCTTTAAGCAGAGGCTTGACAACCATATGTCAGGAGTGCTCTGATGGTGTTTCCTGCTTGGCAGGGGGTTGGACTCGATGGCCCTTGTGGTCTCTTCCAACTCTATGATTCTATAAGGTGGCATACAAATAAATGACGGAGTGAGCTCCCGTTGCTCGGTCCCTGCTCCTACCCACCTAGCAGTTCGAAAGCTCGCCAGTGCAAGTAGATAAATAGGTGCTGCTCCAGCGGGAAGGTAAACGGCGTTTCCGTGCGCTGCTCTAGTTCTCCAGAAGCGGCTTAGTCATGCTGGCCACATGACCCGGAAAAACTGCGGACAAACGCCAGCTCTCTCAGTCTGTAAAGCGAGATGAGCGCACAACCCCAGAGTTGTCTTCAGCTGGACTTAACTGTCAGGGGTCCATTACCTTTTATCTTTTTATGTAAGTAACACAAAACCATTTATGCTATAATAAATTAATAAACTTTCTCTTGCTTTTAGCCACTTTGGGTGGCTAAAATACTGTTGTTTTTCTCTCACACACTTGTTGAGGGGGGTAGGTGCCACCTTCTTCCTGACAGAGGATATCGGTGCACATTTGCTTCAGACATGCTTTTAGCATCATAATCTCTTACACCTTCCTATGAATAAGGCTTATGTGATCAGCATTCCTGCTGAATGTTTGCTGCACTAGTTTGATACTGTTTATTTATTGCTTTTCACTTATTTGCTGTTGTCGTCACCCTCTTAGATTATGTGGATAAGCCCTTGGAGAAGCCATTGAAGTTGGTGTTGAAAGTTGGTGGAAGTGAAGTGACAGAACTTTCAGGATCAGGCCACGATTCCAGTTATTATGATGATAGATCAGACCATGAGAGAGAGCGACATAAGGAGAAGAAAAAGAAGAAGAAGAAGAAATCTGACAAAGAGAAAGAAAAGCATCTTGATGATGAGGAGAGACGGAAGAGAAAGGTAATGAGTCACTGACTTATTTTCAGAGATACTGGTCAGAGCTTTAAAATGTTACCTTATGAAAACTATCAGTTTGAACAAATGCATTTTTTTGTGGCAACTCCAGAGCTTTTAAAGCTAGTCCTTACAACTGTTGTGAAGCAATGGCAGAGGATGAGAATTTTTAAGAGTCCAGAATACAGAGTAAACTCCATTGTAACGCCTAATTACTTTTATAATTTAAATATTCCATCGCATCGCTGAGTTTTTATGCAAGCTCATCGAAATGCATTTGCCTCATCTGTTTTGTTCAGAAGGTTTCAAAATCCCATTCCAGAACAAATTCTGCTCCTGTAATAAGAAACCACCAGATATAATACATCACACCCTTCACAGAGATCACCTAGTGATTCCCTTACATCTTAAAATATTGATTTACAAAGAGTCTGTAATCTAATATTTGTTGAGGGGTGATACTACTGAAATTACCAAGATTGTTTCGGGGAATTTAGATGAGATCTTTAAAGCTAGAGCTAAAGTTTCCTGATTTATTTAGTGGTGGCTATCTAGTCTTTTATATATTGTATGTGTTTGGATTATCAGTGTATTTGGATGACTTTTGATGATTTTATTATTTTATTGTTTAAATTTATGCCAATAAAAGCCAATTGGATTATTGCAAGGTATGCTGTGTGAGACTGTTTTTTTAAGACAACTTGGCATATTCAAGTGGTCCAGAATGCAGCAGCAAGATTACTGCCTGGGGTTTCCTTTAGAATTCTTATACCCCCTGTTTCAAATCCATTGCATTGGTTACTAGTTTGTCTCTGGACCCAATTCAAGGTGCTCACATTAGCGTTTAAAGCCCTAAATGACTTAGTGCTACTACTTTATGTAGATTGCTTGTTTCTTGAGCAGCTCTTTGAATTTTGAATAACCATTTTCCAACACACTCTTGAAAACCAACAACAAAACAAATAATAATAATAATTTTACTATTTATACCCCGCCCATCTGTCTGGGTTTCCCCGGCCACTCTGGGCGGCTTGCAGTACATACAAAAACAGTAAGCTAAATAAAATAGCTAAATAAAAGCAGGATGGCAAATGGAAATAACCCATGTACTTTTTTTAAAGATCCTGTTTTCCTAAGCATTTGGAGTCTGTTTTCCCATTGCTAAGTATCCTGAATTTTTAATGTCAAAAAAGACTAATTTCAGTGATGATTTTGCGTGAATATGTTATTCTTTCATTTGTACTTGAAGAGGTTATATTGACTGTCTTTTTTTACATTTCTGTTTCTTTGGTTTCAGGAAGAGAAGAAAAGAAAAAGGGAGAAAGAACAATGTGATACTGAGGGTGAAACAGATGACTTTGATCCTGGAAAGAAAGTAGAGGTTGAGCCACCCTCCGATCGTCCAGTCCGGGCCTGTAGAACACAGCCAGGTGCGTTGTCAGTGACATCTGAAACTGATATAAAGATTTGTATAGCGTAGGAAAACACTTCTCGGATTCTTGTTTGCTCTCAGCCCCTTCTTTGGTTAAGGATGCAGTTTATTCATGTGGATAGAAATTCATAGGATTCTTGTGTTAGCCTTAATATTCCTCTATCATTTTCAGAAAGGCCACCCACAGAATGTAATGTGTGTTTTACTGTCCTATGCCAAAAAACCAGGATTAATCGTGGTTACCGTATTTTTCGCCCCATAGGGCGCACCGGCCCATAAGGTGCACCTAGTTTTTTGGGGGGGGAAATAAAGGGAAAAAATTTTTATTTCCCCCCCCAGAACAGGCTGCTCTCCGCAAGCCATGGGAGCCCTCCCACGGCTTGCGCAGAGCTACCCAAAGCCCTGGCACAACTGCTCAGCGCGCCGGGGCGTCGGGATAAGAGGCAAGCCGGGGGAGCCCTCCCGCGGCTTGCGCAGAGCTACCCAAAGCCCCGGCACGACTGCTGAGCGCGCTGGGGCTTCGGGGTGCAGGCAGCTCTGCCCAAGCCGCGGGAGCCCGGGGGAACTCCTGCGGGCTCCCACGGCTTGCAGAGAGCTTCCTGAAGCCTAGAGAGGGAGAGGGGTCGGTGCTCACCAACCCCTCTCGCTCTCCAGGCTTCAGCGAAAGCCTGCATTCGCCCCATAGGACGCACACACTGATCCCCGCATAACACAAAAAGTGCGTCTTATAGGGCGAAAAATACGGTATATTATTTTGTAGCGATAGCATCTTTACCGTTTTAGAGCTGTGATATACAGATGGCAGGAACTTTCAAAGGAGTGATCATTTGCTTTTCCTTACATTGAATTATAGCAGAAAGCGAGAGCACACCTATTCAGCAATTGTTGGAACATTTTCTTCGCCAGTTACAGAGGTAAGAATGATGCGCAATGACCTGGAACGCAACCTCCACGCAAATGGGGAGTTGTATGTGTTTCAAAGTTTTCTGGAAAACCCACATCACTGCTTAATAATATCTAATTAGTTTAGGATCGGTACTCAATAATGTAAGATGTGTAGATAGACGTGCTAAAGCGCTGGAGTGCTGGATCTGTATGCCCCCTCACTTTTAGCACCAGCTCATGTTGGTATATACAGATGTTTCTATACAGCTTATCCTTCAGGAACTTTCTTGCTAATACAGAAAGTCCTGAAGTCACATGCATTTCAGATATCAAGCTGTATACAAACAGGCTGATTATTATTTTATTATGAATACCTTTCTATACTGCCCTTCATCGCTTTGAATACACATTTTGCCAAATACGGAAAAACATAAAAATGCTTCCCCCTCCCTTTTTTAATGAAGCAAGACAGGTGGTGGTTCTTGACTGATGGAAAAATGGCATTTGTTTTACATAGGTGTTTGGGGGGTGTACACACACACACACACACACACACACACACATGTATACACATACATACATGATTTTATCCCCAAATATAACATTCCCTATATGTATGTGCTTCCCTTTTATAGGAAAGATCCTCACGGGTTTTTTGCTTTTCCAGTCACGGATGCCATTGCTCCTGGATATTCCATGATAATAAAGCATCCTATGGATTTTGGCACTATGAAAGAAAAAATTGCAGCAAACGAGTACAAGTCAGTAACAGAATTCAAGGTGAATTAATAGAGATTTGATAAAACCTTTCACAGTGTGAATTGCTAATTATTATATTTGGTCAATAGGGGTGGTAGATCATGTAAATAGCTCCAGAAATGCTTCTATCTAGCATTTCCTATGAGTGGGCAGCAATCCCGTTATTCCAGTGTGAAAGTCACATGATTTTTATGTGATACCCCCAGAGCAGGTTGTGCACAACAAAGGTCTGTGGTTTTAAGTGCAGGTGTCGGGGGGGGGGGTTGCCCATTGATCCCTGCATAACATGGAGAGGCCTGTGGAAGCTACTAAGACAAGCACAGCCCAGGACACATATATGATGGTGCAGAAGGGGCTCAGTAAATCTCCTGTTTTTATTGCCTGCCTCGGACAACAAAAGCAGGATTTACCAAGCACTTGAAAGGCCATAATACAATACTGGCTGTACTTGTTTTAGCAGATCACAGATTGTGAGGGAGAATATCAGTGAACCAGCCAGCTCCTTGTGTTAAACAGCAAGGTGCTCTGCAAAGTTTGGCATAAATGTTAAAGCCCTGATCAATTAAATTAGTTGAAAGTCCTAGTGCAGCAACATTGTGATCTAATCTTTTCTGGTTTCATTGTTCGCCCTAGGAAACCGAAAGGACCCAGGGCCCCTTACAAGTTACCTGAGAAATAGTTGGTTGATATTCACCAACTGTACTATTCATTTTAACATTCTGTTGAATTTGGCCTGGCACGGCTGTGACTGCACAACTGCAAAATGTGGTAATGCCCATGTTCATGTTTTTCAGGCAGATTTTAAGCTGATGTGTGACAACGCAATGACATACAACAGACCAGACACTGTGTACTACAAACTGGCCAAGAAGATTCTCCATACAGGCTTTAAGATGATGAGCAAAGTAAGACAGCTATGAAAGTGAACATGATGAGACCAAATGTGCACATTAAACTACTCTAGTGGGTCAAAGTGAAGGATTATTTCATTAATCTGTATAATGTGGCTGCTGTATTCTGATGCCCTGGGCTTATTTAAAAAAAGCAGTAAATCTGCACTTTTATACAAATAAAGCACTGTTAGGGAAAAATGCATAATATATTCAGCTTCTAGGTATGGAAAGGGAGAAGTTGCTGTGTAGGATATTGAAGCACCCCCTGTTGCCACTAGATACCGCATGGGTTTCTAAGAGTCACCAGACATTGGCCACACACTTTTACATAAATGCTTACAGTCACATTGCTCTTTTAAAAAAGAAAGAAATGAAAAACTGAAATTATGAGGAAGCTGAATTCTGTGCCCAGTACCACATTCTGCACTCCTACAGAAATATGACATTCCCATAGCATGTTATATAGAAGGACATTTCCATTTTAAATCGCTCACCTTTTACGGTAGATAACACTGGTAAGATTTGGATTCAGGTTGGAGACTTTGAACAGAAGCTTCCAGCATGGAAGCAAATTTTTCCATATTACCTTTTAAGTTCATTGGACTTGCTTAAGTTGTTGACAAGTGAGAAATAAATAAATTCTGAATCTTCTTTTGGAAAGCCAAGCATGTTAAACATCAAGGTGATGTATAGAAACATGCTTTCCTTTAAAACATTGTTGAAATGTTTTATGGTTATGAAATACAATTCATAAATCCTATTAGTCCCCTTCTTAGCAGAAAACAGGCCCTCCCCTCCCTCCTCACCTAAAATTTAAGAAAGAAACACATTAAAAGGGAAATACTTAAGGTAGGAGATGGATTTATGTATACTTTACATTAAGGTGTACTAGTACCATATTAAAAGCAGTCAAACAACTGATTTATCACATGAGCTACTGCTTCTAGCCTGTTCTGCAGGAAGATTGTGGTAAGTTCCACTTTGCAGGTAGGTGATGGTCTTTTTTCCTAGGTTGCAGATATTCTGGTGTCGTGCTGCCATGACTGAATCATGTTGCATCATCATTGAAGGTGTAGCTCTTAGGCACAAAGCCATGGCCATTCCCATCCCATCCCATCATCATAGCACCTTGGCTATGAGGGAAAGGTGTAAAGTCCCTGCTGCTCTGTCCTTTCTAATTCTAGGAACGGCTGTTAGCTTTGAAGCGCAGCATGTCGTTTATGCAGGACATGGATTTTTCTCAGCAGGCAGCTCTTTTGGGCGACGAAGACCCAGCTGTTGAGGAACCTGTGCCCGAAGTTGTTCCTGTTCACGTAGAGACTACCAAGAAATCCAAAAAGCCAAGTAAAGAAGTTATTAGGTAATGATACAGATGGAATGCTTTGCTCTTTGGTGCATCTTAATTACAAATTGGAATTGTGCTGATATGAAGCAGGCTTGAGTTTCCTGAGATTTCAGCGTACTTGGGCAGTCACAGATATTTCCCCCCATTGCAGCCACACATTTTCCAAAGTGTTGCAGGTTGTGTGTGTGTGTGAGAGGGGGGGGTATGTCAGGCAGCTGTTGAGGTATTTGAGTATCAAATTAGTTTTGGATAAACCAATCCCAAACTGTTGATGAATCTTAGTTCACTTCTCTGGCGTTTTACTGTGACCCAAACAAGACATGTTTTGATTTTCATTTGTAAGGCAACCGTACAAGTTGCAGTAAAAGTTGCACTTATTTAAGGATTGTAGAACAGTGCAAAAAGTACAATAAAGATAGTAGACGTGCTCATTTTTTTCCTTTTGAGGCACTTAATAATTTCATTGTGCCCTGCCTCAGCCTTAACACAGCAGAGGCCATTTCTGTGATGTTGTCTTCTCAGATCCCAATACCCTCCAGTTGCCCCTCCAAGAGCACCATTAATTCCCATAATGTTTCTGAGTGCACAGTGATGCTGGCTACATTGCAGATTCTTCCCTGAGCTTGAACTTGCCCTCAGGCTGTCTTGTAGCTGCTGCTGACCTGACTGCTGTGGGAGGCAGTGGTGCCATTTCCCCCGAAGCCAGCAGTGGCCTCCTCTTTAATGCACTCCCTGGGCTTATAAAAGGGGGTAAGATCCTATTTTTTGTGTTATGGGGACTGATGATTGCCCTACAAGGCATATTTTGCAGCCCACTGCTTTCCTTCTGCAGCTCAAAGTGGGTGAAGTTTTCTGGCCCATCAGAGCAATATTTTTAAATGACCATCTTCATGCTCTGGAACCATTCCCTTCCCACTCCCAGCACAAGGCAAAGTTAAGCATGTCTATGGTTTATATAGGAGAATAAAGCATGGACTTCACTCCCTTTCTCTCCTCCTCTGAAGCTATCAAGACTTTAAATTGCTGAACTTGTGTCCAGTAGTAGTAGTGAAATAATGGATAAAGGTAAAGGTAAAGGTACCCCTGCCCGTACGGGCCAGTCTTGACAGACTCTGGGGTTGTGCGCCCATCTCACTCAAGAGGCCAGGGGCCAGCGCTGTCCGGAGACACTTCCGGGTCACGTGGCCAGCGTGACATCGCTGCTCTGGCGAGCCAGAGCCGCACACGGAAACGCCGTTTACCTTCCCACTAGTAAGCGGTCCCTATTTATCTACTTGCACCCGAGGGTGCTTTCGAACTGCTAGGTTGGCAGGCGCTGGGACCGAACAACGGGAGCGCACCCCGCCGCGGGGATTCGAACCGCCGACCTTTCGATCGGCAAGCCCTAGGCGCTGAGGCTTTTACCCACAGCGCCACCCGCGTCCCGAAATAATGGATACAAATACAATATTTGCCTATATAGGGAACAGCACAATAAATATGTCATCTGTTGCACCATATTTTTAATGCTTGCCAACATAAGACAGATATCTTCCCCCACGGTTCTTTTACATAGAAAATCTTTCTTTGAGTTAATGTTTGATAAGATGGTCATGGATTCTGTTTTAAAAGCAGAAGTACTATATTCATTTAAGCATGTTAACTTGTATTTGAAGTCAGATTACTTACACCTTAAACAAAATTATTTTTCTAACTGAAGGCTGAAGAAAAAATGATTTTTGTAAACAACACAACTGATTTTTATTGACCTTGCAGTTGGGAGAAATGCGTATCTCCAATCACCCCTTAAGACAAAAGCAGGAAAGGGGGGTGGCTGGGGAGTATATACAAGGTATCTGACAGTGTGGGCAGTTTATGCCGCAGCAAATCTGCTAAATGAGACATAATTCTCATTAGGATGTAATGGGATCCAGACTCAAATTCCTCTTGGCTCGTAGGCAGAAGTGAGACCTGCTTTTTAGAGAATTAGGACTGCGATACGGACACCTCCTTTATCCTGTGCTTGTTTTCCCAGGGACATCAGGCTGTTCCTTGTTGGAAACTGAAAGTTAGACTAGTTGGAGCTTGTGGTTCAGCAATGCAATTCTTAGGTTCTTAAGCTGAAACAAAAAGCTGTGCACGGGCTAATAGTGTACATTGTATAATCCCTTGCGTGCCTATAAAAAGTGTACATAAATGACATGGTACACACATGTCTCGCTTTCAGCCTACTTGCTATTTACAAATTCACGTATCAGAACACAAAGAATTATGCCCAGACCTCACTACACATGCACAGGCATCTGAACAGCTAGAGTTTGCCCCCTTCTGTACTTGTTTGTTTAGTGTGGCAGGCATTTTGGGGCAGAAACCATGGAGTGTGGGGAGAGATTGGACAAATCAGTTTCTCCTTTATGTCTCTCTTGGTTGGCTGCAAAAGAAACCATGGAGATCATTAATTTTACCGCAGGAATCAGTGGAAACTGAACTTGTTATGCAAACCCCTCACCTAACAAATGATTTCTAGGGAACACATTGTATTTGGTAAGCGGAGCCTGTGTCTAATACACATAATAATAAGAAAGTTCTGATTAACCCTGGAGAATGGCCACAATTAGTTCACAGTCATAATCTGTTGCCTAGAAATTACTTGGAGAAAAGTAGACATGATTTCATATTTATTGCACAACTTGTAACTTGTTTGTAGCTGCATATTTGAACCAGAAGGCAATGCGTGCAGCCTGACCGACAGCACTGCTGAAGAGCACGTTCTGGCTTTGGTGGAACATGCAGCAGATGAAGCTCGGGACCGGATCAGTCGATGTCTCCCAAACAGCAAGGTCGTGCTGCTTGATCCAAGTTTCCATTATTTCGTTCTGCTTAACATTGCCAGAAACAATGTCCTCATCAGATTGAATAAGCATTTTTTGCGTGGCATCTGATACATTAATTGTATTTCAAGGACCGCCTCTTCCCGTGTGAAGTGACCCAGACCTGGCACTCTTCCTATGCCTGCCTGCCTCCGTGAGAGGTCTGGAGGGTGGCAACATGGGGACGGACCTTTTCTGCAGTCAGTGACTCCCCATAAGTGGAAGGCTCACCTGGCGCCATCATTACATCTTTTTAGGCACCAAGTGAAAACATTCCTCTTCACCTAGGCCTTTGGCTGATTAAACCATCTCTGGCCTTTTAAACTGTGTTTTGCGTTTTTACACTGTGATCCTTGGATGAAGGGCGGTATATAAATTTAATAATTAAGTTTCACATGTGATTGCTTTATGGCTGTTAAATTTCCAGAGCACAGTTTCCAGTCCCCACTTTCAATATAACACAAATGAAGTGTCACCTAGGATTAGTTCCTCGGTATCTGCCTTGGTGAACCCCCCACCCCCCCGAGCTTTTAATAAGTTAATAATGGTAATAAGTTAATAGTATTAGTTATTTAAACTACCGGTAATGGATCCAGAGTGCTGTCAGGATGGGACCTGGGAGGTGAGGGTTCAGAGCTTAATCAGTGGGCCTATCACAATCTCTCATCTTCGCCTCCCTCATGAGATCATTGTGAAGATAAAATAAGTGATGGAGGAGTATGAACCTTGAGCTTCTTGGAAGAAAAGGACAATATAAAAGTAATAATGCACTAAATAGCTTCATGTAATACTCCAGATTGGGGCAACCAAAAGTTGATAAAGTTCTCCATTATGGCACTATGGGAAGATAAAAATAAAAGGTTGTATCCTTCTGATGAATAAAATCTAGCATATTAAACAATTCAGGTGTTTATATTAAAAGCACTAATGCTCTGAACACACTTATGAAAACAGGCTAAAGATGATGCAGCTTTTTCAAAGGCGCTTATTCATACTGGATTATGCACCTGTAAACTCCCATTCCAGGCACACATCCAGCATGTGAGTGTTGAGTGGCCCAGGGGGAGGCTGCACTCTGTCTTAAGCGCCACAGCTGTGCATAGGCTCTGCACAGCAACCATAGGTGAATAAAGTAGAGAATAAAGGCGTTAAGGAGATAAGGTTCAGTTGTCACCAAAGCTCGGGAACATGCTATCAAAAGAGGCAGTGCTAATGTTGTAGATCTCAGTAGCGCAGACAAACTGTTAGGATCTGACGTTTTAAAATCTGGATAGGTGCTTCCTTTTGATTGGTGAACGTAAAAATAATTTCTATTTCTGCCATATTTTTTAAGTACAGATAGGCTACCTGAAAAAGAATGGTGATGGGTCTTTGGTCTTCAGCGTACTCAATCCATCAGATCCAGAAGCAGAAGGTAATTGTTGTGCTAACTTTTGCAAGCTTTGTTTAAAGTTGTAGGTATCCTTTTATTGCTGCGTGGCTGGGTTCTCTTTTTAAATTTGCTCTGAAGTGCTTCCATCTTAGATTGAACAACCCAAACATATATGAAGCAGTAATGATATGTGTTGAAATGTTTGCAACACTACAGTAAGATGTGTATTCTGAAATACACACTTTGCAACTCATCCTAAGCTAAAATGGATGTCTAATACAGGCACAGTGGAAGGTTTATGGCTAATACTACAAATAGCTTCAAAATGAAGCTTCATTTGTCAGTAGTGTCTAAAAAAAGACTAAGGAAACTTATTGTTGACTGGATACCTGTGATGTTCCTCTAAACTCTTATTTGAATTAGCATAAATGCATCATCTACTTTTTTGACCTGATCTTCATCAGCTTACCGTATTTTTCGCCCTATAGGACGCACTTTTCCCCCTCCAAAAATGAAGGGGAAATGTGTGTGCGTCCTATGGGGCGAATGCAGGCTTTCGCTGAAGTCTGGAGAGCAAGAGGCTTACAGACAGCAGCCTGCAGCCCGAAACCCAGGGAGCACAGTGGAGCGCACCCCGGGCTTCGGGCAGATATCCGCAAGCCTTGGGAGCCCAGTGCGACTTCCCGCTGGGCTCCCAAGGCTTGCGGACAGCAGCCTGTTCTGGGGTCGGGGGAAGCTCGGGCTTCCCCAGCCCTGCGCCTGGGGGGGGGAAATATTTTTTTTTTCCTTTATTTCCCCCCCCCCAAAAAAAACTAGATGCGCCCTATAGGGCAAAAAATACAGTAATTAAAACATGAATTGCCAGTCTGTGATACAACAGTGTGGGCTGTAAGACATTCTTGGACAGAAGGAAAAAGACCCAATGGTCTGGGCAGTGGTGTTGAAAAAGATCTGTATTCCTCTTTGCCTCTCCCTGTTTACTGGTCCCTGCTCCACAGCCAAATAAACTAGAGGCTGAAATTGCAATAAAGTCCAGAGGCCTGCATGTATTGTAGTGGAATGACGCCATCTCACGCCTTACTATTACTCAGTTGAAGAAAAAAATGCACATCAGTGAGGAACTTGACTTGTGTTTGTCTGTTTATACAGTGTATGGACTAAAATACATAATAAATGCTGAGTGTGATAAAAAAAATCCATACTCAGGAATGTTATCTATATGTGTTCCTGATGTTGATTTTAGAGGTTTGTAAAATGTGTTGAAGATCCATGCCAAATCAACCATGTGGTTCATGATGCCTTGGGCATGTCTCATATAATAAAATGGATTATTATCTTAATTATAATTATTCTTTTGTGTTTTTCATTGCCTTTTGAACATTGTGTCTTAAAAAGCAGGATAGAAATTAGTTACATAAATAAATGTAATGCACATTTCCTTTTAATACAGAGGAGGAAACCCATCCGGTGGATCTGAGTTCTTTGTCAAGCAAGTTATTACCTGGTTTCACAGCCCTGGGCTTCAAAGATGAAAGAAGGCACAAAGGTAGTTAAGGCAACTAAATATCGTGTCTTCAGGATTAATCATTTGTCCTCATATTAAACCATTCATTCAGAACCGAATAGTATTAAGAAGGTGATTTCAGTTAACTAGTTGTTTTCAGAACTTGATTAGTTGACTGTATATCTAAACCAAACAAGTAAAAAAAAAAAATCATGTTGGGAGAAGTAATTGGTCATGTTTGGACACTCATACTTCAGTTTAACCAGAAGTCTCTAATTAAATGTAGTTCCTTGTTTTCTCTGAACCAGGAGAATATTAAACCACTTTTTTTTTCTAAGATCTTGGCTTGTTCTGAAGCTGGAAACCATAGTTTTCCAGCTGAGGCTTAATAGAAAACCATGGTTAATTTAGAGGATTCCTGGTTTGCCTCCTCACACTGCAAAGGGAAGAGTGAAGACAAACAAATAAGTTTGTTTGTATCTCAATTTAATACGCCAATATATGATTGTCAAAGCTAGGTGATTATTACAATTCTGTTTGTGGTGTGATTCACACGTGCATTATCAAGAGATATACATGGATCTGTAAACAAATCCTAAGAAATGCAGTTGGGTTTGGGAGGGGACGAGGTTGAGAAGAGGATTTTAAACACATTTTTCTTATATTTCCAGTCACGTTCCTTTCAAATGCTAATACAGCACTTTCGATGCAGCACCATTCTATCTTTCATGATCTGAAAGCAGATGAAATGGAACTGCTGTATTCAGCATATGGAGATGAAACTGGGATCCAGTGTGCCCTAAGGTAAAGAAGTTGTCGTGCACATTGAACTCTTATATAGTTATATTAATTGCTTGTTTACTTTTGTCTGTCATCCATATCATACTCTCTTTCCATCTTGGTGCAACAGACCACAACACCAGCACAGAAGCTTAAGATTAGGATATACAAAGAAGAACAATAGTTCACATGGAAGCAAGAATAAATGGCATACAAAAATTCGTAGCTTCAAATTCCATCAGGGTGACAACTTTTTTGAAGAACCACGGAAGACAGCTTTTCAAAACCAAAATGTGTTTTGCTTTTTGCAGTGCTTATGTTTAATTTACAAATATATATGCAGCCGACTGAATTGTCACGACTTATGTCACAAATCTTCTAGTTTGCAGGAATTTGTGAAGGATTCTGGAATTTACAGCAAAAAAATAGTGGATGACTTGTTGGATCAAATCACTGGTGGAGATCATTCCAAAATTATTTATCAGCTAAAGCAGGTAGGTCTGCATTATGCAGAGATGCAATTAACACAGTTAGTGTGGGATCAGTAGTTCCCCCTTCAAAGTATTTTTATTAAAATCTTCAAATTATGTGCAGTAGAATTGGTGAGTGGCAGCACCTGAAGCCCATAAAGCCTTTTCTGGAACTCATGAACATGGCTACACTGTTTAAACACCTTACACAAATCCTTGTCTTGACAAACCATCCCCTTCAGATCTAGCATAGAGAGGCTATAAAATAATAAAAGTGGCAGGGTTGATTAGTTGTACTTCTTCCTTGCAAACAAGGAACTGCAAGCCTGTCCTTTTTCTTCCTAATTCTATCACCTGAGACAGGTGTGGGGCTGGAAGGAAAGAGCAAAAAGATGAATATCTTATCATAAAACAGAGTTGCATTTAATGAAGCACATTTTTTCAGTCATGTGGAATGCCTTTAATTGGTAAAAACTTTGCAACCATATATATTGTCTACAAACTCCGAAGGTTCAGCAGGCCTCTCCCTGTTCAGAATGCCTTTCTTAATTCCTGGCTAACGGTGATACATACCTTTTCTACAGTAACCAAGGCATCACAACCAAATGTGACTTGCATATTGGTTTTGTTGCTTAGCTTTAATAATGGGATAACCCTGTCTTTTCAGTTGGTGCTGGGCTTAGAGCAGTCCTTCACTCCCATGGGTTTGGTCTACTTCTGACATGTCCATTCCAGTGTCCCCTTTTTTTCTTTGTGTCTCTCTGTTTCTCAGAGGCTCATGGGATAATAGAAACCATACGGTGAACATCAGCAAAAAGTGTTTGAAAATTATTTATTAAAAATTACTTCTTCACCTTGCTGACTTAGCCTACTGCATTCTTCTTCAGCTGATGCAAGTTCCAGCACCTTAATTCAACAAGCTCATAACGGAGCAGAATGATCCGCAAAGCAACCTAAACAATTAAACACTGCCATTTTGTGCCGGGAGCAGTCCCCATCAGCATAAAAAACTGCATCCAAACACTGCTTGGCAGTGTATGATAGGGGCTCTGGCTGGTGGAAAACTCCTGAGCCCAGCAGAGCCTACAAGCACTGTCTCTGCCACACAGTCCCCACTTCCTCCCATGGTTGGGGAACCCTCCAGAGCAGATTGGGGGGTTGGGAAGTAGCAGAAACAGAATTTCCCTTGCATATGCTGGCATGACACTGCATCTCACCCATAACTGCTTCCTGATGGACACTGATCGCTGGAAAGGAGGGGTATAAACACTTCAAATAAACTAAAGAACAATAACAGAACAATAACAAGCAGAGGCTTGACAACCATATGTCAGGAGTGCTCTGATGGTGTTTCCTGCTTGGCAGGGGGTTGGACTCGATGGCCCTTGTGGTCTCTTCCAACTCTATGATTCTATGGTTCTATGAACATTGCTCTCTGTTTTGTTTGAAGATCCTCAAAGCTTGTTGTGTTTAAGAAAAAAAAAGTTGGTCTGTATTAGTCCACACTCAAAAGAAGCACGGTTTTGTCCCTATCTTCTTTCTTCACTGCCCCATATTTCTAGTTTGAAAGTAAATCCAAATTATGACTGATTCAATAGAAACACTGTTTATTCTGCAGATGTCTCTCTCATTGGCCTGGTTTGCACATTGCATTAAACCACTGTTTAACGTGCTGGTGTACACAGCTCAGATGTGCCCATGCCACTTCTTCCTTGTGTCTTCGACATCACAGACAAAACAAGCCAGAATCTGATTTGTTGGGTTGACCAAACCCCAAGGCTCATGGTTTATTTCATGCGGAAAAACCCGTCAGCAGTAACCAAGGTTTGTTCTTCAGTTCTCGTGGTTGGTTTGAATAAAACAAACCTGGGTGCAGGCAGCAAAGCAAGGCAGACTCTGGCTTGTTTTGTCCACATTGTGGCAAGAAGATTGGTGTACTTTTGAGCATCATGCACCAGCTCACTGCTTGGTCACATAAAACCATTAGTGTGCTTTACTCAAAAAAAGAAACAGGAAAAATGAACCATTTTAATATTCTGGTTTTCAGAGGAGAAACATTCCAGTGAAGCCACCAGATGAAGTCAAAGTAAGTCCTATTACATTTTATTTTTAACCAGCCTTCATGTTCATATGTAATAGTGTGCTTTTTCTTGGAAACCGCCCTGGGAATATGATTGAAATATGTTTTAGTTGATATTCCTGTGTTGCATGGGATTAGACTGAGTGCATTACAATTCTCTAATTCTACAGTAAATACAGAAATAAGAATTGCAATCAGTGTGTTCCATAAATCATAGAATCACTATAACTTAGATATTTCAGAAACCTCAAGATTTGTTTAAATTGGGTTTTCTGTACTATTTTCTGTTTCCTTTCATTTTGTATTTATTTGTTTTTAAGAACCAAAGGGGAAAAAATCCATATTGAAAACTTACATTTTCTTCTTGTTACTTCATTGGCGGTGTAAAATAAAAGATGTCAAATGGAAAATGAATACAGATTGTAAATTACCAACAATCTGAATGTGCTTTGATGTTTAAGGTTCCACCAGTCCTCATAAAAGAAGAACACAAATTGCGCAATACTTGCCCAGATGCCTCCAAGCAGAGTATGGTAAGATTTCTGGTTTAGTCTGTGCCTTTTAAACGGCCTGGTGAACCACCAGACCACAGGCCTAATCCAGCCCCTGCCCCTCCCCCAGCTTTTTTATGGCTGTACCAAATTTGGCAGTGTGGGATCTGCAGGGATACGTGGTTGGAGAAGTTGATCAGACGAAGGTGGCGGGCCGGCTGCAGCCGCATCCGTGGTGTTGTCCCTGTCTGCTGCAACTTCTGCCTCTGTCCTGCTGCGCCCTTGCTCCTTTGGGCAGATTAAGGTTTCATTGGAAAACTCTGGTAACACCGTAAGGGCTTGCGTTTGATCAGAGCTATGCTTCTCCTGCCTCTCCCCTTATTGCTTCCTGTAAGTTAGCATGCAGCTGGACAGCCTGAAATGTTCACATCCAAATCTTAGAGAGCATTGTTAGATCTTTACATCAGTTTGTGGGTGATCTTTAAAAAGCCACTTGACGTGGTTGTTGCTGTCACAATTAAGTAATTGTTTATTTCAGTTTATCGTGAGTATTACAAACCATGCAAAAAGGCTTTAGTAAATCATGTTGGGAGAGGGTGCTCTGCTTATTAACTTATTTGATCTTTATCACAATATTAATTTTCATTCATTATGATGACTGCTAACTGGAGGATAGGGGTGGCAGGTAACATCCAGAATACACAGATGCCTACTAAATTGAGCTAAGTGGCAAAAATATAACCTCACCTGCTTTTTGGGCTTGCACACTTTTGCATTTGAGTTTGTCATGAAGAAATGCAGCCTTGAACTCTAGAATGTTGGCCATTATGAATTGTGGTTAGTTTTGCTTCAAGCAAACCACCATGATAAGCTGAGGTTCATTCTTGGGTTTCCAATTATGCTTTGTTTGAGGAAAACAAAACACGATCCCTCGTTCAGATCTAACGCTAAGCCCAGGGGTCATAGTTGGTTTCCTCCTAGCCCTTGCAGGAAGGAGTAAAGCAGCTGCAGTTCAGAGAGTCACAGTGAATGGTTTCCTGTGATGGGAATGCAGCCTGCTGGATCAGGCCAGCCAGATGCTTAGGGAAAGCTCACAAACAGGACTGAGCAGAACCACCACTCCCTCCACCTGTGATTCCCAGCCATCAGCATTCAGAAGCAGACTTCTTTGCATCCTCTTGTCTAATCCTCTTTCAAAGCCATCCAAGATGGTGGCCATCACTACGTCTTGTGGGAGTAAACCCCGTAGTTTAACTATGCATTGCCTGAGCACTTTCTTTTGCCTGTCTTGAATCTTTCAGTATTCAGCTTCCTTGGATGTTAACATACTCTAGTGTCATGAGAGAGGAAGAAACACTTTTCTCTGCCCTCTTTCTCTAAACTAAAAAGCCCCCAATGTTGTAACAGTTCATCATAGATGAGACGTTCCATCCCCTTCATCATTTTAGTTGTCCTTTTCTGAACCTTTCCCAGTTCTACAACCTCCTTTTTGATGTGAGGATAATCCTAGGAGTTCCTTCTTAAACCAGTAAACAATGGTATTGGGTGAGAGCAGTGAATCCTTTTTGGAATGCTGCCAGGATTAAATGTAAAAATTAAGATTTTCTCCTCCATGCAGTACACGTTTTCAACATGGTCACCAGTGTTTGTCCATTTGACTTCCCAGTGAAAGTCATGAAGGGTGCTCTTAGCCTTGCTTGATAATGTGCTTCTACTGGAGAGGGGAGTCGTGTCTGTAGCAGCCATATTTAACAGTTACTCACGTTGTGTAGCTGTCATTTTTCTCTTCTTTTTTCAGGTTGGGGAAGCCATTGGAGACAATACTAGTTCCGTTTTGGATTTTTTGTCTATGAAGCCATATTCAGACGTGTCCCTTGATATATCCATGTTGAGTTCATTGGGTAAGCATGTTCTTAGAGTAGTTCAGTGTTGAAAGTATGATTCAGTAGTGTATGATATGCAGTTTGGTCCACTAATCAAATTTTTTTCTAGGCCTAGTCTAACATGGTTTTGCCACAGATGATGTGTTGTTGTTCTCAGGTAAAGTAAAGAAGGAGCTTGATCATGAGGACAATCATTTACACTTGGATGAAACCACCAAATTACTGCAGGACCTTCATGAGGCTCAGGCTGACAGAGTAGGATCCAGACCGTCCTCTAACCTCAGCTCCCTCTCCAATGCTTCTGAAAGGGATCAACACCACCTAGGTAAATCTGGTTGAACAACATGAGCTCCTGAGCCTTCTCAGTCCCACTTAAAATTGAATAGTTTGTGAGATGCCCAAGATACTGACTGCATTGACAGTATTCACAATCACATAATTACAGTGGTGATGAGATTGCCCCATAAGGTCTTGGGAGGGCAGGATGCAAATACAAATAGGTTGATAGATAGGACCATTGCTGTGATTTATTTCAATTTAAAATCCTCTGTTTGAATACATTTGACCTTTCAATCACTACTAGAAATTAAACAGCCGCAAAAACCTAAGTAAAAACTATTTGCAGTATAAAACAGCCCCAAAGCAATTTTACAAAGATGGATTTCATGTTATGAGAACGTGAAATTCACACATGTTTTCGTTCCAAGTCTCAGGGCCACCGCAGGAAGTGTCTGCTCATACCCAACATCAATCACACTTCTAATAGAAGGGACTAAGTAGATAGGCGGGTTTTGCCACAAATGTAATGAAAAGTTGACGTTTCTAAAATCATTGATGGAGAACATGATTAAAATCCACCAACTATAATCATTTACCTATTTAACTGAACTCGGTTAACTTGCATAAAATTGCACTGTGAATATATTTCCTGAGTGTATGGAACTGTTCAAACTTGTTAATTTATCCTTTCTGGCCCTCTCCTTGTTTTCCACAGGAAGCCCTTCTCACTTAAGTGTAGGAGAACAACAAGATATGGTCCATGACCCCTATGAATTTCTTCAGTCTCCAGAACCTACAAATGCCAATAATTAATCTTGCATATATTGTATTTATTTTGTGCTTTTGTATACTGTGTAAACAATTTATGTAGTTTTGTCGAATAGCATGCATTTCTATTTGCCCTTTTCATTTTGTATGAAGATTGCTAAATAATAATGCTCATGCATATTTGTAAATATTACTTGGGTTTATATATCATGGTATTTGGACCATTTAAACGGTATTTTAGGTGTGTACAATAGATCTGAAGAAGCAATCTCAAATTACGTATTTAAGATACCTTATTTATATTTTAAAAAATGCTAACCAGCTGTTTATCATGCTGTCAATTGTTTAAAATTTTTTTATTTAGTGTGCCGCTATGGCCGTATAGGAGGAACATTTTTTCCAGTGGTGATACAGTGTTAGTCACAGAGACCTATTAATACCAAGGTGACTCTGCTCTATGACTGACTTTAGATATTACCCAGACATTTCAGAACCGTGGTTGTCTTTCTATTTTCTCCTTCTCTTCCTCCAGTTGCTCACTGCAAAGATGGCCACATTAAAAGTTATATACAGTCCAGATCCTCAATAGTAATATTGAAGATTTACAGCTTAAAAAGTTCAGCCCTTGCCAAATTGTCTAGATTTTTAACACGTTTTAAATTTTAAATGAAGAATTTGAAATTTGACACTAAATGACTTTTTTAAAACAATTTATATTATGGATAAACTAGAATCATTTTGTTGTTCATTAACAATATTGTAAATATGAATAAAACTCATCAATGCAATTGTGCTCTGGTGTTCTTGGTACTTAGTTCTCCAGTTCTTCATTAACTTGAAATTTGGTGTACCAGAAACAGACCTGCCTATAGCTCTCTTTACACTTTACACATGGAAAATATAGTGTGGTGAAAGTGATCAACTAGAGTTGTGGACTATGGGGGGAGAAAGTCTCTCCACTGCAGCAGTTCTGTCCAGTACACCAACAGCAGCGAGAAAAGGAGCAGCAAAACTTTGGGATGGGGCTAAATATACAGCCCTGCAGTCCCTTTCACTGCTTGTCCTCTACACATGAGTAATGAGTGAAGAGAACTAAAAATTAAAAATTGCTTTAAAACTTTGACCATGTGAAGTCCTATAGCAAATCTGATTTCTGCTTGTGGTGATCCCAATTTTCTAGGCTAATGCTGTGTCACAAAATGTTCCCAAACAATTACCAAGCTCAGGGGAGCACCAACAACAGAACTTGTTAGTTTAGCATTTGACTAGGGTTAATACATCGAACAGCTTTGAGAGCTAATTCAAGACTCCCTTTTGTGCTGTGTTTCTAGGTATAGGTCTGGGCTTTAAAGGACTCTAAGCAAGTTTTCTGCAGATTGCTGTTTGTTCAAATTAATTGCTGTTTGTTCGAATTAAAATGTGGGTTTTCTGGGAGAAAGTACTGGAACCAAAAGAAAAACAAAACCCTGCTCAGAAACAGCTTTTAAAGCATGGACCTGTGCCTGGAAAACATGGTACAAAAGAAAGTCTGGATAAGGCCTAAATGATGAAATTCCGGCTTGAGGGCAGGCTGAGGAAGAAGCTGTCAGAGAAAACAACCAATGTGGTTAAAAGAGGCAGGGTAGCATTAAGGGTGAAGATAAGCAAAGGGAAAGGAAGCTAGACTCCAGGAAAGCTTAGTGCACAGGAAACAGAAATAAGAATGCAGGGGATGGGGAGGGTGGGATCACAGTGCCAAGAGGACTTTGCTAGGGCCTGAATTTCACATATTTATTTGAACTAACCTACCAATAAGGAACTGTTACTTTTCTTTTGGTGGCATAACTACTCAGTGCAGATTTGGAAAGTGACGCCTACACATCACACAATGGCAACAGAATGCGTGGACAATTGCTTCAGTTGAAAAGTTGACCAAAAGAGTGCACGCTTTGGACTGCACATGTGACATGGATGGTTTAGTTGAAATATGATAACCTTTTACTATATATGATTTTCTTTTTTTTAATGCATTTATTATTATTTTTATGAAAAGTAAAGCAGCTATAAGCCTGAACTTTATTACGAAACAAAGACTGTGGTAAGTCGGAAGAAGCAAATCCCTGATAATCGTTGTTTGACGACACTTGGCTCGTGTTATTGTTTGGCAGGCAGCGTACACCAAGGTGGAGTAAGCAGGGGCAGAGCAAGGTGGGCGCAGGCCGCCCCACGCGCCATCATGGGGGTGGGGGTGGGAAGCGCCTGGTGGGAAGCACAGCCTGTCCCCTGGAGGTCCCAGCCCCCTCCCCAAAACAACACCCCCAGTGTGGACCGGCGCTACAGGGCCTCCCTCCCTCTCCCCCCCCCAGCAGCCCACCCTCTTAACCCAAATCGCAGCTGACTTCGTGTCAGCATCCCCAAGGCCTCACTCCCAGTGGCGTAGTAAGGTCAGGTGGTACAACAGCAGGGAATGCAAGAGAATGGGCTGCTAGGGGGGGGGGAGAAGCCCCACAGTGCCCCAACCCGCACCAAAGGTGCCACCCTGGGGAGGGGAGCGGTCGACCCCTCCCCCCCCCAGCTCCGGCACCCGCCTGCTTCGCCTTGCCCAGTCCATGGAGAGGCGGCCAGCTGCGAGCACCCCTGGATCACTCCCAGCTCCGCCGGCCGGCACCCACTGCACCCACCATCCCTGTCCTGGGGGCACCCAGAGGGCTAGTGGCAGGGGAAGTAGAGGCGTTTCCTCATCCTCAAAGTGCCTCTGGATGCACGCAGCTGCTGTGTTGGCGAATCCTCAGCCGCATGCCAAACAGCCTCCTCTCTGCTTGCACCCTGCTGGTGCTGGGTTCTGGTGGTGGCACTTTTTTGAAGACCTTCCAGACGCAGGAGGCGAGGGAACGGGGGCCAAGGCACAAGGGGGTCTTCTGAATATTCTTTTTCACACTGGCCTCATTCACTCTGGGCTCCAGGTCTTCTTTGTTGTCGCCAGATGGGGGCCACAGACCCTTTGCAGCATCTGCAAGTGAATTATTGTGGGGTGGCCTTTGGCTGCTATTCTCTTCTGGGATGCCAGGCTGCTCTTGTGGAAACCCCATTTCCTCTTTCTTTTCCTGCAGCTGCTTCGCCTCCTGGGTCGTGGGGCAGAGAGCTCTGGTCTTGTTCATCTGCCCATTGAAGGTGTTTTTTTCTTTTTTCTTTTTGCACTTCCATGCTTGTAGGGCTGCTGGGGGGTACTTCTCCTGGCATCCCCAGCAGCCTCCATGCTGTCAGTGTCACAAACGTAGATGGCCGCCTTCCCTCGGCTGGGCAGAGGGTGCTAGTTCTGGTTCTGCACCTGGGACTTCAGCTCCCCTCCTGCGGCCGTCTCCTTCTCCAAGCCCCCTCGATTTCCCCTCTTTTGGGGGCCACGTCCGACCCACGCTGGCTGCTGTGAGAGGCGACGGAGGCCTGTGGTGGGGTCCCTGCCCCTTTGTGGGGGGATCTTCTTCCTGCCTGGTTGGGGGTCCCCACTCTCTCTGTCCTCCGGGCACCCGGGGGGCTGGTAGCGGGGGAACTCCTCGTCGGTCCCATAGCTGGGGAAGTAGCCTGTGGAGGTGCCTGGGCCACTCAGGGGCGTTTCCTCATCGTGGACATCGCCCAGGTAGCAAGCCTTGTGATCTGCTGCGGCACTTTCCGGGCGCTCTGGCTCGGTAGTGTCAGAAGGGAGGCCCTCATTCACACAGGGCTCCGGGTGTTCTTCTCTGTTGTCGCCACAGCCCCTCCGCAGGTGAATTATTGTGGGGCAGACCTTGGCTGCTATTATCATCTGGGATGGTGCGAGGCTACTTTTGACGCGCAGCGTAAAGAATAAGAGCTTTAATGAGCTCACAACTGAGGCAGACTGGGAACACAGAGAGAAAATGGCTGCCACTTATAAGGAGAATGAGTGACATGTCAGAGCGATTCAGCAGTTGGGCCTGAATAACTTTCGTAGGTCCAAATGATGTGCAGTCCCATCACTTCCCAGCCTGCTTGGCTGCTTCTGCTCTCATGGGTCTTTGTCCCATGACAGCTCTTATAGAGACCCCTCTTCTTCTTCCTTTTCCTGCAGTCATTCAGGACTTAGTAGATCTGTACAACGTGGCCTCGAGTTTCCTTGCTTTCGCCTTCCTCCTCCGGAGGCAGCCTGTTGGTCCTCTCGCCATTTCCCCAGCCATTAATCTTTTTTTTTATATATATAAAATATTTATTAAAATTTTTTGAAATATAACAGTAAAAATGAAAAAGAAAAAAGAAAAATACAAAATAAAAACAGTTAAAAACATACATTTTTTCTTTTACTTATTTTCTTTTAGCTTATTTCCCGGACCTCCTCATACCTCCCTTTTTTGTATTCCACTTCAATTTATTGGTTCAGCAAATCCTTACCATTAGATTTTAACCCATTTATAACCCTTTTTTCATATTCTCTTAAATCATTACAGCTGGAAACCCCTTAGTTGCTATCCAACATCATTCATTAATTTTACAGTATTTCTGTAGATAGTCTTTAAATTTCTTCCAGTCTTCTTCCACCGACTCTTCTCCCTGGTCTCGGATTCTCCCAGTCATTTCTGCCTCCCCAGCCATTAATCTTCAGACTTTGCTGATTGTCACTCCCGCTGTCTCGCTGTCTAATATGTCGTGATTTTTAAAATAAATTTAGGCACCAGTTTTCCCGATTCTGTCGCAGCTAAGCCACCCAAGGGCTGTTGAGCCAAGGCTGGGAATCAACTGCCAAGTGAGGTTGGGATTCTGCGCTGATGTCATAGACTGGTTCCGATCAGGACATTTCCTCTAAGCGGGGGACCTGTTTCCCCTGAGGGTGACCGCTGAACACACCACCCAAGAGAAAAAGGAGAAAAGCAGAGAAATCTTTTAGTTCTGTAGCAAGAAAGAATGCGTGCCAGGAGTTTTCTTTCCCCTGCCCTCCTCCGCTGCAACACCTTTTCATCATCATCATTATTAAAGTTTTCTTGGTTTACAAAGGTATGCGCAATGTCTCTTTTTTTCAAGTTACATTTTCCATAGGTCAGTTTCATTTGTTGGGACATTAGGAAGAAAAGGGGATAAGAGGTGGAGGGGGCCGTGGGGGTGGGGTCAGGAGGCGAGGTTTCTATTTTGCTTCCTGTATGTGTGGGGTTTTGTGTCAGCATCACTTGTGTGGGTTCTCCTTACTATTTGTGTTCCTTTGGTGGTCAGAGAAATTGGGGTTGGCCTAGGGGGCGGTTGCTTGTTTGTGATTGGCTGTGGTGAACTTTGTTTTCGTGGGGTGGGTGGGTGTTTTTGAATCGGGTTAAGCCATATTGATTTGCATGCTGTTGGCGCTGTGGCATTTGCCCAATCTTTGGGGATACGTTTGTACTGGGGGGGGGGGAGAAAGGGTTAATAGGTGGACCAGTAAGAAAGCCATTTTTGTGAGTTAGTTCGTTGGTTCTTTTGGGGGGGGGGTAGAGGAGTCAGAGTGAGTTAGGGACAGGGACAAGACTGAGAGGGAATAGAGTGACAGCGTTTTGAAAATACCGTATTTTTCGCTCTATAACACGCACCCGACCATAACACGCACGTAGTTTTTAGAGGAGGAAAATCCGTAGGCATGCCACCCGTAGGCATTCCCTCCATAACACGCACAGACATTTCCCCTTACTTTCTAGGAGGAAAAAAGTGAGTGTTATGGTGCAAAAAATACGGTATTTTAAAACTTGTTTGTGTTTGAAATAAACTTTAATCTTCATCGTTAACTCTGCCTGACTGAGACTCAATACTTCATCGGGGAACCCGGGGGTTTTTTCCACAAAATTGGTGTAAGCGGAAGGATAAAATAGTGGTGTACAGGTCAATAGTCTGTGAAAGGACCGGGGTCTCTACGAAGGCCACAGGTGGGTTCTTGTCATTGTCTTGTTGGGCTGTGTATGTGATAAAGGGGAGCCATACCAGGGTGAAGGTATCTTCTTCTATTTGTTCCTGTGTCAGTTTCAGTTTATTGGTTAATTATTCTAGTCGGGCTGTTTCCCATACTATTTGGTACCATTGGTTCATGTTTACTCCTGACAGGTCTCTCCAGTGTCTGGCTATAATGCTTTTGGCTGCTGAAAGTAGGCGGGTTATGAGTTCTCTGTGATGTGAGCGGGCATTCTTGTCTTGGAATATGTTTAGTCGAGCCAGTTCTGGGGTGGTTCCTAATACTTGTTTAGTTATTTGACACATTTCTTGTAATAATAATAATTTATTATTTATACCCCGCCCATCTGGCTGGGCCTCCCCAGCCACTCTGGGCAGTTTCCAACAAAACATTAAAATACAGTAATCCATCAAACATTAAAAGCATCCCTAAACAGGGCTGCCTTCAGATGTCTTCTAAAAGTCTGGTAGTTGTTCTCTTTGACATCTGGTGGGAGGGCGTTCCACAGGGCGGGCGCCACTACCGAGAAGGCCCTCTGCCTGGTTCCCTGTAACTTGGCTTCTCGCATGACTGTTGTCCAGAATAGTTGGATTTTGGGACACTCCCACCACATGTGGAGGTATGTGCCCGTGGAGGTGCACCCTCTCCAGCATTTTGGTGAGGTTCCTGGGCATATTAGCACTAATTTCCTTGGTGTTAGTTACCACCTGTAGGTGAGTTTCAGAGAGTTCTCCCCTTCTCGTTGATATGGATTTAAAGGAGGGTTTAGACCACATTCCGGTCCACTGAATGGAGTTAATCTCATAGCCTATGTCATCTTCCTATTTTTTTATTATTATGTCTAGGGGGTTCGTGGGGTTTTGGAGTAATATTTTGTATATTGCGGATACCATCCCTTTGCCATGTCCCTTTGTTGTTAGGAGGTTTTCGAAGGTTGTCAGGGGCCTAGTTGCTGTCGATTTTACTACTGGGTTGTTTAAGAGGACATGTAATTGGTGGTGTGTTAACCAGGGCAATTGGGTGTCCTCTAGTTTGTCTTGTATTTCTTGTGTTGACAAGGGTTTGTTATTTTTATAGAAGTCTGTTAGGTGATATAGGCCTTTGGTTTGCCAGGTTTTTATTTGGAGGTTTCGTGTTGCGTGATGGAATAATGGGTGGTATGTGGATTAGTGGGGATGGTGTTGGGGACACTTTGCCTATTTCTGTTTTCCATGCTTTGAGCATGGTCTGTGTGTACCTGGTGAGTGTTGTGGGAATTTTCCTTTGTTTGTTTGGAAGGTGCAGGTATTTTCAATTGTGTCCCTCTCTAGGTGTATCCATTGTTTTGTCTCATCTTCTAGTATATATGGGATTATGTGGTGCATTTGGTTGGCAATGTAATATGCTTCTATGTTGGGGATTCCCCATCCTCCATCTGAGGAGGGGAGATGCAGATATTTGGGGCTTATTCTTGGTTTTTTGTGTGAGAAGATAAATAAGTGTAGTTTTTTCTGCCATTTTCAGAGTTGGGTTGGGGGATCCAGATTGGGAGGGTTTGGAATAGGTAGGTTAGTTTTGGGAGGCTGATCATTTTGATCGTGGCTATTTTGTCTGAGGGTGAAGTTCGTGTTGTTCTATCTCTTTAGGTCTTTGTTAATTTGCCCCCACAAGGGGTTGCAGTTGTTCTCTAGAGCTTCCACTTTGGAGGTTAGATCGTTGATTAATATCTGCAGGGGAGCCGCTGTGGCCTTCAGTATTTCTGCTAATCTCATTTCCATTTCCCTCAGATCTTGTTTTGTTGTTGGGTGGTCATCATCTTGAAGGGGTGCTGTGGTCTCAGCGCTGTTTGCCATCTCCCTGGTTGGTGTCACCTCGCTCTCCCATATGATTTTGGTTTGGGGTCTGCTTGGCGTCCTTTTGGAGTGGGGTGTGCTATGGTTGGGAGTTGTGCTGATGATGGTTCCTGGGTGTAGTTGGGTTGCTGAGCTGGACAGGCCTTGTTGACTGATGGCTTTTACAGAGCGTTGGAATTAGGCGGTCATTTTTGTTGCATCTGGGCTGTGTTTTAAGTGCTTTTCTGGGGTTTTCCTAGATGTTTCAGTGGCGTTATCGAAGCAGGGAATAGACAAGTAGACAGACAAGTGGACTAACATACAATCAGTTAATATAAAAGGGGCTGAGATGTAAGAGACCGGGGGTGGGGCCAGGGCGATGATGGGGGGGGTATTTGTGGATATCCCTGTGATGTATATGATTTTCTCAAGGACTTTCTAATTATTAGCATCCGCCAAATTCACAAATGATAAACTGATCATCTGTTCTGGGAGGAAGGGAGAAGGGAAGGGGAACAGGAGAAGTTACCGTATTTTTCGCTCTATAGGACGCACTTTTTCCCATTCAAAAATGAAGGGGAAATGTGTGTGTGTCCTATGGAGCGAAGATGCCATAGCCCCACGACCCTCTCCCGGCTGGAGAGGTGACGCGCGGCTATGGCAGGAACCTCTACAGCCCCGTGTCACCTCTCCAGCCGGGAGAGCACGCGTGCGGGGCTAAAGCAGCCCCCCCCCGCGACCCTCTCCCAGCTGCAGAGGTGACGCGCAGCTATAGAGACTCCTGCCATAGCCATGCGTCACCTCTCCAGCCGGGAGAGCGCGCGTGGGGCTAAAACAGCCGCCCGCGACCCTCTCCCGGCTGGAGAGGTGATGCGCGGCTATGGCAGGAGCCTCTCCACTGCACCTTTCCGCTGCTCCTTGACCTGCTCTTTGGGGCTTCCCCCCGCCAGCCCCAAAGAGCAGGTCGAAAGGAACCTGAAGCCTGGAGGGAGAGGGGTCAGTGCACACCGACCCCTCTCGCTCTCCAGGCTTCCAAGGTAGCCGCCTGAACGCACCTTAAACGGCGCCTTGTTTTAGAGCGGGAAAACAAGAGGGGGAAAGTTCTCCCCCTCTCTGTGCAGCGCCTCCTGCCGCTTCGCTGAAGGGGCGCTGGGCAGAGAGGGGGAGAATTTTTTTTTCTTATTCTCCCCCCTCTAAAACAAAGTGTGTCCTATTGTCTGGTGCGTCCTATGGTGCAAAAAATACGGTATGTGCTGTGTTTATAATCTGCTGAAAACCAATAAAAGTTAACACAGTATAGATGTGTTATACAGTAATACAGTATAGATGTGACATTTTAAATGCAACCTGGTACTGTACATACTAACCTGTCTACAGTACAGAATTGCATGAAGGATTATTAGATGGGGGGAAAGTCCTGGATCTGCAGTTGTTGACATGGAAATTATTTATTACTTTTTTGTAAATTATCTTTATTGAGTTTTCTTACACTTAGAAAATTGAACCCCATCACACATTGAGTAGCCGTGCAAGCAATTATAAATCACAATAACTGATTCCAAAATACAGTGGTACCTTGGGTTACATACGCTTCAGGTTACATACGCTTCAGGTTACAGACTCCGCTAACCCAAAAATATTACCTCGGGTTAAGAACTTTGCTTCAGGATGAGAACAGAAATCGTGCTACAGCGGCAGCAGGAGGCCCCATTAGCTAAAGTGGTGCTTCAGGTTAAGAACAGTTTCAGGTTAAGAACAGACCTCCGGAATGAATTAAGTACTTAACCCGAGGTACCACTGTATAACCATAGGGCTGTGAGTTTGTAGAGGCGCCTAGCCTTTTAGCAACAGGTTGTGGAAAGTGAACCGTTTCTATTCCTGGAAAAGTGGAAGGGCACATGTTTTAAGTGTTGCGCTGTTAAGGTTTGTGTAGTTTGCTGCCTTCCCAGCTGTGTGATGTCATTTAGCCCAAAGTCAAACATTATGAAGTCAGCAGTGAGGTCAATGCACTCTCAGTGGGAGGTGACCCTTCCAGGGCCTTTGATTTCCATTTCATTTCTGTGGGACACAGCAAAGTAATCGCGATATTGGAGGAAAAAGGAATAAAGGCACAACGGAGAGAAAAGCGACCCAAGAGGACATAGCAGAAGAGAATGATATAACCAAAGCTCCGATAGATATCTTAAAGTGGTGTTTTGTGATTAACTTGTGGAGCTCAGTGAAAAATACCGCCTGTCTGTGTTTGAGGAAGGGAATCTCTCTGAATAAAAGTGAAGGAAATTAGTATTTCTAATTTCTAAATTCTATTAGTATGGCTGGGAATCAGAGGACTGGCGGTTCTCTTCTTTGCTTAGGAAAATGCCATAATGTGGTAAGAAGCACAGTTAAAAGTGCTACTTTTGCTGTAGGCACTTTTTATTCTCAAGGTAACTGTAGAGATTTTTGAAATAGCAAGTGGTCTATAAACGCTTTTAAGTAAAAACAAATATTTTCCTCAATCTAATTTTGAAAGATCTTCGTTTTTGTTAATGCAAAATAACTGCCATGCAGTCAAGGTGCCCAAAGTGTTGCGCTCCTTCATTTTGAAAAATACAGTATTCCCAAGTTATGAGGAAACAGCAAGGTTTGCAGGACTAGGTGCGGTGTAAAGATTGAGGAGGTTTTTAATAGGTCACAAAATGTCCTGGCCTTAACACCTTAAGTTATTCAGGTAACCCGGTCCCTTGTCAGTTGGTTGCCAAGGCGACCGCTCCAGTTTTCACAGCTCCAACATTCCAGAAAGAGGCAGACACGGCCCGTCCGGACCAGATGGAGTTCTTCCAGTCACAGGTTGTTTTTATTCCACATTCAGTAAATTTTGGATACCTGGGGAGAGGAAGATTAGCTTTAGAGGTAGTATATAGGAGCTGCCTGGTAATACTACAGCTGGTGGGAGGATTAATTATGTCTAGAGACTTTTTTGGATCATTATTTGACACCTGCATTTCTTTCAGTGCACTTAGAACATCATACACGTATAGAGGTTTATTATCATGTATCACTAACAGATGCCTCCAATCCCAGAGTTAAAAGTACATAAAGTGTCAAAGAAAATAAAGGTTTTATTCATTCAGGAGGCACAAACTGTTACACGCAGGTCCCGCTTCCAAATGCTCATTAAATGAAAATTCACTTAATGGAAGGCAAGGAATTAGTACCCAAGCCTTGCTATAGACGCTGTAGATTCAGATATCCAAACAGGTGGACCTGTAAACAAATAAGCAGCCTTAAACCAGCCTTCCTTCTTTTGTGTTTTGCTGGTCTGCCAGAAGCAATGGTGGGAGGGAGGGAAGGAGGGGAAAGAGATTGGACAAATAACAGAGCATTTCTTCCTTCCTTGTTTGCCTTTTGCAAGGTTTCAGAGGATTTTCCAAGGTCTGCTCACCAGACAAATTTCCAGTCCATGTGTTGTCACCAGATATTCCTGATATGTTACTGTGAAGCCAATATGATCGTCCTATAAACCTCCTTTTATTAAAGTGAGCAGCTTTAAGAATCATTTTAGCTGAAAAGTAATTGTTACTGGACTGATTCTGGATGAAACCCACAGGAACTGGGAAAGGTCATAGCTCAGTGGTGGAGCAAGTGCTTTGCATGCAGAAGGTTCCAGGTCCAACTCATAGCTGTCAACTTTTCCCTTTTCTTGCGAGGAATCCTATTTGGACTAAGGGAATTTCCCTTTAAAAAAGGGAGACATTGACAACTATGGTCCAACCCATAGTATCTCCAGGCAGAGGCTGGGAAAGATTCCTGCCTGAAACACTTAGAAGCTGCTGAGCAAGGTGATCCAAGGGTCTGGCTGGGTAGAAGGCAGCTTCCCATGTCCCTGAACCTCTTTTGGGGCAGCTACCTGTTGACAGGGTGTGAATCACAAATGTTTAAGTGGCCTTGTTAATACCGCAGTTCACAACCTGTGTACACCGAGGTAGTTCTATTAACGATAATACAACTACTCCATAATATGAATTATGGGTTTCACCTCAAGATTCCAAACATTTCTCAGAGTTACTTAGGTGGGAACCCTAACTATGTAAGTCCTATGGAATTCAATGAGGCTCACTCATAAATAAGTGGGGTTGGAAAATTAAGATGGCCATAGTCCCTCAGCAGAATTAATAGGACTGAGGCTGTGATCCCATTCGCAATTACTGGGAAGTGCTGGACTGCAAATCACGCCATGGCACAAATCCTTAGCAAATACTTGCAGAAGTCAGCAATGTATATTATTTTAAAGAACGCCAAAACAAATATTTAAAAGGGTTAAAGGCTTTGAAATATACTCAGAGTCGCAAAGTGATTTCATGCTCTTTATTCAGCTCATAGTGGTGAGGAGGAATGAATGGAAGTCCCCTCCCAGTATCTGCCTTATATACATTATTTACACAATGGGCTGCACATGATTGGCTAATTCCAGAATTCTACTGTAAGCCAATCAGGTTGTGGATTCACTTCAATCTGGAGCAGGATTGGGTGGTTCCTGCCAACCAATCATGCTGCTGCATTGTTCCAGGGCCAATCAGACTGCTGCATTCTGAATCCTATTGTTCTAGGACTAATCAGACTGCTGCAATTTGGATCCTATTGTTCTCAGTACATAACACCCCTCCCCTCTAAGTTCCAGTCCTGCCCGGGAGGTCGCATTCATAGTCCTCAAGGTATGCCGGTGGCCTACGTGTGCGTTGCGGCCTGTGGTGTTCCCTGGTCTGGGGTTCAGGTTCTGGCTCGTGTTCCAAGGGTGCTGGCTGTGATGGGGTTGTTTGGTCTGGTGCAACCGGCTCGCTCAGTCGTGGTTCTGGTTCTGGTGTCCTTTCGGCCTCACGGGTCCTCTCTGTATTTACTGATTCTGCCTCTCCTGCTGGCCCCTCTTGCTCTATGGGCCTCACTGCCCCGCTGTTCCCTTGGGACTCCTCTGACCTGTCCTCCTCCTGGGTTTCTCCCGGGAATCGTCGCCGTATCTGGTCGCAGTGGCGGCGCCAGCATTGCCCCCCATCCGTTAGCACCTCGTACGACACTGGGCCAGTGACCCTGGTGACTGTGGCGGGTACCCATGCTGGGCCTGCCCCAAAATTCTTTGCGTACACTGGGTCCTGGGCCTCGAAGGTCCGGGGGTTCCTGCCTTCCCCCACCACTACCTCATCCTGAGCTCTATCGGGGTGAAGGCGGTCCAATCTGATTGCAAGGCGCCGACCCATTAGTAGTTCAGCGGGGCTCCGGCCAGTCGTTGAGCTGGGGGTGCTGTGCTGTGCTAGAAGGAATGTGGCAAGGCGGTACTCCCAGTCCCCTTGCGTCATGCGGCGAAGGGTGTCCTTGGTGGTCCGCACCATGCGTTCTGCTTGGCCATTGGTGGCAGGGTGGAACGGCGCCGAACGGATGTGGCGGATGGCGTTCTGTGCTGTGAAGGTTTGGAATTCTCCTGACGTAAATGCAGTCCCGTTGTCTGAGACGAGAGTGTCAGGGAGCCCGTGGGTTGCAAACAGCCTGCGTAGTACCCGGATGGCTGCGGACGTGGAAGTGGACGGTACCAGTGCGACTTCCAGCCATTTGGTGTAGGAGTCCACCACTATGAAGAATGTTTTCCCCTGAAAGGGGCCAGCGAAATCCACGTGCAGGCGTGACCATGGTGCTCGGGCGGACTCCCAGGATTGGACTGGGGCCCTTGGGGGATCTGGGCGGGATTCTTGGCAGGCCTGGCAGTGTTTGACCCAGGCCTCTATCTCTCCATCAATCCCCGGCCACCACACATAACTCCTGGCAAGGGCCTTCATTCTTACTACCCCTGGATGTGTCTCGTGTAGGGCTGTGAGGATCCTTTTGCGGAGGGGCTGGGGAACAACGACTCTGCTTCCCCATAACAGGCACCCCTTGTGGGCCGACAGTTCATGTTTGCGGGTTGTGTAGCCGGCGAATTCTGGCCCGGGGCTGCTGCTGGGCCATCCCCTCCACACCCAGTCCAGGACCCGGGAGATGACCCTATCTTTCTTGGAATGGTGTGCAACTTCTTGTGCCTGAATGGGGCGGTCGGGAAGCAGCTCCAGGCTCATGACCTCTTGTGCAGGTGCTGGGTCAGGGCCTGTTTCCGGTAGTGGTAGCCTGCTGAGGGCGTCCGCATGGCCCATCGCCTTCCCAGGTCGGTGAATCAGTGCATACTGGTAGCTGGCAAGGAAAATTGACCACCTGAGGACGCGAGGAGACAGCACTTGGGGGGTCTGCTTTTCGGGGGCAAACAAGCCAAGCAACGGCTTGTGGTCAGTCACCACGGTGAAGGGCCGCCCGTACAAGAAATCATGGAATTTTTTTACTCCCTTCACAATTGCCAGACCCTCCTTGTCAATTTGCGAGTAGTTCCGCTCGGTTGCGTTGAGTGTCTGGGAAAAGTACGCCACCGGTACCTCTCTTCCATCCGGGAGTTGGTGCCCCAGGACAGCGCCAATGCCATAGGGTGAGGCGTCGCATGCTAGCACCACCGGCAGCCTCTCGTCGAAGTGTGCCAAGACAGAGTTTGAGACAAGCAAGTCCTTGACTGCCTGGAATGCGGCCTCCTGGCGCTGGCCCCACACCCAAGGGGCCCGCTTGTCCAGGAGTCTGTGTAGGGGCTCCGCTACCGCCGCCTTGTGGGGAAGGAAGGAATGGTAAAAGTTCAATAATCCCAAGAAGGCCTGAAGTTCAGTCTTGCTCTTGGGCGCGGGGGCATCACAAATGGCCCGTACCTTGTCCCCAGTCGGGTGGACCCCTTCTGCGTCCACCATAAATCCCAGAAAGTCCACCTGAGGCACTCCTAGTAGACATTTTTCCCGCTTCACCTTGAGACCCGCCGTCTGGAAACGGTGCAGAACGGTGCGGAGGCGGTCCTCAAACTCCTCTGGTGTGGGCCCGGCAATCAACACATCATCGAAGAAGGGGGTGACACCAGGAATCCCTTTAAGGAGAGAGTCCATTAGATTCTGGAATATGCCTGGTGCCACGCTGACCCCGAATTGCAGCCGCTTTACTCTGAACGCTCCTCTGTGCGTCACAATCGTCTGTGCCTCTGCTGTGGCCTCATCTACTGGCAGCTGTTGATATGCTTGGGCCAAGTCCAGCTTGCCAAAAATTTTCGACCCAGCCAGGGTGGCAAGGACATGGCTGACCACTGGCACTGGGTATGCGTGGGCCGTGAGGGCCTTGTTTATGGTACACTTGTAGTCTGCGCAGATGCGGACCGAACCATTAGGCTTGACGGGTGTGACGATTGGAGTTTCCCAGGGGGCATTAGGCACTGGCTCCAGCACTCCTTGCTCCACGAGTCGGTCCAATTCCTCGTCTATACGGGGTTTCAAGGCGAACGGGACCCGGCGGGCCTTGAGCCTGACCGGTCGTACTGCGGGGTCAAGCTGTAGCGCAATGGGGGGGCCCGTATACTGTCCCAATTTCCCGTCGAAAACCCCTGGAAATTCCTTGCATATGGCGTCCACGTCCACTTGTAAGGTAGTGTGGTTCACCCCGGTGACAGCTAGCCCCAGTGGTCCAAACCATGCCAATCCCAGTAAGCTAATGTAGGGGCCCTTGACCACAAGCAAGTCCAGTTGCCGCGTCCGCCCTCGGTATTGCACCCTGAAGGTCCCCACCCCCATTGTGGGGACCTTACGTTTCTGGAAGTCCCGTAGGGTGAATGGGGCCGGCCTGAGTTTGGGACCCCCAGTAGGACACAGTTTCCTTAAGGTCTTTGCCGAGATTATGGATAGAGTTGAACCCGTGTCAAGCTCCATGCGGCATGGGGCCCCCTCTATCTGTACCTCTACATAAATTTTCTCTACGTTGGGGTGGGGCAACTGGTATACCTGGCAGTCCGTGAGCTCCGTCGAGTTGCCTTGGTGCGTTGGGCCCCGGGACCTGGGGCTCTTGGGTTGGTCATCTGATGCCTGGTGTCGGGTGGGCCGAGCCCGACACACCCGGGCGATGTGTCCCGATTTTCTGCACTGCCTGCACTCTGCGTTGCGGAAACGGCAGGTCCTCCTCTCGTGACTCTCCCTGCAGCTTGCGCAGTTTCCTCCTTCTCGTCGAGGCAGCTGTGGTCTGTGCGCTGCTTGAGTGCGCTGCTGTACTCGGTGCACCTCCTCCCTGTCGGATCCTGAGTCGTCGGTGAGGTCTTCGTGGTGGACCCTTGGTTGGGATGGCAGGCTCGGCCGTGCCTCTTGCGTCGACCTCTCGGCAGCTTCCGTTGCCAGGGCCTCCTCCAGAGCGACCTGGAACGTTAGGTCCTTCTTAGCGTAGAGGCGTCGTTGCAGCTTCTCATCCTTCAGGCCACCGACGAGGCGGTCACGAAGCATGTTCTCCAGCTCTGAGAAGTTGCAGAACCGGGCGGCTTGGCGGAGAGAGGTCACAAACCCAGTTATGGTTTCCCCAGGGGCTTGTCGCTTTGCGTAGAAGGCATTTCGACGAGCCACCACTGAGGGCTGTGGCGAAAAGTGCCCCTTCAGCTGTTCCATTATTGTTTTGTATGGAACAGTAGCGACGTCTTCAGGCGCAAGGAGAGCCCGGGCGATTTCAAACGTCTCCTCTCCGCAGACGCTGAAGAATATTGCCCTCTTCTTGGCGTCTTCTTCGTCGGTGACCCCTTTGGCTTCCAGGAGGAAGGTGAAACGGGAGGCGTACGCTTCCCAGTCTCCAGATGCTGGGTTGAATGGCGAGAAGCTGCTGTTGGTTGCCATTCTGAGTTCCTTGTGTCTCGGAGCTGAAGCCTGGATACACGGTGCGAGGCAGCGGTGCGGCAGGTGGCGGTGCTGCGGTGCTGTGTGTGGCAGTCAGCTCAGCGGGATCCCATCCTCGTCGCCAGTGAAATATACTCAGAGTCGCAAAGTGATTTCATGCTCTTTATTCAGCTCATAGTGGTGAGGAGGAATGAATGGAAGTCCCCTCCCAGTATCTGCCTTATATACATTATGTACACAATGGGCTGCACATGATTGGCTAATTCCAGAATTCTACTGTAAGCCAATCAGGTTGTGGATTCACTTCAATCTGGAGCAGGATTGGGTGGTTCCTGCCAACCAATCATGCTGCTGCATTGTTCCAGGGCCAATCAGACTGCTGCATTCTGAATCCTATTGTTCTAGGACTAATCAGACTGCTGCAATTTGGATCCTATTGTTCTCAGTACATAACAGGCTTTAAGGCCCCACAGCTCACCTGTCGTTGCTTGAGTGGAAAGCTGGTGAGGAAAACACAGTCAGACTTACTTCTATGCCTTTAACAAAAGCTTGATCTTGGGGGGAAATCAGGTAAAGCTCTTCACAGCACTCTCTTCTAATATCTGCATAGCATGCTGTTGTTAAAGAAGTAGAGCCTGGTAAAAACAAAAGAAGGAGCTAGCAGCTCCCCCTGCCTCCAGTCGTAGGTCTCCTGTTTGAAGAAGTTCATTCTGAAAATCTTGCATCAACTAATGTTTGTCTGATTTCGTATCAGAAAAGCACTCAGTAACCGGACTTTGGCGATGTGGGTATATTCTGCTATTTTGTATTAGGCAGTTCCTCTATGGTCGTGGTGGTGGCTGGCTTTTGGTTGCTCAGAAATTTTATTAAAAGTTTGTTTTTCTGACAATTACCTCTAATAGGAAATGGGTGGGTTTCTGTCATAATCCTGACAAACCAAAGTTTTGCAGGTAAGATGACAGCTGCTTGAACCACGTCCTCTGTAGGACCCAGGAGAACCACTGCCTTGCCAAGAAGTGGAGTGGAAACTGTTTCCATAGCTACAAAGGGAGTTGCTCTGTTAAAAAGAAACTAAGCAAGTCTTTCTAAAAGTTGTGAAAGGCCATGCTGACAGAGACAGATCCTTTAAATGCCCAACTTTCAGGTAATAAATACTACATGACATTTCGACCCACAGGGGGAAAGATCCCACAGGAGTAGAGCTCATTCAAAACCTCTTTCTGCACGGCCCTGGGAAGCGAGGGAGCAGTGGCCTGGCCAGGAGAACATGCTGAACATCGCAGACGTAAGTCGCAAGGGAGAAATTATCCTGAACTTTGGGCTTTTCACTGAATTACTGGCACTGTATACTGAGGGCTCTCTTAGGACAGAAGCAGAAGAATTAGCATTTTACCAATTATTTCTGAAAGTAAGCAAGGGAGACTGAAGGCAGAAAGTTGGGGAAATTCTGCTTTACTTCATCAACAAATATGTTTCACTCAGTAGCTGCTCACTTATAAACTTTATAAACTGCTCACTTATAAACTTAGTTACTCTGAAACATTACCATCTGTTTGTGGGCAGATACTGACATTCCCCAGCTTTTCCGTATATTTCAACCATCAAGGAATACTCTCACATCAACTTGCTTGCTAGGAAACAGAAGCTGCAAATGTTACAGAGGATTCTGGGAACAGATATACTAGGAGGGGTTCATATGCTGAAATAGCTGCCTTCTCAGTTACATTTTTTAAAAATTTGTGAGCTTCCATTACAAATACTTGAGGAGCACCTGTGCTTTCCTTAATCGTTTACCATGCTAAACTGCAGATAACTTTTCTGCCATACCAAGTTACTAGCAAAGGTTATGCAACTGACTCCGGGATACTTTTAAAGGTAAGAAGGTGCCTATTGGTAAGATTCCACAAAGAACTAGAGAAAATTCTCCCAATAGTCAGGTTTTTCTTTTCCTTTTATTCTCTCAGCAGTGAAAAAAATCCCCTTTCCGGAAAATAACACCTTCCCTCCAGAAAGACAAGTTCCCAGGGCAGCTTACAGAGTCAGAATACAATAAGTATGCAACAAAACATACAAAAAGTAGAAGCAGACTAGAAAAATAGCACAGAAAGCTTCAGAAAAGGTACAAACAAGCTAAGATAAAAAGGGCTGTGGAAAATAAAAGTGTGTTTGAAGACCAGTCGGTGTCAGACAAACCTCCAGAACAGAAGTGCAGGATTACATTTCAGTTTTTAAAAGCGATCAGTGAGTGTTGCAGTTGCTGTAGTTAAGAAACAAAAATGAAGTTCCTTGGAAAGCGGGCTTTGTATTGAAACTGTCATTCACGAGGACAAAATGCTTCCTTGCATTTGGCTGTAGCAACAGTCAATAACTTCCTCCATGCTCTTGAGAGAAAGACATAAGCTAAATGATCGTCATATTTGACTACTTTTATGAGTTTGAAAGAGCTCTTAACTGGGGCAGAGCTGATGGCTTAATCTTTCCATAACTGAGGAATGTATGACTGACCCTTTCTAAGATTCTGTAGTGTTCTCATCTCTTGTGTTCATAATAACTCTGGATCTTTTTTTTGCGGGGGGGGGGGATGAATCATGCATCATCAGCACTTGTACAACTGCCTGCCAGATTCTTGTATACGGAAACTGAAATGGCATCTTGGGGTGGAAGTGGAGTTGAGCGTTGGACTCCCTAAAATCTCTGGTGCTTATAGGACACCAACAGTCATCTGCCAAGTTCCAGTTAAAGCACTTTACTCAGAACTGGCCTGTTATCTGTTTCAGTGCAGACCACAATCAAAAGTATTTCACCTTTCCTGATGTTTAACCATGCTGTGAGGGCATTTTTCACCTCTGTACACCACATGTTTGGGCACTGCTATGTGGTGTCAAGTTAATGTGAGGCATCAACACTACAGTGGTACCGCTGGTTAAGAACTTAATTCATTCCAGATGTTATGTACTGAAGTTCTCACCCTAGGCCAGCAGGGGGATACTGTAGATAGTTATGCAAATGAAGGATCGAAAAGTGACGTTCAGTGATTGGATAGTTTTAGAAAAGGGCAACAGTTGCATTGTTCTGGAGCTCTATATAAGCAGGCTGGCTGAACCCTTCAGTTCAGTTCTGTTCTGGCCTGTGAATAAAGAAGAGCTGTTTAAAGAATCACTATGTCGTCTGACATGTTCGCCCACAACCTAACACCGGAGGTCCGTTCTTAACCTGAAACTGTTCTCAACCTGAGGTACCACTTTAGCTAATGGGGCCTCCCGCTGTCACTGTGCTGCCGCCGCACGATTTCTGTTCTCATCCTAAAGCAAAGTTCTTAACCTGAGGTACTATTTCTGGGTTTGTGGAGTCTGTAACCTGAAGCGTCTGTAACCCGAGGTACCACTGTATTAAAAACTATTCTTTCTTTAAAATCTGATCCTGTGGTCTCCATAATTTCATTTGCCAAGGATGAAGGGAAATTTCTGCCCCTTAAACAACTTATTAAAAATTGTTTTCAGATAGAGTCAAATGCCAGGTAGGGTTTCTTTTGTATTTCCGTTTTTTAACCAGACACCTTTTAAACCTATTGATTATAGAACAATAAAGGCTCACTATGTCAGGTTCCTATTGGAAGACCGGACAAACGCTAGAACATTAGCAGTGGCAAAGTTTTTATCAGTGGTTGCAAGATCCAATGATCCCTATCTTTTGAACAAAATGCTTGTTTAACCTGGAGGTAGGCTGTCTGAATTGTGCATTGCTTTGTAACAATTTGTTGGGTTTCTGGACCATAATGAAGATTGATTTGATTTGATAAATGCTAACCAGAGTGTGAGAGAAAGAGGTGAGAGGAAGGGGGCTTGTGAGACCAACACTTGTCCGTGTGTAGTGCTCAGTCATAGTTTAACATTGTGTGTGAACCAGCCCAGTGACTATTAGGGAAATTTTAGGTATTTCACTTGGAGTGCTGAGACCCAAGTCTGGTTTGGGGAAGCTTTGATGACAAGTAGAACTCTCTTCTGTCACAAGAGACTACAGAAACCATAGTGGTATTAAAGCATGCATTTTATGCAGAAGGAGATTGCATATAGTTACATGTTAGATATAAGAAGTTTTAACTTCTGCATTTTCATCTCTGTGTAGCACGTGATATCTGTCTTGCAAAAGTTCACGCAGCTCACCACTGGAGGTCACTAGCTCGCACAATTTACAGTTGTATGAATAGATCTCTTCTGCATTTTTGCAAGTGCTTTTCTGAAAGCTGGAACAAAACCAGTATCACAGGGATTATTTATTATGAGAACAATCTATTATTTTACATATGTGATTACCAAACTGGGTTGTACAAGAATTACTTTTCATTAAAGTTTTCTTTAACATCTTCACAATATTATAAAAGACACACCAATCCACACAAAGAATATTGAAATAGGAGAAAAAACACAAGATTCTCTCTCACAAGTATATTCCAACGTTTGTCCCATGCAGAAAAAGACGTGTGTCCCCAGCTCTCACCTGGGAGCATCTCCCACCCTAATTACAACAGATGTAATTAGCCACCTGACTATTCCTAGTAAATTACTGTGGTATAACACTATAATTAAGCATTCAATGGAACTCTTCTTTTCTAAAATCATATATGTATATGGACTACAATACATCCGAGACATCAATAATAATCTACCACACATGACCTGAGATATAAGGGAATTTAGTTGGTAGGAAGTTACTTTATTTTATTTTCATTCCAGACCCTCCCAAGTGTCTCTGTTTTCCAGGGATGTCCCAGATTTAGAGAAGCCTTCCGGTTTCAGATTTGATCCAGAATGTTCTACTTTTCCTTAGGATGTCCCTATTTTTATTGGAGAAATGTTGGAGCGTATGGAGTTATACGGCCTCTGAGCTGTCTGAAGGCAAACCTGTATAGGGAACTATGTTAAATGTTTTACTATTTTATATATATATATATATATATATATATATATATATATATATATGCAGGTTTTGGTGTCTTCGGGTGTCTTCCCGTGTAAGAGTCGGGGTGTCTGGCCCAGACACCCCGACTCTTACACGGGAAGACACCCGAAGACACCAAAACCTGCATTCCTGTACCCGTGAAAATCTACGAAAGCATATATATATATATATATATATATATATATATATATATATACATACATATATATATATGTTGGAAGCTGCCCAGAGTGGCTGGGGCAACCCAGCAGGATGTTTGGGGTATAAATAGAAAAATTATCATTATGAAATGGAACGTCCCTATGTTCACTGAAGAAATGTTGGAGGGTATGTGATTCTTGTTCTCTTATTTGTATTAAAAAGGGGGAAATGTATTTATGAGAATAATAGCTGATAATCAGGTAATGTTGTGTATTGTAAACAATAGAAAAGACAGTGAATGTATGTTTGGGCAATGCTTTAAATAAGATAATTTTTGATAACCAAAAAGTAAAAGAGAAAACCCACCACACCACCAGGGGACATTTGCTGCATTCTTGACTGCAGGTTCGTTATGGTGAGAGAAATTGGCTTTTGAAGACATAGTGCAGGATTCAAGCAGCGTAGGGAGAGGAGTGTTGCAAATGCTTGTTCTTTATTGTGCAGTAATTGCATCGGAGACGCATCTCTTGTGCCGTGGGGAGACTTCCAGCAAATGGGAATAACGTCATGTCTTATTGAACACAGAACAATGCAGGTATAGGTTTTAAAAGCACTGATGAGTCCTTTGGTCACTTCCTTGCATTATGCACCCCAAAAAATCTTTGTTCCCTAGAGCTACCTAGGCATGCTTTCTCATAGATTGTTTAATGCCATTGTGTAAACGGGAGAGAGCAACTCTCAAAGGCTTGCTGGTGTTCATTGATGAATGGTGGCAGGAAATTTAGGACTAAGAACGCGGCAAAGAATCCTGCACTGCTTGTTTAAAACAGGCTTGGGTTGCATGAGATGCTAGGCTCTTCACTACACTTCTCAAAAACGTTTGATTACGTTCTGAAAAAAGCACTTGGTTACCATTTTTGTAGTAGCATGCACAAGGAAGAATATATTTATTGCAGGAGAGCAGGGGTAGTCCGCATGGCGCCTTCCAGAAATTGCAGGACTACATTCCCCATCACCCATGACTATGATTGGCCATGCAGGATGATGGGAGTTGTAATCCACATCTGGAGGGCATACACTGGCTGTCCCTGCAGGAGATAATACAATGATTTATGTAACGTTTCAAATATCTTGTGATGGTGAGTGAATTTCTTTGACAATTCTTGATGGAAAATGTGCTGCCTTGATGGAGTTAGAGAGATTAGGAAGGAACAAAGCAGCTGCAGGTTCCCTTCTGGAAGCCTGTCCCCGTAAGCCCTAGCTCACCCTACCAAGACGTGTGAACCAGGCCTCCAGGTCAACTTCCTGGGCCATCTCTGAATTCAAGAGCTCCACCAGGGTTAGCTGGAAAAGAGGCATCAGAAAACCATCCAGATTCATTAGCCTCTAGGGGTGGACCACCCTAACCAGCGATGCCACCCTGCACCTAAGATTGTGTGGCCCTTGCGTGTGTTTTACTTGTGTGACGTTACGCGCGCACATCGTCATGTGCCTGATGTGTGTGACATCATGCATGCAACACCACATCATTGGGAGGAGGCTGATGGCAGAGCCCAGCCCAGCGCGGCTTCCTTTCTCATGCTCAAGAGGAGTCAGCCCCTGAACTGCGCCACCCTCCGCTCCATGCTCGGCCTTCTCTATGCCCTCAGCACCAAGGGGGCCCAGCGCCCTGCCAGCCGATACTGAGGGGGCCGAAGACACTTCCACCCCTAGCACTTGGCACACCTAACCCTAACTGGGCTTCCACAGCCGCATAGGACTTAAACCTAATCAGGAAGTAAATCTGATCAGGTGAAGGGCAGAGTTGACCTTGAATTAATGTGTGACTTAAGATGACTAATGTGCAAATCACAATGAAACTTTTTATTCCGTAATCTTGGATTTATATTCTTACACTCGTCTTGGGAAGGAGCACTGCTTAGCTTTATTTTGCCATCTGCTTTAGGAAAGCAGATTTTTTTCCTTTCTGGATTAACAAAACCACAAGGAAATAATTAACTTTTAATTGCCATATCTCAAAAATTTTGCATTTACTAGAGATTTGAAAGCTTGACAAATGATGCGCCTTTTTCTCTAAGGGTACCTGCCACATCAATAAGAGCATTTTGTGTGTCTCTTGGTGCAAGTGATTTATTTCTTAAAATTTGTATACCATTTGGTTGGGGAGGGAAACCTCAAAGCAGTGGTGGGACGTGGGTGGGTGACGTAACATTCTTGCAGAATTGTGAAAGAGCAAGATGCAGTGGCTGAGATCTACTTCCCATCCCACAGTGTGCCTCTTTGTGTCGCTGTCATTTCTTTCTTTCTCGGCCTAGAAAGCACACTGGCTATTTTTAACAGGTGATTCTGGGTTCTGTCTTGCAGATGACCTGCTATGAGAAGAAGCTGAGGCAGACAAGTCCTGAGCAGCTGAATGACCACATGGTGGTTCCACTGCACTCCAGAGTGAACGGCTGGTCTTTGCCACTCCACTCGTTCCAGTTGATCACCCTGGTGCTTTATTCATACTTGGCCATCGTGGGCTTTGGTATCTACATTCCTCTTCTCCCAAATGAATGGAAATTGGTTGCCTATGCTGTATCCTTTCCCCTTCCGTTTAAAATCCTGTGGTAAAACTAACACTGCAAATGAAGTGCATATGTCATGCGTGGGGAGAGGAATAATCAGTTTCTAAGCCGCAATTCTGGATCCAGTTACTTCTGAGTAAGCTCCATTTAATGCAAGGAGACTTAGGCTGCAATTCTCAGCAACCTTACTCCAAAGTAACTCCCTCTGGAATCAGAGGCACTTACTTCCAGGTAAGTAGGGTTACAATTGCAGCCTGCATAGGATTGCACTCTCAATCTCTCATTGTATTCTGATAACAGGGGCAAGTTGTGAGTTGTTTTGAAACGTGACTGATCTTTTTTGCTATCCAGACCACATGTTGGGGGCGAGCAGGGCTGTTCTGTTTTCACTCTCTTCTCCACCTCTACCTTTTCCACTTCCCCCTTCCTTCTCTCCTTCTGGGTTTCATGAAATTAGGCCAAGCTCATGGGCCACGTTTTGCCCACCCTTTTCAAGCACAGAACCAGGACATAAATTAGGTGGTTTATGTCCTTAAGGGAAATATCAAAATGTTAATCTCTCAAGCTACTAAACATTTTCACGGGCAACTAATGTCGGCAAACCTGCAGTGAACAGCAATGTTCAGTAGTATTATTACAACATTATTACAACCAATGGGCCTTTTTCCCAGTTAAGTGTGTGGATAGGATTGCAGCCTTATTTGAAACTTGTGGGGTTTTGTCTTTCAGAGGAGTAGGGTCTTGTCTGGACTGAACTTTTGGAGGAACCAAAATGTATTATCCCTCTGTTTATACTTTTAAAACTTGATTGTGATCATTCAGTAATATATTTTAAACCAACAGTCATTTGTAGTGTGCTTTGTGTAATGTGGCTCAGCTGCTTCATTTAGCTGCTCTTTTTAAAAGGCTCAGTAAAGTTTTCTTTCCTCTTCCTCTGTACAGGATGAGGAGTCCAGGGGTCAAGAAGGACACTAACATTGTGAATAGGAAACTCATAAATCCTGTAATTGATACACTGTTTGTGTACTAAACACATGATTGTTGCTAGGAAGACTTAATGGTGCCCTCCATTATTCTTGCACATGATGATCCAGTTTAAAGTGAGAATATAATTGTCAAGTTAGAACAAGTGTTCAGGTATGGGTGCCAGAAGCAGTTTTTGGCCCTTCTGCTCCATTTGAGCATCAACTAGAAAAACAATTATTTTAGTAATAAAACTTTAAATCACAAATGAAAAATAAGAACCATTTTCCTGAACTTGAAATATCCTGTTCAAACAGATTTAAACATGACTGCCAGTTGATTTAATGGATTGATTAGTGAATTGTAGAACCATAAGATTGTAGCGTTGGAAGGGACCCCAAGGGTCATCTAGTCCAACCCCATGAAATGCAGGAATCTCAACTAAAGCACCCGTGACAGATGGCCATCCGGCCTCTGCTTAGAAACCTCCCAATTGCTTGAAGATGAAGTTGTTGTAATGCTTTCTTATAGATGATCTGCTTCTAGGGTTGGCATCTTGTTGATCTTGTTTGATCAGGGTTCTCCCCTGATGTCGGAATAAAACTTGCATCATCTCTGACTGTCAGCCAAGCTAGCCGGGGCTGATGGCCATATAGAAAGGAATTAAAACATTTGGTGATAGTTGGTTGTTATTGTAGGAGTGGGAGCACTTTTAGATCTGTTGGTTCAAGAAGCTGAAATATAATGGGTAGATTTATTTATTTTTCCATATCATGCATGGCTATTGAAGGACCTAGTCTTTCCTTTGTAAAAATGTTCATATATGGAACTAGTAAACTTTTAAATAAAAACAACTATAGTACATAAACAGGAATTTTCCTATTCTGGGGAGAGTAAGGAGGGCATCTGAAATTGTTTGAGATTGCCTTTCCTACAAGCAAGGGAGTCTCAAGACGTGTTGTCCAGGTGTGGTACCTTATCAGAATGAATTATTGTACTGCTTTGATGTCTTAAAGACACTCAGTTCTATTTGTATGGAACTGTGGTGTATGGGAATTTCCTTTTCCTGACATCACTGGTGGAGGAAGGGGGGGAGTGCACCACCCCCGGCAGTGCGATCCTGGTGGGGTTCCATCACGGTTGCCCCACAGGCGGCATGCCCTGCCCCCAGGACGCCTGCTAGCCCCCCCCCGCTCTCCGCCCCCAGTGCTGGAGCATGAAGCTCCGCCACTGCCTGACATGTCCTGGTTTTCAGGTGTAAAAATGGTGTCGAGGGGGAATTTTGCTGAATCTGCAAAATGTTAGGTCTCCCCAAAGAAAGCTCAATGGCTTTGTGGGTGTCAGGAATTTTACTTTTTGAAATATGGCAAAAATGGTGATGGTGCAATACTGAATCTATGACAATCAGACAGAAACTAGTATTTTGCTCTTCCGGAGTCTTGCAAACAAATCCACTAAAACTAGTAGCCTTTGTTTGTGGCATAAGAGAAAAGAATACCAGCGACAGAGCTTTCTACCTGGCCATTTGAATACTGAAGCACCTAAGCAAATCTGGTGACTTAATGTAACAAATGTAAAAAACATTTCCAGACTCTTATATTCTCTTGTTTTTTGACTTTTCCTTAACCTCATTACAATGCAGGTGATTGGCTTAATTTTTGTGCATCACTTAATCACTCATCTTGTTGCAATCACTATCGATCCAGCAGATCAAAATATACTGAAGAAGAAAAATTACAAGAAACCAATGCCAATTTTTGACCGAAGCAAATGCAAGCATGTTATTCAGAACCAGTACTGCTATCTTTGTGAAGCTGATGTGTAAGTCACTCCCATTAAAGGTAAAGGGACCCCTGACCATTATGTCCAGTCGTGACCGACTCTGGGGTTGCGACGCTCATCTCGCTTTATTGGCCGAGGGAGCCGGCGTACAGCTTCCAGGTCATGTGGCCAGCATTACTAAGCCACTTCTGGCGAACCATACCAGCGCATGGAAACGCTGTTTACCTTCCCACCGGAGCGGTACCTATTTATCTACTTGCACTTTGACGTGCTTTCAAACTGCTAGGTTGGCAGGAGCAGGGACCGAGCAACGGGAGCTCGCCCCGTCGCGGGGATTCAAACTGCCGACCTTCTGATCGGCAAGTCCTAGGCTCTGTGGTTTAACTCACAGCGCCACCCTAGTCACTCCCATTACAGCACAGCAAAGAAGAGACCTACTTATTTGCCTGCACTGGTTTTCCTCTGCTATTTGCCTCTTGTTGCTTAAACTTCTCCTTTGTACTAGTTTTTTGTCTCTGTGCAATTACGCATATGCGTTCTGAACCTGCAGGAAGCTCACTAGAGAGAAAATTCACCACCTAGGCTAGTGTTTTGCACAACCATAAAGGGCCATGACTGTCATCCTCCTGCTCAGTTCACTTTCTGTTATTACAACAGTGCAAATCCATATCCTGATTTTCTGAAATATTTCCTCACAAGGCAAGCAAATGTACTGCATAAAACTAAATACGCAAGAACAATATAAATACATAGAAATGTAACTTAAAACTTTGAAACACCCGATAATGCTAAAATGGCCGGGGCAATTCCTGTTTATAAATTGCTTTTGTTATTTTATTGTACATCACCTTGAGATGATTGCATAATAATAATACATGAAAACCCAATATGCTTGTAAGAACATCACATAATTAAAATAAAAACAGCACCATCAATTTCAGCAGCCAAATTAAAAGCATTCGGGGAGGGGGGGGGAATTAAAAGCAGAAAACTTATTGGGATGTGGCCTGAGTTCAGATGGAGGCCCTCTGCCAAGAAAAGCCCTGCCCCTTGCCTGCTAGCTTAACTGATCCCACAGGTAGATAGGCGTCAAGCAGGGCCATGGAAACCGATCTCAAAGTGTGCAGCGACGAGGGTGAGTGAAGGCAGGGAGGTGCTGCAGCTGCTTGGTTTCCATATCTAGGAAGCGAGATGCACCTTGTTTCGGATCGGGTTGCACTCCCCCTAAAATTCAAGTACCTACTCCGGGAGAACTCTGGGAATTTTCTTTGTCTTTGAAGGTTCAAGGAGCCACAGTGGTTCGGAGAGCCTACAGCTTTCCCTGCTCCTGGATAAACTTCCTGGTTAGCTACTGTGATGAACTCTGTGTGAGGCTATCCTTAAAGATGGTTCAGAGACTTGCTATTCCTATCTGTATTTCTAATCCAGTGCAGTACTTCCACATTAAAAAATAAATCTCTGACTTCCTGCATGACTCTTCTGGTTGTGCATGGATAGCTCATCAGTTCCATGTACATTTTGTAAATGCAATGTATAAATATTTAGACTTACCATAAACATGAGACAGCCTTTATTTATGTGGTCTATTTTAGTACCTGAATTCTATTGTATTCTATTTAATGTATCTCTTCTTCTCCTCAGAGGGCCAAAAACCAAACACTGTAGTTCCTGCAATAAGTGTATTGCGAACTTTGACCATCACTGTAATTGGCTAAATAACTGTGTTGGAAGCCGAAACTACTGGTAAGCTAACAGCAGCTAGCTTTGGAAATATGACTCTAAAATAAAGGCCCTATTTAGGAAGACAGAAGTGAAGCACCCACCCCCATCTCTAGGAACACCTGTACTTTTAAACAATCTATTAGTTTTGCATCCAAAGTATCAAAACTGAAGTGGTTCTATGTACTAAATAAGCATTCCAGAGGATCTAATCCAGTTACCTAAAAAGCTAAGTGTTTGCCCTGAGTAAATAACTTTGATTGCTTCCAAATTGGCACTTTTCAGAGGGAACAACATCCTTTGTTCGCACACTCTTTATGTAGCATCTAGACAACCTATTTGGCAGCTTCTGGCATTTCAATGTCTTCTGTGTTGTCCTCCTGTCTTCTCTGAGCCCTGGTTTGTATATAATTTTTTTAATGAAATGCAGTTGAAGTATAGACATGTAAGGCTCGCGTGCCTTTAATTAAATACTTACTGTTTGTTGCTTCACCACATTTTATTGCTTCTTGTTGAGCATGGCTGGGAGGGTGTGTGTGGAATTAGTGGTGAATAGCCAATTAATTGAATAGCCTCTCTCAATTTCTGTGCCTTTTGGTATCTGGATTCTTCTTATTCTGTTAAATAGCATATTAATGCTGTTTCTCAATAACAATGGAAGGCGGGGGTGGGGTGGACAATGCAATTGGTCAGTAAATCCAGGGGAACAGAAACTGAAATTAGAGTAATTAAGAAAGATTGTTTCGGGCAGGCTTCCTCAAACTCAATCCTCCAGATGTTTTTGGCCTACAACTCCCATGGTCCCTAGCTAGAAGGACTCAGTGGTCAGGGATGATGGGAATTGTAGTCTCAAAACACCTGGAGGGCCGAGGTTGAGGAAGTCTGGTTCAGGGGGTAATTAACAAGCTTTTTATCACTCTATAGGAAAAGCAATGGAATGAGCCGAAACTGCAAGAAATAAACTTTTAAATGGACAGATTTTTTTTTTATTTTTTTTTGCTGAATGGGACTTTTGAGTTAATATTATAAGAGGATGGCATGAGGAAGGATATCAAGTTAGAATAAAGTGCTGTATGTTCCATTTTTATTCCACTTCCAGCTCATTGTAGAAAAGCAATGCCTGAGCAGCACTTAAGGGCTCTAGTGTGGAAGTAACCCGTCCTATTTTTATGAGTTATACAAGAGTAGCCACATCAAAAACACACTCCAAATGTGAATATATCTAAGAGCAGCCCACCTCTATTGAACTCTTTACTCCACACCCTGAAACCTTGGCTTGTTCCCCAGCTGGAGTGTTTTTGCTTTCTGCCTTCAAGCCCTTGGGACATTTTTACTCCATGGCATAGAGGTGCATTAATTAGGTATTAAGAGAGCCAGCAAGATCTTAATCAACTGGACGGAACCTACTTTCAAATACAGCCAAAGTATTGGTTTGCTTTATGAGAAATCAGTTTTAAATCTCCCCCAAGTTTTTATATGCTGATGCTGTACTGCATTTATTATAAATGAGCTGGCTGAGGAAAAGCTCATGAAAGGCTATTCATCCCTTGTGACACAGCTCTGGGAGCTGTGTAAGTCACTCATTGCATGATAATTAATGTCTCCTCTCCTTATGCTAGCTTTCATTTTATTAATGCAAGTATTAATTGAAGGCTTTTATGTTGATGAAGATAGCCCAAAGTGGTCTGATCCAAGGCCCCTACACCGTGGCCACCTCCTTTAACAAGCTAAGCGTTATTGCTCCAATTAATGCACTCCACAGATGGAGAGCAATTGCCTCATGCTAGAAGACATTCAAAGCAGACTTTCATTCTTTCATAGAATCATAGAGTTGGAAGAGACCACAAGGGCCATCGAGTCCAACCACCTGCCAAGCAGGAAACACCATCAGAGCACTCCTGACATATGGTTGTCAAGCCTCTGCTTAAAGACCTCCAAAGGAGGAGACTCCACCACACTCCTTGGCAGCAAATTCCACTGTCAAACAGCTCTTACTGTCAGGAAGTTCTTCCTAATGTTTAGGTGGAATCTTCTTTCTTGTAGTTTGGATCCATTGCTCCGTGTCCGCTTCTCTCGAGCAGCAGAAAACAACCTTTCTCCCTCCTCTATGTGACATCCTTTTATATATTTGAACATGGCTATCATATCACCCCTTAACCTCCTCTTCTCCAGGCTAAACATGCCCAGCTCCCTTAGCCGTTCCTCATAAGGCATCGTTTCCAGGCCTTTGACCATTTTGGTTGCCCTCCTCTGGACACGTTCCAGTTTGTCAGTGTCCTTCTTGAACTGTGGTGCCCAGAACTGGACACAGTACTCTAGGTGAGGTCTGACCAGAGCAGAATACAGTGGCACTATTACTTCCCTTGATCTAGATGCTATACTCCTATTGATGCAGCCCAGAATTGCATTGGCTTTTTTAGCTGCCGCGTCACACTGTTGGCTCATGTCAAGTTTGTGGTCAACCAAGACTCCTAGATCCTTTTCACATGTACTGCTCTCAAGCCAGGTGTCCCCCATCTTGTATTTGTGCCTCTCATTTTTTTTGCCCAAGTGCAATTTCTCCCTGTTAACCTTTCTTTGAAAGGCTGTTGGTCTCAGTTTCTTCATTTATTGGCTTTCAGGCTGTCTGGACCACAAAGTGGTGGCGGTGGGGGAATTGTATAGAAGGGACAATTTCCTAGATGCCAAAATCCAAGTTTGGGATAAGTATTCCTTGGTGAAAGAACCCCAGCACACAATATGTAGCAAAGTAAAGTATGGAAATATACAGGGACGCGGACTTAGAAAAAATATTGGGGGGGGGCCCGGGAAAGCTCATGAATAATAAATAAGCTCATGAATATGCAAATAAAGTGGCTCCGGCCCTAAATAGGGCAAGCCACGCCCCCCCAGCCAGCCGATTGGCTGGCTGGGAGGTGTGGCCAGTCGGGATTCCCCTGTTCTCGCGGGATTTCCGGCAGTGCCTCCGATTAGGGCGCGCGGCTGGCTGGCTGGCGAAGGAGCAGGTGAGGAGGAGGCGGGGGACGGCGGCGGCGCTCTGCTGGAAGGGCGCCCGCCCGAGATTATTGGGGGGGCTGAGCCCCCCCCAAATTTTTTTGAGGGGGCTCGAGCCCCCTCAAGCCCCATGGAGTCGGCGCCTATGGAAATATAGGTTGTTAGACCTTTAAAATATGCCTTTTCAAGTAAGTGCCAATGTTTCCTCCTTCCCCTAGCATAGAAAAAGGCGTTTGATAAGTTAAAAATGGTTTACTTACAAACTCTCCAAAAGTCAGATTAATCTGCTTTTCCATGCAGCAGCCAGAAAAAGTTGTACAGGCAGTAAAACTTAGCTTACTTGCACAGTGGTGAAAGTTCTTAAATTATTGGTATAGCAACTCAAGAGCGGCTTGTGAGAGCCATGCGGTCTGAGCTGGAGCAATCAACTAAATCTCTTGGGAACTACTCTCGGGAGGAGAACAACGGCTTGAATACCTAGTTCCTCCCAAGGTGAGGGGGAGGGACCTAGGCTAAACCTGGCAGCACAGTTTATTCTGTGTTATTAATCTCTTCATGCATTAGACTTAAGCATGTCAGTTATATGAGACTGGTTATCCCACAAATGCTAGGTGGTGTGGGGATCACTAGTGGCAGCCCCTCTAGCCGTTTCTCCTGAACACCCTAACACCTCCCCTCTGTTGGCTGACAAAGCTGTGTGTGCCCTATTATCTTCTCACCAGCCTCTAAGCTGGTCTGCTGCCACCAGGTGCACCAAAGGACACTGCCCTGTTGAAGTAAGAGTCTTTTCTACATGGAATGAGAGGTGCAATCTGCTACTGTGTCCAGGGTAGCAAAATATTGTGGGCTGGCTCTCCTGTCCACAATCTGCCCTTCCAATTCCCTGTTCAAAATGATGTCTGTCCAATACTGCTGGCTTTCCTCACTGATATTTGATTAAATCCTAATCTGCTCATTCCCTAGGAATTTGGGAATTTGAAAGGTGTCACAGCATCATACTTTCTCCATGGGGAGGGCCAACAGAGATGAGAAGGCTAATAGCTACTTCAGCATTTTGGGCAAACTGTGCTGCGGCAAAATTGAGGGCCAAGCTAAGATTGTTAGTGAGGTCAGTCACACAGGCCAGCTGCAGAACCTTTTTTGGAGAAGCATAGGTATAGGGAGCAGCATCCTGAGCCAAAATCGGTTGGTTTTGTATACTTCCAGCTGCGACAACTGGCCCCGTGTGCCTCCAGATAACCCTTTCTGCTTAGATATCTATCCCACAGAATCCAGAGCAGAGTATTCTGGAACATGTTCTCTTGGGAACTGGACGTCCCTGTTCTAGTCAAAATAAAAAAAATCCTTCCAGTAGCACCTTAAAGACCAACTAAGTTAGATCTTGGTATGAGCTTTCGTGTGCATGCACGCTTCTTCAGATACACTGAAACAGAAGTTGCGATGACTAAGCCATTCTTCACCTTCTCACCCCTTGCCTTTTCCTGTAAGACCTATTGCAGTCGTTAAGAGTCGTCAACAGGCTCATCTCAGCTATCTGCCAATCTCCCATTCCCACCACCCTTCTGAGTAATACCCCTCCCCACCGTCTCACTATATAGAAGGATCTGGCAACTTCTGTTTCAGTGTATCTGAAGAAGTGTGCATGCACACGAAAGCTCATACCAAGAACTAACTTAGTTGGTCTTTAAGGTGCTACTGGAAGGAATTTTTTTATTTTGACTATGGCAGACCAACACAGCTACCTATCTGTAACTGGTCCCTGTTCTAGGGCATTAATTTAGATGGATCACTAGGCCAAGCTCTTGGGCCTTGCTGTTGCCCTGCTTGGACTGATAGTACAATCTGAAACACACTCGCCACTTCTCTGCAGCTGCACATTTGTGGGAGAAGAGTTGGTAGTCATGGGCAAGCTATCTTTCAGGAGAGCTTGTTTGTTCATGGAGGAACCTCTGGTAAGTTTCTAAAAAATTGCAGAGTTCTCTGGAACACAGTATGAAAATCATTCCTGAGCATGGATGGGGAACCCCAGGCTTGCAGGCCTCATTAGGTCTCCCAGGGACCCTAGTTTGGCCCACGAGGCCGTTTCCCCCCAGCCAGAACCCTGGATGTCATGACGTAAAGCTACAGCTGCAAAGGAACAAGCAGAAACCTTAGGATGGGCTCCCAGGTGTTCATCTACATGAGACCTGCACTCAGCAGCACCTTTTAAATCCATCAAGGGTTAAAATCTAATGGAGGATTCCACTGTTAAACTAGCCAGGCAACTTTCTTGGTCAGTTAATGGCACTGTCTTCTGTCATTAGTATAACAAGGGAGGTTGCTTTGGCCTGAAGACAAATGGGTGGGCTCTCCTCCCTCACTTGGTGAGAAAGATAAAAGCCAGAGTTGTGTGTGCAGCTGGCATAGAAGCAGAGAGACAGAGCCATGCTTGACTTCTGCTGGAATCCAAGGCTGTGACTGGATGAGAGAAGCAGGACTTTCTCGGGTGCTAATGCTCCATTGTAGTCTCAGGTTGTATATGTGTGCAAATGACCCAACTATCACAAAGTCTCTGTTGTTCCTCATTACAAGGAAACCAAACCCTGGATAAGCACTGAAACCCACGGAGTCTCACACCTCTCAGAGATTGGGGTGGCGTGAAAAAATACAATTAAATACATACATTCAATTTGTAATTGTACAGCCTTCCACAGATTATGGCTAACTGGAATCTTTCTGTTAACGTGTTCATAGGTTTTTCTTCAATGCGATTGCTTCTGCTGCTCTTGGAATCCTTCTGCTGATTATGGTGATGATATATGTCTTCATCCAGTATTTCGTGGACCCAGAACGGCTCCGCACATCTCCCCAGTTTGAAAGTATTGTTCCACTGACTTAAAAAAACTTTTTACACCAATGTGACCTAGTAGTACTTTTTCAAGGTAGTGCCTATGGTTTCTTAAACAGAAAGGGGTGGTCATTAAGAGGGAAAACAAGCTCATGATTGGTATAGTACTGACTAGACAGGCATTTGAGCAATGTCTTTCTCTCAACCAAAATTTGTATATGCAAACATTAGGGTTCATTTGTACAACTATTGTAATTTTGAGGGTGGCCACACAAAGTGGTATAAACATGTACTTGTTCTTTTCAAAATATAATAAAGTAAGACCCCAGTTGAGAGGACTTTCACAAGACTAATTCACCAGGTAGGAAGGAAGATATCATTGAGGTGGGAAGGTTTTCATCTGTGAATTTGTCAATTCCTATTTTAAAGCCATCTAGGTTGGTGGCTGTCACTGCCTATAGCCACCCTGTATGCAAGATTTCTTAGTGCAGGCAACACTGCCAAATGGTTCACATCAATGCAACATATTATAATGTTACTACTGTCTGAAATCTGGAAATATTTTATGAGAGATTCACCATGTACTTCCATTAGATTCCAGTTTTAATGTTATAAATTTCTGAGTTTGTTAGAAATTTCCAATAACAAAGGATATAAGTTTGTAATTATGTTTTCATTAGTAAAACTGCCCAGAGTGGCTGGGGAAACCCAGCCAGATGGACAGGGTAGAAATAATAAATAGTATAGTAAGTAAGAAGAGTAGTACTGTATAGAAAAAAGTGAAAAAATTTCATGCAATATTCTTTGCTGAATTTTATTGTGTTATTATCTTCCTGAGTGGGTCATGGAAACTGCTATTCTGAATGATGGTTTTTGTATAGGGCAGAGTGGATGAATTTATGGAACCAAGAGGGCGGTAGCCCAGAAAACCTTGGGAACCACTGCTTTAAAAGTGTGTTTCAGTCAATATTTCTTTATTCACTGATATCTGGCTGTTTGACCGGCGTAGACCCTTCGGGAACAGTTTCGAAAGTCCTGCCATAGTATTAGTACAAAAGGGAACATCATTCATTTCATAATTGAAACCAGAATAAAATTACTTCTCCCCATTATTTTTTCTCCAATAGGTGTCACTAGAAATGGCACCTGGCTGGTCTTTCTTCCTGTTGCTCCAGTAGAGACGACAGCAGCTGGCATCCTGAGTGTAGCAATATTAACTGTGGTTTTGGGATCTGCTTCTTTCTTGCTGCTTGGACATTTGTTGACGTTTCATCTTTACCTCTGTAAGTAAAACAATTCTGAAAAACACAGGGTAAGGGAGTGCAAATGAAGGGCTCAGTTTATGCAAAAGACAGGCTTTTGTCCCCAATCTTAATGGTGCCCTGAGGGTACACTATTTTCTCACTAAAGGGAATGATGGTCAAAGAGAATGTGAAAGCTCACTGAATTTGCTGACACCCCTCTAAGCTGCAAAGCTTTAGGGATTTATAGTTTTTAAATCTTAAAAAAGCACAAACTTCCATGTACATAGTGAATAAAAAGATGAACACGTATGAATACATGACTCGACATCGATTCAGGCTGTCTACCATTTCTCGAGAAACAAGCACAGAGGGAACATCAGATACAACACACACAGTGGACTCTTTACAGGTAAGATCTTCTGTCCTCCTTAGATTTGCCTTTCTGTAGCATACCTGCTTCTAGTATATATTCATCTGGAAGATCAAACGTGTAGCCCTATTCAGGTGTTTGCCTGAATATGTGTGAATGAAATGTGCGGGGGAGGCAGATGTGTGCATGAAAGCCCCACCTCCAACATCTGCACATGCCAGTTCCATTTGAAACCTTCCCACATTGAGAGTGATCTGAAAGAACACACTTAGAAACCTCCCCATGATCAGGAACCATATATTTTCAGGGTTCCCAAATCACAATGAGGATTTTGAGGTCTCCTGAATGTCCTTAGAATCCCCCTTCAGTAGGGGTGCTGACTTGGGCCCCAGATTATATGTGCCCAATGGTGCCCACGACAGAACAAGACACCCTCTGTGAGAAGCTTAGGTTCTGTTTAGGTGGAGGAGGGGGGGTCCCAGTGCTGTGGCCTCCTCCCCATGCTGCTGAACTCGCTTGGCCGTTCCACTTGCCTTGACACTTTGCCCGCTGGGGCTCACGGTAGGCCATGGAGCTGGCTCCTCTTGTTCAATTTATAGGCGGGGAAAGGGTTAAGCCCTCTTTTTCCAACGCCTTGATGCAAACGGCACCACCGCTGGGTATGTTCAATGCTTTGAAGCTATGAAACATTCATTTCATGGGTATCCTGGCTGATTTCCAGTTTGGCCTTTAATCTTTCAGCTTTTGCCGTGTGAATTCTAGACAACATTTAGAACCCCTCTTTAGCACGCATTTAAACTTAAATCATAAAAAGTAGTTTCTATCCGGCACAGGAGCAATCCTCTTACAGGTCTGTGTTCACATTCTTAGGATGTAACTGAAGTAAGAAAACCAGACGAAGTAGCACCCTCCTCTATATCAGGGTAAGTTAACAGATACATGGTTATCATTTTACTGAGCCCAGTGTCCAATGAGCAAGTGAAAATTATTGCAACCAGAAAGAAGAAATCGGGTTTATTTAGGAATTTGCCTTTCATCAAACACCAGGTAAAGAAAACCATAGTAATAACTGCTGCATACACCTGTTTTCCATAGAAAATATTCTGACTCAGGCCTGATTCATATGTAACACAAACCATGGTTCTGGGCTCAGACAAAACGCTAAGCAAACCCAGCTTAGGTTTGGGAAGTGTTAAGGCAGGAGGACTGAGGAGAAGAGAAGAGCTTTGATTTTTCCTTTGAGCATCTGCATGCCTGCCCATCCATTCTTAGCCATAGTTTGGCTTAGTGTTTTATGAAAACTGGCCAGTGGGTTATTTCTGTTCCAATTAAAATCCTCTCAAGCTTCAACTGCTTAGTAGAAAACACAGCCATTATATATGACTGACAGGTTGTGACCTTAATGTAAGTAATCCATCTTGGAGTTCATTGCTCAAAACACAAATCAATTAGGGGCAGATGAGAGCCAATTTTTTTCTGGAAACGGAACGACAGAAATATCAATCTGATAAAAAAATTCCTTCCAGTAGCACCTTAAAGACCAACTAAGTTAGTTCTTGGTATGAGCTTTCGTGTGCATGCACACTTCTTCAGATACCACATGCACACGAAAGCTCATACCAAGAACTAACTTAGTTGGTCTTTAAGGTGCTACTGGAAGGAATTTTTTTATTTTGACTATGGCAGACCAACACGGCTACCTATCTGTAACATCAATCTGATAGTCCTTCTACCATCACCATAAGGTTGGCATACTTTAGTTGGGAGACTATGCACTCCCAACAGGAATTAAAACAAGGCATAATGTGGACACACCACCAAAATGCCAAACAGCATGGTGTACCAACCATGTCCCCTCATTAGCCATATACAGAAGAGGTCAACCCATGCCTGGTGATGGGCAAATACTTCCATGGTGAGGCAACTCCATCACAGTCCATAGATATAAGGATGCAACAACACCATCAACTTGTATGGATGCTTGAGTCTCCTTATCCCGCACACACAGTCTGCAAAGAACAAACCTTTAGACACCCACACAGCCACAGCTCATTTCAAAGAAGCATGTATGAAAAATTCTAGGAGAAGTTTTAAGTCCTGCCGGAGAGTCAGTGTCCCTGTGGATGGGAGGAACTTTCCTCCCAGAAAAGGGAAGGTGCAGGTGAGACCATAATTATATCTTCACAGAACCACTGCAGTAGCTCAGAATTAAACAGTGCTGAGACAGGAAGCTGGAGGAAGGGGTTTTAGGTCACACCAGGGAGAAGATGTGGTTGTTTTTAAAATATCCATTTCTCACAAGTTTTGCATAGTTCTGGAAGTCTGCATGCAAACCAGCTGGAATAATTTCAGAAGGCTGCACACGGTCTATTGGCTTGGTTGCTGCATATGCTCATAAGATGCCATCTCTACCCAAAGCATACCTGCAAGGGAATAACTTAAGTCTTTAATTTTGCTTTGCTCCCTAGAACTCATGCCAATTAACTGCACTTGATCAGGAACAGCAGGCTTCCTCAGAGACGGCATGTGTAGCATTTCCAGAAGATTGCTGTGTTTCATCGATGTGAAATGACCATTGTATGCACTTGATTCAGCATAGCTAAAGGGAAAGGTGGAATGCCAGTTCCTGCTCTCAGCTGGGTCAAAACTGGACACTGAAATCACAAGAGGAGATGTTCCCTTCCTTATCCAAATCAGCATGCTTCTTTTGTCTCCGAGAAGGGGCTATTATGTGGAAGGCTGTGGCCAGTCAAAAGACCACATGTAAAGAACATGGTGGACTTAGAGGATGCGCCAGGCCATACTTCTAGACGAGGTCTGTGTGTACAGAACTGATGAAATTTTGGTCTGGAAGTTCTCCATTCTATGATAATGAAGGGCTTGAAGTGTTTTTCATCAGCTGGCAATGCATTATATGAAGACCAGCTGATAACAGCTAAGGAGGAGAGGGTGAGGGTAGGCAGAGGGTGGCTGGATAGGATTTCAGTGACAGGAATCATTTTGAGGCCCATGCTGATGACCAATGTGTCTCCCAACTCGTCTCTATTTAATTGGAGCAGCATGTGTTTCCTGAAGTTGTACTTCAAGTGTGAATAATCTCAGCTGAAGAGCCAGCAGATATCCACAAGGCAAGAGTAGCCGTTCACAGGTTCTTCCTTGCACAGAACCAGTAACAGCTACTGTTGAATGCATTTGAGAGTCTCTCCCTAGTAAATGGGAAGCTAGCAAATGGGTAGCAAAATATGTAGCAGATCACAGGATATAGAGAAGATAGCTTGGAGGGTAATCATTTGACATTGCCAAAAAGAGAAGTAAGTCTTAGAGTCAAAAGTATCCTCCACGTGGCATTGGGAAGGCTCCCATAAATTAGACTGATTTCCCCAAAAGTGTCACCACAGAAAGTCCTGCTTATTAATGCCAGTTGGAAAATACTTTCCTTTTTGTCTCTACGCTGAAAACCAGTTTTTTTTAAAATAGAAAATGGATTGTGTATTTGATCCTTTTTTAAAATGCTATTTCTTATATGTTTTTGTGGCATTACAGGAACATTTTAATAAACTCCCCCATAACACAATGCAAGAGTCTATCCTAGTTACATATGTAAGATTGGGTTTATTTGACTAAAAATTACAGAGGTTGATTCTCATTTGCACTTTACATGGGGGAGCGATCCTTTAGATTGGAAAGTTTTCTAGGTTTTTAATATGTGTACGATGAAAGGAAAATGTTATTGAATGAAATGTACTTGTTTTTTAATCCTCATTCTTTTCATAAAAAGCATTAAAGATAATAAAATTATTATTTTAAAATTGCCTTTTAAATAGGGGGAGGAATATCGTCTATGAAATATTGGTGGCATATAAGGCAATTGTGTCATAAAGAGCCTAACACTAGGCTGCTTCATTCTGGAGATAAAGGTTGGAAAGCACATTTCTGAAAAATGAAACTCACCCAAAGCTTATATTAAAAGAAACACAGGAAATTAATTGTACAAGTGCACGATGAAGAATAACTAGCCAAGCGGCATTGATTCTGACCCTGTGGAGTTAGCAGCCACCAGTTCTACGTGGCTGCTCTCAGTCTCTGGGAGCTTGCGACCAAGAACATGCGATCAGGGCTAGTAAACGGGCTTTTGCGAGGGTGTTTAGTGAGCTGGTTTGAGGGGAAGCCTGGAGTGCTAGGACACAAGTGTATGCAGGAGCAAGAGACCTGGGCAGTGACTTGGAACACCTGTGCCATGTTTGTTTTCCTGCCTGAGGGTGTATGAAGTTACACCTGCAGCAAATGTAAGCTGGTTGCCTTGCTGGAAGAGAAGGTTCAGCAACCTGAGGCCCACCTCTCCAGGCGTAGAGTCATCAGAGGAAGATATTCGAGATGGAGCAAAGCAGACTGTCCTGGATTAGTGATACTGTGGGGGTTAAGGCACCCTTAGAGAGGAGGAAGATCACTAAATGCAGGAAGCAAACCCCTGGAGGAATGTGACACACAGAAGCAGGACTGTCAAGAAACGTGTTGTGTCTTTCGGGCGGTACAACTGATTCCAGGCCCTCCCCTTGGACCCTTAATTCTGGGCCACAGGAACAAGGACAGCAGTTGCAGGTCTCAGAACATACACAGATGGCTAGAGAAGGAGCAGTATATAGAAGGATTCCATCCACTGCCCAGAGGAGGATGTGATGTGTTGTGGTGGCAAGTGACTGCTCTACTGATGAGACAGAGGTTGCAGTGTGCAGGTGTAACAAGACGCCCCAGGAGGTGTGCTGTCTTCCAGTTGCAAAGATTCAAGATGTGACAGAGAAGTTACCAAGTCTTATAAAGCCCATCGACCATTACACCTCCCTCCCTCCCTTGTATCCCATGTGGGTACAAATGATACCACCAGACGCAGCCTTCAGCATATATGGGACTATGAGACTATGGGTAGGAAGTCCTGTTGAGTGATGGCCCTCAACAGGATGACCCAGGAAGAAAGAGGAAGATACTGGAAGTAAGACAGGAGGGCCTGGCGTGCTCTGGTCCACGGGGTCACGAAGAGTCGGACACGACTAAACGACTAAACAACAAAAACAACTGGCTGTGCAGATGGTGTTGGGGAAATATTGGCTTCTTTGACCATGGTTCTCACTTCCATGAAGAAAGACTTCTGGCAAGAGATGGGTTGCACCTCCTAGAGGTTGGCAAGAATGTGGATTAAATTAGGATTAAATTTAGGTTTGTTTCATAATCAAATGCCCAGCCGAATGCTATTTTCTCCCATCAACTTGTTCTAATCAGATAGTTGAGGGGCAGAGTCCTTTGCCCCATTGTCAAGAACAGGAAGACTTTGCAGAGGGTAACTATGCAACTCAGTCATAACTTTTGATAACAGCAGCCTAGCAACTGGGATTTATAAACAGCAGCTGGAAAACACATTTCTTTCACCATTTTGCTGAATTATTTGTTTTTAAGGCAGGGAACCTGGCACTCATTTTACATGTTTGTTTTTAAAAACACGAATGTCTTTCTCAAAAGCTGATAATACAAATATTCAAATGTGAATGGGGAACTTAATCTTGGAGGTTTGCCCTGTGCAGATGTTGAGGGAAAACACAGAGCTTTATCTTCTCGGGAGGAGGAATGATCTCAACGGTAGCTGTGTTTAACAAAGAGATCTATAATGACCAGTAAACATAATCCAAACAATTGAATAACTGAACAGGGAAACTTTTCAGGGGAGGAAAAGACATAGGCTTTCAAATCTGTTAATTTCCCCCTCCCTTCTTTGGAATCTAGTGGTTTGGCCAAAGACAAAACTGAATTTTGCAATTAGCAAAAGCAATCAGGAAAAAACCTAAATAATAATTAGTATGCAAACATTTGTATCGCCACCATGATGTTTATGCTTGCCAGTTCCCAGACTGAAAGTTGGAAATCTGTCAGGCTGGGCTGCTACACTGCCCCCCCAGTGTTGCCTGCCTCAAGTTCTGAATTTTTTAAAACCAGAAGATTATGCAGCTGAAGTCTACAGAGAACTAGAGAAGTCTGCTAGGGTTCCTGAGCAAAGTGACTATTCACAGAAAAGGAACATAAGCCCTTTTGCTAAATAAGTGTAAGAGCTGGTGTAGCATACTGGCTAGGAGGCCAAAGATGCAATAACCCCACTTATTCAGGAGTAATTCTCACTGAATTCAATATGGTTCACTTCTGAGTAGAAATGGTTAAGATTGGGCTATACATACATGAATCAGAAAGTCCTTCATTCAAATATCTCTTTGGCCACACACTCACTCGATTGCCTTAGGCCAGAGGTTTTCAATTTTTTGAATCCACGGCTTGCCTGCAGAACTTGCAGCCTCTCACCCTTTTTCAAACAGCCTCCCTTGTGGAGTGTTCCCTCAGTCTCTCTCCTCTCCCCTCTCCTTGGGAGTCCTCTGGGCAGCCGCAACTGCCACCCCTGGTCTCTCAGCTGCCCCCTCCGCCCCAAAGAGAGGTGACTTCTCACACTGCCCCACAGAGGCCTGGGAAGCACCCCCTGGCCAGCCCCAGAGGCATCATTCCTCTGGGGGGGCTTATAGCCAGAGCTGCTGCAACAAACAGCCATGCAAGCCTTTGGGAGGCAGAGATGCAAGAGGAAATCAGAGGAGGGAGGAAAGGAAAGAGGGTCAGAGGCCAGTGTTCCCCGCAGCACCCCCGACTATCATTCAAGGCACCTAAGGGTGCCATGGCACACTGGTTGAAAACCACTGCTTTAGGCACACTACTCTTCCTGTCTGCATTATGGGGCTAATGCTAGTCAATCTGGCAGAGTTGTTGCAATGATTGATGCTACAAGGTAATGTATATTACATGCTTTGAACATTCAAAAGCACTATACAAATGTTGTGCATTTTTGTACTGCTAATATTGTATACCAGTTCAAATGGAGCTAATTAAACCTTGAATGTGCCATTGTAATCAGAGCAAAATGAAATACAATCCATCCTGCCCTTTCTTACTCTTTTTGATTGGGTGATATCCAGTACTGTATGAGTGGAATTCCCTTCCTATCCTCCTACCTGTAGCCTTTTGCCCTGCCTTCATCAGGGCGTCCCACCTTTACCTGCTACACACCTGGCATTTTATGCATTATCCTACTTGTGTAGGGCAAGTGAATGTGGCCTGGGATGGATTCATGGAGCAAATTATGACTTTGGACAGGACTAATTCAGTCCACAGGGTGGCTTTGCCACACTGCTGCCTGGGATATGCCTTGGAAACTGTATATCTGGATTAAGGAGGCAATAAAATGGGACACCATTTTGATAAACACCATGCTCGTGCAGTAGCCACACTGAAGGCACATAAACTGTCACATGGAAGAACCCACAGATAGTTATCAAGTGTTAACTGGTTTAAATTGGCTCCTGATAAATGAAGTAAGCAGCAGCAAACAGCAGTGGCGTAGCGTGGGGGGTGCAGGGGGGGCCAGCCGCACCGAGCGCAACATCTGGGGGTTAGGGTTAGGGGGCGCAAATCCATGGGTTAGGGGGCGCAAATTAATTGCCTTGCCCCGGGTGCTGACAACCTACGCTACGCCACTGGCAAACAGGCCTCCATCACCCAGCAGGTGAGCCAGTTTAGAATGCAATGGGTCTTTTGCTGGTCCAGCTCTGCCCACTCCCCAACTTGTTTAAGTGGTTTATACAGTGGTACCTCGGGTTACAGACGCTTCAGGTTACAGACTCCGCTAACCCAGAAATAGTACCTTGGGTTAAGAACTTTGCTTCAGGATGAGAACAGAAATCGTGTTCCAGCGGCGCGGCGGCAGCAGGAGGCCCCATTAGTTAAAGTGGTGCTTCAGGCTAAGAACAGTTTCAGGTTAAGTACGGACCTCCGGAACAAATTGAGTACGTAACCAGAGGTACCACTGTATTGGCTTCTGTTTGTGGGGATGCCCCCAACAGTAGCTTCTACCCACCATTCCAAGAACTGCAGCAAGGAGGGACAACTCTATCTCATCCAAACCCCTTCCAGCATTTGCTCTCCCCATTAAAAAACTGATTAAAACTGCTTCACTTCAGATGGGACAGAATCCTAGCTTCCTTTTTGGGGGTGGGCGGGGGGTCCTGTGGTCACTGATGATAGCAATTTTGTATCAGTTGTCTCCCCCTTGTTGCTGAGGATTATATTGTAAACTGCCCCATGGATGAAGAGCAATATATAAATTAAATATGTAACTAAATAAAATAAGATTGCTCTTCAGTTCCGTGTACAGGAGGCTCCCTGTTTTATACATATGCAAAACTGCATCTGTCTTGATGTCTTCACAATAGCTAGTGCCAACAACTGGGCAAAAAGCATTCTGCTTAGGATAACTCCCATGAATTTTTATATATTTCAGAAGTGTTGGTAAGTAAATAGTAAGCAGAGCATGCATTATGGATGAGCTTCATTAACGTTTTCGAATCCCAATGGATCCCAGTGAATTGCGCCATTAACAGATGAGTCACAGCAGGTATGGGAAACACTGATCAGATTTTTGTTTGTTTTAGTGTTCTCACTTTGTATTTTTATGTTGTGAACCACCTTTTGATCTTTGGATGAAGGATGGTGTAACAAACAAGCAAACATATACTGTAGGTACAGGCAATGCCGTTTTCATGCCAAGCAGGGAAATTGGCATTACTTCAGGGAAAAGTGAATACTGGCTTATAGAAAGTAGGCATCGTGGCCTTACCAGTGCCATGAATGAAATTATGTTTTTAATTTTGCCCTGTTTCCAGGAGGAAAACACTAAATCATGTAAAGCCTGACTCCTCCCACCCCACCACACATCACTGGGTACCCTTGTTAAAAAGGTAGAAGTGATTCCGGCAAGGATTCACAGGACACAGTTTTTTACTTTTTGTAGAGAGGTCCCAACTGGTGGCTACTTACCCATTTCCTGCCCCCTTTCCCACCTGTGTTGATGGCAGATTAAAAACCATGTTCAATTGGTTTTACAAAGTCAATAAAAGTACACCATGTTGCATAGAACCTATAAATCCCCCCCCGCCCCCCACTCGGGACGTTCGCTGTTTGTCTGAACAAATTAAGTGTTTTACAATGTTGCATTCCTGCAACCTGAGAGATTTCCACTTTTTTGCTACCACTAACTCAGCTGCTGTTAGCAAGTGTAAGAGAAGATCTTTCTTGCTTGAATATCGACTCTGCGGAGTAAAGATAAGATAAGAGGGGCGCTTTTGGGTCATCAGGCTGGTTTTGCGGGGTGGAACTTCCCTCCAAAGGGGGTAAATTCGGGGCTGCGCCACCTCGCAGGAAAAAGCCAACACCCAGGTGAAGGCTATGCGCTCGTGCGGTATGCCAGTGGCGTAGCGTGGGTTGTCAGCACCCGGGGCAAGGCAAGTAATTTGCGCCCCCTAACCTCCAGATGTTGCGCCCGGTGCGGCCGGCCCCCCCTGCACCCCCCACGCTACGCCACTGCGCTAGGCAGGTATGCATGTGTATGTAGTCTACCGCCCTATACGCCTAGATCTCGGGGCGGTTCAGGACATAAAATGACAATATGAAAAGCACCCCCAAACCTTCTTGGGCCTCATTGCTGGAGAGGCTGGAGGCGCTCCGGGACGCAGCCCCCTGCTGCCCGCGTGGAGCGCGCTCCGGGCCGAGCTCCCCTGCCCGGCGGGGGCCGCGGGAGGGCGCGCCGAGCAGGGGCCACGGCAGCAGGCGCCTGGCTGGGCGGAGTCCCGCGTCCGGCCCCTCGACGGCCCTTCGCCAATGCCGGGCGCGCAGGGCGGAGCCGGCCGGCCGCCTCAGAGCCGCGCTCGCCGCGCCTCGCTCAGCCGCCGCCGCCGCGGACGCTGCTTCTTCTGCTGGGGGCTCCGCGCGCCCGAGTCCGGGGCCGAGAGGGGGCAGGCAGCGCGGACGGGCAGGAGCCGAGCGGGGAGGTAAGCGGGTCGAGGAGCGGGGCTTGGCGGGGCTGCGCGCCTCAGGCAGCGCCGCCTTCCCAGGAGCGCCCGCCAGTTCCGGGTCCCCGGTGGCCTTTTTTGGGCTGCGGCGGCGGCCAGGCAGCCGCCCCCCCCGAGCTCCGCGCCCGCCCGCCCGCTGAAGGCTGCCGAGTCAGACCGGGCGGGAGGGAGAGGCGCCGGCAGCCCCAGCGCGCGCGGGTTGCGCCGGCTCCTGCTGCCTCTGGGCGCCCGCTGCTGGCTGGCCGCCTCCCGGGCTGCAAAGCGAAAGCGCAGAGGCGGGAGACGGCGCTTTCCTCCTGCTGAAGTTGGCGTCTAAACATTGCCGGGCTTTGCCTCTGACCGCCCTCTTCGAGGAGAGATCCCGGTTGCCTGCTCGCTGCTGCTGCTGTGTTTGCCGCCCTCCCGGCCCCGGGCGAAAGGCTCTCGGAGCTGGTGGAGCGGTCGAAACCAACAGGCGCCTGCACGCGAGGAGAGAGATGGCATTCTTTGAAATTGCAGGAGCCTTCTTGCAATTAAAGGGACGGGTCCCTGTGGACCTCCTGCTCGGAGACGTGCACCCTTCTGCTCTAATAGATCTTGCTTTAAAAAACCGACTCCCTTTCTGTCCCTCAACCCCAGAGAAATCTGAAAGATTTTGCTGGCAAATAAACAGCCTCTTCCTGCAAACAGAAGCTGCGCACATACACGAGGGGGGTGGATGGTGCCGCCTGGGGGGGGATGTGTGGATGTGATGGGGGAATCTTTAGGTTCTTCCTAGTTATGGCTTCTAGATTTTTCTGGTGTTTTTCTAGGTGCTTCTGTGTTACGTAATAGATCTTGAAAACTGGAGTCTGTGTCAGACTCGCTGAGGACCCCTTCTCTTTGCCCTTCCATTGCAGTGTTTATCTTTCATTTTCTGGGGAAGAAGGTTCCTGAGAAGCGGTTGTCAAGCGATAGCTGGGTGGCAGCAACAGCAGCAGCAACTGAGGATCCTTATGCATGTGTTTCACAAGGGAGAATAAATTATGCACCTTCCCTGGAGGTAGCAGGTGCAATGGAAATGATTCGCACTGGATCCTTCGGTTCCACTTTCTGATTTCATTCCCGCCAGAGGGAGAGCAATATTTACTCATTTCCTCATCATGTTGCTGTCTGTGCACAGCGCCTGATCTGGGCTGCAATCCTCAGACCTGGCCATTTCAGAGCAAGCCCCTTGCATCAGTCAGGAAGATTGCAGAGAGAGGGAGCTGGAGGGCTGGGACAAAGCCCCAAAGCACAGGGGCTCAGGTGGTCTTGTGTCCTCTGCAGGGGGGAGAGGCAAGATCTGTTGGCACACAATCCCTGAGGACCCTTCCCTGAATTTGCCGCTTTCATTCTTTTACAGCCTTTTGATTTACACAAGTCAATAGAAGGGAAAGGCAGGCAGTCAGGATTCTACCTTTATACAGTAACACCCCCCCTTCTGCCTTCTAGTTGGCTAACCAGTGAGGACAAAAGCACTGAGGTGACTGGAACTATATCTTTGTAAATAACTGTAAAGGGTAAATATATCTTGTGTTTTGATGTGTCATGCCCTATCTCGGTGTTCAGAACCACACCACAGGAAGTGTGTGAGGGGGGGCTGCGCATGTCTGCACTGTGTCCCAGCAACCCCCTCCCCCCAAAGTGCTCTCTGTGTCTTCAGTTGGGTCTGACCCTCTTGACTTGGAGGCTCTTTGTACAAGTAAAATAAACGATGGCTTGTTGCGGTTATCTGGGTGCTAAGGAGAGCCACTCTGCACAAGCTCAGAATCTCTATTATTTCAGGACAGTTGCAGCACTGGAAAACCTCTGGAGATTAGATTATTTTTATTCTGCCTGTTACAGTTTTGGCCTGGTGCTTGCTAAGGTGGCGAAACCTGTGCCTGAAGGGTACCATTTTATAGTGTAGGTGGAGGCTTGTTAGAAGGAATGCATCATCTACACATAGAAAACTGGTATATCAAGGAGAAGACTAGCCTAGAGCCCTTCTCTCATTGGCATGTTGGTTTTCTGTGTGCTTTTAACCACCTGCTTGGTTTGTTCATAGGGAAAGAAGAGCAGTTTCTCAGAACCTTGTAAAATTTAAAACTTTGCAATCAATGAATCTATTACTAGGGAGATTTAAGTAACCAAAATTACATTCTTATGCCATTTCCATATGATCTTAATACAGATTAGTTTTTGTCTACATGGACAAAGTGGTTCCTCCACTCTTTCAAATGACACTCAAGTGTGGTAGTTCTGAGTTCTATTGTCTATTGTGTCCGGAGACAATAGTTATTTCAGAGATCTGAAGAGTGATCTAAGACAGGCATCATTGCCAATGGCGTGCATGCTCATCCCACTGTAATGTCTCTTCATAGGTTTGTAACTTTTGGGGGGTATTTCAGAAACCTACAAACTCTTTTTAACCAGAGACAACACTGGGTGCTTCCATGCCTGCCTTTCATGTGAAATTGCTATATGTACTAACTTTTAATGAAGTATCCCATGAAGCCTTCATGCAATCATGGTCTTCCTGCATTTCCCCATGGTGCTTCCACCTTTTCCCAGGCAGAAGAAGGTCTTCCTTTTCCCAGAATGGAAGAGCTTGTGCTGTCTACACAGTTCTGGATGCCTTCAGTGTTACTCTTCCATATTTTTAGGGGGGGGTGACACATCCAGAAAGGGGGCTTATTGCTGCTCAGCACACATTCATAATAGGATTTCTGGCAGGTGCCATTTCATGACCTTATCTAACTAGGCCTAAACGCATGCCTCTCTGGTCTTTTTAAATGAATGAGAAAAACCGTAATGCCTTCACATTACGGTAGTGCACTTGTGTATGTGAGTTTATTGTGGGTTTGTTGCTACTCATACTTGCAATTTAGTTTTTGCAGCATCTCTATGATGTCCTGCTCATAAAAACACCACCCCACATCTCCTCCCTTTAATTCGGATTTATCATTTCTGCCAGTTGTTTTACTTAAATGTATTAGATATTCCTCAGATTTCAATGGGGAAGAAAATGGGTTGCCATTTTGGTGAGGGTGATACTGTGTGGACACTGCAAACAAACACGACTCCAGAGTAGTGATGAATCAACAATAAACTCACATAGCTGTATTCTTATTTTTATTTAAACTATTTATTACATGCTCTTGGGTCCATAGCTCCATCAGTGTTGGTGCTGAGTCTCAGTGCCACTATAGAGAATGCCCTCTCATGTCACCTTGTACTGTATCTCAGGGGATAGAGGTGCAAGCTTTCAGTCCCCTCCTCTGGCAAGCAAAATATGACGAACAGCGCATGCAAGCTTGTTAATGTGGTGGGAATCCATAATCTCCCTGAAAAACTGATCCATAGGCCCAGGAGCTGCTTACTCACAACTCTCCTCATCCCTGGCCATTGGCCATGCTTGCTGGGCAGCAACATCTGAAGAGGCAACTTAAGTACTGGCACTTAGTGAGACCATATGAATGTTTGGGCTCACACCCGCTTTGCCCTGCCCAGTCCTTTTTGCTGCTGCACTGCGCTGTACCAAGGTTTGGCTTGGCTCGTCATCCAACTAGGATTCGTGGTTAAGCTCTCTCCTCACTAATCGCAAGCAAGAACAAACGTTCACGATACTGTACAGCAGCAAAAAGGACTGGGCAGGAGCAAAGTGCCTGCAAGCTCCTCTCCAGCAGTCCTCATGCTCCTGTAATCTTGCTATGCTGCAGTTTGGTGTAGCTCAATGTGCAAAACAGGCCACAGAGTAGCTATAAGGATAAGAGGAGAGATGCCCATTTTGGCGCCTTTTGAGCTTTATGGTGGTTACCTGGAACATTATTCTTTGCTTGCTAAGACTATGCAAACTACAATTTTGCTTTGAAGTGCTCGAAATGAGTTTTTGCAGGAGCCGAACAAGCGTTGCCTGGAACCAAACACAGGATGTTAGCTCTGTACCTGAAGATATTTTGTGCTCTGTTATCTCAGCTTCAGAAAGGCTCCCAGCTAGAGAGGATGGTTATGTAGGAGGGGAGAAGTGAAGCAGCATGTGAGCATGAGACATGTACAAACAAAATTGTTTAGAGAAAGCTGTCATGACGAGTTCTCCAGAGAGCAGGGAGCCACCTACCTGCCCATCAGCCGATATAGAAATAACGTATGATGACTTTCGTGTCTTGCATAGTGCTCTATGAGACCCTCTGAAGAAGCCCCTTTCAAAGCACGGCAGAAGATAGAACTCTGAAAGGGGCTTCCCAAATCCCACCCCTTAATTGTAGTCTCTTCCTAAGTCTCTTTCCATCTTTGCCAGCACTTTGAAAGGGACTTAAGGAAGACCTGACAATCAGCTGATCCTATAGAATCCACTCTCCATTTATCCCCCTTGTTTTGTTTCTCTGTGTGCATTTCCCCCCTCATTGGTTATCTTGGTGCTGAGATTTGCTAGCATAGGTAGATGATTGAAAATGTAATTAGGATTGGTGTCTTGAACTGCAAAACACGGCTTGCATATTCTGCATCCCACTGCAGCTCAGTGCACCATTTGATTCCTGTTTTCTATAAAGTCCTGAAACATTTAACACTATCCTATATTAGAATGCTAACAGTAGCAGTTTGGAGACTGAGGTCACATTTACCCCTGTGATATTGGTATCTATCACAGGATAGATGATCCATCTGTACAGTACTGTTGCTTGCCCTCAGGCTTGCAAATAACCACTAGCCTGCTTGCCTGCTGGAGTGAAATAATATTTTCCACCAACCAGGTTGGAAAGCTTTTGCAAATGAGAGGGCAGTTTATTCTTCTTTTATTTCGGGCTGTCAAAAAGACCCAGCACAGGTGTGCATGAGCTGGTGTGCTAGGAAAGCTGCTTTGTGCCTTTGCATTTACTCCTGAGAATAGATGCAGGCCTTTGCTATGTTTTGCTCTACCTTGGTCTGACCATTGGAGTTGTTTTATATGTCATTATCAGCACCATTTCTGTTCCTCCAAGCAGCTGAGAATATATGGTCAGGTCAGCTGATTTATTTAGGCAGTTTGAGCTTCTTTCCTCTTGCCTCAGAATAATTCCTGTGTGTTTTGGAAAGAGGCCAGTAAAGTCCATATAGCAAATTGCTGTGATGCTGCCATTTTTACTCTTATTTGCAGTGTACTTTTTAAATTAATGTGCTTTATGTATTATTAGCTTGTTCTATCTGAAAGATACTTTTTATAGACATTTATCAGCATAGATACTGTATGGTGGAGTTTATGTAGGTTGATTTTTTTCTATTTAAAAAAACAACAACATTTAGCCTGAAATTGATTCCACAGATTTTGCATGTAAATGTGTAATATAATTTCAAGTTTTAAGCAACATTTCCATTTCCATTTTGTTGGAGGCCTATGGGGAATGTGTAGCATTTGAACAGTAAGTTACTTATTTTAATTTTCTAAGAATTTCTGTTACAAAAATGAGAGAAGACTGGCCAGTTTTTCAAGGAGTACTGTAGCACCTTGAAGAGTGAACATTTTTGTGTGGCATAAGGGTTTTATATTTTCTACTTGTAGGGTAGAGTCTACTTCTTAGATGCAGCTTTTTCCAAGCTGAATCAATGAAGCTTCTGACTGTGGTTTATTTTTGATCAGAATTCACCACAAGACCACATTTTAGGCATGTTGGCTCCTTGGTTTAGGATAGTGACTTGTTTCCTATTTCCTTCAACAGCCTTCATGACAAAAAAATCTGACCTGATTTTGCTAAAACAAGAAACACTACTTTGCTCTTAATGCCTAATGAAAAAACCCAAAATTTGGCAAGATAAACAGTTTATGTGGATTGTTCATTAACACTTCCATAAGCTCAAAAATGTTGGGGTTTTTTTAATTTTAAAAAATGAACAAAGGTTCACAAGGGCAGGTTGTGGAAATGCTTGTGTGTGAAATCATATGAATCACCTGAAAACTACATGGATTGGTAGGGTAGCAAGCTAGCTAGGCCAAAATCATTATTCCATTTGCAGACAGGAGATACAGAAGAGCCCTAGTGACCACAGGAAAGCTGAGGTCCAGTTCACACATTGTGGTTTTTCTGGTGTACACCTAAGATGCTCAGAGTGTGCACCTATTGCCTGACACATATGTCATACATTTGTCAGATTGCAGCTCCCTTTTGAGCGGCAAATCCAGGTTTGTTTCTTTGTCAGACATGAAGCTGCCTTGAGTGTCCCTATCAGACTTCCAGACAAAGATACCAAACAAATGCCACATCCCCTGGGACTGTAAACATCAACTATTCAGCAGGTTGGATTCTGACAACCAGTATTCTTATCCAGTGGCAAGTGGTCACAGACCTCATGCAGTTGAACCCATGAAGAATTTTGGCCTCCACCAAAGAATGGCTCCCTTCACTCTTGCTTGCAACAGCCATGCTCAGCACAGAGTGAGAGAAACATCCCAGCAGAGGCAGTCTTCTCTTAAGACTGTGGGAACCTCTTTGCTGGATCACATCAAGGTGCAGCTTTGAAAAGAGTTCTGCTTTCAGCAGTGCCCAGATGTCTAGATGCTCACAAGCAAGGCATGGCCTCCACTTATTGCTTGCCTTCAGTATCACCCCTGAAGATAGGTCAGGCATGTCCACTTTCAACTTGTGTCCGGCCCTGGCAGCTGCAAGAACAAACTGGGATAACAGACTGACAGCACTAGCTGGGTTTGGATTGCAAGGACCAGACCTGAGAGTTATCTACATCAGCCTTGGGTCATCTGGAAGGGCCAAGTAGTCCATCAGCTGATAGGCCACCAAACCATTAGAAACCTTTCCCCATCTGACATTTTCCCACAATGTGGTGACTCTGCAAAACTGACTTGTCCCTTGGAAAGCTGGTTCTTCACTCTGGGTTCACCCCAAGGCACCCTTCATGCAATCTTGTCAAGCTTCACCAAAAATTAGATTTGGGTATCAGGTCTTTTTTCAGCCCAAACTCACTGGAACTGTTTGGCACCTTTCAGAGGAAAAGGGAGGCAGTTGTGGTGAGTTCTGGCACCTCTTTTTCTAGGAAAATAGCACTAGATTTCAGAATTAGATGGTTCCTAGCCCCCCACCCCAGCTCCACAATTGGAAAAAGGCTTGCAAACAGGCACTTGCCTGGTCACCTGTGGTGAGTAAGGATCAGTGGCAAGTACATGATCAGGCAGGGAAGTTCTGCAGATATTGGTGGCTCTTCTTCAGGCTGATTAAGGCAATCACACTTCAGCTTTGTGTTCATTTCCACCTCAGTGTTGAAATGAGATAGAGCACAACTGTTTAATTAACGTGTAACAATATTCCATAGAACTGAATTTAACAAGGTGGGGACGGAGTGGGGGATTAAACGGTCAGATTGCAGAAATTTAATAGAGCCAGGAAAGTGAAATTGACACCCTGAAATCTCTCTCTGATGTCTTCAAGCAGTCACCACCTCTTCAATTTGCCTCTGACACACACACACACACACACACACACACACACACAACGCAGCAGCTGTGCAGCACCCTAGAGCTGTACAGGGCAGCTGTTCAGAGCTCACTAAAAGAAACAGTGATCCTTTTCTTTATCAGTGCTAATGTTTACTACGAGACCCAGGGATGCGTTTAAAGTCATCCATGTAAATGCTGATCCTTTGTGACACCATTTGGCTGCAACAGGGGATGGCTGCTCTGCACTAGTCCAGGGCGCACACAGCATCTACTTTCATGCAGGATTTTCAAGCAAACCCTAAAGGCCTTTTGGTGGTTCCTTTCTAATTTGCCATCTAATAAAAACCAAAAACAGATTATGTCCAGTTTCGGCAATGCCTTTATCTGGAAGCTCTTTGGGGGCCTGTGTTCATGGGACTAAGGTCAGCTTTCCCTCTTGGACCTGGGCAGAGTTCACTTACTGCTCCATTCGTCTGCTGCCATTCTTCCAAGGAGCATGCACATTTCCCCCCTTTCATTCTCACAACAGCCCTGTGAGGTCGGTTAGGCTGAGACCAAGTGACAAACTCAGCTTTACTAGCAAGTGACATGTTTAAGCAAAGATCTTAATCGTGCAGCAGCAGGGCTTCCTCCTCACTGGCTCGCAGTAGCTCTCAGGATCTTTCGTTGAGACCGGTCAGGTTGTTTCTTATTAAGCAAATATCAGATTCTTTGCCTTATAGGCACTTAGGCCTTTGGCATGTTTTGTGTGGTGCTATTTGCTAACCTCACGGACAGAAAGTTTATTCAGACCGATCTCGGATGGACCACAGTTTTATTTGCACAGATCAACCAATCCTTTTCCCTTGCATGAAGCACCTCTGTTAACACCACATAGGTAGCTCTCAGAGTACTTTGGGATGTTTAGCCGGATACGGCAATGGGAACGTGCAGTCACACTCACAAAGTCCCAGAAGCTTCAGTCTTGTCTCTGACGTTTAGCATCTCTATGAAGCTTCTGGGTGGCGGGGGCAGGGCAGAAATGGGGGGGGGGAGTGTTACCAATATGCAAATGACCCCCAGCTTTGTGCCAGCATTTCATCAGAATTAGGAGATGCTGTTGAAGTGCTGGGCCAGCATCTGGTCTCAGTTATGGGCTGGATGAGGGTCAGTAAGCTGAAAGTAAATCCCAGGAAGTCTGAGGTTCTGTGGATCTGTGGTTTATAGGTTTGGGAATTAGGGAGTTGGCCACTTCTGGATGGAATGGTGCTTTACCTGAAGGACCAAGTTTGCAGCTTGAGAGCGCACCTTGATTCCACATTATTGCTGGAGGAATACCCCCGCCCATGTCCAGCTGGTCTGTCCAGCTATAGTCATTCCTGGACTAGAACATCTTGACCTCAGGTACCCATGCACTAATATCCTCCAGATTTGATCACTGCAATGTGCTTTACGTGGACTCCCCTTTCTGGCTGCTTGACAATGTGAGACAGGGCATTGTTAGGGGTGGCCCCCTGATTATGAAACCATGACCTCATTTAGCACAAGATGAAAACTGTTTTGTTTACCCAGGCCTTTGAAATGTAATCAGCCTTATTGCTGACAGTGTTACTGGGATCATAGTCAGCTGCCTCCTGTAGACCATTGCTCTATTTAGCACAGTTTTGTCCATACAGTGGTGCCCCGCAAGACGAATGCCTCGCAAGACGAAAAACTCGCTAGACGAAAGGGTTTTGCGGTTTTTGAGCTGCTTCGCAAGACGAATTTCCCTATGGGCTTGCTTCGCAAGACGAAAACGTATTGCGTTTTTTGCAAGTTTGTTTCCTTTTTCTTAACACCGTTAATACAGTTGCGACTTGACTTCGAGGAGCAACTCATAGAACGCGGTGTGGTAGCCTTTTTTGAGGTTTTTGGTGATTTTTGAAGCTTTTCCAAAACTTTTCCGACACCGTGCTTCGCTAGACGAAAAAACTCGCGGAACGAATTAATTTCGTTTTGAGAGGCACCACTGTAGCGGCTCTCCAGAATTTCTGACTGGGTTTCCCCCCGTACTGCCCAGAAATGTCTAGGGTGGAACTGTGTGTAAAGTAGATGCTCTACCATTGAGCTACGGCACTCCCCATCGTGCATGTTGTTTTTGTGCTAATGCTAGTTTGTATTGTTGGGCTGTGTTACTTTGTGCAACCGTTGGGAGAAAGGGTGGAAAATAAATACATCTCTTGCAAAGCAGATATAGTTTCAGAGTTGTTTTTTGCAGTGTAGGGGAAAGCATGTTATGTAGCATTTTTTTATTTTTGATTACTCTCTGCAAATGTCTTATACAGTGGTACCTCAGGTTAAGTACTTAATTTGTTCTGGAGGTCCATTCTTAACCTGAAACTGTTCTTAACCTGAAGCACCACTTTAACTAATGGGGCCTCCCGCTGCTGCTGCACTGCCGGAGCACGATTTCTGTTCTCATCCTGAAGCAAAGTTCTTAACCTGAAGCACTATTTCTGGGTTAGCGGAGTGTGTAACCTGAAGCGTATGTAACCTGAAGCGTATGTAACCTGAAGTGTATGTAACCCAAGGTACCACTGTAGAGAGCTTAGAGCAGCTGCAGAGCTGGTTCTGTCCCCCCCCCCCCCCGAGTGGTAACAGAGACAAGGCAATTTGGAAAGAGGTTCTTTATGGAACTACAAAACCCCCATGTAAACTAACATTATGTGCCCTCTGAAAAATCAGTAAATTCTCTTTAGGATTTCCTTTCCTAAAGGGAGCCTTGGATAACCTGTGTTCTGAGAAGAACTGCAGCAGCTGACAGTAAAATCAACTGTGTGTGTAGCGTAGAAACATGTCTCTTAATTCAGCCCTGAGCAGAACTGAGAAACAGGCTGCATTAACGCTGATTCTTACTGATGCTTATAAAAATTGGGGCAGAGATGCATTCACAGTGATGGCCTTAAGCTAATCATCATCTGAATTAAGAGAAAACAACTATTCTCCTGCGCCTGCCCAGCCCATCCAGTTTTTCTGAGTATGCTTTGTCAAAAGATGGAATGAAAATACCAATATACTGTAGGATACTGTTATCAGGAAATTTCTCTGTGCAAGCCCTCTGTGAAATGAGCAGGAGCTGCTGCACAAGGACACACAAACTGTTGCTGATTGAATTTGATGCCCACATTTGCATTGGGTGGGAATGTCTGTTCCCATTTAGTACTGCAGGAACACATACAGTAGTAGTAGTACTGGGACCCTCCAGTTTTTAAGCATATGGGGGGTGGTGAACTAACCATTTCTTTCCTCTCCCTGTATTCTCAGCAGCCAAAGCAATGGTGGGAGTTTTCACTGGAATACGTGGTCCAGGCTTCCTGTGTGTTCGACCACAAACTTGAGGGGGAAATTGCCAAAACTGAGCAAACTGCTCATTTTTCAGAATTCCCCATCTCTCCTGCCTTTGCATATTGCAGAACTGGTACAAATCAGGGTGTAGCTCTTATTCTGATAGATGTCTGAAATGGAACTTTCCTTTATTGCGCATTTCCTGATAGGTTCTTGACTATTGCAGACTGACATTGAGGATGACAGTTCAGAAACTTCAGCCGGCCCCAAATGCAGCAATGTGGCCTTGTCAGGAACTATCTATGAGGAGCACACTAGTGAGTTGTGACCGCAGAATGGGATTATAGGTTAGGTGCTAAATTATAGCATCTGAGGCACAGTTGACCTGTTCCAGAAACAAACTTAGTTTGGAGGCGGGTCCCCTTCTAGCGAATTCTTTCCCCAAAGTAGATTTCCTGGTTGATTCAATTAGTGTTTTAAGAGAGACATTAAATGCATTTATTTTCTACCAGGCCTTTTAAGATTTCAACTGAATATTAGTTTTAAACATGGGATTTGTAACAAATATTGATGTGTGGAGTGTTCCTGTTCAGGGTTTCCTGATTGTCCTGTTCTTTTCCAGGATACCCTTTTTTCTGTGTTTTGTGGCCAAAGCATAGAATCATAGAATCATAGAGTTGGAAGAGACCACAAGGGCCATCGAGTCCAACCCCCTGCCAAGCAGGAAACACCATCAGAGCACTCCTGACATATGGTTGTCAAGCCTCTGCTTAAAGACCTCCAAAGGAGGAGACTCCACCACACTCCTTGGCAGCAAATTCCACTGTCGAACAGCTCTTACTGTCAGGAAGTTCTTCCTAATGTTTAGGTGGAATCTTCTTTCTTGTAGTTTGGATCCATTGCTCCGTGTCCGCTTCTCTGGAGCAGCAGAAAACAACCTTTCTCCCTCCTCTATGTGACATCCTTTTATATATTTGAACATGGCTATCATATCACCCCTTAACCTCCTCTTCTCCAGGCTCAGCCCTCGTTGGGTTGCTGGGTTTTTTTTGCTTTTGCCCCCTTAGGTCACCCCAAAAACTTTTGTACTTCTTCAAACCTTGGAGCCACCTGGTCTCTTTCTTAGCTACATAAGGATCCACACTCAGAGAATGTGTTTGCTATTAGCATATATAGGATCCTGTTTTATGATATATAGTGTCCTTCCAGCTGCATCGTTCGCTTCTTCTTGGCAGTTTTTATTTGTGTTTTATTGTGCTTCTTTTTATCTAATGTTGTGAGGCACTTTGAGGACCTTGGCTGACAGAAAGTGGAAATTAAAATCTTTATATATGAACTATTTCACTTGCAAAGGTTTGCAATTCTTGTCAGTTGAGTAATACTGGGGAGAAAATTGTGTGACCCTAAATTGCTGCAGTCTCAGCAATTTACATACATTGTGCTTGATGAACCCTGGCTGGAACAAGTATCTGTTGTACAGTGACTAGAATAAATTGTACAACCACTATCCTTACCCGGCCGTTACCCACTTCCACCCTTATCTGTCCTGACATGATCTCTGTAGTTGAACTGTTGATGGACTGGTTGTCCTCTGTGCCTGTCTATGCTGAAAACAAGACTTCCATTGTACTCCTGACTATGCTATGTCTGCTCTGTCTAAAATGGAAGCCTGTCACTTGACAGGTGTCATCAGACGTGTCATCTGAATGTCTTCTTCTTGGGCAGAATGCTTTGGGAGGTTTTAGGTGGGAGAGGGCACCAGGAAACCCATACTGTTGAGCATTAGGATTACTTCTGTTGCTGGTTGTGCCAGCAAAGACGATGGCAACAAACTTTAAAAGCAAGTGTCATGGCATTGGGGAGACAGAATCTTCCATGGGTGATAATTTCTAGGATGAAAAGCTCCTGGCAGAAATAGCAGCTATGGTGAATCAGCAGTACACCATACATTATTAGAGCAGAGAGGTGAATTAGAGCAACTTCCAGGAGTTTGTGGGAAGAAGAGTGATAACCAGTGGCGTAGCGTGGGTTGTCAGCACCCGGGGCAAGGCAAGTAATTTGCGCCCCCTAACCCGTGGATTTGCACCCCCTAACCCGTGGATTTGCGCCCCCTAGCCCTAACCCCCAGATGTTGCGCCCGGTGCGGCCGGGCCCCCCTGCACCCCCCACGCTACGCCACTGGTGATAACTACCATATTTTTCTGTGTATAAGACTAGGCTTTTTCCTTTTAAAAATATGTTTAAAATTGGGGGTCGTCTTATACATGGATACAATCTCCCCCCATTTTCTTTATTTGGAGACCCCCAAAACAATGCGCGTCTTATACACGGAAAAATATGGTAATTGTGGTTGATAAGGTACAGAGACTAGAAAAATACACCAACCCTATAAACGTACTGAAATTTTAAAAGCCATGTGGAATATTTGCAGTAGGTGCACATACGTTTTTCTTGCTTGCCAGATATAAAGCAGGGAAGAGTAGCTCAGAATAGCCACTTTCAAAGTGGCTAGAGTTTTGGGGAGGGGTTTCCAAAGCAGGTGGGGATGTTGTGTGGCTCACCTCGTAAAACTGACCCCTGCTTAGCAGGGCAGATTGCATGATGGTGCTTTACCTGAAGATCATAATTGTTCTAATGTTGGGAGACACTCACAGAGTAACCCTTACTCAGATGTAAGTCCTGCTGAGTTTTGCATGGTGTACTCCCTGGGATGTGTACCCAGGATAGTAGAGCCTACAGTTTTTGAAATTTGCTGGGGATGTCGGTGGACCACTTAAACTTCTTGTTGTTCAAAAAGATCAAAGTACATGCTGTACATAACACACTTTCCCACCCCACTCCTTCAGTGCTGGCATTGTCAAAGCTAGTGATGCTTTATGAAAGTGTGGGCTAGTGAATGCTTAGGGATAAATTGGCAGACTGTTCCAGTGCCATGTTATGAACATGGCAGGCCATTGCCAGGACCTTGATCTGTATTTTCAGAAAAATGAATTAAGTGAGGGCAAAGTGCACATATTCTTCACTGTTCTACAGCCTTCTTAGGTTCCTGAATAGAATTTGTAGGATAGAGCTTGCTTGAGAACATCTGCTTGTAACATAACCAGTTTGAGACAGTGGTCAGATTGCTGAATCTTGCCTTCATCTCCCCTATGGTTTCTTGGGCAGTGAAGTGTTTTTAATGGGCTGGTAATGCCTGTGGATTTATTTTCCAGGCTATCTTAAAAAAGAATAACAAGCCGATGGTGATCTTACTGTTGCTCAGATACTGGTATGAATAATTTGATTTAAAAAAAATCCTATCCTTTTTTTATATAAAAAAATACATTTCTTGTAAACAGATTTTGTGGTTTGGACAGCTGGCATGACTGCCTCCCCAGAGTCATTCAGTGCCACTGTCACCTGTATGGGTGGCTCTCACTGCCTCCTCCTCCTGTTCCTCCTCCTCCTGCTTCTCATTCTGCTGCTTTTGCTGTTCCTGCTTGTCTGGGAAAGGCTGCTGTGTCGTCCATGGCTCCCCCCCCTGTATTTGGAGTGTACAGGATGAGACCCCATGGAGCAAACTGGGAGACGGAACAGGGCTCCCCCCTCCCTTCTGTTCATCTGCCTCATGGGCCTTTGCACGGGCCCCTATCCTGCACTTTCCCCCCATATACTGCTGCTCACACGGCCTCACCTGGTGCAGGCGCCTACTTAAGACTGTTTGCTTGGGCTTACAGAAGTAGAATAACAATTCCCTTGAAAGGAACTATTGAAATTGTTAAAAATCTGAATCGTTTCCCCCAAACTGCTAATGATGTTCAAAATTCACCCTAAATGCCACCTTAGGCTTGACACTCACACATGCATACTTTGCTTGATCTCTCCTTGCTTGAGCTCTCAACGCTTCCTGGTTGGCACTTGAATTAAAAACGGAAACTGAAAAGCAGATAAGAGATATGAGAGTTCTGTCCATGGTGTTAGGTCTCTGAAGGCTGAGGCCTAGTCTACATATCTGGCCAAATAAAGTAGGAATGAAGATTTTAGCCAGGGTGTGCATGCCTTTTTTATGTTGTTATTTTCCAGATTACATTAAGTACATTTGAGAAAACAGCTGTTCCAACAATATACAACGAACAACTTGACCTGGTCTTTTTACAGATTTGTGTTATGCTGGATAATAAAGTTCCATTTGATTATTCTAAAAGGTCACACCATATTTTTTCATGGGTAGTGCATGGTTTCCTGCCACAGTCCAAATAATTACCGTATTCAATAAGTATTTGCCATGTGATGTAGAAAGAAAATGGATTACGCTTGCCTCTGGCTTCTCCAACTTGTCATGCCAGCTTCTCAGCCAATGCTATGGACCACACTCTGGCATACCAGAGCCCGTGCTGAGACCAGCGCAAGCGGCTCTTGGGAGTGTGACCGGTGCAGTTGTACTGGGCATGGTGCTTCTGAAGCGCCGAAGGAGGCTCCACCACTATTGCCCCAATGGGAGGCAGAACAGGGGCACCAGATTTGGGGGCTGCACAGGGTGCCTCTGAAATTTGAGATGCCAAGGTCTGCCACAGAGACCAGTCCCAGTTCGCCAGCATCTGGCTATCTCCATTTGTGCTGCTGTTAATAAAAAAAGGCTAAGAGAGCATTGTGGGGGGTGGCAGCAGCTCTGGAGGTAGAAGACTAGCTGAGTAGCGAGCAGCCTAGTTTAGGACATTTTACGCTTGATATGCTGGTTTTCTTCTGCCTGAGAGTTTTTACACAGGGAAGTATGCAATAATGTCCTTCTTTACTGGCATCCTGAAATGGCGCAGGCCACTCTACTACCTCAGACTGCAGCATATGTAGACTGGGCCTCATTCACTCGTGCCAACAAGCCATCCCTCACCTGACGTTGAACATCTGTTTTGGAATTAATACTTTTCAGTTGTGAGAGCAGTTTAAGAGAAACAGAACAAAAAATTGCATATTGGTTTACAGTGGTGCCCCGCAAGACGAATGCCTCGCAAGACGGAAAACTCGCTAGACGAAAGAGTTTTCCGTTTTGGAGGTGCTTCGCAAAACGAATCTCCTATGGGCTTGCTTCGCAAGACAAAAATGTCTTGTGAGTTCCTGCGGGGTTTTTTCCCTTTCCCCCCCCTTTTTCTAAGCCGCTAAGCCGCTTATCAGCTGATTCGATAAGCCGCTAAAAGCCACTAATAGCGCTAATCCGCTAATCCGTCAATGGGCTTGCTTCGCAAGACAAAAAAACCGCTAGACGAAGAGAATCACAGAACGGATTCTTTTCGTCTTGCGAGGCACCACTGTATTTTCTGAAAAGGCCAAAAGCAGGGCAGTTCTGTTTAGATGTGGTCTGGTTTTTGTTTTAATGCAAGCAGTGGCCTACAAAGAATCAACTTCCTCTTCTCCATCTTCTCTTTAGCACAATGGCTGACAACACAAGTAAACTCACCAAGCATGTGAACAAAACACCTCCAAGGTCTCCTGCAGATTCCGCAAAAGAAAAAGCAGCCAAAAGGTTATCCTGCGACTCAAACAGCTCCCACGACGGGGCCAGTGGGCCAGAGCTAAGTGCTCTTGAAGAGGCTTTCAGAAAATTTGCTATCCACGGGGATACGAGAGCCACGGGGAGAGAGATGCATGGGAAAAACTGGTCCAAGTTGTGTAAGGATTGCCACGTGATTGATAGCAAGAACGTGACTCTCACCGATGTTGACATCGTCTTCAGCAAGATCAAGTAATTTCTCCCTCTGCTTCTTCACCTTACATCCCCCCCCCCGATATTTGTATTGCTGAGTCTGTTTGTGAGTAATAATAGGTGGAATATGTTGGTTACGTATACCCCAATTACATCATAAACATTGTTTTTAAGTTCTGTAAAACGGGGGGAACACCATGCTATCCTCAGATATTGTTGGACTTCAGCTCTCTGCAGCCCCGGCTAGCATGGGCAGTGATCACAGGTGATGGAACTTGTAGTCCAGCAGTATCTGGAGAGCACCAGGTGAGCTCGCCATGCTTTACAAGTTTAGATTGCACCCCTGAGTTTCTTTTTCTATACTAATTAGCATTCACAGGTTACACATTCCAGGCTAAAATAGATTGAGTGATAGCCAACAGTCATACTCAAGAGTCGACACATTGAAATTAATGGCCTTAAGAAAATTAAGTATATTTTAATTGACAAAATGTATGTACTGTTTTAATTAATAACATCAAAGCATAAAAACATATTAAATTATTGATTAAAAGACCAATGAAATCAAGCATTAACACCAAGTTGGCATAATATTTATCAAAAATATAAATAAAATCAGTAGTTTTAAAACAAATGCACAAAGTTAAAATTATTTGTCTGGATAGACTTGTCTTTAAAAATGCTTTTAAGAGGTGCCAAAAATTATTCTCCGAAGTGTAGGTGCTGCTACACTAAAGCATCAGTTCCTTGCAGGTGAGGAAGAAGCATTATGTGGCAGTTGTAAAAATGTCAGTTCTGCAGATAGAAGCAGTTGAGCGGCTGCATACAGGGCAAGGCAATCCTTCAAGTCAACTTAAAGGCTTTATATACTTATAGTAATATCTTGAATTTGACTTAGAACTTTAAAAAAAATATTAATTTCAACGAGACTAAATGCGACTAACCTTGTATATTGGTCAATATTAGCTTCACTTCTGAAAATCTCCCTAATACTATTTTTATTCTGGGACAATTACCGGTACTGTGCACTGGATATTTGTGTGAGAAAAACTGTTTTGCAGATTATATGTATGGTGCCTGGTATGTACACTTCTGAAATGTTTTGGAGTCTGGCTTTTGCTGAATATTGTTACCTTTCTTAAAAAGAAAAGGAGAGATAGCGAGTGCCTGGCTACCTGATGCCCTGCAGAAGGAAGGGCAAGGGGAGCCCAACCGCCGCCCATCCCTTCTTCTGAATGTGCTACTTGAACACAAGGCCTGGCTGTAGTCTGAAGGTGCTTGATGGAGCAACCTAGCTGAAGCTGAGCTAAGCTGAAGCTAAGCAGGCCTGACTTTGGACAGGGCCTCGATGGGAGTAGGTTGGGGGACTGTAGATTGGCAGCAGAGCAGTTGCTGAGCAGGCAGCTGGTATTGGGTTCAATCCCTGGCATGTTTCCAGGTGGAAGGTGGAAGAACCTCTGAAGAGGCTGCTGCTGCCAGCCAGAGAAGATGGACCAGTGGCAGGGCTTCCCCCCCCCCCCAGTTGGAACTCAGTTCTGGCACCTCTCAAGTAGGCGCCATTGCCATTCTAAGAGAAAGAAGGGCGGTACTCGTGGCAAGTTCCAGCACTGACCAGCTGTAAAGCAACTTCCTATAAAGGAGAATGAGATAACAAAATGGACTGTTCTGCCCCTGGCTCTGTGCTAGGAATGAGTTGCCTGAATCCCATTTTGCCATTATAATAAGAAATTGGGGGGCAGTAGGTTCTTCGGGTTATGGTTAGGAAATAGTTCCTTGGGTTGAAACTTGGCAGTGTAGGAGAGGCGGGTTGAGAATGGTCCATGCCAAACTCGAGTAGGAAATGACTTATTCTGAATTAGCTGAATGTTTGATGAGTGATTCTGGCATTTTGACGGGTGATGTCCATTTCTGCCCATAGAGTTGGCTAGGGAGAAAATGTCTGTGTTTTTACTGGGTCTTTTGGGGAAATGTTTCGTAAGGTCAAAGGGGAACATTTGGTATGTGCTGTTACCTAGTAGCAGTATAACATATTTGTAGTTTTTATTTAAAAGGTACTTTCCCGGCAAATGTTACTCTATGCAGGCAGTAAGAAAATTCTCACACATGCTCAGTATGAACCAGTGTGGTCTTGCAACAGCATATACTTCTGAAAATGGAAAGCTGAGTCATATTCCCTCTCAAAACTAATGCCTGTATTTCACTCGAGGAAAGCTGAATTAGGGAACTCCTTGCTGCAAGGAAAACACTGTTTCAAGTCTCAAACCTTGTCATGGAATTTGTTTCAGGCTCTGTATACCCTTATGTTTTTTCCCCTTAGCCTGTTAAAGATGATAATATGATGGAGATCAGGATTGCAATGAGGGGTTTATTAAGATAAACGCTTGCTGCTTATATAAATTATATGCAGTTGTTTGGAATCCTTTATATATCTATTGGCCTACCTAATTACTTAAAAGGCACGTGTTTTTACTAACTGCTAGTGACACAAACCAACACCGCAGTGTTATGCAGAACTACTCTGCCTGGACTTCAGCCCTTCCATAGTTTGGCTTGTAGTTAACTAAGTTTGCAAATAGTTACAATGCATATCAGCAACCTATTAAGTCCAAAGCGTGAATCCTATCTGTGCCATAAGCTCAAAAACTATTTAAAAGGAAGACACTCTTTTTCTCTCTTTTGCTGATTCTGCACTATGGAAGAGTATTAACTTACTGGACAGGATTTTTGTTTCAAAACTATTCCCATCCCTGTGTGGGAGAGGTACAGGAGGATAAGGAGGAATGTTTCACCTGCGGCTGTCCTGTACTAAAGCAGGGGGCTGGGCTAGAGTCACTAGATGGCCATCAAGATCTTTCCCACCTCACCATTATATGTGGATGGTGGTTATTACCAGTTAGGCGCCTGCAGCATGGAAAGAGTTGCTTCAGTTGCATAGGCTCAATGCGTTAGTGCAGTGAAGAGGCAAATCTGGGACTTGAGTTCAGTCTGTCACTATCAGCCATCCAGCTCCAAGGTGGTACAGAAGCTGGAACTAAACACAGACCAGGACACCATACCGTATCTCCTGAATAATGCATTTTCCTGTAATTTCCCACCATTTTGAAACAAAAACAAAGAATATATATTAACTAGATGTTGAAACTATGAATTTGCATGAGTCTCCTTCCTCTCCTATTGTAGTTACTCCTTATATGGTGAGAGAATCACATGCTTAAATGCCCCTCCCATGGAAGAAAAGCACTGCACATTGAAAACTAGCCTGTCAAGAGGGGGTGGGTGGGTTCTGGCCCAGTCTCTATCCTGACATGCTAGTTTTCTATCTGCAGAGCCCTTTTATATGTGAACAAATATTCAGATATACCTACAGTGTAAAATGGCGCAGCCTAGTAACAGCTGGTGCATATGATTCGCTGAAAAGGTTATTTTTTGGTTTACTCCTGCCCTTCTTCTTGTCATCCAGTGTGTAGTAAATAGTTGGATTATGTTGCCATCCTCCGTTTAACAGATGTCAGCAGCCTGGATTAAGCAGTCTCAAAAAAGTGTTAAAATAGCCGTCTGTAGCGATCAACAGATTGAGGTCACATATTTTAATATTACACCATTAGTGCCCCATTAACCAACTTCACCCATCCATTGTAAGGTAACACAGTATATGCTTCCATCATTTCCCCTCTCTTAAAGCAACACAGTCAATAAAACCTCAGTTTGGGTTTTCTGGTTTTACTCTGTGGAAGGAGAAATAGGCAGAATCTGACTGGTTTTTTAAAAATAGTTATCAAGGAATAGCAAGGAGAAGAGGATAACAAGGTGATGCACAGCAGATTACAGGTGATTTGTGATGTTGTGTGATGCTGAATGAGAACACCTGTGCAGGAGAAGAGAGGGCCACCCAAAGGTATTCTAACCCTTTATGCCCAGCGCAATCCTGTTACTCAGAAACAAGTGTGTGGACAGTATCAATAAATAGTTGTCTCAGGGTGGAGCTAGGAGTTTCCTGTTACTGTTCTTGTTTAAGAGAGACAACAAAGTTTTTGTTTAGCTTCCTCACCGGTGTGTCCTCTAAATCTTCCATGACAGTAAGTCCTCCTTGTTCCCTGATAAGTGTGCTTATGATTGCAGACTTCATTGCTATTTTGATTGTGCAAACAATGAATTTGGTACTAGACAGAGAACTAGGCATCCTAAGAAACTAAGCTTTCCTTAAAAATAATATAAGCTTCTAGTCCCTAAGGTTGCAGTGATGAACATTTGACCAATATTTGCTGCTCTCAGAAGCAAGGAGGTGACTCTGCACATCTGGAGGGCACTGGCTTCAGGGTTTTGCATGGTTCCTTCCATCCCATAACCAGAAAAATGTGATACAGATTTTGCCAAACAAAATATGTACAGACACAAATGTATGGAAAACTTCATGCAGGTTGCCAACCAAGCTTTACTCAGAGTAAACCCATTGAAATTTATGGAGGTGAATTAATTGTGGCTATAAATTTCAATGGGTTTACTCTAAGTAGGACTTGCATACGATACAATCCTCGGCTTTCCTTGACTCAGCTGTGCACTCCTGATAATACACTGAAACTGACCATGTGTGTATTTTATATCCTGATAGGGGAGGGAGGAGCCAAAATCTTCTAAGAATAGATATGAGGAGCCTATGACATATTGCTTTGGGCATATAAATTTTCCTTTTTATCGGGGTCAGCAACTGTTTGCGGGAATTTGATACTGCAGATATGCCATAAGTCATGTTGCCTGGCTGGTTGTAGTAATCAAATAGCCTCCTGTATAAATACTTTTTTTATTTTCAAAGCCACAGCCATGGTGGATGCCACTGAAAAATATGGCCATAAAGTTGCTCATTTGATGCCATTCCTTGACAGAAAAAAATCCAAATATTGCTGCGCATACTGGCATGTTGCTATGGCCACAGGAGGCCTGAATGACATCATGCCCTGGATCTCTTGTGAGCATTTATTTAGAAAGATGTCTCCATAGAAACATTTGTTTGTATATGTGTTTTTCTCTGATGTTACCAAGTGTTACATTTTAAATGTGGGTTTCTGTACCAGATTGCGAGCAACATTAATGTTAACATAAAGAGACACTATAAATACACTTAGGTCTCTTCACACCCCAAATTAGATAATTGGGGGAAAGAACCCATCAAAAGAATAAATACTGGGGGTTTCTTTGGGGGGAGGGAGAAGTAGTTGTTGGTTTTCCATGGAGTGCTCCTATGGCACACTGTGTCTCCACTTGTGAAAACTTCCACCCATGTTGTCAACAACACAAGTTCCAATTGCCAGCTGTTGCAGCCTGGTTCCCACTGTACAGGTCACACGGGTCTCTCATGTGAGAGGCAAGCATGTCTGCATCATGCAAGTAGCCACAGCATATCAAATAAGCCAGATGTAGCTGTTGTCCCTGACATCTGGGTAGGTGGATTTTAGGCAAGGAAGCCTCTTCTGCCCTCCTTCTATCTTGTTGCTTAAAACTTCAAAGGGGTGATCATTTCACACTTACCATTCCTTTAAAACAAGTCCTTTATGAAATTAGTTGTTGGAGCAAAGCTGTGCTGGTTGATTGTGTCCTTATGATCTCTGGAAGCTCTGTAAATGCTTTATCTAATAGGGTGAGCTCTTCTTCTGGCTAATTGACACACACTTTCAGCTCTTGAAATGAGCTGTTTTCGGTGATCAGTCACCTGGCTTTCAAATCAATTGATCATTAAACAGATAATCAAAATCTTAGTAGAAATGCACTTTTAAGGAAGCATGAGAAATACTTTGGATGAAGTTGCACTATACCTTTTTAATGTGTTGGGGCTATAGGTTTGTTTTTTGTTTTGGTCTTTTTATTATGTATTTTGAGTTCTCATTTTGCCACCCTGTGATCTTCAGATGAAGGGGGGTATACAAACCTAATAAATAATAATCATATCCCTGAAAGATCTGGTCTGAGATTGGGGGTAATTTTAGAAGCCCAAATGGCCTGAAGGGTATTTCAATAGCTGCGGTTTTTGCACCAGATGTGGTTCTTCCTGAGAAAATCGGATCTTGCCATAGTTATACCTTTTTGGCAGGGCCGGCCCACTTGTGAAGCAAGGTGAGGCAAACCACCTCAGGTGGCATCAACCTCAGGGCGGCAGATCTGGCCTCAGCTTCTGTCATGGTGGCAGCGACAGTTGTGGCACACTCCCACCCCCGTTCCCGACGTTCGTCTTTATTTTCCACCTTGTCCTTATATAGCTCTTAACTCCCCTCTTCTTCCCTGGCACCATTTTGTGGGTTGTCTCAGTACCAAACTGTCTTGGGCCAGAAAACAGAAGTACCATACTGGCCCGAATATAAGCCGCACCCACAAATAAGTCACACCTTTAAAATTCAAGGGGGGGAGAGGAAAAAAAAGGCAATACCCAAATATAAGCTGCTCCCTTAAAATTGGGTTACAGGCTGAAAATTTCTGCGGTTGGTAGAATTGTATCTCTGAGCCAATTTAAGCCTTTAATCTTGCAAGCCCGCAAAAGTTATCGTACAGTCGCTAAAATTGCAAATTGCTATTCAGTTGCTACAATTCCACAGGCACTCACACCCGTAAATGGCAAATGAAAAGTCTCAAGCTTGCAAATTGGCAATAAAACTTGACCACTACACAGTGCGGTGAGATCTTTCAAAAGCTGTTAGACAAATCAATGGGTGCGAAGTCTCTCAAAAGCGATTTGCCATGATAGGTAAATGGAACCTGCAGGTTCAGAGGCACCATATCTCTGGGTGGTCGCTCTCTAGTTTGTCCCCAGAATCTACTAATCTCCTTTCCATTCTGCTTGTCAATCTTCCAAGAGTAACTGGTCAGCAGCTCTTGGAAACAGAATTCTCAAGTATCTGTGTCTTTGATTTGACCCGTCAGGAAAGTTCTCATGTTAAGGAATGGCTATTTATAATATTTATTTATTTTATTTCTGTATTAAAGTGGTGCTAAAATACCCAATAACCCTCGCCCATCTCCCAGCTGATCAATTTAAAGCCTATAGCCCTAGTTATAATCCTGGAGATCCTGGGTGATCGCATACTGCCTCGATATAGTTGGCACCTGCACAGCATGAGAATTTCTTTTGTATTCTAACCTTGGGCTATACAGTAAATAGATAGATGAGAAGAACACAGTTCTTCTCTCTCTCTCTCTCTCTCTCTCTCTCTCTCTCTCTCTCTCTCGTTTGCCTTTTGTGCCAGATACTAAGTGGACTGTCTTTTATAGGGTCTATATTCTCTCCTGGGCTGTGTCTGGGATACTGATGTATGTTGACCTGAATCCGGGAATGTCTGCGATGCAGCTGTTCATGCTATCCAAAGCTGTTTCATGTGCATATAAATCAGGCCTGGATGATCTGAATGCCTGAAAGCAGAAAGCAGGCGGGTCAATTTGCGATTGGTTTTCCCTGCTGAAACCAAGTATATAGAGAACTAGTCGAATGCCAGTTTTCAAACACATGTGGAGCGCCTGAGCATGGGGACGCCAAGGAAAAATTTCCCCGACTGGCATTTTTGCCAGTTCCAGGAGAGGGTCATTAGCAACCAAGACTGCAGTCAGCCCCAAATTTTGTTGCTGGAAAACAAACTGCCTGGACTTACACATGTGATGACAGCAGGTTCTGATGCTGTGGTCCAGCAAAGGAAGTGCAACATAAAGAAGCGTATAAATACAAAATTTATAGGAGAATTAATAAAAAGAAGCCAGCCAACCTTCACCCAGTGTACTGAATCCTTTGCTAAAAGGCTGGCTGTGCCCTGGAATGGTTAGGCTTCCCTCACTTTTTTGAGAAATTTTCTTCCACACTATTTTGTGGATGATTCTGAAGAACTGCACACATTTTGGGAGATCTGTTTGTTGGCTCACAACATTAGTTCTTGGACAGAAAGGATCACGAGGGCCATTCTAGTCCAACACAGAAATCATTTGTCCAACGTGGGGTTCAAACCCATGACCCTGAAAATAAGAGTCATGACAGAGCTATGTGCTCGTAGTCACTCTACTGTGACAAGTATAATTGGGGTGGGACTTTTTAATCTTTTGCTTTTAGTTTGCAGATGACAAAGATGTATGTGTGGACAAGCTGGCTAGTTAAAAAAACAACAACACCTTGTATGTTACCAACTTTGGGGGACTAATTTGTGAGTCTTCCAAAGAGCTTTGCTCAGAATATCATGGGGGTTGCACATTATACTGGGTTTTTTGTATCAGTGATGGCCAGTTTTATTTATTTGCACTGCTGTCGTTATTATGTGGTAAAGTGAGGTGAATTGGATTGTGATGTGCTTCTTATTTTGCAGGATATTTCAGTGGGGGGGGGGGTAAGGGAGCATGAGTTGTTCAAACCAGCACATCAAAATTGCTTCTACTCGTGTAACATTTGCTCAGCAAATGTGACGCTGTGTTGTGGATACAGGTTGACCTGAAGGCTGCTTTCAACTGCAGAGAGAGTATCCATTAATCGTGATGCTAGGCTGCAACAGCTACATGCCAGGCAAACAGAAATCCTGAGAGTAGAGTTACGGCACAAGAATGGAAACATTGGCTTGTTAAATGCTAACCAAGCAACAGATGAACTGAGCACTTGGAGCTGCTTGGGACATGATTAAAAGAGGTAGCAAGGGATCTGGGCCAAAAGAGTACAGTGCAACTTATTAATTGCATCTTGTTACAGAATGGACTGCCATCAAAAAACAGTCTTTGCATGCTTTGACAGAGACGATAATTGGTGTGAAATTTATGTACTATATATAGATAAAGGGAGACTTGTATTGCTAAAGGAGCCGAAGTTGATGTTACATGAAACCATTCCTCTTTTGAGTTTTCACGTTGACTTCAATGATGTGGTTGATATCTAGGATTTTATTTTGTTTTTAACTCCGGAAGGGGTAGGAAATGCAAGCATGCACCTCTTGCCCTTTTTCATCTCTTGGTATTTTACTTATCCCATTTGAAAGTTGTAGTGATGTGGGAACGAGATTTTAACTTCTAAAACCATGTACGTAGCACAGAAACTTAGTTTTACGCACTAAGGCCTATTCTGAGAAAGTAGAATAGTAAATAGGACACCTCTAAAATATTGTCCAATTTTTGCCATTTCTACTTGTTGGGCAATTTTGTGAAACCCAGGTCCTCATATGTAAGATATGCAGAAGTAGCACATTGATCAGACCGTAATCCCCTGTTGCTCTCTTATTTCTGCTGGGTGCTGGTTTGCATAGGCAATAATTGTGCCTGCGGTCCACCATTGGCCGGACTGACCAGGGTTGCTGGCAATCCAATGACTCTTGGAGGTCCACAGATGGGCCATCCCTACCCTAGAGCACCACTTCAAGACCCATTGGAGACCAGGGTGTCACTCATTTTCAAATACAGTATCCTATTTCCCTGACCTCCAGCTGTGGACACCAGTGAATGCTGGAAGCTCTCTTTGTTTTTGTCTCTGTTTGGACTTCCCAAAGAATAACTATGTGGGGTTGGGTGAGGTGAAGCTCACAAGGACATGATTTTTTTTTTAAAGAGCTCTTTAATTATAATCATGTTTCCTGCAAAACACTCCCCTGCAGAACAACTGTAGAAAAATCACCATGGCGACCAGTGCCGAGGTGAATTATAGCATCTGTTTACATTTTTAGGTTGCTAAACAGGAGATTAATATAGGAAGTGAAGGAAGCATGGCTGAACTTTTCCTCAGTGGGGAAATGAAGAGGCTGAATACAACAATGGCAGAAACTGAATTTAGCCAGGACACCTGAGTTAGATTAAGTTCCCTGTTTCCATCACAGCATTTGCCTGGAAACAAAAGCTTGAGGATCTGAATAACAACACCATTGCCTAACTTTTTATGGGCAAGGTGATTTTCACACTACAATGCACTGGTAATATTTGAGGGCTGGTTCATATGGTGTAGTTTAAAAAAAAAATAAAAACTTGCGCAACTTTCAGTGTTGTAGTTGAATATTGTTTTTCTCTAGAGAAACCATTTGGTTTGTAAAAAAATGTTGTTTCACATTCTCTACTTCCCTGAGGGACAGGAAGTTTCAGTGAAGCTGTTTTAGAGGCTCAAGTTCCTTGTGAGGACTTTGTTCTGGGACATGTGCTGCCTTTTGTTATAAACTACTTATTTATGAAATGTGTGGGTCTCTCACATGGGCAACTACAAGTTTCAGAGCAACACCAGCTTGCTACCCTAATGTTTCTAGAAGTGGTTTTTGCCGGCCACAGGTCTCTTGGCACCTTTAATAAACAAGCTTTACTCTCACATTATTTTTGTTTGTTCCTGCCTCGGGGGATGGAGTCAATTAATAATTTACTTTATTGCAGGAACAAATGACAGGAAAGATGCCAGTTTGATCTGAACAACCCTTTATGTATGTGCTTTATGTGTTTTTATCTTATGCTGGTCTATCATAATTGAGAGAATGAGTATTTGTACGCCCAACTTCTACAGTTGCCCTATTGACTATTTAGCAAGTGCTACTTATGGATGTAGGGATGCGGGTGGCGCTGTGGGTTAAACCACAGAAGCGGCTTAGTCCTGCTGGCCACATGACCCGGAAGCTGTACGCTGGCTCCCTCGGTCAGTAAAGTGAGATGAGCGCCGCAACCCCAGAGTTGGCCACGACTGGACCAAATGGTCAGGGGTCCCTTTACCTTTTACTTATGGATGTAGGTGCTTTTGACAGAATGTCTCCTGATACAACGGGGGAAGATTAGCTGCAGCTCTCTAATTGCCACACTTTTACCTTATGCTGACCTATGGCCATAATAAAGATTCCTCCTCCTCCTCTTCTTTCTTCTTCTTCACCTTTTTTTAAGTTCTTCCCCAATTTAAAGCACACATGCGTGTGTCCGTACACCCTTCATGTAGAAATTTAATAGACCAGGTAGAAGCATTATTGTAATCCTTAATATGCTAGTTTGTACATAAGAAAGGTTTTCATGCTGTTTTCTCTCCCCAGCTTCCCGCCAGCCTGAAGTGCACAGCCAGAATTTTGATCCCTCCTTTAGCACAATTTGTAGAATGGTTCTTAAAATTTCCAGGTCCCTGCATTGTGACATTGGCAACTAACTCTCTCATCTAGGCCTGCTAGAATACTGTGGGTCTGGTTCACTGCGCTCCATTTTTAATCTTCTGGGTGTTATAATTTCACTGGCCTGATAGATGTTCCTGTCCTTTGGGTTTGTCCCACTGTTATGGCTCCACTATTTTTAGAAGATGTCTGAGGCTTCTCTTGGTGTTTCTTGCTGTTCAGAATGGATGAATACTTGTCTTCTATTTGTTTGCAGATTCTTCCTAGGCCCCGGCTCGAGATTAGGATGTAGCTGGCCTGGTTTATGCTAGGTTCTTTCTGGGCTCACTTAATAATGCTGCTCTCTTTAATTAACAATAAAGCCATGCCAGCTATGGTACCCTGCAAAAGTTACTTTGCATCCCCACTCCAAAACAAAAACCACCCAGGTATTCATATATTTAGAAAGTCTTTAATTAATGTTCATTTTCCTTTCCTCCTTATTGGAGGTGTCTTTAACTGCTACTCGCTATGGCAAATGAGGAAAGGTTTTATAAGCTGGAAAAGATTCCAGTTCTTCTTTTATTCTTTTCTAGGCTCTCAGTGTGCCAGTGATATCTGACATATTTATAGGTTAGCAATGTTTGTGGATTCTGGAGCACTTTGCTGTTTCACAGAGGAAACAGCCCAAAGTGTGCAATCATCGGGATATTATATCTCATGGCTCCCTGAATATGTACCTCTCCAATAAATGTGTTTACAAATATACCGAGGCTTTTTGGAAACAAATATTATATTTTAGGTGTGCACATAAAGCATCTTGGATATGTACACCTTGAAAAAATGTGATGTGCAAAGCAGCTCTTATTTGCAAGATTGATGGAGAGGCTCAGGAAAAAATAATGGGTCTAGCTGAAGAATCAACGTCTTCAACTCGAAGGGCATGTTGGAACTGTTAGCGTGACGAATACAAGAGGCTTAAGAGGGTTCCTTGGAACGCTCACATTTGACATTGATGACCAAGAGCTCCCCAGGTTTTACAGAAATGAACTACCCCCATTGTTGGTGCAAGGGAGGAGAGCGCTGGGGCACGGACATCTGGTTACCGCTGTGAGAACTGCCCTGTGATCGGACCAAGGGCGGTATAGGAATTAATTGATTGAATTGTCCTGGTCCAGCATGTTCTTTTCTTCTCAACTCGAAATTTTATATTTATTTCAGAGATTTATATCCCACCCCAGGCAGCTCCTACAACATGGTAAAACAACGGAAACTTAAATAGAAATGGAAAACAGAACAAAACCCATGTGTGTTTGTAAACACCCCTGGTTTGAAATTTTCTGCTGCTCCACAGAATAATGTGCCTTTTGCTCAGCTGAAACGAGTGCCAGCTTGTCCCATTTATGGAGGTTATCAGCTTGTGCCAGGTAGGCATCTAGCATAGCAGCAAAGTGCTGTTCCTTGCAGTGATTTGTGGTACCAGCCAAACGTTCATTTTTTTATTCTGATACACTCAGCTGTAAGGATTATAGGCTTATTAAATTAAAGAAATCAGTACATGGATTGTTTTTTTAGTCAATGACAGCCTTTTTCTTATTCATTCATATTTAATATCAGTAGAACTCCTAATTTAATGTCCCACAAGATAATGCCTCTCTTACAAATATATAATAATAATATAAATAAATAAATGGAAACATGAAAACGATGAGCGAGTGGCCTTGTAACAGGACAGCAGGTCATTGTGCTGTTGTTAATCCTGTTCAATTGCTGACTTGCTCTGTGCTTAACAATAGTGGGAAACTATATTGTTTAAAGAAATGCTGCGTTGTTTGGATATACTTCTCAGTAAACACAAGAGGCCACAGGGCAGGGCATATGAGGCATGGCTTCGGCACTTTCAGCAATCCCTCCACTGGCCTGAGAAATGTCTTCATAGCAGGAAGATGGGCTGGATGCCACTCGGATGGTAGCTGCCATCATCAGTTCACGTGCTGCTGCATATCTTACAAAGGGATGTGGCAGAGAAATGTGAAGGGGAAAAGGTGTCGTGGGGGTGAGTTAAGAGGGTCAGGAATGGACTGCAGTAGCAGCTTCCCCCCCCCCACTTCCTCCCTCTCAAGGGGTGGAAACAGCCAACAAGCCAGTAGTGAGCCACAAAATTCCCAGTTAGGAACAACCTATTTAGATATAAAAACTTTATCAAATAATTGTTATGCTAACAACAACAATAACATGACTGAAGAATCTGAAATAAGATGTTCACACCTGCAAATTCCACCATGATTTGAGTGTTTTCAGTACTAGAGTACCTGAGAGCAAACCGTTCATCTGAGAAAGTGATTTCAAAAATGGAGAAAGTATGGATAATTTAAGAGTATACAAACCAAAATATGAGAGCAAGCCTGAGCAAGTGAGCTCAAGATGTTGGACATATTATTTCCATAGAAGTCTGAGAGAAACTCTGGAAGCATTTCTCATTTAAATGCAAGCTTAACAGAAAATTGCTTTAAGGTAATGTTGCGATGGTACCTAATTCTAGCAGTGACCAATAGAAGAAATAGTAACTATCCAAAAAAACATGTTGGGAAAGAAGCAGGAGGCTAATATTATATGTGGTGGAAATACTGTAGAGTGCAGAAATATCTAACAGGAATCAGAAGTGGGGAGAGCGTGTTCCACCTCCCCATGTACTTCCAGAATGGTTGGTTAATCACATAGAGGAGGGAGAAAGGTTGTTTTCTGCTGCTCCAGAGAAGCGGACACGGAGCAATGGATCCAAACTACAAGAAAGAAGATTCCACCTAAACATTAGGAAGAACTTCCTGACAGTAAGAGCTGTTTGACAGTGGAATTTGCTGCCAAGGAGTGTGGTGGAGTCTCCTACTTTGGAGGTCTTTAAGCAGAGGCTTGACAACCATATGTCAGGAGTGCTCTGATGGTGTTTCCTGCTTGGCAGGGGGTTGGACTCGATGGCCCTTGTGGTCTCTTCCAACTCTATGATTCTATGATTCTATTAGGATGGGGAGCCTGTGGCTGGAATACATTTCCTAACATCCCTGACCGTGCTGGCTGGAAGTTGCAGTCAAGCAACATCTGGAGGGCCACATCTGGAGGGCCATTAGTGGCACAATGCAACAGAAGCAGGCAATATCCATCTACAATGCACAGTCGGAGCCAGCCGTCTGAGGCATCTCTAGACCTCTTGCTGGAGCCCCTTTCGTCCTCCGTTGGGCTCCCTCTGCTGGCAGGGCCCACCTGGCACCTGAGCCCCACTGGGGCCCTCGCAAGAGCAGGAAGCCCTTTCCACCCCACCTCCCCGCAAAAAGCCCTGTGTTGCTGCCCAGTCCTGCCCTTTGAACGGCTGCTGCCCTCAGCCAGGGCTTGCTTGGAAACCTCTAGTCCTGTGAAAAATAAACTGGGCTTATTGACTTCTGAGTTTAAAAATAAAAATAAACCTTGCCCTCTTCTTTAAGCCTCTTCCCTCCGTTCTCCCCTTCTGCATGTTTGTGTGCGTTTGTGTCTTCCTTCTCCCTTCTATTATTTTGTTCTGTAAAATTTTATCCATTCTTTCTAGTTTGGCTTGGTTTGTAAAAGAAAATAAACAATCAAATAACTGGTATTCTGGGATATACACACACATTCAACTAAAACTCGATAGTGAATTATATTTGAAAATCTAAAAGCATGACACAGAATTGGCTTCTTGTTTAGTAATGTAATTAAAGTTTTAGGGAACATCCTCTTACAATAACTTTGCTATCTGTGCTACTAATTACTTCTGCAGCTTTAATTTTAGAGAAAATGTGTTAATTTAAAATTATCTCTATTATAAAATTACAGTTGTAGTAATATGCTAAAGGTAATTTAAAACATTATCAGTTTTAGACTCCTAAATATTAGCAGCTGCCAAGATATTACCCCGTTCTACATAGATCCATCCTTATTTCAGACATTGTAATGTATTGGTATATCACAATGTTTAGCAGGTGATATACAGTGGTACCTCGGGTTACAGACGCTTCAGGTTACATACGCTTCAGGTTACAGACTCCACTAACCCAGAAATATTAACTCGGGTTAAGAACTTTGCTTCAGGATGAGAACAGAAATCGCTTGGTGGCGGCGCAGCAGCAGCAGCAGGAGGCCCCATTAGCTAAAGTGGTGCTTCAGGTTAAGAACAATTTCAGGTTAAGAACGGACCTCCAGAACGAATTAAGTTCTTAACCTGAGATACCACTGTATCACAATGTTGAAAACCGGACATTGCTCAGCCCTAGCATGAAATACGAGTTTGTGCATTTTGGCAGATGTTTACTAATAAACAGCTGTGGTGCCTTAATAGCAGCAAATGCGTTGCAAGTGAATGTCAAGGTCTGCCCCCCCCCATGTCATCTCCCCCTCCTCCTTCATTCCTTTCATGTTCCTCCAGCAAATTATTTCTCTCCTCCTCCTCTTCTTCTTTTTTAAACACCAAACAATGTGGCTTCTGAGGGGCAAAAGCATGGAAGTTTATTGAAGCTCTAAACATTTTCTCCCCATGGGAACCAAACTGACTTCTTTGTCCTTTGATCCCAGACAATAATTTACGCAAATTGCCACAGAGTTGGACATGATCTGTTTGTGTATAAACTGGGCCTTTAACGTTATATTTATGAGCGAAATGAAGTGAAGTTTCTCATGAACTGAACTACTTGAGGCGAGAGAGTCACAGGATCCTCCGCAACCCCCCCCCCTCTTGGCATGCAGAAAATGTCCGGGAGATTTCTGAACTGCACCTTTTCCTTTCCTGGTGCATTAGTTTTCTACGTGCAGAGAGTTGGGAAACATTCAGATATGTGGTCTGAAGTGATGCAGACCAGGCAGTGACGTAGCGTGGGTTGTCAGCACCCGGGGCAAGGCAAGTAATTTGTGCCCCCTAACCCCCAGATGTTGCACCCGGTGCAGCCAGCCCCCCCTGCACCCCCCACGCTACGCCACTGAGACCAGGAAAAGCTGTATCACACATTTGCATGTTCTTGGATAAATGGTCCTCAGTCTGTCAGCACTACAAACAAGATAGGTCCCCAGGCTAATTAGTCTGTGGCCCAGTTAGCATGTAGCATTAAGCCAAACCATGGCTTAGCTGCAGGGAGCAAGGTGACATGACAAATTGAATTTGTCAATTTTTTTTACAACGAATCCCCACATGTTCATGCATCACCATAGTTTGGCTTAGTGTTATGTGCAAATCAAGCCGATATAACTCCTGTTTGAATGTGTTATACAGGGAGCAAGTAAATGAGGAAATAGGGTGCAGTTGGAATGAGGTAAGATCATGAAAACGGAGCTGTATTCAAGGTGCATGATCTATCTACCTGCTCTTCTATCCTACCTTGTCTGTAAAAAGCATACCTGCTGTATGTTACAATAACCTGACTAATTGTCCCTGGAAGATAATCAGTCTTGCTGCAGGACTGCTCAGGAACAAGGATGGAGTAACTTCTTCTTCTTTGGCGATCACTCATAGCCCAGTAAAGGGATGTGGGTGGCGCTGTGGGTTAAACCACAGAGCCTAGGACTTGCCGATCAGAAGGTTGGCGGTTCGAATCCCCGCAATGGGGTGAGCTCCTGTTGCTCGGTCCCTGCTCCTGCCAACCTAGCAGTTTGAAAGCACATCAAAGTGCAAGTAGATAAATAGGTACCGCTCCGGCGGGAAGGTAAACGGCGTTTCCGTGCACTGCTCTGGTTTGCCAGAAGCGGCTTAGTCCTGCTGGCCACATGACCCGGAAGCTGTACGCCGGCTCCCTCGGCCAATAAAGCGAGATGAGCGCCGCAACCCCAGAGTTGGCCACGACTGGATCTAATGGTCAGAGGTCCCTTTACCTTTACCACAGCCCAGTAAGGTTGTCTTCTATGAACACGGTTTTAACAGTGTGTCCGTAAGTGATCATGGAGGCCAATTCTGGATCCACACGTCCTTCCACATTGGGGACATAGGTTTCCGGGCAGGAGTTGATCAAGGTGATGGTTTGCCAAACGTGACTTCCTTTTAGCATGTTTTTCTCTTTTGTCCTGAGCTCGAGTGTCTTCAAAGCCCATGACACCTTTGGTAAAGGCTGTAACAAGGGGGCTTAACAAGGATGGAGTAACAAGGGGGAAACCACTGAGCCTCTTGGCCCTGCTGATTGGAAGGTCAGCGGTTCAAATCTGTGCGACGGCGTGAGCTCCTATTGCTCTGTCCCAGCTCCTGCCAACTTGGCAGTTTGAAAGCACACCAGTGCAAGTAGATATGTAGGCACCGCTGTAGCGGGAAGGTGAACAGCGTGTCTGTGCACATTGGCTTCTGTCACAGTGTTCCGTTGTGCCAGAAGTGGTTTAGACATGCTGGCCACACGACCCAGAAAGCTGTCTGTGGACAAACGCCTGCTCCCTTCGCCTGAAGCAGGATGAGTGCTGCACCTCATAGTTGCCTTTGACTGGACTTAACTTCTTTTTTTACCTTTAACAGGGATGGCTTTAAAATCTGACACTAAAATCTTAGACCAGTAGTGTGGAGTCACTAGTCCAGGTCATTCTCCTGTTCATTTTTCACTCTCATGTGCAAAATAGTAAGTCGATAAAGCAGCAGAAAATTATTGAAAACAGCAGCTGTTGATGCTTTTTGGTTTGAAGATTTTTTTCTGCTTTGTGTTTACTTTTGGGGATGTTTCTGTGGTCTGTTTATATCACAGTTCTTTGTTGCTTGGAGTGACAACACATTCCATACTAGTTGGAGTGCTTTGCTTGGTTATTCTAAATTGGCCTTTCTTGGTTAGAGGTTAATATTCCAGATAGATTCCTTCCAGCACTGTTTCTCTTGAACATGCTGGTGTGTCCACAGGGCCCCTTTAATTTAAGACAACAGCAGTTTGCAGACTTTTATAGGAGGTGGGACAAACTGCCAGCTAGGTTCCCTTTTCCTTTCTTTTCTGCCACAACAATGTGATTTATCAACCAAACAGCTTTGGCTGGGGGAGGGTGCAGCTTTGAGGGTGACTCCCTTAATGCCAGCCTCTGCTTCCTTCTCTTACATATTTGGAACTGGAATACTTCTTACTTCTTCCTCCTCTTACATATTTGGAACTGGAATACTTGTTCAGCTTGATTGGCAGACAAAATACAGATGTCGTTTCCTGGCTCTGTCGTTTGCCTTTGCAGGCAAAGAAAGAGCAGTTGTGAGAGCAGTTGCAACCAAGCCAGTTTCATAAGTTACAATGAAATGCAGCCCAGAGCTTGTATTGCTGTAGTCTGTTCACCTCTTAGCTGCAAGATGGTTGAGAAACTTCAGCTGGTGCAAAATTCATTGACCAGGTTGCTTACTGGGACAAGATGGTTTGAGCATATAGCACCAATTCTGGCCCAACTGCACTGGCTGCCATTCAAAGTGCTGGCTTTGACTTATGAAAGTCTTAAAACCTCAAGGACTGCTTCTCTCCATAAGAAGCAATCTGCAATCCTAATCTGAGGTCCTTTGTTGTCTCTCCCCAAGGAGGCGCTCCTGACATCTTCATTATACGCCTTTAGGCGCCAGGCAAAAACTTTCCTTCATAACGAGGCCTTTGGCGGATTAACATTCTATGACTTTTAAAATGTGTTTGTGGGCAAGGGTTATTGGTTTGTTTGTTTGTTTGCTTGCTTGCTTTTGCTATGTTATGTATTTTGTGTTTTTGTTTCGTAGATCGCCCTGCAATCTTCAAATGAAGGGCAGTATATAAATAAATAGGGGACGTGGGTGGCGCTGTGGGTTAAACCACAGAGCCTAGGACTTGCAGATCAGTAGGTCGGCAGTTCAAATCCCCGTGACGGGGTGAGCTCCCGTTGCTCGGTCCCTGCTCCTGCCAACCTAGCAGTTCGAAAGCACATCAAAGTGCAAGTAGATAAATAGGTACCACTCCGGCGGGAAGGTGAACGGCGTTTCTGTGCGCTGCTCTGGTTTGCCAGAGTCCTACTGGCCACATGACCCGGAAGCTGTACGCCGGCTCCTTCGGCCAATAAAGCGAGATGAGCGCTGCAACCCCAGAGTCGTCCGCAACTGGACCTAATAGTCAGGGGTCCCTTTACCTTTACCTTTATATAAATGAATAAATAATAGAGAGGTCATGGTTGATTTGCCATCTGACCCTCACTGGCGCAGTGAACACACAGAGAGTGATAGGAGCAGCATTCTTGTTTTGTTAATATTTTATTTCCCATTTAGGATGTGTAATATTTTACTCCCCAGCACTGGAAACCTCTTCTGTTTAAAGGCAGCTTTTCTGGCCCTCTTAGCCATGGGGGGAGACAGTTGCCTACAGAAGCTTCAGGCTGCTCATTCATCCTAACTGACTTCATTTAGCACTGAAATTGGTCATGGTGACTTCTGGCATTGGCTCTGGGTTGTTTGGGATGAGAATTATGTAGAGGTTTCTGTACCTACAAAGCAGGTGCAGTTATCTAGCGCAATTGGCTTTCCTTGTTGACCCATATAGACTTTGCCATTTCCCAGAGGCCAGGCATTTCCTATTATTACAGTTGACAGCTGAACACAGTTGAGAAAGGTGTTGCTGTTTGAGTGCAGGAGGTGAGGCCTGTCTTTTTAGACTGTTTTATTACTTTAATTTCTAACCTGGAGGAACTAAAATAAATATTTAAACTAATATAAAAATCAGCTGATGAAAACAGATTCTGAAAGCAATGCCTAAATTGATTCAGCATCATAAAGAAGACCAAAAAGTAATCTATCAAAAGCCCAGCAGAATAAAAAAATGTAACCCACTACCCATTCAAGAATGATATTCAGTAGGTATCCTTAGGAAGAGAGTTCCAATGGGAGAGAGGGGGCCATAGCTGAAAAGGCCCTGTTCACAGTGCTTTCCAATCTGACATCTTGGAAGTCATAGATTTTCCTCTTCACTGGAATAGATGTATGCAGTCTATGCAACTGAAGCCATCAAGCATCCCAAACTATTTTACCACTCCAAACTACCCTACTAGCAGCCATTACCATAAACCGGGAATGACTGAATTGGGAGGAGGCCTGGTGGTAACCTAGTCCCGCACCCTGCAAACAGATAAAGAATATTTCTTTTAGCCAGTTAAGAGAGAGAATTAACAGGGTTAACCAATATGCCAGTGTCAGCACAATGTCATACATGGATGTATCATAATGCAGACATACACATTATTTGGTGCAGAGGATGATATTTTATATGCTAAGCAGTATATTCCATAACCTCTAAACCTTTTTATGTGACTGTTGAATATATAGATTTTTTTCCCCTTAAAATGACAATTTTCCCCCAGGGGAAAGGGGGGGGGGAGAAAATCTATCTTCCCCACAGCTTCAGAATTTCCCAGTTTTATTTCTCTTATATACAGCTTTATTCATTTTGTCCTGTTGTAGTGCTTTTCATCTTGATTTTCATTTTCTGGTCAGAGCTACTGACCATTATCACTGAGTTTATATCCTCAAAGCTTGGTGTAGACTTTCTTTACACCATAATTGTTTTTGTTCTCTTTTCTCCTGTATTCCCTTTTCTTCTTCACAATGTGGTACATTTCTTAAATAGCTTATATTTGCATTTTGTGTTTCTGACTGGCTCTCTAGTTCCATTCATTATTTTAAAGGAAAAAACACAGGCGAATGTTCTCCCCCTTTTTGTTTTGTTTTGAAAAGCAGTCTACACGTGATCTAGCATAGGCAGGCTGGAACCTTTCTCGCTGTCATACTAGTTCTTGTTCCTTCTGCTGCAGAACTATACGGTGTGTTTTTATGCACATTTAAACCTGCACTTTAGGAAAACATAATATTGAGAGATAAAAATACTTTGATGAAAATGATGTGATCTTCTTCTTCTTCTTCTTCCCCCTCTCCTCCTCCTCCTCCTCCTCCTCTCTCTCTCTCATTTGTACAAATCACACAGAATAGCCTGAATTTAAAAGCATTAGCAGGAGACCTCTGTACTGATCTGCCAGGGTCTTTGCAAAGCTCTGTTCACATTAAACTCTGTTCAGCTATAGCATTAAACCTCCCTTGAATGTATTTTTCTTAACCTGGTTGCTCTGCAAATGATCCAGTTTTCATTCATCTTTTCTACTTCCCAGCAATTCACCAGATGTTCTTCCACCCAGTTTTAGCCAAGGTTATGTCCAATCACTCCTTAATTCAGACAGGTTGGTTTAATGAACTGGAATTAGCATCTTCCCTGGACGGATAGCCCACTTACAACCTACGTTCTCCAAACACCTGGGTGTTGTTGTGTGATATAACATTCAGTCCAGTTTGAGTAAAATAAATTGCCCTGAATTAGAGATGTGTGTAGAACCATGGTGAGTATTTGGTGAAGATATTGCTCAATATCTTTTAGGATTTATCTTAGAAACTGAGTAATTAGGTCAGGCAGTCACTGCCTAACTGGCTTATGCTCGTGTTTCTATGTGGTACGACTATTGACGAATAATTCTGAGCCTGAGGCAGATTCTGCCTCTTTCAAATCCCTGAAAGTGTAGAACTGGAACAGAGTATTCAGCCTTTGCCTGTCGTCCTCAGTTCACCTTCAGTTCCACATCCTATAGGAGAGTTGGATTTCAGCTCCACAACAAGGGGGGGGGGAGAGCATGGAAGGCTGAGAAGCAGTTTGTGAATTTGTGTGACCATGTTAGATGCCACTACAGAGAAGGGAGATTCCTACTAAGAGTGAGGAGAGATGTAAGACCATTTGGAAGTGAGGCCAATTTGGAAGTCTCCACAATAGTATTTATTATTATTATTTTTAACTTCCCACTCCGGGGTCAGAGGAGAGAGGGAGGGGAGCTGTTTTAAGTTTCCAGGAAAATGGACTAAGGATGGCACAGATTGGTTTAGCAGTATGCCTGTAAGCCAAACCACAGCTTAGGGAAAGGGGTTTACATGCATGTGCAGCAAACCATGGTTTGGTTTAGTGTTTGTTATGCATGAGTCTGGTCTGATCATTATGTTTGTGGGTGGGTGGAGAAAAACCATGTGTGTTGAGTAAGTGGACATACAGAGCAGTCAGACTGGTTTCCCCTGAGTTTTGAGCCGAGAAATGCAGTATGTTTCAGATACTTTTCAAAAGCGATTGAAACCAGAGAAATGACAAGGAAGAGAATATACAGAGGACTGATTACTGAAGTAATAACTCAGCTAAAATAACTGTGTCAGTAGCTGGTAACGGATTAACTGAATAAAATGTGTAACAAGGATGACAAGCTCATGTGTGGCTCCTTGGTGTGAGAAGAGCAGGGGTTTTAAAACTCCTCTGTGGAGTTGGAGAGTTGTGTAGCTGCAGCACAGATAGCTGCAGCACAGAGCGGGGGCACAGCTCCTCTGCTGAAGTCATTGCTCTAAGACCAAGGTCATGACTTAACTGCTCCTCGCAGATCTCTTGGCATCTGCACAAGAACAGGGATGATACTTGATTAGCCTCAGGGCAGATTTCCAGGTGGATAAATTACCTGCCAGTCAGTGACGACACACCAAAAAATTACCGTTATGCACTGTAATTTAAGAACACAGCAGAATGGGAAAGGTGTGACCTGTATGTTTTTGTGTGTGAACACTGTTTGCTTAAAAAAATGGTCACAAAATGCTCAAGATGACCATTTCTGTTGCATATCAAAAGTCTTCCCAAAAGACCTCCTGGCACCCCCCCTTTTATTGCTGTCATCTTGCCATTTTACTTTCTTAAAAGCCAGTTGCCCCAATTTCCTTGTGCCTAATTATCTTCTTCTCATTTTTTGATAATAAGCCCCCCAACTGAGCATCGCGGAACTAAATTCTAACTAAACCACCATAAGATTGTGTTGGAGGTCCCACTGAAAGCAACGGGATTAAGAAAGTTGCAGCAAGCTTGTTCCATTGGACAAGGTTACAACCCGATGTCTCTTACCAGCAAGCCCCATTGAACTGAACTCACTGGAATTTATTTTTCAGTGGACAAGAATAGGGTTTCACTGTAAGGCCTGCAATTGACTTTAGCTAGATCAAGGCCAATATTCATGCACGTAGTTAAGATAAAATAATGATCCAAGAGCACAGCTGAAAAAATAGTAATACTATTTAAGACCACAAAGAACTCATAACCCACCTACTTTCAGCAGCCAGAAACACCATAACCAGACACTGGAGAGACCTGTCAGGAGTAAGCATGGACCAATGGTACCAAATAGGATGGGAAACAGCCCTCCTAGAAAAATTAACCAATAAACTGAAACTGACACGGGGACAAATAGAAGAAGACGCCTTCACCCCGGTGTGGCTCCCCTTTATCACATACACAGCCCAACAGGACAATGACAATAATCCACCAACAGCATACAAATCAATATGGCTAACCTGATCCAAAACACCCACCCACCTCACCCACACACGAAAACAAAGATCACCACAGCCAACCACAAATGAACAACCACACCCTAGGCCAACCCCAACCTCTCTCACCACCAAAGGAACACAAGTGAACAACACAAGCAACGCTGACACCAAACTCTACATACATTAAACACAATAGAAACACCGCCACCCGACCCCACCCCTATCCATCTTCCCTCCCCCCACTCCCCCTTTCTTTTTCCTTTCTTTCTTTCTTTTTTTTCTTCTCCCCCTAATGCCTCAACAAATGAAATGGATTTGTAAAAATGTTACATGGAAAAAAAATAAACGAGGCATTACACTTCTGTAAAACAAGAAAATCCTTAATAAAAAAAAAGAAAAAACCAAATTTGTTCCCATACTAAGACCTAGAGCCTCCTGCAGATTTGAGAAAATTAGCAGAGCAGCGATGTCTTCCCAAAGTATTCCTAGAGTGGCACTACACTGTTAATAACAAAGATTGGTAGCAAAGGGGAAGATGCCTCTCACAATCTACTCTCTTTCTGACATCAAATGGATCTTCGACTTCTCCAAAGCTTTGAAGGCAACCTGTGGGGACAGTAAAACTGTTTTAGAGCAGAAACCTAAGTTTAGATGTTCTGTTAAGAGTGGCATTAGGACATGGAAACCAGGAGATTGAGTAGCCCACATGGTAAATACTGTTTGTGCAGTAATCCTTACAGGTACATTGAGATGTTTCTGTAACGTCTCCCATTTTTGTTTTGTCTGCTTTAGGGGGAAATCCAGGACAATTACTTTTGAGCAGTTCAAGGAAGCGCTTCAGGAGCTGTCCAAGAAGCGTTTCAAAGACAAGAGCAACGAGGAAGCAGTGCAAGAAATGCACAAGCTCATCGAAGGGAAGGCCCCCGTCATCGCTGGAGTCACGGTATGGGAGCCTGACGCTCAGTAACTCTGACATTCTTTTCTAAGGCCTCTCTTCAAATCATAGGCTTCTCATTTTCTCTCTCGGGAAGAGTCCTGAAGTTTTGATCAACCTAGCAGGATGCTCATCTGGTTTCACTCTAATGTTCTCTGTGGCAGGGCAGCATTTGCTAAGCCAGAACATTCCATAAGAGTTATAGCCTAACGACCAATATTCCTGTTCACCTAACGCTTAAAGATTTTGATTTCTGCTAGAAACTTCTTGTTTTCAGTTAAAATGTGCAAAATACAGAAATTCTGTCTTTCCTACTGCATAATTCTCAGAATGTGGGCTTTCTGGCGTCGCAGGACTTTGGTAACATGCCACTTGCATATGAGCCATGGAACAGTTCAGAACAAAGATAGCAGCCTTCACTCTGCACCAGGGCATTGTGTGGCTCCCACTGTACCAGCAAATATCACCCCCACCCCACATAACGTGGCTAAATGAAATAAAAAATAAAAAAATAGTCCAGTAGCACCTTAGAGACCAACTAAGTTTGTTCTGGGTATAAGCTTTTGTGTGCTTCTTCAGATACACTGAAACAGAAGTCACAATTTTTTTAAAAAAAATATTTCAACTGCGTCAGACCAACACGGCTACCTATCTGAATCTAGAATTGTGGCTAAATGAGTGAATGATGCAAGGGTAGAAATGGATGAAGCCAACTTCTGACTGTCTTCAGCGAGAATAAAATCAGCTCTTTCACTCTTGTATCTTTCCCATTCTACTCCAAGCTTAGTGACACGTGTGTGTGTGTGTGTGTGTGTGTGTGTGTGTATAGGCTGTCAGCGATGTCAAGGGGGGCATGGTGCAGTCTCCAAATAGTTGGATTTGGAAGGATCGAGCTGCCCAAGCTTAGTCAGTTGATCATTCCTTTTTTTAGAACAATACTCCAGCCATTTAGTTTCCTTTTGCCACGTGTATAAAGAATTTTGCTGTAGTCTGCATAGTGCTCATCAACATACAGCTAAATGGAAAGTGAGAACTTTGAGCTCTTTCCAAGATGGGGCAAATTCCATGTACCCTACTGGATATAAGTACAAAGGGGCAATCCCTGTGGCTTCCTTTGCTTACCTATCCCCCACCCCCCAAAGGCTGCACATTCTGGTGCATTCTAAGCCACACTGGGTATTCGATCACCAAGCTGCAGCCCAGTCCTAACTGTGGAAATGAGTTGCTTGCTTCTGCTCTCAAAATCCAGGGCTGATTCTGAAGATTAACAAAGCAAGGCGAGCCATCGCCAGCCCCATGGCATTGCCAAGTGAGCAGTGGCACTACCTCTTTCACACTAGCTTCATCAACAATATTATGGGTTTAAAGGCACCAAAGGCTCACTTACCAAATACCATGGTGGTGTGGGGAGTAAGCAGCAGTGGGTTGCCACTGCTCACCTGACCTCTGGTCAGTTGTGTTTATGCGACATACCAGACGGTAGATGAGGAGAAAGGTTGGCACAGTACAAATAGGCTAGCCGAGCTGAGCCGGTGCATTTGCAACACACTGATGTCACCACTGACTCCATCTCCTGGTAAGTGGTAGCAACCAACTGGAGGTTAGGTAAGCTGTGGCAGCCCACCCACCCACCCCCCATCCACTACTGGGAGAAAGCTATGCCATTATTCCTGGTTCAAGACCCATGGCACTTTATAGAAATTGAACTGAAGCTGAGAAGTTTGCTGAGGTGATGGCCTAGCTGGAGGGCCATGCTCTGCTCCTTACCTCAGTGGAACTTAATATGATGAAAGCCTAAGATTGATCAATTAAGGAGGACAACCTGTTCCAGTGCCTGGGAATTGAATCCCCCTATCTCATGTAATGTGGTCAATGCCTCTTAGGACCTGTGGACTTCAAAGCGTGATGTGTACACAAAGGTGCCCCAAATTCAAAATGCAATCTTGAGCAGTGTTTTCTGTGAAGCAGGCACTCCCACCAGAAGCCTCTGACTGCACAGCTACTGGACAAGCTGAGATTTGACTTAAGAATAATGTGACATGTACATGGTTGATTGCTATGGATTAGGAAAACTGCAGAGAACTGAATCTGTGGTGTCTTAAAGGCTGACCCCACTGTTGTATCGGAGACCTTTGCTGTTTCTTTGATGCCTTGGTTGATATATATGCAAAGCATGGTGGACATTAATCAAGTTTAGAACAGCTGGCACTTGAACTCTTCCATCCAACCTATAAATTTCACAGCATCCACAATGAGCGGTGAAAAAGAAAGGAATGGAAACTCTTACGCCATTTGAATTGTTATCTCCAAGGTTCTTTTGAGCACGTCCAGCAGAGCCATGGATTTTCCTAGCTCAAATTCCATTTTTCTTTTGAAGTAGATGCCTTTAGAGGCAGAATGTTCAGTCATCCTGTCTCCCAGAATGATTTGTGCTAAGAGGTGGCCAGAAAGGCTTGCAGCCACCAGCTTTGAAAAAGGACATGGCAATGTTCCATCATGCCTTTGGGTGGACTTTGGAAAGCCCAATGTTTACCCAGTTAGGAGCAATTTGGAAGGAATCCCCAGTCTTTAGGGCAAGCCCAAGACATTTTGGCACAAAATGGCGCTTCCTTCCCTGGCCAGGCAAGAAGGGATGAGTGAAGATCCTACATTGGGAACAAGGGGGGACTAAAGATCTATATGTGGGATCTGCTGCCCCATGGATCCTGCCTCCTAAGGCAGTTGCCTCACCTTGCCTCATGGCTTGGTCGGTCCTGCATCGCTTACTGTTTTCTCGGCACTGGCAAAATCTCTACTGGCACCAGTCCGCAGTGAAAATAATAGCATTTGCTCAAGTATCAGATATCCCTCTTAAATTTCTGCCACATGCTAAAGGGGAAAATTGTTTTAGTTTTTTAATAAATTAATTATTTTAAACCCAAATAAGTACTTTCCCTTTCAGTATTGAAAGATGCAGGGGAGCCAACCTGGACATAGTGGACTGTGTGCGTGGTCACCTCCCATAAATGCACTAAAGACAAGTGCAGTGCTTTAATTTAAAAACCTTTGACGTGGCCTCCTACATGATGGCCAGATAGTAAGAAAATGCCGTGGCAAGGTGAGCTGTACTACACAGGCAGGCAGGGCTGACCCACCCATGAGGCAAGGTGAGGCAGACACCTCGGGCGGCAGACCTGGGCCCAAGGAGCATGCTGCTTGCTGACTCCTCTGCCTGTGCAACTGGGCTTCCATCTCTGCTGCCCAATCTCCACCACCTACTCCTCTGTGGGCATACCAAAGCCATCCCCTGTGGCAGTGGCAAGGGGGTGTGCGCGTGGTGGCAGGGCACACCCATTGTGGAGGAGGCAGGGGCATGGCAGCAGCATGGTGTGTCCGTGGAGGACGAGGAGGAGGCAGCAGCGCATGCTTGCAGTGGGGTGCAGTGGCAGTGGGGTTTGCCTCAAGCTTCAAAACGTTCTGGGCCAGCCCTTCAGGAAGGTTAGTCTTCCCCCTAGGGCAGGATGGTTAAGGTCTAGCTATCAAGCTGGAAGTAGTTTCCTTGTCCAAACATTCATGCTTAGACGTGGCCAACTCTCCTTGTGAACTAAGTGTGTCCCACAATCCTCTGCAGTGATGTAGAAGCAACTCTGTTCACATTAAAGTCCAGTCCTAATATCCTACTGTAATTAAACCTGTTGCTCTCACTGAAATAATAATATATTATTCACACAGTTCCATCTCCCACTCTCCTTTCTGTCTATTTTTAGATAAGACCTTTCAGACAGAGATCTCATCACTCATTTTATGCTACATAGATGACACTATGTAATTTTTTCAAAACACATTTGGATTGATTGCATAATTTGTTGTATCAATCTATTTTTTGTTGTTGTAATTCTCCAAATAAAGTCACAAAAATAAAAATTCCCAAGGATGACATCATTTGGAAGTAAAGGTGAATAAATTAAAACTGGGTTGAGAGCTTTCCAAAATATTTGCCAAGAGGTCAAGAATACCTCACAGTGTAAAAAGAACATAACAGTTACAAGAACAATGTCAAGATTTTTACAGTACCCTTTTTCAGGGTGTCCAGGGCAGTTTACAAAAGAAATATAAAACATAAATAAAACATAAACATTAAATTTAAATTTAAATTTTAAATTTTATTGCATTAGCCGCGTGGCCATAGCATGATATACATTAAAATAACAACATAAAATGGGGGTGGGGAGGTAAAGGTAGATATCGTCCTGGGCAAATACTTAAAGAGAAAAAAAAAGGGTCCTTCAGCTTCTCAGATTTGTCCTAACTCCATTGTCCTTGTACAATAAGGCTACTTGGGACTTCGTTCGATTGTGCGGCGTATCGACTGCAGCTGTGGTGTTAAGGAAGAAGTTAGTGCCGCTTTCCTCTTCATCACACTAAGCAGGAAGTTAGCTGTCATCTTGGTAATCCAACAATCAAAATCCTGCAAAAAAAGGGACACTATCCAAGGCTGGATTGGGAGATGAAGCTTATTCACTAGGGGGGTTAAAAACCGAGATCTTTCATCTGTCCAATTAGGACAGAAGAGCATTACATGGTCCATAGTCTCCAGGGCCGTGTCATTACAGGTGCATGTTCTATTTGCGATGGGAACTCTGGAATAACGACCCGACAGAACTGCTGTAGGAAAACAGTTGAGACGGGCACAGGTAAAGGCCCTGCGCTTAGCCTCCGAAGAAATTGTGAAGCAGTATAGAGGGATCCTTTCAGGCGGTGGAATAGCTAGGGCTAGGCCTGAACACGGCCCTCTTGCATAGGAAGCTGTATTAGAGAAGTCAAGATGCTGTAGTTTCTTTTTGATTGGAGGTAGGGCCGCCGGGCTGATATACTCTGAGTTAAGAACAGTTTTACAATTCAAATTGAGAAGAGAGCGGAATTTGAGGTTAATTGTAGTTTTCCAAGGGGAGTTATGAATATCTCTTAGGATCAGATTGGAAAACCCACCTCTAATTCGAGCATCCGATGCTAATAGGTGGGAGCTATAGGAAATGGCTCGACTCCATGCTCGTTTTTACAATTGATTTTTTTTTAATAAGATTTTTATTGGTTTTACAAAGTTTTTTTTTTTTAAACAAACACACACATAAAAATACATACAAACACGTATAGTTTCATAACAATTTTTTCATAAACCTCTCTTCTCGGACTTCCCCATACCTCCCCTTTCTGCATCCCAATGTCCATAATTTTTTAACAACTTCTAAATATTTCTTTCCAAACTCTGTCATCTTAATCTTTTCTTTAATCTAATCTTATATCACTGTAACCCTTTCTTTCTGAAAATCTCGACATTCTAGCATTCATCAAGTTTATAGTGGTCCTTAAGGTAAATTTTAAATTTCTTCCATTCCTCTTCTGCCGTCTCTTTTCCCCGATCACGGATTCTGCCAGTCATCTCGGCCAGTGTCATGTAGTCCATCACTTTCATCTGCCATTCTTCCAGGGTGGGTAGCTCTTGTGTCTTCCAATACTTTGCGATAAGTATTCTTGCTGCTGTTGTAGCATACATAAAAAAAGGTTCTATCTTTCTTTGACACCAATTGGCCGACAATGCCCAAGAGAAAGGCCTCTGGTTTCTTAGGGAAAGTACATTTAAGTACCTTTTTCATTTCATTATATATCATTTCCCAGAAAGCCTTAATCTTCGGGCATGTCCACCAAAGGTGATAGAAAGTACCTTCAGTTTCTTTACATTTCCAACACTTGTTATCAGGCAAATGATAAATTTTTGCAAGCTTGACTGGGGTCATGTACCACCTGTAAACCATTTTCATAATATTTTCCTTTAAGGCATTACATGCCGTAAATTTAATACCGGTGTTCCACAACCATTCCCAGTCAGCAGACATGATGTTATGACCAATGTCCTGTGCCCATTTAATCATAGCCGATTTAACTGTTTCATCTTGTGTATTCCATTTCAGCAGCAAATTATACATTCTTGACAAGTTCTTAGTATTGGGTTCTAACAATTCAGTTTCTAATTTTGATTTCTCCACCTGGAAGCCAATTTTCTTATCTTGTTTGTAAACCTCCATTATTTGATGATAATGGAGCCAATCTCGTACTTTAGGTTTTAATTTCTCATGACTCTGTAGTTTCAATTTATCTCCATCTTGTTCCAGAATTTCCCAATACTTTGGCCATCTGGCCTCCATATTGAGTTTTTTCACTGCCTTAGCCTCCAAGGGTGACAACCATCTAGGGGTTTTGTTTTCCAACAGATCTTTATATCTTATCCAAACATTATATAAAGCTTTCCTAACAATATGGTTTTTAAAGGCCCTTTGCACCTTGATTTTATCGTACCATAAATATGCATGCCAACCAAATTCATTGTTAAAACCTTCCAGGTCCAAAATGTCTGTGTTCTCGAGGAGCATCCATTCTTTCAACCAGCAAAACGCTGCTGCTTCATAATACAGTTTTAAGTCCGGCAGGGCAAATCCCCCTCTTTCTTTTGCATCTGTAAGTACTTTAAATTTTATTCTGGGCTTTTTGCCCTGCCAGACAAATTTCGCAATATCTTTCTGCCACCTCTTGAAACAGTCCATCTTGTCAAGGATCTGCAAAGTCTGAAACAGAAATAACATTCTGGGCAATACATTCATCTTAATGACTGCAATTCGGCCTAACATTGACAGTTTCAAATTTGACCATATTTCTAGATCTTTTTTTAATTTCTGACCAACATTTTTCATAGTTGTCTTTATACAGATTTAAGTTTTTAGATGTCAAATGAACCCCTAGGTATTTGACCTTCTTAACCACTGTCAAACCTGTCTCTTCTTGAAAACTCTCCTTCTCCATGACTGTTAAATTTTTTTCTAAAACTTTAGTTTTTTGTTTGTTCAATTTAAATCCGGCTACCTGGCCAAATTGTTGAATTATCTCCAACACATGCTCGTTTTACAATTGAGGGCTGGGCGAACTCGAGTCGTAGGGCTGCACCTGAGACACATCTCGGGACGCCTGAAAGAGATCTCAGAAACATATGAAGAGGGCGATCCAAGTTAGCTGATACTGCTGTAGTCCATACTTCGCATCCATATAATAATTTAGGGACAACTTTGGCATTAAATATTTGAATTGCTGCTGGAAGGTGTTTGAGGAAGTTTGTGTTGACTTCAACCTGCTGCAGGAGAGCTTTGGGCAGGGGAGAAAGCAGTATTGCACCCGACGCAGGAGGAAGTTGAAAGAGGCTGCTCCCCCGCCGCTCAAGAAACGCTCCCGGATCCAGATTCTCAGCAGCTCTAGTGAAGATGAAGGAGGGGTCAGAAGGGAACCGCCTCCCGTTGCGAAAGCGGACCAGGGCTCACATGCGTCCTCATCGCTGGCTTTAGACCACCGTCTGGACTGCAGAACATCTGCTCCAAAGGCTGAGATCCGTCCACCCCGAGAGAGCAGGACCCAAGGGCTCGTGGGACTGAAATCTTCCTTGTCAGAAGAACTGGACTTCCAGGCAACGTCAAAGCCAGAAAACTCTTTGCGGCACCTTGCGGCGCTCTGCTCCCGGAAGAACCCGCCGCTGCCTCTCTGTGTTCTGGTTGGCAGTTGTGAGATCTCCTCTGGGCCGGACGTCATTTCCACCCTGAAAGCTGTTCATGGGGTCAAGGTCCACGTTTGCTCACTGGGCAGCTGCGATTATGTTGTCAGCAGCCGGCTGGCCGTGGAGAGGAGATGGCAGGCGGAGCTGCTGAACGCGGCACACAGGAGCAGAGTGGTCCAGCGGGTGCAGCAGCTGAAGAGCAAGTTTGACAGGATCTGTGTGATCGTGGAGGAGAGAGTCAAAGCAGGAGAAGCACGGAGAGTGTTCCACAGAACCCGGCACTACGACAGCCTCCTGTTGGCCTTCGTCCAGGCAGGAATCCGGGTGCTCTTCAGCTCCTGCCAAGAGGAGACGGCTGACTTGCTGAAGGAGCTGGCTTCGCTGGAGCAGCGGAAGAACGCGGCCATCCAAGTGCTCACGGAGGTGCATGGGCACAGGCAAGATGCCCTCCGCTTCTACCTGAGCATTCCCTGCGTCAGCTACCCAGAGGCCCTGGCCTTGTGCCACTGCTTTGGCTCGGTGAAGGAGGCAGCCAACAGTTCCCCGGGCGACATGGCAGCCCGCACCCGGATGAGCCAGCAGAAGGCAGAGAAGGTTTACCATTACATGCACTACGCCTTTGACGCTCAGATGCTGCCTGAGAAGATCACGTGACCAACTGCAAATCACAATGGGCACCCCTTTTTAAAAGACGCACTTTATTGTTACATCTCCTCGTTGTAAGATATGTAAATAAACTTCCGAAAACATAAACATTAAAAACCATTATTACATTAAAATATATTCAAAAGCCTGTGCAGATAAAAATATATCTGCCTGGTGCCAACAATGTTAACTGTTCAGCATCTGGCAAATGTGTGTTTATTTCCCCAGGCCCTCTGGTTTGGGGTGCCACCCCTGACAAAGCTCTCTGTCTCTGGTCACCTTGCCTTGGGTGGTGGAGGGAGCTAGAGGAGACCCTTAGACAATGACCTCAGTACAGGGGCAGATGAGTGTGGCCACAGCTGTTATTTCAGGTCTTAGGCTGAGTAGGGCTTTAAAGGTAAGCACCATTGCTGTAGTTTTCTGCCTATGCTTTGACCACAGAGAGGACCCCTGACCCATTTCTTGGTGGAAGCTGGGTTATGTTTTAAAACTCATCCCAGAGTTCTGTTGATTCTAGACACAGGTCTTCTAAGGAGCTAAATCTCTTGGGATGTTTACATCACGGGTGGTTCAGCTGTCAAACAACGTGGGCATTTCAAGAAGCAATGCCTACTGTATTTGAAAGCACCAGCAAAACTGCTGACTGCCATTTGATCATATGTTTTAGAAGTGCTCATGTAGACCAGGGATAGAATTTACTCCCCCCAAAAACTTATGAATATAAACATCATTTCCCCACCACCACCAGATTTAGGAGGACGGCTGAAACATCACATGGCAATTCACATCTCATTATGCTTGAGGAACTGCTGGAACATGGAGCTATAGAAGATTTGAATAAAACATGTCAGCCCTGTGAGGGTTCATTTGATCCCAGTTATTGACCAAGCATTAAAACCCCCCATCCTGTCTTGTTTAGGGTAGCCAAAACCCACGAGCCAGTCATGGTTGATGGTCTGCAAGGAACAAGCAAAGCAGAACAGAGGTCCTCAGGACCATGAAGTTATAGTACCTTGATTTACATATATATTCATGCATGTGTGTGTGTTATTTACATTGTTAATGCTCTCTTCTGTCTGTCTGTCTTTCTCTCTCCCCATTAATAGAAAGCGATTTCGTCTCCGACTGTCTCGCGGCTTACAGACACAACACGTTTCACTGGTTCCCATAAGGAGAGATTTGATCCCACTGGGAAAGGCAAAGGCAAAGCAGGACGTGAAGATCTGGTGGATACGTCTGGCTATGTATCCGGGTATAAGCATGCTGGCACATATGATCAGAAAGTGCAAGGAAGCAAGTAAGCCTGAAGGTTCAAAGCCCGAAGGTTCACCTGTGAGGGGTGAGCAAGACGAGTCTCACCTGTTGCTGTAAATGCCAAAAAGACTATGTTGGGAAGTTGTGTCGTAGGATCCACTTTTGACGTCGACTGAGACTCTTGCAGTGAAGCACCACTTCATTACATTCCTCATGCTTTATGGCAAGTGAAAAGGAAGCAGCAGAGCAGTCTGATCAAGAAACCACACCAAGGGCTCTCTCACCCCACCTCGTCTGTACTGGTAGCAGGTCGCAAACATTCCTATATGCCTAATTCTCTGTCTTGTTCTGCTGTCTTTTTTTCTACGGTGGAGGCTACACGTGCTAGTAGCTTTGCTAAAAAGAATCCAATTGCTCAATTTGATTATTTATTATTGAACAATGTCTTAATATGGAACAGATGCACCTCAAACGTAAGAATTCAGCCTTTAACTGAAGGGAATTAAATGGCTATTGACTTTTATTTTATTTTTGAAAAGGTGCTATTCTGTAAAAGCCAATACATTTATTTCAACCATTTGCGAACAAGAGCAGAAACAATAATTTAAAGCAACTTTTCCCCTCCATTAGTAGAAAACTGAGACCCCACTTGTCCCTGTTCTCAAAGGAAAGGGAAATTGCAGCTCTCTCTCCTGGCCTCCGCAAATTTTCTTTAAAGAAAAAAAAAACCAAAACAGAAACCAAAACACTATGTGTCATTGAAGTTATATATTACTATTTCTTTAAGATTGCAACAAACATGAAATATGGCAGTTCAACCCCCCACCCAAATATATATTTGAAATACTACCAGTTGAAATTATCTACTTTGTCTGGATCATTACCTTAAACAACATTTTGATTCATTAAGTTGGTTAAATAGTTCCAAAGTAAAGGAAATTTGTTGTTTTCTTGTTCACTCAGTGTAAAGCAGACATAATTTAATTGTCAGATTGTTTGCTGATGGAAAACAAAGGTAGAAAAGATTAAATACAGATTCATTGTTTTACAAATGATGTCATCAACCATCATGTTCCAGTGAGCCAGAGTCTAAATAGTGCTGAAATGTTGCTTCTTTTAAAGGAGAAAAGAGATATAATTAACATATTTCCTGAAAAAGGACAACATACGTAATGTATTTATTTATTTGAAAGATTTCTATGCGTGTATGCTGAAGAGTAACTGTCTAGTCAATGAGGTGAATTTTATGTGTCCTGTCTTTATTATTGAGTAAATACCACACTGTGTTGAACTTACACTCCAGTAAAATAATAGCTGTAATCTTCACTTGGAGGTTTGCCAGCAGTTGAGTCCTCAGTCTTGTTTTCTGTGGAATACAGGTCAGCTGTAGAAGAATAGAGATTGATCAACTTTACTGCCATTCTTAATAGCTGTCTCTTTGACAGGCCCAGTAAACGCTAAAGAGGTGGCTGCACTGATTTGCTTACAGTAATTCTGACTGTTCCTTCGCACAGGCCAGCACCTTGAAGTTGGCCCTTCTCCGAGCACTGGCCATCTGTCATTTGCAGTTGTCTTTATCCTCGTTGTTAAGGAAGGTATTTATTGTGACTTCCAACCATGCATTCTTCAGCATGCACTACAAGCATGAATCCAAAATAATAATAATAATAATAATGTTGTTAAGCACTGCCGTTGTATGCCTGGAACCTTCATTTTTTGACATGTTGAAATGTCAGGTTTGGGGAGAAGGAAGTCTGTAGAAATTTCGGCATGTTTTTGCAGGATGGTGGATTTGGTGGTTGCCAGAAAGGGTCTGTGAGTGTGCCAGGCCTGTTGGTATTGAAATAGTGATAGTTGGTATCAGTTCTATATCCATCTGCTTTCTGGGGACAAGCTCAGTGTCTAGAGTGTTGATAGTAGGGCTGTTTGCTTTGATGGAACAATGAGCACTGAATACTTTAATGCAGACCCTCTGGAGCCCATTTGTCAACCTTAAAGCAAGGCTAGGCCTATGGGGAACCCCATGTTATTACACGGAACTTCATTACATAAATAGAATATTCAGAACAAATCCAGCTACGTCCTCCAGTGGCAGCTAATTAACACAGTGGATGTGAAAGACTCCATTGCTGTAATATGAGCAGATAAGCACACCAGGAAGATACCTGATTTGTTGATCCAGTCTAGCATGTCTCTTGTGTATTTTGCTTTTCGGGAAACATTTTTTGTCCGAAAACCTAGCAGCTATTTGCTCACATGAATTGGCCATGAACACTGATTACTCGTTGTAAGGAGGAGCTTAAGGTAACAATAATAGTAGTTTTGCTTTTGATAGAAACCTCCTTTAGCACTAAAGTCTACTGCAGAACTCTCATCAAAAGATTTTAAGGCAGGCATTACATATCAGGTGGCCTTCTAGAGCCAGGGAAAGCTACTTTTAAAATGAGCAATCCATGTTCATTTTTCATTTATTTTAACACAAAAAGACAAGAGGTGCTACCATTGAAGCGTGGATGTCTAAAAAGCAAGCAGTTTTGTGAAACAACGAGATGCTCTTCTGACATCCCAGTTTCTCTTCCTTTCCCCATCCCCATTCCTTGTTCTGAGACTGTTGGCTTTTTCTATCCCTTTTTCTACCACTGTGCCACTAAAGGAGGAGGCTGTGTCAGAAGAAGCAAGGCTGGGTGTCCACGCACCAGACCGCAGTTTCCTCCAGTCTAGTCACCTGATAACACAATCCCATTCATGTCTACTCAAAAATAAGTCCCACTGTGTTCTTTGGGGTTTGCTGCTGGGTTAACGTGCATAGGATTGCAACCTAAGTCGCTGTTTGCATGCAACAGTGTACTTAGAATATTCTCATACCAGCTGCTCTCATCCCTGTATATTCCTTGTCAGGGACTTCTGCCCCCTTTAAGTATTTATTTAAGTGCAAAACATACTGTAAACGTGCAGTGATGCTGGCCTTCATTATCTCCTTTCCATACAATAGGTTATCATCAGGCCCTTTTTGAATAAATAGGGGGAAATGTGAAACAGTTCTCCAAATGTGAAAATGATAGAGATCCGTATCTGTAGGTTTTTTTAAAAAAGCTATTTTACTACCACAATGTGTTTACAATTCTTTGCTGATTGAATAAATCACATTAAGCACATAGTGTTCTTTTTGCTATGTGTAAATCACTCCAGGGTATATTATGTATATATAAATATGCATACGTGCAGTTTTTATACAGCCTCTTAAGGGTGCACACTTTTGTAGCATCATGCACGCTGGGACTGCCTTGTTATCTGCTGCGACCTGGGAAAAGGCTCCATGTGCCCAGAATACAGGCCATTCCTCACCCAAGAAGGCAACCCAGCTGTCTATGTCTGCAGCTGCATATGGGACCCTCAGTGAGTTTCCAATTATTGCCTGGATTTCCCTTTCAATTTTATAGACATATAATTTATGGAGTCAAGTCAATCTTCTTTCCCCCCTGCTTGCATTTCTGTTCATGTCACTGGAATTTGTACTGGAAGTTGTGGGCTGAATCTGACTTACCTGCACCGCCCAACGCCCCCCCCTACTCACTTCCTTTGTGTTGAGTTGACATCTGAAACAAGTCTAGAATAAGGTGGGCAATTGTATCTGGCCTCCTAAGCCCATGCATAGCAATTCAGGCAGAAGGGCAGGACTCAGGGAAGAGCAGCAGGGACACTTTAAGAGGGAAGGCCTTCCCAGGATCAGGGCCGGCCCACCCATGAGGCAGGCTGGGGCAGCTGCCTCAGGTGGCGGAACCCCAAGAGATGGCACCCTCATAGGCTCCCCACCACGTCTGCCACTGCTAGAGAAGTGGTGGTAACGGCAGTGGCAGCAGCTTCCAGTGCGACCTTGCAGAAATCTCACCAGACCTTGTGTGCTCTGCAAGATCTTGCTGGAACCCACCGTTCTTGCCACCGCTTTGTGGATGCCGCCACACAACCCGGCCGGGTGGCACCTTCCTGTTTTGCCTCAGGCCAGCCGCCCCTGCCCAGAATGGAGCTTTTTATTACCAACTCTGCCTTAGACCGTGATGTATGAAGTCGCCTTATCCTGAGGGAGACCATCAGTCAGTTTGGACTCCAGCCCACAGCAGTTTACTTTGATCAGGAGGCAGCTCTGTAAGCTCTCGGGCAGAAAGTGGCATTTTCTACCGTTGCCCAAAGATCCTCTTGGAAGGAGATGCCAAGAAACAAACTTGCATCTTTTTAAATGTGCAAAGCAGATGTTATAACAAGCTTTAGCTTCCTCTATAGGGGGGATGCTTAGCTATGCTTTTGTTTTTGTGTGTGTATATAGTTTATTCTTAAGCCTCCCAAATGAGATTACTTTGCAAATGACTTTGAAGTCTCCCAAACATAAAGCTATTATTCCTGTCTCAGTGTCCAGCAGTGTGGGGTGCCCTTCTGCTTCCCCAGGGAGTAGCCTCTTGTGCTGTTTGACCCCGTCCCCCAACATACAGTAAGCCACAACTTAGGCACATTTAACTTGTGTGCATTCAGCTTTACACGCATGGCCAAAAATGAATAAATAAAAGTGGGTGAGGATCCAGGAAAAATGACTTTGGCAATCCCAGCCATCAATGGGTTTTGACTATAAGTGATTTTGTTTTTAGGCATGATCCCCAGAACGTATCCCCTGCGTAAGTCGTGGGCTTACTGTATCTTAAATCAGAAATTTTTGAAATTCCCGTTTACTTTGTGGGATATTGTTATGGAATAAACTTTCAACTCTTTGTGCCTGAGCGTACTCTACTCTGTGTCTTGCTTCAAGTCTCCCTATGCCTTACATGTGCAGCTGCGAAGGACACTTGGGAGTGTTTCATGCCTATAGATAGGTTCTGCCACTATTAGTTTAGAAGCCACTGCCTCAAATTTCACAAAAAGGAGGAAAATGTGCAAACTGTAATCATGGTTATCCCAAGCAGTCACCCCTTTTTTGTATGTTAGGCTTGCATTGCGAACTTTTAATGTTCATTGTTAGCTACTCAGTCGTGGGAGCCAAGATGTATCTGTGTGCCTGCAATTGGCAATACTTGCATATGGGTGATAAATGTTAAAAACATCGGTAGACTACCTAGAACAGATCTTAGTTACATGTAAGTGGCTTGTCATAGTCTATCCCTCCTTAGATCACCATTTGGTTAAAAATGAGAGTAGAGTACACTGTACTTGACTTGCACCTTTAATTCACTGGAAGTCCAAAAGACCTTTTCTCCCTCTGATAGGCCTCGTCTCCCTCTGTTTTCTGACTAGGTATTGCTGTTCAGGTGGCACCTCAGGGTGAATAACCAAATGCCCAGAGGACCTTACTCGCTAGGCATATTTTGGATTGCAAACTGGGCTACTTTCTAAATCAGTATTTGTATGTTTTAAATTCTGATCCAAATCAGTATCTTACTTGGCGGGGTGGGAGAGCTGAAAACAATGCCAATATATTTCACATCTGGCAACCATTGCACCCCTTTGGTTTCAGACACTCTAAAAAGCCCTGGATTCTGACCAAACTAAGCTGCCTGATGTATATTTTGCTCTAGAAGGCTTAATTTGGTCAGAATTGAGTATATACTTTCAGATTTAACATGAAATACATTACTTCTGGTAAATGAGCCATCATAGCCACTAGAGGGCCATGAAAATTTGTGTCCTGGACTTTTGGGACTCGTCTACCCATGTACTGTCTGAAATCCAAGGGGCACATTGGTTGTCAGGTGTGAACTTCCCCCCAGCTCTCCTATCCTACCAAACTTTGCGTGCATAAGTGGCTTAAATTTGCGTCACGCTGCCCATTTAAAAGCATTAACATTTATCTAAGCAAGAGAATATAGATCAGATTGATTGTTTCCCACTATGTACACCTTATCCCCCAACAGTTAGCTTAACTGTTCACACAAGTCACCACTTTGGTGTATGTGTGAGCGCAAAAGAGGCTCCCATGATACCTACTGTGTGTTAGGACACTTCTCCACAACAGCCAGCATGTCGGTTTCACAAACGAAGCAGGAATGGATATTCACAATATCTCTACTACAGATGGAGGCTTGAGTTAACACCTTTTAGAAACTGGACCATAAAGAAGGCTGATCACCAAAGAATTGATGCTTTTGAATTCTGCTGCTGGAGGAGACTCTTGAGAGTCCCATGGACTGCAAGAAGATCAAACTGATCCATTCTGAAGGAAATCAGCCCTGAGTGCTCACTGGAAGGACAGATCCTGAAGCTGAGGCTCCAATATTTTGGCCACCTCATGAGAAGAGAAGACTCCCTGGAAAAGACTCTGATGTTGGGAAAGATGAAGGGCACAAGGCGAAGGGGACGACAGAGGACGAGATGGTGGGACAGTGTTCTTGAAGCTACGAACATGAGTTTGACCAAACTGTGGGAGGCAGTGGAAGACAGAAGTGCCTGGCGTGCTCTGGTCCAGGGGGTCACGAAGAGTTGGACATGACTAAACAACTAGTTTGAGTTTGACCAAGCTGCAGGAGGCAGTGGAAGACAGGAGTGCCTGGCATGCCCTGGTCCATGGGGTCACGACTAAACAACTAAACAGCAATAATTCCTGCATTAGTTAGGAAAATGCCCTCCTCCTAACAGTAAATAGATAGATTTTTCACACCTTTAAGATGCCAAAGTATATTTCTGTTCTCTCCAGTGTTATGAACAGTTAAAGATAAGGAAGCAATAATCCATGAATAAAGCAGGGTATATTTTGCTAAAAGGGAAATTACTCTCCGTTGCTGTTCTGTTCCTAGCAAACTAGGGTCATGGCTAACAGATATTGATAGAACTAGGGGAAACTACAACAGTGGTTCTGCTTTTAAAGATCTACAAGACCTGCTTAATATACTGAGAATACGAACTGGTTGACATATGACCAAGAGTTCATGTAATTGTTTCACTGCGTTGTTGGTGTGATATAAATGTGGAGCTGTACATTGGAGGTGTGGTGGAACAATCTACCATTCTGCATGGATCACATCAGTTTGGACATGGGAATGAACTCTTCCATCTCAGAAGCCCCAACTTGTGAGGGAGATTGGGAGGGCTGACGTTGCGCATGCAACATCACACGCACAACATCCCGATGTCAAGACATTGGCAAGAGCCAGGTGTGGAGCTAAAAGCGATGGCAGCGTGGCTTCAATGGCTGGTGACTCCTGCTGCTGCTGCCACTGCCCGGGGGGCTGCTTCCCCTCACCTTCACCTCTGTGGCAGGAGGAGGAGGAGAAAGATCCAGCCAATGAAGTCACTCTGCGCTTGGCCCTGACTTTTTTAAACATTGCCCCACCCCCCCAAAAAACAACCCACCCAGGGTTGGGTCCTCAGGAGCTGGCACCCCTGTTCCATCTCTGCTTCCTGACCCAACCATCTCTCTGAGAGCAGCCACACAATCATTCTGATGTGCAGAAATCCTTGTGTGTCATTTCCCTGCCCATGGCCAGTTGGTTGTGGCAAACAGTTCTGAGGAAGAGCAAGATAGACTTGAAATTGCAGTTTAGGTTCTGTGCTCCCAACAGAAGACATATTCAAGTCTATCCTGGAATTGTCTGTAAGATGCAAGGGTGCATAGAAATGAAATGTAAATGACAGCAAATGTTTTCAGGGTTACATATACTAAATAGACTCCACAAAAGTTGAGGCATATGACAAAACGTCCATTTATTTCAGTGGTCTCAGGCTTGCATTGTGTGAGCATGATCCATGCGAAGGACAGATCCTGATACTGGGAAAGGGCAGAAGGGCTACCCCAGAAATGGCACAGGGATTGGGGGACCATTCCATGACCAAAATCTTAATGATTTTTGTTATGAAGTGTCTTGACACTGGAAGGAACTGGTTCTGGCTGCAGTCTTTGCATTCTTTTAAGGAAGGCTTGGTTATGTTTAAAATCGTCAGTGCAAGTCAAAACTTACTCAAATCAAAATTAAAATGAATAAACAATAGTTGGCAGGGAGGAGCGTAGAAACTTGCATGGTTCATAAAATTCTTAAACTAGCTGTTATTTTTAAAGTTAGATGGGTTTGTATGTATTTTAAAAGTAAAGATTGAATATGGGTATAGTTGATAATTAGGGTAAATGTGAACCACAAAATGCAGCTGTTGCTTTTTCCTCTATGCTAAACATCCACTGTGCAAATGCTATTAGGCTATTAGATGACTGGTATATGGAAGCCATTTCACAACGAACACATGTCAACTTTATCACGTGGTTCTATGAGGTTTTGGCGGTCATATTTGCAGGCGGAAAGGTGCATTAGGCACACTTGGCGAAGACGTGTGTCAACCATTACATGTGTTCCACCACTGCCTCCTCTTCCCTAACTTTGTTCATGGGTTGGGGGGCATGTTCCTCAAAAGCTTATGGCAGCCTTCCAAAACCCTGTGCTCTCCAGATGTTCTGAACTTCAATTCCTATCAGCCCAGGGCAGCATGGTACTTTTAAAGTTATAGTCCACAACATCTGGAGAACCTACAGGGACCGATCCACGCCTCTGGGTTATATCTAGAATAACCATGCATTCCTACACGTCTCCTCCAACATAGGCCTTGTTGAGTTAAATGGGACTTACTCCTAAATAATATCTACTTGGGACTTAACCCCATTCAATTTTATCAGATGTACGCCTAGTTAAGTGTGCATAAATTTGCAGCTGCATTTAGGTGAACTTTGGTGCCACTGAAATAAGTGTAACAGCCTCAGACTGGATCCTAACCATTGTCTTCCAATCGCCATCTTTCTCCCTCAATTCATAGCTAAACAAAAGGGGAACTGGTGTGTTTTGGGGTCACTTCTGGTTTAGTGGGGCACAGGAGTCTGGGCCAGCCGGGGCCAACAAGAGCAAGGACTGTCTCCTAGGAGCTGCTTGTGCGTCTTCTGCGACAAACTCGGTTTCTGTGTCAAGTATAGATGTAGAAGGTTCTCGGAAGGTAGCAAGTTATAAAACTCCTGCTCTGCTGTGTTAACTGGAGAGGGATAAGTAAATCAGTTTATCCTTGTTGAAATGTAAATGTTTCCACGTACTTTAAGCACAAGAGGAAGATTATATATTTATATTGAAAACTATTTTTGACTAATACTGTGAGCATGTTTTGTTGCCTCTTTTTTTGTTTTGCACAATTTAAGGAAACACAGGTTTGGCTTACCTTTTTTGTTGAATATATATATATATAAAATATTGGCATATGGCCAGGGAAGGGTTATTGGATAGCTCCCAACCCTGACCATTTGCCGTGCTGGGAGATGCTAATGGGAGTTGAAGGTATCACATTGGCTACCCCAGCGCATGACAACACATGTTTTGCTTTCAAATTGCTTCCCTTTGGCTACCTAGAGATGCAATTGCATCATCTGCTGGCTACTGGTGGAGAAAGTGAACTTGCTGTTATCTCTCCCGGAACACTAGACAGCATAATAAAAGCTGGCACGGACTCCACCTGTTTCTTTTTCCTCATTTGACAGGTCATGCATTAAAACCAGTGAAACGGTAACCTGTGCAATGTACTCTCAGATCTCAGAAGGCGTAACATTTGGCTGCTCTGAGCCCAGCACAAACTAGTCAAACTTAGAGCAGCGCCCTAGGGTGTGTTTTTTTCTGGAAGTCACTCAAAATGAAACGGGGTGTGTGCCTTGCTGAGTAAGCCTGCCTAGATTTGTACACCAGCAGCAGCCGCTCTCACGGGGGGAATGCTTTTTGGAGGTGCAATTTTTGTCAGGATGCAAGCGTAGCGGGTGGTTAATCCCCTTCTAGCAGTAACATGTTAAAACACAACCCTGCATTTTAACATAGTGCCCATTTTGCCAGATTATACATGTTGTTCCCACTGAGATTCGAACGTTATGAAAGTCCTATGTAAACGTGGAGTGAGATCAGTTACTGAGAATTTCTAGTTTGGAAAACATCTGGTGTAACTTCAGACTCAAGCTCTGGGGCGCAGGGTGAGGGGCTGATGGATGTTACGGAATTCACCAGCAGGGGGAGCCTTTGCAGTTGGAGGCTTCCCTGGTGCTCCACCACTGCTGCCGGACCACGGTTGGCCCCCAAACAAGATGCTCTAGGGCAGGGGTTGGCAAGGATTACCGGGTATGGGCAGGATCACTCCCACAGAGATCCTCTGTGGGCCAGGCCGGCGCTGCCCAGATGCCGAAAATTGTTCCTGCGCAGAACTGATTTCCAGCATCTGGGCATGCACAGAAGCGATTTCTGGAGCCGCGGAAGGGAGTCGCCATGCCACGCTGGTTTAGCGCAGCGCGTGGGGACTTGCTGAGTTGGTGGCTCTGCTTGGGGGTGGCTCATAGGCCAGTTAAGCCACCCTCATGGGCTGCTTCCGGCCCATGGGCCTTAGGTTGCCGACCTCTGCTCTAGGGGGTGAGCAGCCTTTGGTCTGCGTGCTCCAAAGCCTCTCCTGACGTGCCCTCAGAGAGGCCAAAGAAACTGTGTCAGTCCTGGAGCTTGACTAATTTGCTCCCAAAAGTGAGGGGAGGTGGGGGAATTTTAAAAGGCAAAATGAGGCTTTTAGAATTGCCCTGAAAATGGCAAAAGAAACAGAGAACTAACATTGGCAGATGAAATTTCACCATATGTTGGCCAATCTAACAGTGGAAAGTAAAGCCCAGGCAAAATCTATTCTGATTGCAGGTCTTTATTTTTTATTAATTTATAATACCAGTATTAAATATTTACACAAGTAAATTAAAATAAACTTGAAAGTGAGTTATATACTACTAGTTTGTACTAGGCTTTTTCAGGAAAATGAAACAAATTTATATATGTGTGTGTGTATATATGCAATATATTTTTACACAATTTATTAATTCTAGAAACTTAAATGTGTTATCACTTTATCTGTGTGAATGTTAAAATTGTGATAAGTGTTCCAAATGCTGAAATCTTCTGCTAGTTGTCTTTCTAATTTCTAAAACCACATTGATGGCTTCTGTCAAGTAAACATTCTTCATTCATTAGAAAAAATCAAGTTCATCAGTTGTTCTAATAGTGCTGTAAAAAGCTTGGCTTGAGAATAGATGTCAGTTTTCATAGTGTTTTATAGCTGTTCTTTAAAAGCAGACTTTCTGTAATATATATATTATTGCTGTTGAGAGTATAGAATTGTATCTTAAGTTGGTAAAGTGATCAATAAATGTATTAATATAAACTTCTTAATTTGCTTTTGCAAGTGTCTTGTGTGTTCCTTTCTAAGAGAACAGTCTTAATGTGGTCAAATCACTGGGTAGCTCTGTTCAACATACCTTGATGGTCAGAGCATCTTTTGCTGCTTTGTGTCACATGTGCTACTGACTAGAATGCCCTCCATAATTGCCTGGCATTCCACCCATATGCTCTTTCCTCATGGGTGGCTACCCTGTGTTGCTGGAATGCCATTCCCACTATTCCCATCTTCCATGCTGCCCAGGGCTGACAGGAGTTGCAGTCACCATTGGAGGGCCACAGGTTGCGTGACATAATGACATCACAATGCTAGTGGACAGATACCATGGCCACAAGGGGCTAATTGAAGCCATCACCTGAGAAGCAGCATTGGAGCTCATGTCATTAACTTTCACCTATCTCCAGAGGAAGAAAAGATCAAGTGCATTATCTGAAAGCTGATTTAGCAGGCCAGCTCCTTTGCTAGATCCCATTCACCTTCTGATCTCATCTACTGGAGTATTTTTAGGCAGCTTAGCATACCTTGCAACTGTACAGTTTAGTGGCAGCTGCGTTTATCCTGCCTCATACGGCATTCAAGGTGTACTTGCCCTACTTTCTCCACAAAGCAGTCAACAAACACCCTTACATTTCGCTCATCATTCACACCCAGCCAGTTCCCTGCTGTTTACGATGGAACCAACTTAATACAATACTACCCAACTTGCCTACTGGGCTAAAACTCAGATCCTTATAGCATTAGAACTCTGGCTGCATTCAGGAATCCTTGCATGAAGTCCCTTCTTAGGAGTTTCTTTTTCAACACTGAAAAACTGCACAGTTTCTGAAATGAACAAACGGCTATGAAACCCTTGGTCACACAGCCATGAAACCCTTTCCACACAGGCAGCAGGGGGAGAGGCAAGGTCACTTCCCTGGGGTTTACCCTCAGCGTGCACACCACCTGGCTCAACGGAGACCATGATTGTCTGTAAAAACATAAGAACTGCCCTGTTGGATCCAGCTAATGGCCTGCCGAGTCCAGCAGCCTGTTCTCATAGTAGCCAACCAGTTGCCTGTGGGAAACCAGCAAGCAGGAACTGGTATTTGGAAGCACTGCTGCCTTCCAGCTGTGGAGCAGAGCAGATCCATCGACTGCCCTCTCCATGACTTTGTCTGTTCACTTAAAGGCATCCCTGATGGTGGCCATCACAGACTCTGCTCTGCATGAAGAAGTAATTTCTTTTCTCTGTCCTGGGTCTTCCAAGATTCAGCTGCATGGGCTGTCCACAAAGTCTAGTGTTAGGAGAGAGGGAGGGGAAAACTGCTCTCCTCACTTTCTCCCTGCCAGGCATAATTTCACACACTTCTATCATGTCACCTCTTCCTCGGCTTCCCTCTAATGTAAAGTGTCCCAAATGCTGCAACCTTCTTTGCAGGGGAGTTGCTATGTATCTTTGATCATTTAGGTTGCTGTTTTCTGAACTTTTCCCAACACTGCAGTATCCTTTTTCAGGTGAGGCAACCAGAAATGTATACAGGACTTCAAATGTGGTCACACCAGAGATTTGTATAATGGTATTACGATAGTGGCAGTTTTATTTTCAATTCATTTCATAAGGAGCCCTAGCATGGGATTTGCCCTTTTCTCTGCAATTCTATGATTCAATTAGAATGCCTTATCTGGAAAACAAGATAAAAAAAATTGTTGGAAGTTTTAAAATTAAGTGCATTTAGAGAGGCTTTTTATCTGGTCCACTTACATTTCTTGAGTAGGAAAAGTATATATTGCATGGTTTCATTTTAAAACACACACATGTGCAAACACTGCGCAGCCAAAAGTCTGTTCTGGAATGTAACAACAACAGTACTACTATTATTATTACTATTTTTACTATTTATTACTATTTATAACAACAGTACTACTATTATTATTACTATTTTTATAGTAATAATATATAAAATACTATTTTATTTGTACCCCACCCATCTGACTGTGAAAAGGAAGGTGCTGTTTCAGCAGGGAACATATTACCATAGGAGATGCTTTTTGTTCAAAAGTAGTACCAAAGGAATTTGAGGCAGCAACTATGTGGCTCTGGATGCCACCCTACAGGGATCAGTTGGACTTGGAAAGGCACGTTGACTGGCAAATCCTTTACTTGCCATTCCATCAGCAGATGCAAAATTTCAGTGGTTTGAAATCCAGAAATAATTGTCCAAAATGTTAAAGAAAACAAAAGGTCACTTCAGTAACATAGGAAACACACCATGATATTTCCCACCAGCAGAAATTTGGAACTGCCAGAATGCAGAGAGAAACTGGATCTCAGTGAGCAATCAACCTAATTAGTTGATCAAATGGTGTCAATGAAGATGTGAACAGTATTGTTGAAACAGCATCTTTTTAATGGAATATGGAAACAGCAGCTACTGATCTCATATGCCAAAGGTTAATTCTTGATCCACAGATAACACATTCAAGGACAGGATAAGTGAAAGAATAAGCTAGGATTATTATTTTTAAAGCACCTGTAGGCTGCAGTCCAAGAAAACATGGACAGGATTGCACTGCAAGTCACATTACTGCTAAATTTTATTCCATGAGCAGAAGTGCTCAAAGTTGAAGCATGTCTTAATGCCATGGTTTTGCAGCTCTTCCTAAAGCATCAGCACACAGCTCTGCAACAATAACTTGGTCAATGATAAACATGATCCCTATTTGAAAAAGTTTGAGGTGAATACAAAATTCACAGTAGAAGAGATAGATTTTATTTTACTTAAAAACTCCATATAAATTGCCATTGATTGAATAATGCAGTAAAATCATTCAATTTAATATATTCACTCCTGTATTCAAAAACCAGGGGGAGGATGTCTAAAAAAATGAGGTACAAGAGAAATCAGCCACAGTGTTAAAAGTTGGTTGGTTCATGGAAGTAAATAACCCCAAGGGTTTGTCATCCTTTATAAATCATTTACACTCACATGCCTTTCACTGTTATTAACATCTGTTGCTGTTAATTTTGGGTGATGTTGCTAGGAGGAAGCGTTTTCTTTAACTGATTGTAGTTCCAGTGTAGTTGCTCCACTTCCACCTTGTGTCGGCAACGTGCCTCTTCCAGTTCTTTTAAGAGACGTTCATTTGTAGAAACCAAGGTTCTGCAGGATAGCGTTGCATTTTTTTAAAAAAAGAAAATAAATTATTACGTTACAAAATAAACTATGGAACCTACAGATGTGAAGAACAGCCCTGCGCGCACACAGCTGCACTCAAACCTGGAGAGATCACACATAACATATTTTGTTGCTTGAAAGCATGTCTTGGCTGCTGGGCTGTCAAAAGGGAGCCAGTTCTTTCTACCCCTTTGCTCCACTGGTTCAATAATGGGGAGGGAAAATCCCTTTCTCTTCTACAGGATAACAAATAGATGCTCATGTGCATTTTTTCACATGCCTTAAGGTAGCTATCTCCTTACTTGTCCATTTTGTTTGAGACTTGTTGGTACTTTCTCTCTCTCCCTCTTAACACCAAGGGATTGCAAGTGCAAGAACTGGAGGTAAAAATGAGAAAAACGACAAGACTTTTTTTGAGGGGGGCAGTGAGGGAGGAAAAATTGGGAACCAAGTTTTTGGGGGCAAGCAGGGTGGAAGGGAAAAGAGCCTGGAGTGAAATTAAACTTGTATAAGAATAGCTGGTTCTGGCGTTTGTGATTCAGACCCTGCCTAGGCCTTTCACTCAGTTTGTCTACTTGTGCAATCACTCCATTTCCATTTCCTCATTTTTCTCAACGTTTAGTATTTAGACCAGTGTTTCCCAACCGGTGTTCCGCGGCACACGAGTGTGCCGTGAGACGTTGCCTCGTGTGCCGCGAGATGCCTGGAGGGAGGCGGGCGAGTCGGGCGGCGAGAGGCGGGGCGGCGGCGGCGAGGAGAGGCCGCGCCTCCTGCTGCTGCCTGGCGCTCCTCCTCGCAGCCGGCAGCGCTGCCTGGGTGCCTCCGCGCGACTCTGCCTCGCTGGGTTTGGTCTCCCAGCAGAGACGGGTCACACGCGCCCCTCCCTCCCTCCCTCAGCCTGCGCGGAGGGAGAGCCAGAGAGAGGCATCGCTCCTGCGCGGCGGGAGAGGGAGCAGCCGGAGCGATGCCCCAAACGAAGGCATGGGACCGGAGGGGAAATCCTCTCCGAGGAGGATTGAGCGCAGCTGAGAGAAGCCTTTCGAGGAGCTGCCGTGTCCCCTGGAAACCCCCTTCCCAGCTCTGCCTGCCTGCCTGCCCAAAGCTTGGAGGTTCCCCGGCAAGGGGGAGGGAAAAAACTTTCACTTTTGTGCGTCCCTCCCGGCGTGACGCTGCGCGCTGACGTCACGGGGCGGGGCTTTAATGGTGGTGTGCCGCGAGATTTTTTTTCAGTAAACAGGTGTGCCGTTGCCCAAAAACGTTTGGGAAACACTGATTTAGACGTTGAGCTCTGGAGGCTCCAGGTGGCCAACGTGGCTGCGCAGAGCTTGGGGTCAAGCAAGGAGGAGCACTTCTGTGTGGAGAGAGATGGAAGAACGTGTGCTGGAAGCAGCTTGGCAAAGACAGTGACCATACATTGGGAGAAGCGGATGCCATTGAACACAAGAACAAATTTTTAAAAGGCCAAACGTTTGAAATCTTGAGAGCTTCCACTTAGCACCCAGTACTAAGCTTCTACCTGTGGCTTTCCTGCAACATCTTTGTGAGTTCCTGCATCTTGTCAAAGTGCTGGAGGCGCTGTTTCAAACTGGCATTTTCATCAGCCAACAGCTTGTGGTGGTTTTCAAGCTCTGGGGAGAGAAAGAATATGTGAAAAAGATGAGGAGAAAGGGCTTGCTTGTTGCACTCCCATCCATTGCATTCCCCCGAGCCATGTGAAAAAGATCAGAAGGAATGGTTATTTGTCGGCTGAGCCAAGCAGTTGAGTGTGCCATGGATCCAAAAGGCATCACACTGGCTGCTTGTGAGCTACCAAGCCCAATTCAAGGTTTTGGTGCTGGTGTACAAAGCACGAAGCTTGGAGGCCCAAGTACTTAAAGAAATTCCTCCTCCAGTGCCAGCCAACCTGTGCCCTGAGGTCAGCAGGGGATGCCCAGTTAGTAGGACCACTGATAGGTATTGAATTATGAGAATTGATATAAAATTGAAGCAAGTTTAACTCTACTTGTATAAGTTATAGTGATGTATTTTTAAAAAGTTTTAATCTTTGCAAGCATTGTATTTTAATTATGTTTACCACCCCCAGTTCCCCTGAAACAAAGGGTGGGGTTCATAGGCGCCGACTCCATGGGGCCTGAGGGGGCCCGAGCCCCCTCAAAAATTCGTTTGGGGGGGCTCTGCCCCCCCAATAATCTCAGGCGCCCCTCCAGCAGAGCGCCGCCGCCGGCCGGGAAACAAAGCCGAGGCGGTGCCACCACCCCCTCGCCCCCTGCCTCGCTCCCTCCAGGCGCCGCGCCCACCTGCTGCGCCCTGTCCAGCCGCGGCTTCGCCAGAGGCGCTCGGCTTGTCCCTCCTTCCACCTGCCCGAGTCGAAGTGGCGGCGGCCGCGCCTGCTTCCCTGGCCTGCCCTTGCGGGCCGGAGCCGCCGCTGCCCACTAGGGAGGGGAGGGGGCCGCCGTCGCCACCAAAGGGCCCGCCCAGCAGGAGCCCCCTGCCGCCGGCCCAGCGGCCTCCTCGCCGCGGCTTGGCCAGGCTTCTTCCTGGGCGTGGGGCAGGCTGCCCCCGGCCGGCCGGCCGGAGGGGCAACAGCAGCAGTCATCGCCATGCGTCCGTCCTCTTGATCCTGCCCGGGGACTGGATCAAGGCGGCTCCCCTGGCCCGACGGTGCCTGCCCTGACCTGGAACAGCAGCAAACGCAGCATAGAGTACAGCAGCCCCAAGGCGGTGGCGGGTGGCGGCATCGCTGGTCCCGGAGCCCGCAGTTCCACTGCCCCGGTGCGCTAATTCAAAGGCGCAAGAGGCTTCCGCTGTGGGTTTCTTTGGAAATGAGCCCCCCTATACCTCGAATTTAAATGGGGCTCATGTCCAAATAAGCATGCACAGGATTGCGGCATTGATCTTATATTGCTCGTGGTTATACATATTATACTAAAAGTAAAGTTCCATTTAGGACAGCCGTGTCCCGTTTGAGGCCGCCCGATCCACTGGGACGACTCCAGTGGACTCTAACATAAATAGAAGCATTCCCCACTCCGATGCTCCTGGGTCAACCCTGAATGCGGGCTCTTCCCGGGCTTAGCCTGATAAGTCGCATCAGACCTCTGCTGCCTCCCTCCTTGTTGCTCTGGGTTGAATTCCCTCGAGCCGGGCTTTCCTGCTTTACAAAACAAACAAAAACCGTGAAAGATTTAGCAACCCCCGATCCTCGTGGCTCCGATTCAAGTTCGAACTAGAATCGCTGCAACTCCGCTTCCATTTTTCCAAAAGGGCTCATCCTCTTTTCAATACAAAATGACAAGAATGTTCACAGCATCCCTAGAAACAAAGCATGACAACCTGGGATGGTCCTGATGATGACGCCAACACACAAACATGAACTTACCACAATAGGGAACACACACCTGCCAGAGAGACCCACCTTGCAGCTGATACCCTGCTACTGTCTGTCTCCACACACAGGGGGAACAGGGGACAAGGGACAGGGATCCCACAGTCCTTCTGGGCCAAGGACTCAAGACCCACCCAGGGAAGGAAAGTCTTTTGACAAGGAGCCAATGGGAGGGACAGGAGACCCTACAACAGCAGCTGTAGCATGCCTCCTGTTGGGCACTTCTCTGGGGAGCTGGGGATGGAGATGGAGCCTCTGCCCCCTACTCACTTTTGGCATATCTTGGGGGGGGGAACCTCGAGTCAGGGGCAAAAGAGAAAGATCAAGGCCACAATACCAGCAGCTCCACAGGGCAGGTTCCTAACAGCCACAGCAGCACACAGGAGTCAGGCACTGAAGGAGGCTTTTGCTACTCCACCCCTTGCCCCACTGCCTTAACTCCTGATTATGAAGGGCTGGCACCCTGGAGAGGTAGAAGAGCTCGTGTTTGCCATGCAGGGGTCACAGGTTCCCATGCAGGATATGACCCCACACCAGGACACCCACCCTTCATTCATACGTACCTAAGCACATCAGGGGAGCACTGTATAGACCAACCTTCTGGCTCCTATATTTGGCCCACCACTCTCCCCTCACCCCGTGACCACTTTCTCTTCTGTCCTATTGGCCAGCCCTGCTGGGCAGCATCTCAGCATGACTCTTCATTGCTTCCCACAAGTGATTTGAGAAGCCTGCAGGGAACCTGAGAGGGGAGAGCAGGAAGTAACCCATAGTATTTAAAGGACTGGGGTACAGACCTGTTACACCCACATCTTTGAATATCACCATGGTGCATCTGCAGCAGCACAACTGGACACCTTCATCTGCCCCAGCTGCAACAAAACATGTCTCTCCCACATCGGTCTCTGCAGCCACAGCCTCTGGGCAAATTAAGGTGGATGGTTGTGGTTTCACCTGCATTGTGTTTTGCAATTCACCCAGCCACCCTGGAAGAAAACTTGGGGTTTTTTAAATGAAGTTTTTATAAGATAGGAATAGGTCAAGAGATGGGGTGGGGCGTTCGTCTGCCCCCTAACAGGGCCTGAGCCCTTCAGACTCCAATCCCTCTCTATCATGCCCTATCAACAAATATGCAAGTTCACAGCCCTTATTTAGCAGCATCCAGGATGGAGGTGATTCTGAGCAGCAAAGACACAGGAATGAAGCTGCTGAGCCCCAATCAGGAATCCCAGGAGAGCATCTGAGCCTGGGGCAGTGGATTAATGTGTTCCCACTACAAACAATACTAGGACCCCCGCCTCCTCCCCACCTGCTCCCTCGCCAGCCAGCCGCGCGCCCTAGCCGGAGAGCCCCGGCCGTCCCCGTCGCGCAATCGGCTGGATCTCCCTTCAGCAGGCCGTGCTCACAACTCGGCCCAGGGACCCCCCAGCAGCAGATCTCCGGCCCAGCTGAAGAATCCGGCAACAAGCCCCCTCCTTCCCAATCGCTCCGCCGAAATACGCTCCAAAACCCCCCAGATAGGCCGCTGGCCGCCAAGTCTCGTGGCGCCCTGAGCGAGGGTCTCTCCCCAACACTGCCACCTCGAACTGCGTTCTCCCAGCTACCCGAGCAAACCAGCGGCAGGACCCCGGTATGGGCCCCCCCAATATTTTTTATAAGTCGGCGCCCCTGGTGGGGTTAGAAAGGGGACCAAAAAAGGTCTTTGGGGTAGCAGCTGCCAACTGATGAGATAGTGACCTTTTCCAGTGAGCAAAGCATTGGGATCTCAACACGATCTAGCACAACAGGACTGAGACAGAGAGCGAAATCAGTTCAGACACGAGGGTTAAGAAATTTTGGAACTTTTGAGATTTACTCCTCTGAAATGCCGTTTTACAAACCCCAATAATGCATATATTTGATATCTTTTTTTATATCAGACCTCAGGTGGAAAGTGTGGGCACCTTAATCCGAGTGAATTGTACACAGTTATCATTCTGAAAATCAATCAGCATGAATTTAAGTGAATTTTAAATCTTATTAGCAGGCTTCTTATGTGACCAGGTCTTCGTGTGACAATGTGCTTGAATATATGACGGCAATATTTGTGTTAGTGTGTGTGTGTGTTTTAAAAGACAGCCCAATATGCAAGGTGAAAGACATCACAGTCCTGTTTCTGGTGACCCCCCCCCCCCCACCTAGCTGGCCTGGTAGCCCTGCCAGGTTCACGGTCCTTTCCAGCCCCCAACAGTTACACTGTGCCCAAAGCATCTTTGCCTGTACACTAGGAATAGGCTCATTTCCCCCTCGCACTGCAGCAAATGCTATTCATAAAGAGTCTGCAGTGATTAGTGCAAGGCTAGAAAAGACCAAAATGTACATGCAAAGTTCCATACGCCATTTGCAAGATCTCTGCTCTAGGCTGCCCCTCCCCCAACTGCTATAAACTGACAAAGTTGTCCTTATTGGATGGAGGATACAGAATCTTCATGTGTTCAAACAAACGAATGGACTACTTTATTCAGATACATATTTTTAGAAACTTACTGATTATCTGCAGTGGTGCTGCCTGAGTGGCCTCTGCATTCTGGGTCCTTTGTTCCATTTTGGGACTGTGCACTTTCAGAGCTGCATGTTCTTTCAGTAATTTATCCAAATTATGCTTCAATATATCCTAATACAATGAGGGAGGGGAGGTGTAGAAAGGAGAAAACGACGAGACAGAGAAAATGATTAAAGCAGAATCCGAAACCAGGGAAGAGAGATGGCGGAAGAAGATTGGAAGAAATTTAAGGACTATCTTGGGAAATACTACAAAATTAGTGAATGTTAAATTGATGTTGGATAGAATTTAAGTGGTTATCAGCTGAAATGATTAAGATAATTGGGGAAAAATAAAAAGAAAGGTGTAAAATTAAGTGAAAATTAAGGGTGAGGATTTGCTAAATGAATAATTTGAATTGGAATACAAAAAGGGGAGGTATGAGGAGGTCCGAGAAATAAGTTAAAAGAAAATAAGTGAATGAAATTATACGTGTTGTTAATTTTTTTTTGTATTTTTGTTTTTTTGTCTTTGTTGTATAATTTTTGAAAATTTAATAAATATATTTTTTTTAAAAAAGAAAATGATTAAAGGAGTTATTACTTCACCAAACCTTTATTAGGCATGACAAATGATTAAAGCAGCATTTCAGATTCTGTTATATTGTTATATATACATAATTTTCCTTGAAGTAGTTTTGGAGAGTTTTTGTGAGACTATCTCTAATTTGTTTGTAGTTAGGATGGGACTGAAGAACCATGATGAAGAACCCTCTCCTATTTTAACGGTGACTTCTACTGGGGTGTGATCTGTGATTTTTGTGTTACCTATGTTTGTTGATTCCACTGAAGGGGATCAGACCCTGTGTGAGCAGAATGCTGTCCAGTCTGGACACTGTACCATGGTGTCTGGATTGGAATGTATGGCTGATGTCTCTTGGGTTTTGCTCACCCCAAATGTCGTAGAGACCCCTGTTTTTTTAGCATTTTTAGTAACTTGTAAGAGTTCCTAGTTGTTGGGGGTTTCCTTCGGAGGAAGGTTGCCTATGGGGTTGTGGGGTGGATGTCTTTCAGGGATATACCTTTCATATTAAGATTGAGATCACCTCCTAGGATTGCTTCACCTTCAGAGAAGAAGAGGAACTTGTTTAGTGTTTTTTGGGTGAATTCTAGTTGTTTCAAGTTTGGGGCATATATGGAGCTGATTGATAGTTTAATTTTGCCATCTAGTGTCCCTTTAGCAAAAATGAATCTGCCTCTTTTGTCCTTTGTTGTGGCTTTGAAGTTCAGGTCTCTACTAAGTATTATGGCTACTCCATGGGCCTTCCCTGATACTCTCTATAATCTATCCCCCACTCTTTAACCCAAATCTAATCCTAACCCCACTAGTCCCCCACCCACCACACTCTAGGTCAGCACAACCCCATTGGTTCGTTAAACTACACAAAGTGAGAGACACAGGACAACCCAGACGGGCTGGCAAGGAATCACCCTACATTTCAGACTCTGTTGACAGGCCTACATTAAGACCCCTCACACAGGCGAGGATGAGAGGCTCCTCCGCTGGCGCTGGTGCAGGGAATCACCTGACTGAGACACAGGTCAAGTAGTTCCCTCTCAGCTGTGCGGCATGAGGGGCTTTGGAGGAGAAAGGATGGCCGGCAGCATCACCAAGGGAGTAGAAAGGGGCAAGCTGGTTGGACCAACGTCTTCACCTGCTTAGCCATGCATGGCACCTGTTGTTCCCATTAACCCTTGCTGACTTTTTCATTCTGTACCAATTTGAGCAACCAAGGAAGTGAAAGAGGAAGAAGATCTGAGTTCAAGTCCTCCATCCAGCAGGAGCCAGGGCATTTAAAGGCCAAGGCCAAGGCTTCATGCAGATGTCCTCTTCCTGTCCCCTGTTCTGACAGGGCCACACTCCCAGGGAACACTGATTTGATGTCAGTGGTAGCAGGTGAAGCATGTTCATATGACTGAACTGGGAAGAGTTTTCAGGGGCAATTTGACCCTGTCTTCTGAAGAGGAGTTAACCCTATCCTATATGCTCTGCTGACAGAGAAAAAGTAGTCGGTGGATGTGAGACAGAAATCCAACAAGATGAAGAAAGAAAGAGGGATTTGTAGTGACTAATTGGCAAGATAGACTTGACTGTATTTAGCTCAAGCTGCTGACCAGTAAATTACAGTAAAATGAAGAACAAGGAATTCAGGCATGTGTCACCCAATATTAGTGGCTTGAAATACTGGCCAAGTACACCAATAATTCCATAAAGGGGCTATAAACCTTTCAATGATATGCCCTGCAGAGCTCTGGCAGAAGCAAATGGGAAGCTCCAGCTGCCAGTGTGGGTGCAACCTCTGAGCACTCCTGCCTACAGATTCTACCCAGCAGCTGCTCCAACTACTGTGGGATCCCAGTGATCCTCTGAGCGAAAAGTAATCAGAATAGACCCTGCGGATCAAGCAACAGCTGCTACAAACGCAACACCAGAGGACAAAATAAATTAGAATGGTCTGAATTTCAGTGTTTGCTTTGTATTTTGAAGGAATTATAGAGCTTCTATAGTTAAGGTGGCTTAAACGGAAAAGAAATAAATATCTGATTTGCAGACAAGTTTGGAGAAATTCTGCCCTGAAAAGTAGACCACTGCTGCCTGGGGAGAGATTCATTAGGCAGGATTTGTGCTTTTCGTGGCCTTTAGTGATGGCTGTGTATATGCTGAACTGCCACAAAAAGGACAGAATGTGACATTGCAAACAAAAACTCAACTTTCCTTTTAAAAATAAAGCAAATTTCTACCCCTTTGCCTAGGAGGACATTGTCAATGCTTGCTGAAACATCGGAAACCAGAGTGAATTGCTGAACTTGTCACCAGTTGCTGAACTCTTCCCTATGACTGGCAGAAGCAACATTAAGCAAAAAATGATAGAAGACAAGTCTGGTAATCAGCAATACAGGAAAACTAGTATAGCATCCTGCACCCTAGGTCCTTTGGATGGGTTTTAAGTTCGAATAAATGCATTTTTAAAAAAAATCTGAAACTGATTGTTGGGAGTTTGACAGCTGCATCTTGCCATCCCAGATTGGAACACTGTTTATATGTATGTACATACCTATATGCACAGGGGAATCATGGGGTCGCAGAATACTGCATTCTACTTACCCTGTCTTTCTTAGCACTATTCAAGTCTGATGCCAAACTACTGATCTTGGCATTGAACTGCTCTTCTTGCTCAGAGATACGCTTTTGCAAAGCCTGTCTCTCTAACCGAAGGTTATTCAGCTCTTGGTGTTCTGCAGGAGGTCTCTGTTGATCTGTGGGTGTGGATTTCTGAATTGCAGACAAAACAGTTTCTGCCTGAGCTAGGAATTAAAGGAGATTTTTCTAAGTTCATATTTAGTGAGCAGGTTTTTTTTGGGGGGGGGGGAGCGGGGGTGTAATTTCCTTCAAACTACCTGCTCAGTCTTTACAAATTCACTCTTCCAGTAGAGCAGCATGGCTTTTACTTGCAAGTAACCTCAGCAAAATTGATCCTAACAGAGCTGATTTACTATGAGAGCAGAAGGCGATGTCCGATGGACACGCCTTTGTATTTTTGAGTTCACAAAGAAATTCTGCTGCAGGAAAATTTGTTATTTGCTCCTGTGACCCATGGCCCTTTTATAGCATCACTACTGAGCCACTCAACCCCTGGTTCTCCAGGCCCCAGTTCAAACAGAAGCCCCTTTTCAAATTCCTTATGCTGAGCCAAGTACCTTCAAGTCTAATCCTATCTATTGAGACATGGGGTCACATTGCAAAACACAGTGTTGATCACATGAGACCTCTTCAGAGCATTTTCTTCCTGTGATTATTTCCAGGCAGAGAGACTAGGCGTTGGGATCCCCCACTCCCTCCCTTGCCCCACTGTGCTTCATAGCATGAAGAAACTGAGTAACCAATGCCAGTTTGGGAAGATGCCTTCGCCCAGGTAAGCGCTGCTCACCTTGCTTCTCCTCTGGCTGACACTCCTCCCATCACTCTCCGGAGTAATCTCCTGCTTCCCAAGGAAAGGGACCACTTTTGTCTTGCTACTCACATGACAACAGGTGTCCACCCCAGCAGCAGTTCAGAATAACCTCATGAAATGGCACAATAACCCTTTAAACTGGCCAGTCTTGCTCCTTGAGCAAATGCAGTGAATGGTCCTGAAGAGGCCAAAAACACGTGAGGAAAAATAAAAGCCTCCCTCTCATTTCCCCACTGGGACTATTTCTGCCAGGTGAAAAGCAGTGCACATCTGTCAAACCTGTTGCCAGGGTTGGAAAAATCCATGGGGGAAACCGATCTATCGTTACCCGCAAGTCACCTTGCAGGAAGAAGGAGCCCAATTATCACGGAGAAACACACATCCCCAACAAATGACTCGTACTTACATAAAAAAGTTTTGTTGCAATGAAGCGATTTGCAACCATTCCAGTGTTTATCAACCAAGTCTAGAAGACATTCAAGTCCTGTTTCATACAGCACTTCATCCGCCAGCTGAACTGCTCCTTGAGGTTTGCACTTAAAAAAATATAAAAATATTTACTTTAATGTTTACATGGTTTTAAAAAGAATTCTTACTGCTTTTAAGTGCTTTTAATTGTTTTAAATACACTTTTGTTTTATTTTTAATAGTGCTATTTTACTACTTGGTGTTTGCTACCCTGGGCAGGATAGATTAACAGGCACTGCACACAGAAAAATGTTGTGAGCTCCCCAATCACTATTGTGCAGGATCTAGACACAGCTTAAAACGAGGAGCTGCATGCAGCCTGCGGCCTGGCTCAGTGAGCAAGCCTGTGCTTTCCCATTAGCACTGCAAAATGAACAAAGTAATGTATTTTCACCTTATCCATAATGCTCTGGAGTTGAGACCTGCCTGGATTGCTGATATGCACATGTGCTCCAATTCGCATATCTAGTCCCCAGCACTCACCTTTGTCGGATCAGTGCACAGGGCTCTTTACCGGAAGTAAATGGCATATAGACTAGTAGCTTATTAGTCAAACAGCTAAAATCCAAAGGGTTGCTTAGCACTCTGCTTCCTGCGCTCACTCCTCTGGTAGTGATCAGATGCATATGGTTGCCATGTTTAGAAGTGATATTTTCAAGCTCATGGGCAGAAGAATAAAGATAAATCTATTCTCTGGCCATAAAGCTCTTAATCAACTAAACTGTTAGTCCTAGGTTATATGCAAAGGAAGGAACATACAAAGCTGCTAGTAGATCAGAACGCTGGGTTAGAAATGGAACAAGGAAAAGGAAGAAGGGTGGAACAAATGGAAATGGAACCAAACACACCATGATGCAAGGAGGCAGGTGTGCAGCAGGCAGAAAGTGCAAACTCAGATTTGAATCTTTGCTAGCAGAAAAAGCAAGAGGCAGGTTAACTCAGCTAACAGGGTTCAAGCATTGGAGGAGCATGGTCCCTAAATCTGAAAAAGAGGGAAGCAACTATTTTAGGGAGTATGACAAATGGATCAAGAAGACAATTGGGAAAAGATTCTCTTGGCTCTCGGGTCAAAGCACGGCACCTTTTTCAGGCAATTTTCTTGCCCCATTATTAATCCATGTTCATAGAAAATAGTTAAGTTGCCAAGTCAGCTATGGCGAGAAGAACTGCAACCAGCCAATGAGTCACAGAAGGTTTATGAAAACCTCTTACAGATTACAAATGACTAATAATGTATGACTGGCTAGTAAACATTTTGTGGGTTACTGACTTATGTAAGAAGGCATTGCTATCCTTGACAGGTTGCCTTTGAAGATGATGAGCTCTTGACTGGCTCACCAATACACATACCGTATTTTTTGCACCATAACACTCACTTTTTTCCTCCTAGAAAGTAAGGGGAAATGTCTGTGCGTGTTATGGAGGAAATGCCTACAGGTGGCATGCCTACGGATTTTCCTCCTCTAAAAACTACGTGTGTGTTATGGTCGGGTGCGTGTTATAGAGTGAAAAATACGGTAAATGTATTGGTGCACTCATGCCTATCAAATAATCCTGAAGCAGTGAAGAAAACAAGGAGGGGATTTTTCTGAAACATTTCAGGAGAATTTCAGGAGAAACTTTTCAGGAGAATTACAAACCAGGAATGAAAACTTCAGGTACGTTGTCTATGCCAAACTTTTTTTAAAAGGGGAAATTACTGAGCTGTGTGCCTGAGTCATGGGGAACCACTCTCACAAAGACGGGAGTGATCTAACAGGGATATAACACATCAAACAGTATTGAAGATATCCTAGACTCAAGTTGTTAAAGGCTTTGTAAATTAATACATTAACTTTGTAGTTGGCCCAGTAGCATATGGGCAGCATGTGTAAACTGTTAAACACTGGAATTATGTGCTGGGAGATAAACATCATTTCCATATGAATACACAGATAGCTACCAGAAAAAAGGGGGGAATTACTTCACTAATGAAAAGGAGATGAATATGCACAGATTTCAGAAAGGAATTGGGATCCTATTATGGAGGAGTCAGTTACCAGGATAAGGAAATAGAAGGGAAACTTTAGTGCCTCTTTAAATGAAGTACTAACTTTCATTCAAAAAACACACACCAGGAAATGGAATGCTGATAAGGGGGGGGGGCTTAGTCAATCCATGCTAGTTTCAGTGATCAGGTGCAAACACATATCCTTAGGAATCTTCAGTGTACCCGTTTTGTTATAACTGATCCACTAGAGAAGTTGGCTTGATCTCAAACTGACACATTTTTGACATTATCACCATTCTTTAGGTCTTTGCTCTTTAGCCTTTCACGTTCAGGTACCTTCTGGTCATGTCCCGTTGTTGTCTTCTGAGAAGTAACTACTATTTCATTGGCTTCTGGTGGGGCTACAAATGGAAAAAGTATTTGAACATAATGGTTTCAGTCTAGGTGAAAAAACACTAAACCATGAAATAGCAGAATTCTTAATAATAAAAAGCATTTATATTCCTCCCCTGTGAGGTCGCCTAGGCTGAGAGGCAGTGACTGGCATCATAGCTGAGTGAAGATATGGACTCTTGTACCCCAGGTGCTAGCCTGACACTCTAACCAGAACACTGTACTGGCTCCCAGAAACTTTCATAACAATAAGATAATCTCAGTATAAGCGAACTATATTCCTTTTCCAGTTGTGTACATTATGTCACGTGCAGGAGTTACATCTGCTGCTCTGTGGGTCAATGGAAACCGTTCTCATAACAAATGCCGGATGTTTCAATATGTAGGTTCTCATAAGCCCAGTTCACACATAATACTAAGCCAGAACACAGGTCAGCACCAATCAGCAAATGCATGGGCTCCTGGACAGGTGATCATGTCTACTCTGTTCCTACCTGGCCATTTGCTGCTGCCCTGTGCTGAATTAAGTCATAGTTTGGCTCGTGGCTTAGCTCTCCCAAGAGAAACTGTGAGATACAGATAAGCTCATTTTCTCTGCAGAGAAATAGCTTCAACTGAAGCTGAATAAATGAAGTACATAAATAACTAGTGAAATACTGGGCTAATCCACATGGTGGCACTCTTATCATAAAGATGGTTAGGAATTAGCACATATGTTTGAGGCACAGAGTCCCAGATCTAAGACAATCCCTCTATTTCAGAAAGACAACTGCCACAGCCAACAATCTTTGCTGAAAACAGCAGCCAGACATCTAGCTCCCACATTCCTCTTCATACAATCTAGCAGAACTGATCCCTGTCCCATATCCCTGAGTTTCCCTGGCCTTGCTCCACATCATTACCTGCCTCTTGTGGTGGGTAGGGAGTGGAGAGTCATGGACACTGACTGAGACACCAAAACGCAGGTTAAGTTCGACAAGACAGGGCTGGGAGGGTGAGGGAGGTAGATGCATGGCGGCTGCTGCTGCTGCTTTCAGCGGCAGCTGTATATTTAGATGTACAGCAAGGCCACAGAAACACTAAAAACACAATTTTACCTGGATGGGGTGTGAAAATAGCATGGCTTGTGATCTTTTCATATGCTTCAGCCTCATTGTGGAACTTCAAATTAGGGTCTGTCTTGGGCAGCTCTTGTGATTTAGCTCCTAAGAATGAAACTCTAACGCCGATTTTCTTTTTCTTGTGTCCTTGACCAAGGGCACTGTGAGAAACTTGTAGAGTTGGTGAAGCAGGCAAGCTTCTATATTCTGGAGGGGGAAACCCAAATTATTGCAACATACCGACATGAAAGGAGACTAAGGACCAGTTTACTTCGATCAGCAGAATCACAGAGCAAGGCTGGTCCAGGACTAAAGCACTTTAATTGGCAGGTGACAGAACTTGCTGACAGAAACTTCCTCGAACATTTAAAGTTTTATTTCCCTGCCGAACAATATATTCAGCTTAACCATTCAGGCGCAGTGCACAGTTTAGGCCACAGTCCAACCAAGATAGTTGTGTTTTAGGCCATTTATTCCCAAAGTATTGAAGTGTGAAGGCTGCAGTACAATGCCAAAGAGTTCAGTCCCACTGAAGTCAGTAAGATTTACTTCTAAATAGTTATGAACAGCACTGCGATGTCACTCTCCATGTTGGATTCTGACCATTAACTGTAAAAAGATACAAATCTAAAGCCAAGTTGCAGTGCAATTAAGTGATACGTGTTCGCCTGTATGCTGGAGGAGTCTTCCATATAAAAACACAAAAGTGAGGATTATAATGGTATTTGTTTTAGCCACTTCACTTCTGTTGCTTGTCAGTAAAACCTATCTATCAGCATGCAAAGTGACAGCTGGAACCCTGCGCAACAGATGCCTATGGTATTAATGACCAAACTCTGCCATTTAATTAGCACAATAACATTTGTTATAACATACCTTTATTCGTTTCTGAGGCTTTCAGCATATTTCTATTTTGTAACTGAGCAGCCTAGAAGGAAAAAGAAAAAGAGGACTCTTCTACAACTAGGATCTCTGGACTCAGCTATACAGCTGCAAATAAAACATTTTAGGTGCAATATACAATGTGACACTAGATGGCATGGTGAGCCTTATGGAAAGTTCAATGAATTTTAAAAACACTTTAAAAGGCATTTTCAGAACAGTTTTTATATGTCCGTAGATTCCACCTCTGTAGCACAACCGACACCTGACAAAAGCAGGGCTTAAGTCTGAACCCACCAACTGAATGGCAGTCCTGTTTGGATCTTCCTTTGCTTGGCTTTGCATCCGCTGCAGTAATTTGGAGCCCATGTTGCTGTCCTGTTGGCTTTGGGGCTTTTTGAAAGGGGGGAAGCTGTTCCCATGAGAGTGGGAGAGGTACTCACTCCCTCCTTTCTCCAGCGCTTGTCCCCAGTTCACACCAACTTATGTTTTGAAGCCTGGGGACTTCCTGGCCTTACAGCTCCCCATCACTCAACTTGCTGCTCTTTAATGCTATAATGCTCTGTTTTGTACCCGGCCCCTATGGAGACTCCCACCGTCTCACACCTCCTCTTTCAAGCTCTTCCTGGGTGGTTTGTAGCCAGGCAAACAGCAGTAAACCGCCAGGTCTACTGCTGATGTTCCTACCTCTCTAGGAATCCCTTGTGAGTCCTGCAGTCCCTTGTGCATGCGTCAATGGGAAAAATAATTTGGGGTGGGGAGGGCAAAACAGAGAAGCAGATACAACATTTAAAAGCTTTTGTAACAAAGCTAAACAGCTGGGTTTTTAAGAGCTCCATCTAGACCATGCTGGCTTTCACACTGGTTATGATAAAGACAACCAGATCTTGTATGGTTTGCTTTGAGAACCACACACAGAGTTGGAGGCATTCTTGACATGGGAAGAATGTACGACACGGGATTTTAAATGTTTTTATTTACCTTGGGCAGGTTTTCTTGCTTCCAGTTCTGCAACAAGACAAGCCGTGGTGGAGACGCTCCTGGCTTCCGATGTCTCTTAGTATTATCTTCTATTTTGTGAATACCTCAAGAAATAGATTTAAATAGTAAATTAATCTACAGAAACCCATACTATATACCGCAGCCCTATATAGTTTCCATTCCAAGGTCGTCACTTTTACTATAGCCCCGCCTTTGTGAGTTTTCTGCCTTTGTGAGTTTTCTGCTGTCCTTTCTATTTTCTGCGGTGTGTTTCACTCTTTTTGCCTTCCTACTGCTGTTTACTTTTTTAAAAAAGCTTTTTTCTGTCCTTTGTTTTTGGCTCTTGCCTCCTGAACCAGCTGCCTTAAGATAAGGCTCCATCAACTTGGTTGAAACTGGAAAAGGGGCCTTTTTAGTAGTGGCCCCATATATTTGGAACACTCATGCAAAGTAGAATATTCCACGCTACATCTGTTTTTAGGCAGACCTTTAAAATCTGGTTTTTAAAATGTGTTTAAAAGTATCTGGTTGGCTACTGCTGAAAACAGGATGCTGAACTAAAAGGACTTGGGCCTGATCCAGTCGGGCTCTTCTCCCACTCCAAATCCCAACCTTGGCTCAGTGGGGTAGAAATACAAAAGCAGTGGTTGGGTGTTTTGAGATGGAAGACTGCAAAAAAAAATTCCATTTATCTCAACGGTATCACAGGATGGTCTAAGGCCCCAAGCCTACATTGTGACGTCATCACATAACATCAGAATGGATACTGAAAAGAGGGATTTCTACCAAACGAGTAATAAATTCCCAATTATGAAATAGATCGGTGAGCATTTAAAACTACAAGAAAGAAGATTCCACCTAAACATTCGGAAGAACTTCCTGACAGTAAGAGCTGTTCGACAGTGGAATTTGCTGCCAAGGAGTGTGGTGGAGTCTCCTACTTTGGAGGTCTTTAAGCAGAGGCTTGACAACCATATGTCAGGAGTGCTCTGATGGTGTTTCCTGCTTGGCAGGGGGTTGGACTCGATGGCCCTTGTGGTCTCTTCCAACTCTATGATTCTAGGATTCTATGATTCTACTATACAACCCAGAAGCCTGGGGTTCCACCCTGACACGAACTAGCCTGTTATTGAAGTAAACATGAGAAAAGTAACAAACAAACCACATACTGTTTAAATCGTGGAATTCAACTTTGGGGTGACTTTCGGTCGATCCAGTTATTCCTGGAGGCTTACTTAAGTCCCATTCACACTTTGTGATGAGGTTCAGGACCGCCTCATCATCTTTATCCATCACCAAGCACTTTTTTGACATGAAGTTAATGTATTCAACTCTTGGATGGGCAGAACTGCAGCGAGAAAATGGCATGCTTTTTTATACCTTGTTTAAGTTTTCATTTGAGAGGAAAATGTATCTCAAGAAACAAAACAAGAGCGCTCTTCAGGCACTGCTGAAGTGGGGAGCCTTGCGTGCCCATAGAGGCTTCCTGCGTGACTGGGGAGCTTGTGGGGAGCATCCACAGACAGGCAACTCTCTGATGCAGAAGACCACTCAAATCACCTGAGTAGCCAAGAGGACTTGCACGCCTCCAGGAGAGAGGCTGAATAGTGGCCTCCCCAGGGCGGCTGTACCAGGGTTGCTTTTTAAAGTGGTGACACCCAAAGACGGCCACGGAGAGCTCATCATCTAATTCTAATTAACACACTTTTGACAAGGGAAAGTAGGTCAGCTAGCCTGATTAAGGATTAAGACTCAGAAGATCTAACAGAGGTTTTAAGCCTTTCAGAGACTTCCTGTGCCACAGAAAGCAAACATAGTTACAGCTCAAGCTGTAAAGGAAGCCCAAGTACTTGGATATCTGCCACGTCTGCATAGCACATCCCTACATTCCTGGCTTTGCCTGAAGGATGAAACAGAAAGGAACCACATGGCCTGTAATGGCTCGGTGCCAAGGCAACCCTCAAGTAAGACCAGATATGCCAGAACTGTGCCTAACTCTGTCTTCGGCACAGATAAACAATGGGCATGTTTCCTGCAGAGTACAAGCTGCACATGAATCTTTATTGAACACTGTTGTCAGAGCTGCTCCCAGATCCCAGCTCACAGAGGATCACGCTAGCCAGCGATCATTAAGTAAAAGTCTTTATTGAGTTACAGTTTCCATTCTCAAGCTGCTGCGTGCAACTCTACGTCTTATGCGTTAGATCGGCGAAGCTCCGTCTGAGTCTCCGCCCCTTGTACACCAACTTAATATCCTAGCCCTGCTCCACCTTTTCCGCCTGACTGTTCTCCTCTGGGTCCCTCTGCCCCCCGGGGTCTCTTCCTTCCGGGATTCTTCTGACGCCGACCCCCCGGACCCTCCTGTCTCCTTGCGCCGGGCTTTAGGACCTGGCTCCCTTTCCGGGCTGCCTACTGCGTCACTTTCCTGTGCATTTGAACTTGGCGCGCGCGCCCAACCTTCCACTTTCCGTCTGACCGTTTCTTCGCTCCCTGATGGAGGTGTGGCCACTCCTGACTCGTGCCCTCCCCCCTGTTGTGAGCTGCCAGCGCTTGATACCTGACGCCCTTCCTCTTCCCTGCTCTCTGGCGGTGACGCTGGTCCCGATTTCCAACTGCTCCCCTCTGAGCCCCCTCTGGCCCTTTCCTCCTGGGGTGTCCCCCTAGGCTCCCCCCTTGCCCTGGCCACTGGTGCTCCTTTCTGTGAATCTTCTGATTCACTGGAAAGACTCGGAGATCTCGGGTCGTCGTCATCACTCATCTTTTCTTCTGCCTCTTCCCCCTCGCTCTCTGTTTCCTCCCTTGCCCTTGCCTCTGCTCCTGAACCCCTGACAACTGTTTATCAGTTATCATCCTGTTTTCCACTGGCGCAGGCGACACAGAAAATCTGCCCTACTTGTAGATGGTGGGCTTGTCGTCTTAGGTATGCAGACCTGCAGGAAGGAAGCAGGCTGCATTAGCAAAGGAAGCAAAAGCTTGTTCGCTCTGCCACACGAATCAAAGCACACCAGACTTGCACAAGTCTACCGATGGTGTACTACCCAGAGTGCCAATTACGTTTAGTTTCCACGGGGCGGGGGGAAGACACATAGACCAGCCTGCTTCTACCCTTTTGAATCTTCATTAGCAGTTCAACAAAAATGCTTAGAAAACCAAAACCAGGCGGCTGATACTGATTTCCCTTTTTGCCAGGTGCTGCTGGCAGAGTCAGGTCAGTTGAAAGGCGAAGCAGTGGTGCATCCTCTATCCTGCCCATAAGCCCCACAGACTGCAAGCCTTCGCCAAACCCCTTCGGCCAGCCTTTCTCCAGTCTGGTCTAAGGAAATTGAGAAATCCCGTGAAAGTAACTGCTTGCGTCTAAGGCAATTGCCCCACCTTATACCTTCCAGTTGTTCTGGACTACCACTTCCCCACAGATGATTCTCCAGTCCCTTAGAGAAGGGGTTGGGGTACTAAACTCAGAAAGGGGAGCCTCAGACACAACCCTGCACATGTATCTCTTTCTGTGCAGGCCTTGGAATCCCAGCCTATTCCTTTTCAAATTCAAACCACTTGGTTTCAGAACTGATAACCTGTAATGCCTACAAAGCCAGTTTGAGGCCCTCTCTCTACAAAAAATTATCCCAGGCAGGAGCTATTAACACACAGGTAACTTTATGAACATTGCTGAGCCTTTCAGACTCTGGAGATAAAGCACTGAAAGTTGAGGGCCAAGATTCAAGTGAAAAGCTGCATCCAAAGCAGCACCGAGAGTTTCAGTCAGGAGAGGCGCTCAGAAAAGCGCAAGGGCTTCACCACACCATTCTGGTGCTATTCCAGAGAGTCCTCTAATTGGCAGTGGGGCTGGGGCAGCACAGTGACAGGAAGGGGCACACGCAAATTCCTCAGGCAGCCCTTTGGATCCTGTCCCAATTTCCAGATATTTCCACAGTCACATGATTACAGTTGCTTGAACCCTTGTTCTGATCCTACCTTTCCGTTTCAGTCCATCTTGTTACCAGTGGAGGCTTCCTGAATCTATAAGCATGATCTGTAGAGAAATGTAAAAGGGATGCTTTTCGCTCACTGTCTCTCACAGGACGATCATCTAAAAAAAACAACAACAAAAACACACAACCCAAAAGGGAAGAAAATGTATTTATGATGGTCTGCATGCAAGGAGAACATTTGCAAATTCAATACTAGAATATTCCCAAATTTATAAGATGAAAGTTTTTTCTTAAAAACCCCGACACAATTGTGCGCCTTGTGGCAACTGCACTTGTGTCCGTCCCCCCCCCCACGCTACACCACTGTCTTGAAGGGAACAGTGAGCGCAGAGGGAGGGTGGTTTCTGAGATTCTGCAGGTACAGGGAGAAGACTTCCAGGGCACCTCTGCGCCCACAGGAACCATGTTGGCAACCCAGCTCCAGAGGGCAGAAACTAAACCAATGGGTTCAAATTCAAAGATGAAGGCTTAGTCTATACATTAGGAAGAACTTCCCAATAATATGAACAGACTGCCTTGGAAGGTGGCAGTCTCTGCTTCGTTAAGAGGTTTCCAAACAGAGGCTTGACAGCCACTTATCAGGAATGTAGTAGATTTCCTGCACTGGCAAGAGGCTAACTAGATAACTCTGATGATTCTCTTCCCTCCCCCTCATGCCTGAATCTGGTGCAATCGACTGGATTAAGTTCATGGTGACCCTACATACAACATTTAAAATATGTGCACTGACCTATTTTGAACATTATCTGGGTTTTAATATTTAAGTTTCTTTTTTTACAAACTTTATTGAAGTTTTTAAAAACAATTACCAAGCACAAAGTGTTGCCTTCCAGGACAAAATACATGTACAGGTATTTTATAGTTCTATTCATTTAACTTTTGAAATATTTTTCAAGCTGTGAGTCACATGTGAAAGCAGAGTATAAAATAATCCGAATAATTCAAAAAACTTTCCCCCAAAACTTGGGGAGAATGGCACAATGAAAAAGAGGGTATTGATTTGCTCCCTCAGTCTGTAAAACTCAGGCGGAAATTGTCAGAACAATATCCTAGTGGCACAGAGACAGACGCCACCAAGAGATGCTTGTCAATTCAGCCCTCTGAGCCACAGCCCCTTCTGGTTAATAATGAAAATAAAGGGTCCAGGGTATCCTTCATAACACTGCAAACCAAGAAGGGGAGGTACTGCAAGTAAGAGAATGATTTCTTTTTAATTTTCACACCATAAAGCAGCCCTGTGCACCAGGGGCATTGCATGGGGGGTGCCAGAGGGATGTGGCCCCGGGTGCGGATTTTTGAGGGGGCGTGAAGCAGGTGCCTTTATGCAGGTGCCCCAAGTATGGGCTGGCACTCCTCTCCTGGTGTTGGAGGAACCAATGCTCCAGGGGTGCCAGCGTGGGGGTGCCTGGTTCGGCCTGCCAAGTGCCTTGTCAGCTGGGCTCCCCCAAGCAGGGGCAGCCAGGCGGCACAGTGCAAGCCTGTGGGCTACAGTGTGGGGCAGGATCACTGCAATGGGGTCAGAGGTGAGGGCTGGGGTGCTGCAACGGGCTCCTTCACTCGCCATGCCCTGTCGCACGTGTACCCCCTTGGTGCTCCCAGCCATGTACCAGCGCACGTGCGCCCCAGGCGCTGTGAGCTCACGCAAGACCGCAGCTATGCACAGTAACTCAGAGCAGGGCTTTCAGTGCCACTGCTCCGGTTTAGTGCAACAGCATCTACAGGTACCCATGATCTGTAACTTCCAGAAACAATTGAGGACATTTGTTTCACTAGGTAGAAGGGTCTCCAAAACTATCCCTGAGTAAGACTGCCAAGAACTGCATGGGTTTGTGTAAATGTAGGTAAGTATCCTGTCAACAGAAATTAAGCACGAAACAAAGAAGAAAGCTATTTTCTTATCCAAGTATTTATGTATATAGCTGCCATGTAGAGCAAGGTGTGCGTTATGAGGACGTCTAATGAGATCACATTTACAAAAAATATTGAAATGTAACCGTCAAACAGAATAAAGCTCCCTTTCATACCCAAACTACTATGACTGTGACATTGTTCAAATGATTGCTTTATGGTCTTGGTTTGGCTCTTTAATCATTCAGAATCAAGACTCTGTAAACTGAAGTCACCTTTGCCTTCCCATCGAATCTATGATAATCTAACTGTGCTAGCTTTTCCGATTCCAAATGAATGGTAGAACTCACAGGAACTTTGATAGGAGAACCATGATAAATTCTCCTATTGGACCTACTCCCTTCCCCCCCATGTTAATTTATTACATGTTTTTGCCATTGCGCATACACATGCACACTGTAACTAAGAAAGTCAACCCCAAAGTCCTGATTTTTTTATACTGCTCTGAAATTTTTACCTTGCAAGGGAAAAGAAGGCAGGCTCTTTGCCAAGATTCAACAGCCATCAAGGCTGTCTGTTACCACTTGGAGGCTGGATTTCTGCCTCCCAGCCACCTCTCCCTTCTACTTCATGACTGACAGTTCCCAAACCCACCTTCAAGTGAAAAGCAGCTTAAAGGCACTGAAGTATTTGTGGGATTGCAATAGTTACTAACAAGGCTCTGTTGTGTCATCTTACTCACCCAACTGCCTGAGATTTGGGAGCATGTGAATGACAAAAAGACGATAATCAGATTCATTTTTAACAACAGGATTCAGCCGGAAATCCACATCCTTGAGTGCAGTTAAGCTGTGGAGTCGAAATACTTCCGACAACGAGGAAATGTAATTGAAGTAAAGATTGAGTTTTTCTAGGCATGTAACATGTTGAAGGCCCTGTTAAGAAATGGTTAAAAAGCAATTGTATGTTTATTCCCAACTTACAACTCCAGTAAACTGTGCATAAATTAGTATTTCTTGATTGCAGCCACAGACCATTGCAAACAGTACTAAGCAAGTTAAATAACTGAAGCTAAGATGTAAAAACATGAGCCATTGAGCCACCCAATTTTCATTTAACAAAAGAAAGCATAGCTAAAATAAATCATTCATTGACTTATTTCTGCTTACTAAGATTAGTGAACACTTTTGCAATCTACTGGTACTTTCTTTAAAGCTCAAACTTTCCTAACTACAGCAGCAAATAATGCTACCTGATATACTCATATTGATCTAAAAGCAAGTATCACACACTGTCCTGTATTGACCACATATAAAGGTAAAGGGACCCCTGACTGTTAGGTCCAGTCGCGGATGACTCTGGGGTTGCGCCGCTCATCTCGCTTTACTGGCCAAGGACAGCTTCCAGCCAGCATGACCAAGCCGCTTCTGGTGAACCAGAGCAGTGCATGGAAACGCCGTTTACCTTCCCGCCAGAGCGGTACCTATTTATCTACTTGCCCTTTGATGTGCTTTTGAACTGCTAGATTGGCAGGAGCTGGGACCAAACAACGGAGCTCGCCCCGTCACGGGGATTCAAACCGCCGACCTTCTGATTGGCAAGTCCTAGGCTCTGTGGTTTAGACCACAATGCCACCCGCGTCCCATTGACCACATATAGTGGGATGGAAATTTCACTCTGAAAGTCATATAATGGATCAAACAATAAATAATGGGCTAAGTACTCTATGCAACCACATCCACAGATATATAATCTATATCCAAAAGAAGCAGTTGCTTAATCTGAATAGGGTACCTTAGATAATTGTTAAGTTATAATGCCCCACTACTTGCCCCTCGACACCCCGCACCAGGTGCCGGACAGCCTTCCTTCACCCCTGGGTGCATCTAGCTCAGTACAGTGGTACCTCGGGTTACAGATGCTTCAGGTTACATACGCTTCAGGTTACAGACTCCGCTAACCCAGAACTTTGCTTCAGGATGAGAACAGAAATCGTGCTCTGGCGGCGCGGCGGCAGCAGGAGGCTCCATGAGCTAAAGTGGTGCTTCAGGTTAAGAACAGTTTCAGTTTAAGAACGGACCTCCGGAACGAATTAAGTACTTAACCCGAGCTACCACTGTATTGTCTAATCTGAATGGCAGTGGCATGTTTCATAACCTATGCTGGACCACTGAAATATGGTACTTTCCTTCTCAAGGGATTTAGATATCATGGGTGAGCTTTTATCTTTTAATAGACTGTTTATAGTTGTATACCACAACAGGGTAAAATAACCAATCCTATGCAAACTGGGTGAACCATGTCTGAAATGTTAATTCGCTTACAAAACTGTTTAATTCAATAGATCTACAATGTAAAACATACAAAGCCCCAAATATGCCTTACCTCCAAGGTAGTCAGTGCATTGCGTGAAAGGTCAAGTGATTTTAGATGAATAAAATTTTCCAATGAGTTTCCTAAATGACTAATCTTTTCATGGTAAGTTCCAGGAAGAGACAATGACCGGACATCAGCTAGAATGAGAAAATTATTGAGAGTTTAATATTTCATTGCGGTGGCACTTAAGATAAGGAACAACGTATTTCATGATAATAGAGTGGATCAAAGTGTTTAGAAGAAGTGTCCATCAAGGAAGAAAAAGAGAATAGGAAGGAAGCGGGGTGGCGGAAACCAGACTTGCACTGCACTGACAAAATATTAAGCGTAGCCTACATTTCATACTGCAACTGAAGGTGGGTCCCAAGTCCTAAAAGGCTAAAAACAGAAAGTTGATTTTCTGATGGCTCCAGAGAACATGAGATAGAAAATTGGCAAAGTGCAATATTGGATTGGACCGGATTTTTACTTTTAAAAAGGTATATGAAACTTTTGAAGTTGCGCAAAATCTTTTGCCCAGTTCAAGAGTTGGAACACAGATACAACAGAAGATGCTATCAACAGCAGACTCTTCATGTAATCAATCCAATAAATATATTGATCCCATAATTAATGGTTCCTTTGAGTCTACTGCATCTCTGCTCTGGTCTCATCTCCTTCCAAATGGTCTCACTGGGGACAGGCAGTTATTGTCATTCTTTGCATAACTGGGGCATTGAAGTACTTCCAAATCAAATACCTGTCCAGCTTCAGAATAAATTCATGTTGTTTCTTCACACAAGTGAGTGCTTTGGCTTTGCCTTTTACCAGTTGGGGTACACTCCTCTGAGGCTGAGTGGAAGCGAGTTTAATTCTTATCCCCCCCACTCTCCAGGTGGTGCCCCAGTGTTGCTAGCCTCCCAACTCCCATCATCCCCAGCCAGCATGGCCAATCAGGAGGGACGATGGAATATGGAATCAGGCGACAGAGACCCAGTTTAGTCATCTCAGTCCTAAATTATTTCAGGTGTAAGGATGAGCTATCTAATAACACCTGGAGTAGCACATTCTACATTTATTTTCAGTATTATTTCTATTTTAATTCAGAAAAGGAAGTGCATGATGGGAAACACTGCTGCAAAATATTGTGCCTTTCTCTTTTGAAGGAATTCTGAATGTGCATTCCAAAAGTGTGGGCTGATGCAAATGTTAACTCACTCTTGGGGGAGCCCTTTTGAACCCCAGTAAAGAGTGCGACCACTTCAGCACGTAGATGCCCCAGACAGGAGGCGCAAAGGTTGCTTCTGCACCGTGCAAGGGATCTCCTAATAAGACAAGGAGAGCCACTCCAGGGGTTAACGGACCACAACTCCCCTACTTGCTGTTTGCTTTATTTATACACGACTGTATTTGATATTATAATGATTGCGAAAGAGCAGCAGCAGCAGCAGCAGCAGCAGCAGCAGCAGCAGCAGCAGCAGCAGGTTGGCTGCGCCTGCGCGAAGCCTAGGAAGGTTTCCCGGTGGACACATAAACGCTGACACATACATCGCCCCCTACTGGACAGAGGATCGACCCGCCAATCAACAGCCTCCGCCTCTCCGATAGGACAGCGCGCACCGCTTGTCCAGCCCCCTCCGCGCGCAGTACACCAACCCGCCCTTTTTGCCGCCTGATTAACGGATCCAACAGCCAGTCAGGGCGCCTGGTTTGAAAGCTCCGTCTGTCAGTTCTCCCCCCCCGCCCGTCGGTCACCGAGATTCTGGTGCGTCAGGCAGACTCTCTCGCGGATGCTTTCCTCCGTCAGCGGAACCCCCTCCGCCGCCATGGCTTTCCGAGCGCCCCGCTTTAAACGGGCGCTTGCCGCCCTGCCTGAGGGGAAGCCAGCGCCGCCGCAGGGCGCATGCGCCGGGTCATGCTGATCCCGCACCGGGAAGAGGCCAATCGGACCCTCGGCCTGGGGGAGCGGAGCCGCCCCCGAGGAGGCCGCTGCCCACTCAGGCGCTGAAGAGTCGGGCGCTCCGTTGCCGGGCAACGCCTGAGCGAGTTCCGCCTTCGGAGCCGCTGGGCGGGAGATTGTCTGAGGAGGCGCCTTCAGAAGAAAGAGAGGAAACAAAAAGAAGCAGCTGCGAGGAGCAGTGGCGTAGCGTGGGGGTGCAGGGGGGTGCCGGCCGCACCAGGCGCAACATCTGGGGGGTAGGGTTAGGGGGCGCAAATTACTTGCCTTGCCCCGGGTGCTGACAACCCACGCTACGCCACTGGCGAGGAGTAGGGCTTGATTTGTAGCACAAAACACAACTACAGTGGTGCCTCGCAAGACGAAAGAGTTTTCCGTTTTTTGAGTCGTTCCGCAAGACGAATCTCCCTATGGGCTTGCTTTGCAAGACGAAACGTCTTGGGAGTTCTTGCGAGTTTGTTTCCTTTTTCTTAAAGCCACTAAGCCGTTAATAGCCGCTAAGCCACTAATAGCCGTGCTTCGCAAGACAAAAAAACCGCAAGACGAAGAGACTCGCGGAACGGATTAATTTCGTCTTGCGAGGCACCACTGTACGTTATATGTCCTATGATCCGGGGACATCCAGAAAGTACAAAATAAATGCAGCTGCGTAAGAACACGAACCATTCCCAAAATAGGATTATAAACGAACCTGTTAAATATATATGTACATATGTGATGAGAGGCATGAGCTCACTTTGGCCGGGTGATACCTTGGTTTACAACCATAATCCGGTCCGGAGGTTGTAAACCAAAACAGGTTGTAACCCAATGGGGCCTCCCCAAAAAAATAATTTGTTGTAATAAAAAAAGGGGGTTGTAATCCCAAAAAAGGGACACACTTCAGGGTTTGACGTGGTTGTAATCCAAAACGGTTGCAAACCAAGGTACCACTGTATTGAGTCTAATTTGAGATGAGCAATCTCTTTAAAAGGGTTGATTATGTATTTTGCAATTTTATATTGTTATTTCATTCCATGAGCTATTTTATTCCTTTGGCCTGTGTAATTATGAGAGGATTTACTGGAATTTCATTCTTTTGCAATTGCAGCTGATTAATAATTTGTTATTTACACCTTAATTTTGCCTTTTTGAAATTGAGTTGTTTTTGCAAAGTATACTGAGTCCCAAGAATGTAGAAGCTGGTCAATCCTTTCCTAAATGAATAAAGAAAACTGGATTCTTTATAAAGAACACCGTAGAAATGCTTTCGAAACAATGGGAGTACAACAACTTCAGCACAGAGCATGATTCTTCCTCTGCCAGGACCTTTAAAGGGGAAAGTGGGATGTTCAGTTTTTATGGAAGTAAGAGGGAGAAGGATGTGTGTTACAAATGTCTTCTGGATGTTCTTGTACAAAATCTTGATTTTCATGAGATCAAAAGGTACAGAGGGAGGATGCTCACAAACTGACTCTTCTTGGGTGGAGTTTTGATGTCAGAGTTTTCCTCAGCATTTAGAACAAAATGTTAATAAACTTACATATTACAAAACAACAGATGTGTTGTAATCAAGCATAGGAATTGAGTGATGGCAAAAGTGTTTATCATTGGGAGCTGATAAAGATTTTGTAATTTCTTGAAGACCATAACGTAAAACGGGTCTCTTTCCCATTGGTTGTAAAAACAACTACTGTAGCATACTCTGAATGGTCTGCAAAGGAAAGTTGAACCTAGTGGTGATGGGCAGGGTTATACATACACACATTTAGATTATTGAATTCTTTATTACTCTGTAGCCTGGTCTTCCCATACAGCAGAATGAAGATGTAGAATCCCAGGGTAGGTAGCATCATTTCTGAATCAACCCTTTAACTTACAAACTAGACTACCACGAACAAAGATTTTAGACTTCCTCCTCCCTGCAGATGATTGCTTCTTTCCAGAAGAGGTCAACAGGAATCAGGTATCCTCTCGTGACATCACTTACATAGGCCTTTTAATATTTTTGGCAAACTCTTTTCACATCTTCAAAACATGAGCAGATCATTCCTGTTATGCTAGGGGAACCTCTCCACTGTTGACCAGTCATCAAAGTTTGGTGGCAGTGTCACCCACCGACCCACCTGGAACAGAGCAGCAAGTGGATCCATGTCTTTTTCAGAGCTACAGTTGCCAGAGAACTCTCCCTTTGCAGCGCTGTGGTCTGGGGCCTTGGCAATGTAATCCATTGATTAAATTCTTCAAAGTTTATAGTTTTACCTTTTGTAGGTACGAAACAGGCAAGAGAAAGTTAAATTCCCAAGACCACTGCAGATAAATCCATGAATTTGAACCAACATTGATCAGATTTGTACCCTACATTTTAGCAAATGGAACACGACTGCATATAAAGTGCATTTCTGAATCCAAAAAAAGGTATACAATATTTGAACATCATTTGCCAATAGCGTTAAATTCATTGCACCCCTAAATGACAAGCTCAGTATGTTTTTACAGTAAGAATACAAATTGGCATCCCTTTTATTAAACAGTTAAGAAAAGTGCTTTTATTTGAAGTCTGTTCTACGGGTTTTGGCAAGGTAACAGGGTAATAGTTTTAGAATAATGTGAGTTTTGAAAGAATGATGATGAATCTGTTGTCATGTGAAGCAAGCACAGAGTAAAGTATTTGGATGTTCTGCCAGTTTTTAGAAATATCTTCCTTCCCTTTAATTTTAACATAATGATAGCATTCATAGACTGTTTATGCTGCTTTTATTAGGGTTTTACAGCAAACATGTGCAAGCCAAAAAGGCAAATCATTAAATTAAAAATTGAAGCAGGAATTTCAATAGAGCAGATTTCTCCCCTAAGAGTGGTACAGTATCGTATAACTAAAGTACAGAGCCGGTTGTAACTTTTCAAAACACTGTCTCTTCAGTAATTTTCAGAGCTTTCAGAGCTTTGAATGCTTTGCACTCTGCATTTTGTTTCATTGTTTTAGATGCAAACATGCATGCGCTGGGAGATTACAAGGGGTCCAAAAAATTGGATGTACCGTGCTATATCAGAAGCAAAAAAACTTGTTTTGATGAATTGGAAGAGCCACAAAAAGATTCCATTGGGCACATGGATTGATAACATGGACAGATTAGCTACATACGAACAAATTGCATGTCGGTGCAAATTAAGAATGGATAAATATGAATAAATCTTGAAGGAATAATTAAGCAATAAGGCGGATAGTGATGGGAAGTAGGGGGAGGAGACGGGGGGGATATTGTTAAACAGGTATATTAGTGTATTGAGATCTGAATTGTCAAATTGTGTTATTAGTGTTATTATGGTTTTTGTTGTATGTGTCTTTTGCGGTTGTTGTTTGTATTAAAAAAAATCAAATAAATTTTAAAAAAACAAAAACATGCATACGCTGATTGTTTAAATTGTCTACTTTTAAGATAGGCAACTAGCTGGCCGGCTTTGACTCAATCTATCCCTTATGCACATCAACCATCTTATCTAGTATAAAATGAGACACACAGAGAGGGCTCTTTTTTTATTCCCTTTATCCAATGTGAATAGCAACGGGGACTGCTGGTTTCCCCTCTGTTTCTGAATCACATGCACAAGAAACATGCAAATGGGAGCAGGTTGCTGAAGTGCTTAAGGGAGAGTTCTACCAAAGCTTCCATTATTCACATAGAGTTGGGGGGCTAAAGACCCCTTTTTGCCTGTATGATGAGAGTAAGCAACTGAGTTGAATAATGGCAAGAGGACTCTTGGTTTTCACATGGAGTTGAGGGACCTCTGCTTAAAATTCTGTGCATCCCTTAGGTAGCTTAGGTATAGTTCCACTCTAAGGCAAGCTTATGTGGGCCATATTACTAGCATCCGTGGAGGTATCTCAGCAGCTTAGTGAGAAAATCTTAGGTAAAGGTACCCCTGCCTGTACGAGCCAGTCTTGACAGACTCTAGGGTTGTGCGCTCATCTCACTCTAGAGGCCGGGAGCCAGCGCTGTCCGCAGACACTTCCGGGTCGCGTGGCCAGCGTGACAAGTTGCATCTGGTGAGCCAGCGTAGCACACGGAAACGCCGTTTACCTTCCCGCTAGTAAGCGGTCCCTATTTATCTACTTGCACTTAGGGGTGCTTTCGAACTGCTAGGTGGGCAGGAGCTGGGACCGAACGACGGGAGCTCACCCCGTCGCAGGGATTCGAACCTGAGAAAATCTTATGCAGCCTCAAATGTTTCTTCCTTTCTCAGGCCTCAGAAGCAGCAGCATAGCGTGTGCTACCGTCGTCCGGGGCGTGTGTGTGCTGGGGGGGGGGGAGGCACGGAGGCAGCCTGTTGCGGCAGCTTCAAATCAATCCGATCAGACTGATTTGAAGGGCACACTCACTCCACCCTGGCAGCCCTGTGTGGAATTGCAAGGCTGGGGTTGGACTCTCCACTGTTTCCACCCCCTGGGCCACGTGGTCTTCCTCCCTCCTTGATGGCCCAGGGGAAGGGTGCACACGGCTGTCCCTTCAGTGACCATAAGGAGAAGGAGGCACTGCTGTCACTCTCTTGAAGGTCCAGCCTGGGTATGTGAAATATACTCAGAGTCGAGTGTGGATTTCATGCTCTTTATTCAGCTCATAGTGGTGAGGAGGAATGAAGTCACATAGAGGAGGGAGAAAGGTTGTTTTCTGCTGCTCCAGAGAAGCGGACACGGAGCAATGGATCCAAACTACAAGAAAGAAGATTCCACCTAAACATTAGGAAGAACTTCCTGACAGTAAGAGCTGTTTGACAGTGGAATTTGCTGCCAAGGAGTGTGGTGGAGTCTCCTGCTTTGGAGGTCTTTAAGCAGAGGCTTGACAACCATATGTCAGGAGTGCTCTGATGGTGTTTCCTGCTTGGCAGGGGGTTGGACTCGATGGCCCTTGTGGTCTCTTCCAACTCAATGATTCTATGACTCTATTCTAAGTTCCCCCAGAATGTCTGCTTTACAGTGGCGTAGCGTGGGGGGTGCAGGGGGGGCCGGCCGCACCGGGTGCAACATCTGGGGGTTAGGGTTAGGGGGCGCAAATCCACGGGTTAGGGGGCGCAAATTACTTGCCTTGCCCCGGGTGCTGACAACCCACGCTACGCCACTGCTGCTTTATATACATTATTTACACAATGGGCCCCACATGATTGGCTAATTCCAGGATTCACCTGTAGGCCAATCAGGTTGCGGATTCACTTCCACCTGGAGCTGGATTGGGTGGCTCCTGTGGACCAATCAGACTGCTGCATTCTGGACCCTATTGTTCTAGGACCAATCAGACTGCTGCCTTTTGGATCCTATTCAACTCAGTACATAACACCATGCAGCTCCAAGCTTGAGGAGGGAGCCTGTTGTGCCCCATCATCCAAATGTTCCTAAGGCCCCGCTCCCACCAGCCCCCCACGCTACGCCACTGCTCAGAAGACAGGCTAAAGCAAACACCACTATAGCGCACTGCTTAACAGAACTTAACCGCACTGACATTTGAGCAGTGAGAGGCAATGTTAAAGGTATGTCTGTGTTAGGAAGGAAAATCAAGAGACAGGAATTGAGAATCATTAAGCAACCTAAAATGAGGTCCAAAAAAGATAAACGTCTAAAAATAACCTGCCTTGAATTTCGGGGGGGGGGGCACTAAAGATGTTAAAACATTTGAGATTTGGAAACATGCCCCGCAGGGTTCCTGGAAGCAAAGTTATCAGTCACAACGGAGGAGGGGGCAAGAGTGGACAAGACAGAAGGATTAAGGGGGTCTAAAAATAGCTTCCACCCAGGAACATAGTGAATGATAAACACCAAATTGCTCCCAGACGCTGCGAGAACTAATATATGTGGTTGGAAAAGGGAATGTGATTTCCCGCTCCTCCCTCCTTCCTGTAAATTGGGGTTTGTGAGTTCTTATGTTCTCAGCTTGGAGCTCAGGTGTTGTTCAATATTTGCAGTTCATTCAATTTCTCTAATGATGGGCTTTAGTTTCTAACAGTATTTGAATTAGGAAGTTCTAAAACAATTTTTTTAGTACACTTCATCTACTTCCTTTGCAATTCAAACTACCTTGAAGAAATGCAGAAGGCAGGTTGTGTGTGCAACTACCAGATTGTGATATTTTGCAAGAGCTCATACACAAAACCATAGAATTGTAAAATTGCAAGGGACCATTGCAATGCAGGAATCTTTTTGGCCAGTGTGGGGCTCAAATCCGTGACCCTGAGATTTTCCTGCTCTACTGACTGAGCTATCCAGTTGCCCTGGACTGAAGGCATTTATTTAATTCCTAGTTATTAGAAGCATGGTCAAGGGGGTCATTTAAAGAGGAAGGAGGTCAACTATCTCTGCCTCCCCCCCCCCCCGCCAATGTTCAGAGCTTGTCTTCCTCAGGAGCATCTACCGTATATCTCTGACCATCTCACTACATATGCTTTATACTGGTCTATTATATGAACTGATGGCACACATCCTTGTTGCTTCAGAAACTAGGGGCTGGGCTGTTTTTCCTGCAATAACATCCCAATAGAACTTATGCAACAGAAAAAGTCAATGATCACAACAAATGTGCTACTTTTCTACCATTGAACTTTCAAGGTACAGTATCTAAGAGTGGAGTTATGGGCTGTTTCAAATCTTCTTGCGTCTACCTCCCAGAGCTGGCCCAACCATGAGGTAGGGTGAAGCAGCTGCCTCAGGCAGCAGAAATGCAACAGGTGGTGTCCCTGCAGTCACCTCGCCTGCCCCACTGCTTCCAAACCACCAGAGAAGCAGCCCAGGTAAGGATGGAGGTGGTGGCACCCCTGAGGGCAGAAAGAGACGAGCAGAAAAGCCCTGCGGATCACCCCCCTCTCACAGGGAGAGCCACTAAGAGGGAGGCGTTCTGTTGCACCCCAGCAGCATGGTGAGGCTTTGCAACAGCTTTTCCTTGGAGAGCCTCACCCCCCCCCAATTGTGGGGGAGACGGCAGAATGTTTTGCCTCAGGGCTTAGAATAAGAATAGGAATAACAACTCTTTCTGAGTTTCCTTCTTCTTATATATCTTCTTTTTTTATCTATGTAGTCTTCCTTATTCTTGTTTATGAAGTATTTGCTAGCAAATCTTTGAGGGGTGATGTTGGGAACCTCTACTCCTGGACAAATGGATCACAAAACCAATGAGCTGAATTTCTGTTACAGTATTCTGCAACACTTTCCAGCACAATTGCTATTTGCATGCAAACGACATCCAGCAGAAGCCACCAGAATTAATTCATCTTCAAAGATAAACAATTCTCTTCCTCCGGCTACAATTTGTAGGCCGCAAGTGGTTTTTACTAAACAATTACTTTCCCCCATCTGCCACAGAAGCAGTGCGGCATTCTTTTTTTTTTTAATATATATTTTATTCAGGATTTTCTTGTTTTACAGAAGTGTAGTGCCTCGTATTTCCCCCCCCCCATGTAATATTTTTACAAATCTGTTTCATTTGTTGAGGCATTAGGGGGAGAAGAAAAGAAAAAAGAAAGGGGGGTGGAGAGAGGGAAGATGGATAGGGGTGGGGTCGGGTGGCAGTGTTTCTATTATGTTTAATGTATGTAGAGTTTGGTGTCAGCGTTGCTTGTGTTGTTCACTTGTGTTCCTTTGGTGGTGAGAGAGGTTGGGGTTGGCCTAGGGCGTGATTGTTCGCTTGTGATTGGCTGTGGTGGTCTTTGTTTTCGTGTGTGAGTGGGGTGGGTGGGTGTTTTGGATCAGGTTAGCCATATTGATTTGTATGCTGTTGGTGGATTATTGTCACTGTCCTGTTGGGCTGTGTATGTGATAAAGGGGAGCCATACCAGGGTGAAGGCGTCTTCTTCCATTTGTCCCCGTGTCAGTTTCAGTTTATTGTTCAATTTTTCTAATAAGGATGTTTCCCATACTATTTGATACCATTGGTCCATGCTTACTCCTGACAGGTCTCTCCAGTGTCTGGTTATGGTGTTTCTGGCTGCTGAGAGCAGGTGGGTTATGAGTTATTTGTGTTGTAACTGGGCATTGTTGTCTTGGAAGATGTTTAGTAGGGCCAATTCTGGGGTGATGTCTATTACTTGCTTAGTTATTTTACATATTTCTTGTATGACTGTTGTCCAGAATAGTTGGATTTTGGGACACTCCCACCACATGTGGAGGTATGTGCCTGTGGAGGTGCACCCTCTCCAGCATTTTGGTGAGGTTCCTGGGCGTATTAGTGCTAGTTTCCTTGGTGTTAGGTACCACCTGTAGGTGAGTTTCAGTGTGAGTTCTTTTCTTTTCGTTGACCACATTCCGGTCCATTGTGTGGGGTTAATGTCATAGCCTATATATCTTCTCATGCCAGCTACGCTTGCAATGTCCTCTTCTGTGAAACTAAACAAGGCGCAGGAGCCCTGGATTCTGTCCCATCTAGAGCCCCTTCGTAACGTTAATGTCTCAACCTGTTCTGAGGGCCTGACATTGGACATAAACAGGAGAATGAGAACTTTGACAGACCAGCTCTAGAATAGAATGGCTTTGAACCTGTGATGGGAGCAGAACAGCACAGAGAAGAAAAGGGTGTGCGTGTTTTTTTAATGGTGCTGCCCTGGCAGGTGCTTGGGTGACCCCAATAGCCCTAAGCCTTCATCTACTAATGATAAAGGCTTATATTTTGAAGAAGAAAAACAGGAGAAAAAAGGATATCTTGTTTCTGCCATACAGTTTGGCACTCTGATCAAATACTTCTTTTTCAAACAGACGGTTGTTGCAAGCTTGTCCCAGGGACATAAGAGATACAAATTATTGAAGTATTGTTTTCATTAAGCCACATCTGTTGGTGTAAGAGAATGCCAGCCACTTGCAGGATCTCTTGATGAAGAGTCATTGTGTAATTCAATAGCTGGCATGTTCTTACACCACAAAAATAGTCCAATGAAATCATAATCCTTTAACTATTTTGTATAATTTCCCCCCAATAACTCCTCTAGGGCCTCATATAACCTCCTGAGGCTTTTCATAATTCTGTGCCCTGGGTTCTCTTCCAAACTCACTTCACTGTGTTATGTAATATCATCGAGGCCTACAATGGTTTTGCTATTTTTGATAACCTTAGATGACCTGAAGTCTTCTCCTCAGTAGACAAGGAAAGAAGAGTCAAGACTCCATGGTACGCTGCTGATTTAGATGGGACCCCTGCAGGCTTTTATCTACTACAACTATGTGGGAAATTTGCATTAAAATGCTGCACTTATCTCACAGATTCTTCAGTTTCTAGCAAATGAATTCTTTCACCAAGTTTTTGGTTGAGTCTAATGTCTTTTATTTTATTTTTAAAAAATCTTCCAAATGATCCCCATATTTCAGTTCAATGTGTCTTGGCTTCTTTAGTTTAGGTTCCACCATTTTAATTAGTCTTTATATGATGCCATTAATCAATTCAGATTTCTGCATTAATTAAATACAGACAAATCACAAAATCCTGTGGCACCTAAGAGCAAGAGGGAAAGTAATGAAAGGGCATTTGGGAATAAAAAGAGATCTGAATCTTTTACAATGTGATGCCAAATACGTGATGTTTCAACAGAGGATGCCAAAAGGGGCTGTCGTCCACCGTGCTGGAAGTAGACACAGTGTACATGCAGGTGCCACAAAAAGTGCCAACTTCATGTCTAGTTTGGGGTGGCTAGGTGCAGCTTGTTATGTATTCTATTCCTATGGAAGTTTCCTTTTCTCCCCAACTATTAAAAGTGCAGGAACCCTGCTCACTTTCTCACCTGACCTCTCTAGCCTAATTTTCCTCCTTTTCCTCTGTACCGTTTGGTCCAACATATCTATAAAGGGACCCCTGACCGTTAAGACCAGTCGGGGTCGACTCTGGGGTTGCGACGCTCATCTCGCTTTATTGGCCGAGGGAGCTGGCGTACAGCTTCCGGGTCATGTGGCCAGCATGACTAAGCCGCTTCTGGTGAACCAGAGCAGCACACGGAAATGCCGTTTACCTTCCCGCTGGAGTGGTACCTATTTATCTACTTGCACTTTGACGTGCTTTCGAACTGCTAGGTTGGCAGAAGCAGGGACCGAGCGACGGGAGCTCACCCCGTTGGAAGCCACTGCCATTTAGTAACAAAAGTCACAAAGCTGAGTTGTAGCTTCAGGATAAGGTATTACTCGTTTTTGACTCAGGTTGATACATAACCCACATTTTGTGCTCATGTCCTTGCAAACAGTACCTCACCTTTCATGGATTCATAAACTGTCATTTTGTTGAAGAGAATTGACTGGGAATATGGCTTTTCCTTTGCCTCCGTCAGCCTTTTATTGTGTGCTTAAGTTTTCGATTAGGTTAGACCATCATTGATTTTTATGCAACTTAATGTTGTTTTAAAATCATCTATCATGCTTCAAATAAATGCAGAGTACATGGTTCCAAAGTACAATACCTGTTATCAGAATAAATGTCCTAGTGAAACGTCTTTGTGAAAGATTTCAGATACCTTCCTGGCTCAGAGTCCTTTCACATGTGACACATTAAAAGAGGGGTGGGGAACGGTTTTGGCCCAGTGGGCCAGATTTTTATCTCCCACACCCTCATGGGCTGATTTTGAAAGTTGAGCAGGATAGCCTACCTGTTAATTACCATGACAACGTTGGCCTGCAGGGTGTGTCCCAGCAGGATCAAACTCTCTGCGCATCAGCTCATGTGTTAATTAATAAGTAATAAAATAATAACGCATGGAGAGTTCAACCTTCACCCATCTCTGTGGGTCAACTTTGTAATGAACATTCCTGAGTAGGCTTAGCAACCATGGATCAGGAATTGGTTAAGTATCGGGATGCAAAGAGTAAGAATAAATGGACAATTCTCTGAATGGAGAGGTGTAGAAAGTGAAGGTCTCCAAGGATCTGTATTTGGACCTGTGCTTTTTAATATAGAATCATGGAGCTGTAGAGTTGAAAGGGACTCTGGGGCTCATTTAGTCAAGGCCCGTCCAAGGCAGGGATCTCAACTAGATCATACATGACAAATGGCCATCCAATTCCTGCTTAAAAACTTCCAAGGAAGGAGAGTCCACCACCTCTCGTGGGAGTCTGTTCCACTGTGAAACAACTCTTACTGTCAGAAAGTTTTCCTGATGTTTGGCTGGAATCTTCTTCCTTGTAACTTGGATCCATTGGTTTGGGTCCTGCCTTCCAGAGCAGAAGAAAACAAGCTTGCTCCATCTTCCTTGTGGCAGCCTTTGAGATATTTGAAGGTGGCTATCATATCTCTTCTCAGGCTAAACACATACAATTCCTTCAACTTTTCCTCATAAAGCTTGATTTCCAGTCCCTTGACCATTTTGATGGCCCACCTGTGCACACATTACATCTTGTCTATATTCGTCTTAAATTGTAGTACCCAGAACGACACAGGATTCCAGGTGGGATCTGATCAAAGCAGGACTATTACATCCCTTGGTTGGAACACTACTGTTGATGCGGCCTAGAATAACATTTGCCTTTTTTTGCCTTTGAATCACAGTGTTGACTCAAGTTAAGTTTGTCATCTACTAAGACCCCTAGATCCTTTTTACAGGTAGTACTGGCAAGCCAGGTGTCCCTCCTCTTATATTTGCGCAGCTGGTTCTTCCTGCCTAAGTGCAGAAACCTTACATTTGTCCCTATTGAAATTCATTTTGTTAGCTGGGCCCAGTTCTCCAATCTGTTAAGGTCATCTTGAATCCCGATTCTGTCTTCAGCGGCATTGGCTACCGCCCCAGTTTGGTGTCATCTGCAAATTTGATGAGCATTCCCATTATACCTTCATCCAAGTCCTTTATAAATATGTTGACCAACCTTGGGCCCAGAACAAAACACTGTGGCACCCCACTTTTCCCTTTCTTCCTAGATGATAAGGAACCGTTATTGAACATTCTTTGGGTTCAGTTTTACTAGCCTCTTCAGAAGAATATCATTGGAAACTTTGTCAAAAGGGTTACTGAAATCAAGATACACTATGTGCATGCAACCGCATTTGGAATACTGTATAGAGTTCTGGCTTTCTCACCTCAGAAAGGATATTGTAGAGTTGGAAAAGATTCAGAAAAGGATCAAGGGGATGGGGTGACCCCCCTACGAGGAGAGGTTGTGGTGTTTGGGTCTTTTTTGTTTAGAGAAAAGTCAAGTGACAGGTGATATGATAAAAGCCTATGAAATTATGCATGGCATGGAGAAAGAGGGGAGAGAAATTTTTTTCTCCCTTTCCATTGCAGAGTTGGGAAATGTTCAGAAACGGGCAGACTTTAAATGTGATAGTCTGAAAGCCTTATGAAAGATAAAGTTTTCACCAGCCTATGGAACATCAACAGAAAGGGAGCAAGAAGTTCTGGAGCCAAGGAGCCATGGAGAAGACTCTCCCCTTGTCCCAGTCTGTCTTGCTTCAACTACTGGTGGGAGGCGAACCATTCCAAATAAGTTGCATGGATAGCAATTCTTCCACAGGAAAAGGTCTTCCTGTCTTCACTTTTTAAATTAAACAGACTAGGTTCCTTTGATCTTGGTTTGTAAAATAGATTCTCCATTGCTAATCCAGATCTAATTAATCCTTCTTTAGCTCAGCTGATGGACATTGCTTTTCTAAACTTGAATTGCTATTTCTGGGAACTACTGTACCTTATGGACGCGGGTGGCACTGTGGGTTAAACCACAGAGCCTAGGACTTGCCAATCAGAAGGTCGGCGGTTTGAATCCCTGCGACGGGTGAGCTCCCATTGCTCGGTCCCTGCTCCTGCCAACCTAGCAGTTCAAAAGTACGTCAAAGTGCAAGTAGATAAATAGGTACCGCTCCGGAGGGAAGGTAAATGGCGTTTCCGTGCGCTGCTCTGGTTGGCCAGAAACGGCTTAGTCATGCTGGCCACATGACCCGGAAGCTGTACGCTGGCTCCCTCGGCCAATAAAGCAAGATGAGCGCCACAACCCCAGAGTCGGCCACGACTGGACGTAATGGTCAGGGGTCCCTTTACCTTTACCTTACTGTTCCTTAGACCAGGGCGGTCCAATGCATGGCATAAGAGCCGCATGCTGCGATCGAGACCTTTTTTAGTGGCCCTCAGCAACATTTGATGCCTCCTCCAGCAGCCTTTGTGCTGCCTTCCCAAAGCCAGATAAGCAAGGTGCTGGGCTTTGGGAAGGAGACATGAGGCCTCTGACAGGGTCCTAGAATCCTCCAGAAGAAGAAGAGAAGAGTTTGGATTTGATATCCCGCCTTTCACTCCCTTTAAGGAGTCTCAAAGCGGCTAACATTCTCCTTTCCCTTCCTCCCCCACAACAAACACTCTGTGAGGTGAGTGGGGCTGAGAGACTTCAGAGAAGTGTGACTGGCCCAGGGTCACCCAGCAGCTGCAGGTGGTGGAGCAGAGACGCAAACCTGGGTCCCCAGATTGCAAGACTACCGCTCTTAACCACTACACCACACTGGCTCTCCCAAAGCTGGGCGCCTGCCATAGCCTCATGCCTCCTTCTCAAAGCCCAGCACCTCACTTAGATTTGGGAAGGCAGCTCCAGGGCTGGGGGGGGGACATCAAATTTTGGCCTCCCCCCCCCCGCATGACAAGGCCGTGTAGAACCCATGGCCCACCTGATATTAAAAGTTGTACCATCCTGCCTTTGAGGTTGTAGACCCAAACTGATGTTGGTTGGCTCACCACTTAACTGACAACAGGCTGTATTCATTCAAATTTTCTCTACTTATGAAAAGTTTTTTAATGTTAATTGGTACAGTTGTCAAGTGTCCTTTGGCTGACTACCTGTCCTGAAGGCTACTACCTGCAGAGTTTGTTTATTACATGTTAATCTCCCTTTAGGATGCACTTTGTTCAAGCGAGAGCGAAGTCCTTGGCAATGCACTTTCTCCAAAAGAGCCTTATACACCCACCTCTCTATAATTATTAAGAAGAGATGTCATTAATCTTTTGCACTTATTTACAAATCGGAACTGAGGGGGAAAGTAGTCATCATAAACCTGCCCAGAGGTTTATCTGACCCCTCCTTCCAATTAAACACCATAAAAAGCACTCCTTCTTCCAAAGGAAGGAAAGAGGTTTAGAGGTTCTCCTAGAGTTAGTAAGATCCTTGCGCCCAGGGCTGCACCTGCCAAAGTGCTGCTTGGCTCCTCAGGAATAAACTGTTGGAGGGATAGTGCCCCCCACTGGCTGGAGAGCAGGCAGCAGAATTTGAGAGGAAGAACCTGTTATTGACATGGTTTCTGACAGCTAGGAGTTCTCAACTGGGCATCCAAGAAAATACAAGCAAAAGTGGGAAGTCCACTTTGACCTCTAAGCTAAGCAATACTAAAAGCACATTGCGCGCAAGGAGGCAATTTTTAGATAGCAGTTCTTTGATCATGAAGAAAAGGGCATTCGTTTTGCCTTTCCTCATTTTGCTATTAGTGTTGATGTGCCATTCAGAAGGGCTTACTGAAAGAGATGATCTCGGAACTGCAAATGAAACCATCAAGGCAACTAACCACAGTGGCGGCTTCCAGATAGTCACCTTTGATTGGCTCCACGTTCATGTGCCTTTCCTCGTTGCTTTCTGGATCCTGGTAGCCTTCTCAGCTATGATTGGTAAGTAATGATGCTCTGGCACTCCTTGGGGTCATTTGTCTGTTTCAAATGGCATTACTACAGTATTGTTACCCCAATCTCCGAGCAACGAGAAGTTTCACTGGGTAACAGTATGTACGCTGAGTTGGTTTCCTTTCAGTGAGGCCACTGGAGGCTTGCAGTGTTTCTGTGATATAAGGATTATTTGCACATATATACGGGTTCAGCATAAGATGGTGGTTTGTAGCATCAACTCAACTCCAACAGATATTGCTCCCCATTGGATTTCATGGGGAACGGCCAATACCATAGCATTTGATTCTCACAGGGGGGGGGGAATCTGTTTCTCTTTCAGACTAAGTTCCAGTACCTCCCATTTACACCCCCCCCCCAATACTTACTTCAAATCCCCTCCAGTGAGAACAGGTGGGGAAGGAAATCATGCCATCTTATGTCAAACAAAATGTCTCTATCCAGGGCTCTTTATTTCAGCCAGAACTCACCGGAACTTGGTTCTGGCACCTCTCAGGTAGGCACCATTGCCATTATAAGAGGACGATGAGTTCCAGCCCCTCTTTTTCTAGAAAAATAGCGTTGTCTACAACATACTGCCTTAGACTGCATTACAAAAGAAGATGTTTAACAGACTGGCCAGGGCTATTATTTATTATTCTCATTTATTAGATTATATACCACCCTTCATCATAAGATCTCAGCGTGGTTCACAAAATAAAACACAGGATAAAAACAAGAAAATAATTAAAAATAAAACAGCTATTTACTGAACAAACTAGTTTGATCATTTTGACAGTCCTTCTCTTCTGCAAACCCCAATCTTGCAGTTCTGGAAATCACAGGGCTGGTTCACTGTAAGCTGCTTTAAACTTTCTAGGAAAGAGGTACAGTATATAAATGTATTTTTCTTTTTTTAAAAAAATACATGTTCGTGTCGGGACATGAGATGAAAGCTGAAATAGCGTGTTTTCCATTTCCCAAATGCATGTATGAACACTATTTCATAGAATCATAGAATCATAGAGTTGGAAGAGACCACAAGGGCCATCGAGTCCAACCCCCTGCCAAGCAGGAAACACCATCAGAGCACTCCTGACATATGGTTGTCAAGCCTCTGCTTAAAGACCTCCAAAGTAGGAGACTCCACCACACTCCTTGGCAGCAAATTCCACTGTCAAACAGCTCTTACTGTCAGGAGGTTCTTCCTAATGTTTAGGTGGAATCTTCTTTCTTGTAGTTTGGATCCATTGCTCCGTGTCCGCTTCTCCGGAGCAGCAGAAAACAACCTTTCTCCCTCCTATGTGTGACATCCTTTTCTATATTTGAACATGGCTATCATATCACCCCTTAACCTCCTCTTCTCCAGGCTAAACATGCCCAGCTCCCTTAGCCGTTCCTATTTATTTATTTAGACTTCATTTAGCAGCAAAGATAAGGAGCCAAGCATAGCAAACAATGTTAGGCAGGCAATAGAGATAGCAACTGCAGCACCAGGATCATCAGTAGTGCCCTTTCGGTGGTGCTTCCCTGCTTCCCACAGTGGGACTTGTCCATGCATCCACCCACAGCTCTCTCTCTGTCATCCAAGTGCAAAATCCTCATGCACAGCCCACAATCCGTATGCCTACAACCCACTGTCTACAACCCTCCCCTCAGGATTTGTGGTCTGGAGAACTAAATCAGCTCTGGCTTTAAATGAGGAAACCTCTAAGGTCTAGGTCTTACGGTGGGCGTAAACCTCTGTTTGGCTTGTACTCCTTCAGGCTGCACAAGGGAGCTCCCGGGACTTCCATGAAAAACTCTAGTACTTAGGTTTACTCTAGTAGTATACATTGTTTACTTTAGTAGTATAAATTAATATATACTAATATAGTATATATATGTTTAGTAGTATATATTATGTTTACTCTAGTAGTATATATTTTAAGGCTTTTTTTTTTTTGTATAAACTCAAGTCATTATCAGGTAACTTATGTTTCCTGTCTCCTGAATATTCCACAGTTAGCACAATGTTTTTGGGTGGCTCTCTTATGGAGATGAAAGTGCCTCTGGTTCTGCCTGCTGCATGATCTTTTCCCTTCCAGGTGTACCACCTAAATGTATCCCTTTCAATTTGAGAATAATTTCATATGTAATCTGAGGAGTTTTATAGTGAAGGCAGTCTTGTCTGAAATGCATGTCCCATTTTGACATATCCAATATTTTCTTTTCTTTCATGTAAAATAAATACTGTTTTGATGTTTGCAGCTGGAGGAAAGCATTGTTTCACAGAGCACAGCAGTGCTCTTTTGCTTCCCAGTTCCATGTTCTGAATGCCACAATGTGTGATGGGATAAAATGGAATAATCTGACCAAATGTACTTTGCTATACAGATTTTTAATAGATTTAACTACAGTGGTACCTCAGTTAAAGAACAGCCCTGTTTACAAATGATTCGGTTTATGAACTCTGCAAAACCAGAAGTAGTGTCCTGGTTTGAGAACTTTACCTCAGTCTAAGAACAGAAGCCGAACGGTGGAAGGGCACCGGCAGCAAGAGGCCTCATTAGGGAAAGCGCGCCTCAGTTTAAGAAAACATATTTTCAAACAGTAGCTGTTCAATCCTTTTGTGGTCATTAAGTAATCTCATTGAGAGCACAGGACTGAAGAAATCCAATGGAAACTAACTTGTCCAGAGTTTCCATATGAGAGCTGCATGAACTGACAGATTTATTCTTATGCTCAATATATATATTGGAAGTTGCATTTGTTTAAAGGTACACTTTATTTTCAAATTTGCTTGTTTTGTGCATATTCAAGCAATTCCATGTGTTTTTCAGGGGTTGTTTTTACTCTCTCTATTTTTAGAATTATTTTTTTTTGGGGGGTATAAGCTCAAGTTATTATCAGGTGTCTCTCCCCCCCCGCCCCCCACTACCTCCAAAGGGAGGAATGTCATTCCAGCACCTCCCTTTTCTCAGGTTACCAAACCAATGTGTTAAACAAGTAATCCTTGAGTCTTTTAATCTGTGACAATAGTTATTTCTGAATGCATCAAATTCTTCACAGACAGATGCATATTTCCTGAGGAACTCTCCCCCGTGTCAGGGCATTCCATTTCACTGAAACATGCTATGATGGGGGCATGTTCTCTGATACAATGTGAAGAGAAAACCATGGGGAGACGGCAGTCTTCTGAAAAACGCTTGTGCCAAAAAACATTGCAAAAAGTTAGGCGGTCTGTGTTGCTGAATGTTCTCTTGTGTTCTGTAACGAACATTTTCACAACGAAAAGCAAAATGCTTACCTCTTTCATGCCCTTTTGCTGCTATTTGCAACCTAGAACTCAAAATGGAAGGGCAAAAGGGACATGGGGTGGTTCTATTTCAAATTAAGCCAGACTCGGGTCCATTGAAAAGAAGTGGGGTCATTTTAGAGCTTCCTAAAAAACTGCAAGGCTCACTTGCCCCAGCTCACTTGGCACACTAGCTTAAACACCATTTGGGTCATCTCCTGGTAACAGCAAAATCTCCACCAAGCCAATGTGATTTGATTTCATGTTCATGTCATTGAGGACAAACTACAGTGGTGCCCCGCAAGACAAATGCCTCGCAAGACGAAAAACCCGCTAGACGAAAGGGTTTTCCGTTTTTCGATGTGCTTCGCAAGACGAATTTCCCTATGGGCTTGCTTCGCATGACGAAAACGTCTTGCGAGTCTTGCGATTTTTTTCGCTCCCCCTCTTTTTCTAAGCCGCTAATAACCTTTTAGCCGCTAAGCCGCTAAACCTTTAATAGCCGCTAAACCATTAATAGCCACTAAACCGCTAATAGGGTTGCTTCGCAAGACGAAAAAACCGCTAGACGAAGAGACTCGTGGAACGGATTATTTTCGTCTTGCGAGGCACCACTGTAATCTAATGCAAGTGTAAGGGAATTGCTGTCCGTCTGATTTAGGTGAGACATTATTGCATAACCAACCCTTTTTGGTTTCATGTTAACGTCACTGTCTCTAGGCAGAGAAGGCCAAATGGGGAACAAATGGCACTGAACCTTCTGGGAGATGCTTTTTTTTTTGAGAGCACTATCAGCTGAGAGAATTGGCTTGTTGCCCAAATGGTGCTGGGGAGGAAGCACCGCCATCTTAATGCACGTCAGAGGATCATGGCTGCCTGTGTGTCTTGTCTTGTGAGTGCAAACTCCTTTGACACCATTTTGCTCCAGCTAATTTTTGAAGCATGTGAGACCAGGTTTTGGTCAGTCTTAGTTGGGAAAAGCCATGTTACTCAATGGAAACCAGCTGAACACATAAAGTGCATGGCTTCACGAAAAAAGTGAACCTTTAATTTCACCCTCCCTAATGTAGAATACTTACACCTTCTGTTCTGTGCTGCACTGGCTAAGTGTAAGGGTGAAAAAAGCCCATTGGTTCCTTTCTGGCCCCTCTGAGTGACAGAACTCAACATTGACTGGTGGTGGAGGACCTCTGCTTTCTCTCAGGTGTGGAGAACTTTTGGTCCTGCATTTGTGGCTGAATGACAACTCTCATTGGCCCCAGCAAACAAGGGCAATGGCAAGGCTGATGTAGTTCAACAATGATGATGATGATAATAATAATAATAATAATAATAATAATAATAATAATAATAATAATACCTTTATTGTCAATGTACAACCTGTGTACAATGAAATTAACCAAGCCTCCCACCCCTCACAAACACTCAGTCTCATTGCACTCTGTGTGCTTGTCGCACAACACGCCAACTCCAAAGTCAGTTGCAGCAGCCTAACAGCCCACGGATAGAATTTTTTTTTAGCCTGTTGGTATGACTGGTTATACTTCTATATCTCCTGCCTGAGGGTAGAAGATTAAAGAGGTGCTGGCCGGGGTGTGAATCATCCCTGATAATTTTTCTCGCTCTCCTAAGGCAACGATCCCTTGCGATGTCATCTGGTTCAGCAACACCTGAAGGCCCAGGGGTTACCCCCACCTGCTTTTGCTCCTGTTGACATAATCTATATCTATATCTATATCTATATCTATATCTATATCTATATCTATAGGCTTTTCAAAATACAATACAATACAATGCAATGCAATACAATGACTAATCTAAACTAAAAGAAAAAGAAAAATTCAAAGTCCTTTCTCAAAGGTAGACATCTAAGGGACTGAGGGCTAAAGGAGGTGTCACTGATCGAGCTGCACATTTTATGCATTTCAGGATCTTAGGATCTCAGTATGTCAAACAAAGTGGGTGTTCAATACTATTGGAACACCAACAGCACCTGAGCAGAATACACCTGCCAATCCCTGATTCATAGAATCATAGAATAGAATCATAGAATCATAGAGTTGGAAGAGACCACAAGGGCCATCGAGTCCAACCCCCTGCCAAGCAGGAAACACCATCAGAGCACTCCTGACATATGGTTGTCAAGCCTCTGCTTAAAGACCTCCAAAGCAGGAGACTCCACCACACTCCTTGGCAGCAAATTCCACTGTCAAACAGCTCTTACTGTCAGGAGGTTCTTCCTAATGTTTAGGTGGAATCTTCTTTCTTGTAGTTTGGATCCATTGCTCCGTGTCCGCTTCTCTGGAGCAGCAGAAAACAACCTTTCTCCCTCCTCTATGTGACATCCTTTTATATATTTGAACATGGCTATCATATCACCCCTTAACCTCCTCTTCTCCAGGCTAAACATGCCCAGCTCCCTTAGCCGTTCCTCATAAGGCATCATTTCCAGGCCTTTGACCATTTTGGTTGCCCTCCTCTGGACACGTTCCAGTTTGTCAGTGTCCTTCTTGAACTGTGGTGCCCAGAACTGGACACCGTACTCCAGGTGAGGTCTGACCAGAGCAGAATACAGTGGCACTATTACTTCCCTTGATCTAGATGCTATACTCCTATTGATGCAGCCCAGAATTGCATTGGCTTTTTTAGCTGCCGCGTCACACTGTTGGCTCATGTCAAGTTTGTGGTCAACCAAGACTCCTAGATCCTTTTCACATGTACTGCTCTCAAGCCCGGTGTCACCCATCTTGTATTTGTGCCTCTCATTTTTTTTGCCCAAGTTCAATACTTTACATTTCTCCCTGTTAAAGTTCATCTTGTTTGTTTAGGCCCAGTTTTCTAATCTGCCAAGGTCGTTTTGAAGTGTGATCCTGTCCTCTGGGGTGTTAGCCACCCCTCCCAGTTTGGTGTCATCTGCAAATTTGATCAGGATGCCCTTGAGTCCATCATCCAAGTCGTTGATAAAGATGTTGAATAAGACCAGGCCCAAGACAGAACCCTGTGGCACCCCACTAGTCACTCTTCTCCAGGATGAAGAGGAACCATTGATGAGCACCCTTTGGGTTCGGTCAGTCAGCCAGTTACAAATCCACTGAGTGGTAGCATAGTCAAGACCGCATTTTACCAGCTTATTTACAAGAATATCATGGGGCACCTTGTCAAATGCCTTGCTGAAATCAAGGTAGGCTACATCCACTGTGTTCCCTTCATCTACCAGGCTTGTAATTCTGTCAAAAAAGGAGATCGGGTTAGTCTGACATGACTTATTTTTCAGAAATCCATGCTGACTATTGGTGATCACAGCATTCCTTTCTAGGTGCTCACAGACTGTTTGCTTAATGATCTGCTCCAGAATCTTCCCTGGTATTGATGTCAGACTGATTGGGCGGTAATTATTTGGGTCCTCTCTTTCCCCCTTTTTGAAAATAGGGACAACATTTGCCCTCCTCCAGTCTGCCGGGACTTCGCCTGTTCTCCAGGAATTCTCAAAGATGACTGCCAGTGGTTCTGAGATCACATCTGCCAGTTCTTTTAATACTCTTGGATGCAGTTCATCTGGCCCTGGAGACTTGAATACATCTAAACTAGCCAAGTATTCTTGTACTATCTCCTTAGTTATTCTGGGCTGTGTTTCCTCTGCTGAATCATTTGCTCCAAATTCTTCAGGTCGGGCATTGTTTTCTTTATCGGAGAAGACTGAGGCAAAGAAGGCATTGAGGAGTTCAGCCCTTTCTGTGTCCCCTGTTTGCATTTCACCATCTTCTCCTCTGAGTGACCCCACTGTTTCTTTGTTCTTCCTTTTGCTATGAACATACCCATAAAAGCCTTTTTTGTTGCTTTTAACCTCTCTAGCAAGCCTGAGTTCATTCTGTGCTTTAGCTTTTCTGACTTTGTGTCTACACGTGCTGGCTATTTGTTTGAATTCCTCTTTGGTGGTTTCCCCCCTTTTCCATTTTTTGTACACATCCTTTTTTAATCTTAACTCAGTTAAAAGTTCTTTAGATAGCCACCCTGGCTTCTTTAGGCACCTTCCATGTTTCCGTCTCATTGGTATTGCCTGACGTTGTGCTTTTAGTATCTCCCTCTTAACAAACTCCCAGCCATCATGAACTCCCTTTCCTTTTAGTATTACTGTCCATGGGATCTCACCCAGCACTTCCCTAAGTTTTATGAAGTCGGCTTTCTTAAAGTCTAGAAATTGAGTCCTAGTATGCTTGGCTGCTCCTTTCCGCTGTATAGTAAACTTCAGAAGAGCATGATCACTCGCGCCTAATGATCCTTCCACTTCTACCCCACTAACCAGATCACCAACATTGGTTAGGACCAGATCTAAAATGGCTGTTCCTCTTGTTGCTTCTCCCACTTTCTGGACAATGAAGTTGTCTGCAAGGCCAGTGAGGAATCTGTATGACCTTATGCTCTTGGCTGAGTTTGACATCCAGCAAATATCTGGGTAATTGAAGTCCCCCATTACTACTATCTCCCTTCCTTTTGCATGCTTGGCCATCTGTTCCAGGAAGGCATCATCCATGTCCTCCGTTTGGCTTGGGGATCTATAGTAAACTCCCACAATGAGATCACTGTTATTCTTCTCTCCCTTAATTTTGACCCAAATGCTCTCACTTTGGCTTTGAGGTTCTAAATCTTGGATCTCTTCACAGCTATACACATCCCTGACATATAACGCCACTCCTCCTCCTTTCTTGTCTGGCCTGTTTCTCTGAAATAGATTGTATCCCCCCCATTATTACATTCCAATCGTGGGACTTATCCCACCAGGTTTCAGTGATGCCTATTATGTCATATTTAGTTTGCTGTACCAAGAGCTCAAGCTCATCTTGTTTATTTCCCATGCTTTGCGCATTAGTGTACAGACATTGAAGTCCATTAATCATTCCCCCGTGTCTCTTATTTAAGGATTTTTTCCTCCCACCACTAGGTCTGCGTGCTGTTTGCTCCATTTGGTCTATGACATTTGGATGATCATCTTCATCAATTGATAGGCTCCTACCTTCAGGAGCACTGTCTCCCTCCCCCACATTAGTCAGTTTAAAGCCCTCCTGATGAGGTTTCTGAGATTTTTGGCAAAAACATTCCTCCCAACTGTTGTGTGGTGCAGCCCATCGCTTGCCAGAAGTCCATCTTCAAGAAACTGCAGTCTGTGATCTAAGAATCCAAACCGTTCCTGTTTACACCATTTGCAAAGCCAGCTGTTCACTTCCACTATTTTTCCCTCTCTCCCTGGGCCACGTCGTTCAACTGGGAGAACAGATGAGATGACAATTTGTGCATTTAGTTGCTTCAATTTCCTGCCGAGAGCCTCGTAGTGTCTTTTGATCCTCTGGAGGCTATTGCTTGCAGTGTCATTGGTTCCCACATGAACCAAGAGGAAGGGGTACTTGTCAGTGGGTTTTATGATTCCTTGCAGTCGTTCAGTTACATCTTGGATCTTAGCCCCGGGGAGACAGCACACTTCCTGAGACATCTTGTCAGGCCCACAGATCACTGCTTCTGTTCCCCTCAGTAGGGAATCCCCTATCACCACTACACGCCTCCTCTTAGGTTTGGTCGGGGTTCTTCCGTGAGCTGTCCATTCCAAGGTCACCTGCACATTCCCTGAGGACTGACTTTGCTGCTCGTCTTCATTTACCTGATCGACTGAAATGAGGGAGAGATCCTCAAATGGAGTCTGCTCTTCGTCTTCCATGCTAGGGGAGAGGACCTCAAAGCGATTGTGTATTTCTAAACAATCAGAGCGAACCCTGGGCCTCCTACTTCTTTGAGTCACGTTTCTCCATATATCTGGCTCCTGTGTTGATTACATTGGGAAGATAAGGGGCTTTCCCAAGAGCTGGAGGGATTTGCTTACAAGAAGAGGGAGGCAGGAGGAATTTTTGTAAAACAAATAATGTAAATAATAATAGTAATATAAACTTACCTTGTGAAACAAGTGAGGGGAGCCAGGGACAAATAGGAGCTAACTAGATGTAAACAAAAGAGGCAGGGATAGGATACACACTATATTTCTTAATTCCATGTGGCTCTAGTCATATCCGCACCATATGAAACACATGCTGTCTTTCAAAGAATTCTGTGCACCAGGCCAGCTAGCACATGAGGTGGGCGGGAGGGAGGCAGCGGTGGTGCCAACTTCTGGTGAGATTTCATGAGATCTCGCCACAACCCACTCTCATTGAGAGCCAATGTGGTGTAGTGGTTAAGAGCGGTAGTCTCGTAATCTGGGGAACTGGGTTCGCTTCCCCGCTCCTCCACCTGCAGCTGCTGGGTGACCTTGGGCCAGTCACACTTCTCTGAAGTCTCTGAAGCCCCACTCACCTCACAGAGTGTTTGTTGTGGGGGAGGAAGGGAAAGGAGAATGTTAGCCGCTTTGAGACTCCTTCGGGTAGTGATAAAGCGGGATATCAAATCCAAACTCTTCTTCTTCATTGGTTCTGCTTTGCAGGTGCGACCAGGTACATTCCCATTTTGACTCAGGTGGCAAAACAGGACTCGCCGCCCCTGCTGGGCACCATAGTTTACCCTTCACAGAGGTACAATTCCCAGCAACCCTTTAAAACTACAGTTCCCAGAATTCTCGAGGGAAATATTGTCCTCTGGTTGTGCTTTAAAGGTATAGTTCGTACACAACCTTAGAGTGACAATTGTGAATGTTATGTATCAAGATTAGTGGCAGTTCTCACTCAGGGCCACCAGTATGTAAAGGAAGGATTGAAAACTGTCGCTCCTGATTGGTTAGCTAGTGGTGAGTTGTTACTGTTTCAAGTTACTTAGTATTATATAAAGCAGCCAGCTAGGTTGCAGTTTGTCTGATTCCAGGAGCAGTTCTAACTGTTGCAATAAAGAGCTGTGAATCCAACAGAGCTGTGTCCTTCGTCCATCTTTTCCACTATTCAACAGTGAAGCTCTTTTTTCATTAAGCAGGTGGACACAGCTACATGTCTGGTGCTTTGATTCAGTCATAAATATTATAAGTCGGGGCTGCATGCTGAAGAAGGAGAACACAAACAATGCACAATGAACAGCAGCACAAATCAGGCATTCCCTGTGCCGGTTATAAAACTTCCAGATCTATCACCCTCTTTTCAGCATGGTTTATTGCTCTTCCACGCAGATGTCTGCTCTGTTTACCCCATCTGTAAAATGACAGAAGGGAGTCTAAAAATTACACCTTCAAATATCTACACTAGTTCGCTTCAAAGCTAAACTCGAGGTGTTGGTTCTGACCTTAATTAAAATCCTTTGCATCTTGGGGCACCTATACCCTAAGTACTTCTGTATCCCACATCAATCCACATAAATATTACAATCTTCCGCTGTGATTAGAGAACAAGTGGTGGGCAATAAAGAAGAAGGATTTCTCATCTGTGGTTCTCCATCCCCAAGAAGATGCACTCATCACCCGGTGTACAAAGTTTCAGGCAAGGCAGGTTTCTTTTCTGAGGCAATTTAATGGGTTGCATTTTAAGTATTAGAAATACAACGCAATTTAATGGGTTGTATTTTAAGTATTAGAAGTATTAAAATATACTGTATTTTAAACATCACAAATTAAGTTCTCTCTCTGCTGAAGAAAATAAATACTTTAATTTTTTAAACTGATTTTTAAATGTTTTATTGCATGTCTTATTATTGCCTTTGTTTTAATTGCCATTGCAAGCTACTCTGGGGTAGAACTAATAGCATACAAATAGTGTCAGCTTCTAGCCGCACAGTGTGGGTCCACATGAGACAGATTTTGTGTGGTTTGTATTCATGCACATACAAACATTAATTGCAAAATTGGAGAAAATTAATATGATATACAGTTACTGAATCACACTTGCGTGCATGAAAGTTGGCTGAAGTTACCAGAGTGTCTGTGGCATGGCAGATTCCCTGCAGCCACTTCTATTCCCCCCCCCCCTGTTTCTCTTCTCTCTGTGTGCTTCCTGGAACAAGCAGGAAGCCATGTGGCCATGGCTCGCTGGAAGTGAACTGAATCTCTCTAAAAGGAGATTTTACAGACTGCACTTTTGCTAACCCAAAGATTGTGCGATCCTTTATGTAGGGAAGACAATTTATTTTTCTTTTTAAGTTGTATGGAACCTTTTTTATCGTTGTTTTACTGCTAGCGGATGGAAACTTGTTTGCTGTAACTTCTGGAAGCTCTGTGAGTAAAACATTCATTTATTTGCAAAGCTAATTGTCTGTGATTTATTCTAGCCTAAGTATTTTCATGGAGAACATTTGTTTAATGGTGGGTGAGGGCAGTTGCAATATCTAACCAACTTTTAATGTGCTTGGAACAATGTGAAAGAGTGGAAGATCTCTCTTCCAAACCTCTCTCTCCAATGATTAATTACTAATTAATTTTGTTCATAAATAGCACCGGCACCAATTACTTTTATTACAGAATCTGGCTTTCTGGCTTTATTTATTTATTGCATTACGTACTTATGACTCAATTCCCATTAAATATCCTGAAATGATTTTTTTAAAGGCAGCCCTTTTGCCCAGCACTCCTCTTGTATGAAGCACCTGTGTTAAAAAATAAATATAGCCTGTGCAGGCACTGGGGGCAGGGAAGGGAGGAAGGGAAGGCTATGAGGAACCTCTGTTTCCATGCCTTTCGCATTTCCATGCTCTGCCAAAACTGTAACTATTTTTAAAAGCCCCAGAATTCCTTAATAAAAAAATTCCTTCCAGTAGCACCTTAAAGACCAACTAAGTTAGTTCTTGGTATGAGCTTTCGTGTGCATGTGTATCTGCAGAAGTGTGCATGCACACGAAAGCTCATACCAAGAACTAACTTAGTTGGTCTTTAAGGTGCTACTGGAAGGAATTTTTTTATTTTGACTATGGCAGACCAACACGGCTACCTATCTGTAACCAGAATTCCTTAGTTCCTGCTGGCATTTATTGTGCTCAGGAAGCAGAAGGAGACAAAGCTTGGCAGCTGAAGATGACAGCGTGTTTGCGATTAGCAGATGCACGTGGCAAATAATGTAAGTGACAACTGCGCAACTCAAATCCTGTAAAGGATCCCCCGCAAGCACTGTGACATCTGTCCACTAGGTGGCAGCAGGTGCTGAATGTTGAATGAAAGTGCAACTGAGGAATGCAAGAAGCCTATTGCCCCGTCGGAAAAACTCCAAAACCCACGTTCAGGATCGGGATGGTGGAATCTGTCAGTTTGGGTTTCTTTTTTCTCGAAACTTAAGATCAGCTCCTCACATTTCCCTACCAGTTTGAATTGAAACTTAGCCCTATTGTTTGGCTATATTATGTATTTTTCAAATCAAACAAACAAGAAATAAAGGTCAGCCCATATGAAAAATACCCAAATCCACGTTTTGGAAACCAACTGGTACAAAATAGTTTATAAGCATTTGAATTCTCCATAATTCTTCAGCAGGCTGGATGGTAAAAAAAATGGGTGAGGGAAATGAAAAAAAATAAAGCAGGATGATGTATGAGCCATGGATCAATCTTAATTATTTGGACACCACTGAAAATTAATCTCCAGTTTTGCTAACATATAGGCTAACATGTTTTTCTTTATTTCTGCTCTCTGCATAGCTAGAAATCCATGTGTTGAAGGATCTGGGTAATAGCAGCTGGCTGTTGTGTTTTTTAAAAAAGAATCTGAGGTGTGTAACTTGATACCTGTAAATATCTAGCAGAGATTTCCAGAGCAATCCTAACACTGGCAGAAGAGTCATAGAATTTGGGCTACTAAGAGGCAAGAGTTCTTTAAAGCGCAGAATGCCCACATCCTTGGTTAAGAGGCTGAAATGGAAAAACTAAATAAAACATTGAACAGTAAAAAAAATTCCCTATGCAGTTGTATCTCGGGTTACAGACGCTTCAGGTTGTGTTTTTTTGGGTTATGGACGCGCTGAAACCTGGAAGTACCGGAACGGGTTACTTCTGGGTTTGGGGGTCACGCATGCGCAGAAGCGCTAAATCGTGCTTTGCGCATGCGTAGAAGCGCCAAATCGCAACTCGTGCATGTGTATGCACGCTGCTGCGGGTTGCAAACATGCATCCTGCACAGATCACATTCTCAACCCGAGCATCCACTGTACAGGCTTGCCTTCAGACAGCTCAAAAGTTGGATAGCTGCATACCCTCCCAACATTTCTCCAATGATAATAGGGACATCCTAAGGAGAAGGGGGACATTCTGGGATCAAATCAGAAACTAAGACGGCTTCTCTAAATCAGGGACATCCCTGGAAAATAGGGACACTTGGAGGGTCTGCAAATAGTTTAAAATATTTTCCTAGAAATGCGTTCAAGACAAGAAGCTGCCACTAAGTTTTGAGTATAAACACTCTCCAAGTGCTCCTCTAAACCATGAACTCTGGAGCGGAGTACAACTATCAGGGAATAAATCTTGAGATACAAGGCTCTGGTGAGTAAGACCATTATTGGATTGGCCTCGTGCTCACGTGCCCAGGCATGGATCCCACACATGCTTAGGCTTTTGTTCTTTTATTAGTTGGAGACTTATTCCAGTGTGTGAAGGGGGAGTCCCTGAGCCCAGGGATGCTTGAGCCATTCCTTGGGTCTCAGTTCCTGGCCTTTTTCAGGCTACCTCATGGTCCATAAATAGCAACACCCTAGTGGTCCCGGGCCCTAAGGAAGTCAGATTAGCCTCAACCAGAGCCAGGGCCTTTTCAGCACTGGCTCCAGCCTGGTGGAACACTCTGTCTCATGAGACCAGGGCCCTGCGGGATCTGATTTCTTTCCGCAGGGCCGATTGTTGTTCCACCTGGCCTTTGGCTTGGAATCAATTTGATTCCCTCCCCCTCTTCTTTTTTCCTTTCTCCTCCTGTGATGGAACTCCTATTTGGGGACTTCCCTGGCTTTTTTCTGGCCCACGTAGGACCAGTCTGGAAAGTTAGCCTTGGTGAAGACTTGACGTTTTCATCCCCAAAAAAGTTTTTGATTTGAGTTTCCATAGAAATGAGGCTGCATTTTAATGTTTTAATGTTGTATTTTAATCTTGTTTTTAAGTTGTATTTCAATCAATTTGTTTTTATATCGGGTGTTAGCTGCCCTGACCCCGGTCTAGGCTGGGGAGGGTTGGGTATAAATAAAAATTATTATTATTACTTCCTCATGGCATCCCCCTGGTGGCAAAAGTGTGAAGACCATTGTACAGAAGACTCTATTCCACACAAAAGCACAACTTTGTGCTAGGTGGTCTAGCGTTGACTTTACTGCAGTTCTTCATTTTAAAAAAAAAAGGGGGCATATTGCTGGGGGACCGTTTTGGTGTAACAGGCCTGCTATACTGCTGTGTTTTGCAATCCTGCACAAGCCATACAACCTGGTAATACTGCAGAGCTGCAGGGCTGCCTGGGTGGGAAGCCACCACTGAAAAGGCTCTTTCTTGTGTTGCTGCAGAGGACACATGGAGCAAGGCCTCCGGCGAGGATTGGGCTGGTGTATTGTATAGGTGGGTTCATTGCTGTTATTGACATTCATTTTCTGTATCTTTATTTTAGGTCTTCTTATGATTTATGTGGAAATTGTGGTGATTTGGTTGTGTACTTTTTGATATTTTTATTGTTTATGCCTACTTTTGTGATGTTTGTAGTTATATAGCTTTTTGCATACACACCTTGAGCATGGTTTGACTTTGGAAAGGCGCACACAAATAAAATGATTGATTGCAAGGTCTGGGTCTGGAAGCTAATTGGTAGCAAAGCAATTGAATTAGGATTGGTGTGATGTGCTCAGACCATTTCTCCAGGGCGAGCAACTGAGTTCTGCACCGGCTGCAGCTTTCAAACTGTCTTTAAAGATAGTCCCATCTCTCTATATCCAGGATGGATATCTGTATCTATGGAATAGCATCTGAGTATTTTTGCACTCTGAAAAATCAGGTACCAGAACTGTGGAACTGTTTAGAATATCTGATCACCACGTTCTCCAGGCAGTAGTCAAGGCAGATCAAATCTTTACTCCTCACAGCCTCAGACATGAGTCACTTTCTCTGCCCTTCTTCAGCATCAATAAAATAGAAGAGACATGGCAAGTTCTGAGTGCAGAAATGGTAAGAAGCTCTTTAATGAGGAAATATAGATGTGATCTCATCCGAAAGGTGTTATATGCGGATCAACTTCTAACCACATAAACTAGTTGGAAAGCTTTATCACTGCTATTCAGGACTATGTAATTGCTACCAATAACTATCTAAACATATAGAACAAAGGTCAAATGTGCAGAGACTTAAATAGAGAGAGGCCTTAACTACATCTGATCCACGTGTTTTTCCTCCTTGCTTTTTTAAAAAGCATTTGCAGAGGCTGCAGCCTTGCTCAGCAGACTGATGAGTATGGAGGCGGGGGGGGGGGTTGCGTAACTCTTCTGCTGTTTTTTCTGCTTTAAACCCACCCAGACATAGGGGGCGGGGAGATTTTGAACAACAGCAAAAAGATCAGAGGTGAAAGGGTTAAGCAGCCTGCTGTCGTCCTCATGTCAAGAACTAGCCTCCTCAACTGCTTTGGATTAAAATCAGGAAAATGCAAGAGAACAGAGTGTGACATATAGTTTGGGCCTCTAAAACAGCAGAATTTCTAATCCGGCGTTGCCATCCTTTTTTGGCTTGCGTAGTGCTTCGAGAAACAATAGAGATGAAAGGGAAAGTGGGAAAGAGTGTAATTGTCACAACTTCCTGCTTTGACTCTATGTACTTTTCAAGGGAGAGAAAGGTGAGCCCTCTCACTTCCTCATGACCAAGACACCTGGGGAAGAGCTCTGTGGAGCCACCGTGCTGAAGGCCCCGTCTCACCAAATATATACTAAGTTTGAGTTCATTCATAGATCCAAAAATTAGAAAGAATCCATAGCTCTCCACCTCCCCCCCCCCATTATTAGGCCGGTTAATTCATGTGCACTTCAAAAAAAGGATAGGTGAAGAGAGGTCTGCTCCATTAACATCTGTGAGCTGTTGGGTTTTGTTTTTTAAAAGGGATACAGTTGTTAAAATGCTGTTGTTTCTGAACCCATTTGGTTTCTGTCAGAATTTTTTAATGATGTTTTAATTATTTTCATTGCTTTGAGGACCGTGTGATGGGAAAGCCATGTATAAATTTAAATATAAGTAAAAGTATTTACTGGTTATTATTAACTCTGAGGTCTAATTTAAAGTGTCTTAACTTGTCATTGGCCTTTTTATCTCCGCTAGCTTTCTGGTTCAGTACTTTGACCCTCTTCCTACATGGGAATAGTACAGGGGGCCACCATTTTAGGCACATCCAACTGACATGTGATCACTGACGCACAGGTACTTTTGGACCTGGAAGAAGGCAGGATGGGGGCAGAATGGGGCGGGGAGCTGGGGGGGTGACAGGGCAGGGTGCGCTTATATGCAGTCCACCAATGTGTGCAAGGGCCAGGAATGGATCCCGTGAGCAAAATGGTTGCTGCCTGTATACAAAAGAAAAAGCTGGATAATAGTAATGGAAGTAACTTTTATGGCTTTCCTGAGAAATATTTTAGCTGGAGTGGCTGGTTTTAGGGAAGCTCCTTTCTACATCTGTTATTTTGTATATCTTACATGCTCTCACAAAGCCTATGGCATCTCAAAAGCTTTTCTGTGGCCCATGTATTTGTTGAAAGCATCAACTTGTTGTTTTTAATAAAATTTCTTTTTAGTTTTGGCTGACCACAATGTTTTCTGGTGCTCCATCGCTGACTTGAAGTGATTCTATTATGTTTCTGCCTCTAAATTGGCAGCCATTTACTTTGCTTTTACATTCATTTTCAGATTGCTTTCGGGGCTTGTGGGAGCAATTGTGTCTTGTTTGGCACGTGGAAGTGCACATTCTTGCTCCTAAACCAGCGCTACACCGAAGTGCTGCTGTTTCTGTGTGTGCAATGCATATTCTTGTTTAGTTCCCTAAATATTCCAACAATGTGGGGTGTTTCTGGACTGTGCTAAAAGTGTGTTTGTACACTTCCTGGAAGCCTGCCCCTTTCCTGTCCACTTTTTAATATTTTTAATTTTTTTGCCATGTGCATAAAGCGGAATGTGCACAAGTTAAATGTCCATAAATTCTGGGTTTACTGTATTACGCCAGACAAATCCTGCACAGTAATCTCTGAACAGTTACGCAGGCAAGCATTTCCAGCTTACGTTAAATTTTCATATGAACGTCAGACTTTAATGTAGGAAGAAGTTCATAACCTTCCAGCCTTTAACACGAGTTTACAGAAGCATATCAGCAGATTCTGCACCTGAAATTGATGGTCTCTGCGTAAGCCAATGCTGCATGTAAGAATTGGCAATGTGTACCCAGCTCCTACAAAACATTTTACAAGTTCTTTATTGGTTTCTGAAACAAAAGCTCCATCACTTTACTGTGCTTTGGGTTGTTCCTGCCTATGCAAAGCCAACATTCATTTTATCTGTCTTATCACTGCAACTTCTGGGTAGGGTCATAGCTGTCAACTTTTCCCTTTTCTTGTGAGGAATCCTATTTGGAATAAGGGAATTTCCCTTTAAAAAAGGGAAATGTTGACAGCTATGGCTAGGATTAAGGCTGGCGCTTTTCTAAATTGGTTGCGCAGAATTTCATTAGTTTAAAATAGTATATTGGACTCAGGCTGCTCATCTGAAGGTCTGTACTATTGTCTGGAACTAGGGCTGCCAACTTATTTTCTGGCAAGATCCTCCTGTGCCTTTATTAGCTTCAAGGCAAGCAGAAATTAAACAGCTGGATGTTTTCCTAATGTGGAGAACTTTGCTTTTCTCTTCTGCTACTGTTACAGAGTGCAGGAGCCCTGCTAGAAAAAAGGACTGCCATCTTTTTTTGTAATATGATTACGAGAGAACTTCCTTCACAGATATGAACATACAGCCTAGGTATGGAAATAGGTGTTCTCCTTGCTTATAAGACTTGAGCCTTGTTTGAATTCCTGAAATGAATAAATTATTATGATCCCTGAACTAGAGAGATTGTTGATTATTTTAACAAGTTGCTCTGAGGAATGGAGGGAACTTTGACACTTCTTCCGATTTTTGATCTATTCCAACTATGAGCCCTTAAAGATAACTGTCTTAAAAGGTCAAAATGCCCACACACCTTTCAAACAACCAGTGTTGTCAACAGTACACTGACTCTCTTGCAGTTTCCATTAGGGAATGCCTGTATCTGAACTCTTCTTTTGTGTTCTATGCAGACAAGCTGTTGTCATCTACCCAAGTAAGGATGAGGTGTTTACCGAAAGATTAGGGGGCAATTTCTGTTTTTAAAAAAATTCTTGCACTGATCCATTGAAATGTTTTTAATATCCCAGAAAGTATTGCCAATGGATTTTCCCATTGGTAGAGCAGCAGCAGGGAGAAGGCAGATCTGTCTACAGATGGGATCATTAAGATTGCTCTATAATGTGTGTGGGTTCTTCAAGGACAGAAATTTTTTACTACTTTGCTTTAAAAAAAACCAATAATAACAACAGTTATGCACCGTTAGAGTGGGATACCCAAATAAATATATATAGGGCTGCATTTTTTGGTCACCTATATGTTCTTTAAATGAGTTTCGGTGTTAAAATAAGCATGTGATCGGAGCAGTAGCAGTCTTCAGCCTCAATCTCCTCTATGAGGCTCACATTTCATTCCCTGCCCCTCTGCCTCACACCTGCCCATGCCCTTCTTTCTTCCCTCCATCGTCTGTGTAGGTGCTCCTCACACTGTTTATCTGATACAAACAGGCATGTTCACTCTTGGAGCTCAGCAGGCAGGATCTCACTGCCCCTTCATATCCTGCACAATGACATTTTCACATGTTTCTGCAAAGCCTGAGGGTAAAAATCATGAGAAGATGCCTTTGTCCTGCCAAATTTCACATAACCAATGTTTCTTGTAGGTGTACCAATGTGTGCCGATAATTGGTATTGCACTGCAAAAGACCTTGATGAAGGATTAAATTTAATCAGGTGCAAACACACACACACACACACACACACACACACACACACACACACACACTGGCTCTCCCTACACAGGATTCATAAGATCTGTTCCTTGCATGATGTGGACACGATAAAGGGCTTATCCTCTCTTCCTCTTATCCCACTGATTTTCCTCCCCTGGGGAGACACTCTTTATCACTCAATCAGTGCAGATGGCAATTTGGGTTTTCCCAGGATTGCTATTTGTTCTAATCTGTCGCTAAAGAGCAGGTTTTCCCTTGGAAAGGAGCAGGGCAAGGGGGAAGCTGCTTGGATCTGTGCTTTCTAGGCCAAGCACAAGTGGAAGTGTGGATGAGTCCAAAGTCACTTCATGATGGCTTTATTGTGCAAATGAACTTGAGAGGGGGCTATAGTCTTGTCAGCACAATGTGGTACAATCATGGATCCCACAGCCTCTTAAATGATGTGGGAATTAGCGCATTTGGGGATTAAATTACATTTTCTTGAATTTACTTTCATAAGCATCCATAATTAGAAATGGTTCCTCTCTGGTTTTGCATTCTTTCCATCAGAAGCTCTAGTGGACCAGATTAGACAACAAGTGGGCCATTAGTTGTGTCTGCAAACCTTTGATCTGCCCACTCAACTGCAATTGAATGCTCAGGGATTGAGTATGTTCCCCTCTGGCCCTGATCATTCAGGGGATAATGTATTTTACAGGGCAGAAGTAAACTCTCCTTTGTGAAACTCAGTTTTGCCCTGATAATTTCACATGAGACCATAAAAATTTCATTGTCTTTTTCAAATGCAAACACTAGAGAACCTCAGGGGAGGAACATAATTCTTTCAGGGTAGTTTCTTGCTCCTGGTCTGCGGGCTATTATAAAATTCAATGCAGCAAATGTGGTGGTGGCTCCTGGGCATAGAAGGAGAGGTCAGTCTATGAGTGGCTAAATGAGGTAGTGTATCTCCAAATCCCAGTTACTGAGGGATAAACATCAGTTCTCAGCATGTCTTGCTTTTGAGCTTCCTGGAAGCATCCGATTGGTTCCTGTTGGAAGCAGACATTAGACTAATCAGTAGACAGGCCATTGGTATGATCTAGCAGGGCTGTTCTTATGTTCTTAGTTTTCTCAGAATTTCAGATTACTTTAGGGCTTATGTTAAGGAATGCCTTCATCTATATGCTCAACCCCTGAGTGCTTATTGGTGCACACTGCCATATACTGAGGGCGTGGGAAAATGCATTTTTATTACCGTACCATAGTCTTCCCCTAGAAAGGTCTGACTTTATCTAGTTTGATCAAATCTTAGGAAGACAGTAAAAATGGTTGTAGAGTTTGAAAACAGGTCAAATCTATGGTTACTAGCCATGATGGAGACGATTCTCTGCCTGCATGTTTGGAGACTAGGTGCTTCTGAATACAAGTTGCTGGAGGCCAGGGGAGGGGAGAGGCTCTTGGGTTCAGGTCTTGCTTTCAGGTTTTCCCACAGTCAACTGCTTGGCCACTGTGAGAACAGAATGCTGGACTAGATGAGCAATGGCTCATGCAGTTGGCTCTTCTTATGTCCTATTTGCAGTGGCGTAGCGTGGGGGGTGCAGGGGGTGCCAGCCGCACCAGGCGCAACATCTGGGGGGAGCCGCGCTTGCACTCGCAGCTCTCTGCCCCTACCTGGCTCACTCACTCTCTCTCACTGCAGTGCTGGCTGTGCGAATCCGATCCGAGCCGCTGGGTCGTCGCCCACTGTGGAGGGGGTGGGTGCCAGGCGTGCAGTGCGGAGAGAGAGCGAGGGACTATCTGGGGGAGGGACAGTGTAGTGGCCGCCCAGCGCAGCGCTGAGCATGGGAGAGAACCACACCAGACCAGACCAGGCAGCAGCAAGAAGAAGCTGGCAGCGGCGGCAGGTTAGGGGTTAGGGGGCGCAAATTACTTTCCTTGCCCCGGGTTAGGGGGAGCAAATTACTTGCCTTGCCCCGGGTGCTGACAACCCACGCTACGCCACTGCCTATTTGTCGGGGAACACTTCTGAGTAAAAGTCAGGGTTAAACAAAGCTCTTCAGTTAGAAAAGAAAGCCAGCAATTCATCACCCATTCATTAAATTGCTCTTTGGGTGTTGAAATTCGATTGGGGAACCTGCTCTGCCACAGATTTCATTTAATGTCCTTTTGCTAGTCAGTCTCTCCAATTTGACAGGACTGTTGAAAGCATTAAAAGGGGTAGCCCATTCAGGACGAGGAAGGTTTAAATATGAAATGTGTGTGCATGCATGATATCAGGCCCAGCACCCCTACCTGGCAAAATGAGGCAAATGCCGATGGCCTAGGGGCCCAGAGGACTTGATTTCAGGTGACAATGATTTCCCAGGACTAAATTGGCTTAAAACCAAATATTCCCATTTAGGTTGGGCTGTAAATGAGCTCACCAGCAGGTGACAAAACCAGAGAATATCTGACTTAGGTGGGAGCTCTGGCAACAGTCTTGAATATTTTTCCACCCAACAAAACTAGCCCTTGATTTAACCTAGAAGCCAAAATTAAAAGTTGAGTTGGGGAAAAGCTAGTCTTTGAGTGGTTGGTAAGTAGTTGGTTTGAATTCATTCCTCCTAGCTGTATGAATGGTTGGGAGTCCAAGACTCATTTTATCATTTTGTATCTTCATCTCAGCATACACCTGAGGCCCAGATCACATGCATACTTTCAAGCAATTTGCTGAAGAGTTGGAAATTGTCCAGTATTAATATAGAGCAGGCAGTTGCTTATTCTCAGTCATAAACTTGGCAATTTCTTTAAAGACAATCTCAGCAATCATAAAGGTGAGAAATGTGGGTATTTTGTTGTGTATTTAACATGAAAGCTGAAATTGCCTGTCACCTGCAAGCCAGATGCAACAGGGACAGTAATATTCTGAGGAACACCAGTTGCAGCAGTCAAGAATTTTGTGGTAGAGTGTGTGACAGATCCTTAAGGGCAAAGGGATCACTTTTAGACAGTTTCACTCCTACCTTTTCTTAGTTAGTAGTTTTAGTTTTGTCCAGGCACAAGTTAGGAAAGAGGTTCTGGTACATTTCTCTCTCCTTCACTGGGACATGTAAAAAGTGACACTTGAACACATGGTCTCCACTTTGAGTTTTGTACAAGTTGTCCGCTGCATACACAAAAATGTTGACCAGCATTCATATTGTCACAGTCCGGTTTATGGGCAGTCAAAGTCCTGGCAGAGGACGTTGGGACCGGGGGCAAGACGGCGGGGTGGGAGCAGGGATGGGAGTCCGGAAACCAGGAGTCCGGAAGCCAAGGGTCCAAGGTTCCAGGAAGCAAGGAGTCAAGAAGCCAAACGCAGCAAGGCAGGAAGCATGTTGCTGTGGCAAAGAGCCAAAGGGAAATGCTGACCTTATATCCCTTCCCGGCTCCTGCCACCAGGTGCTGTGAGTTACCAATCGGCCGCACCTGTGCAGCCGTGCCTTGCCTCTTCAGAACAAACTTAGGAAAGCCCCAGTCCTGCGAAGCCCTACCGGTCACAGGGCCTGGCTCCTGCACGCACTCCTGACACATATTGGCAGTCACCCTGTGATTGGATAAAACCTATTTAGTTAAGATAAAACTCTTGCAGACACCCAGTCATAGGAAAGATGTGCAATTGTTGTGAGCTTGATCACTACGAAATAGAGGCCAGGAATTTTTAATAAAAGAACCTTAATGGTCTTTAAAATAACTGGATACATTTTTTCCTGATTGCATGAGATCCAGCTTTCAGAGGGTGACACAACTCAGAGCTACTAGGAGAGAACAGAGAAACAGTTTGAAGACAGGTTACAGTTTGAGTTCACTGTGATTGACAGAGGACTTTCTGGTTGTACTTGGGTGGAACTGGGGCACAGCTTGGATAGGGTTGGCTCTACAGGACTAAGCAGTTTGACACTTACAGAAGTGTCAGAATTTGCCTCCATTCATATCCACATGTATAATTGTAAATGAAGCAAGGGATGCCATGAAACTCAACTTTTCACTTTTCTTGTGAGGAATCCTATTCGAAATAAGGGAATTTCCCTTAAAAAAGGGGAATCGTTGACAGCTATGCTCATGTGTCCTTTCATCCACAGGACAGTTGGAAGATAAACAGAAGGTGGGTGACCCCTCGATTTAACAATAATCACTGTGTTATCTATTAGTTTGTGTAAATCAGTTGTTTGGAATCCACGGCCCACAGTCTAACTTCACGCAGGTCTCTAAATAGTGGGCCTGGGTGTGAGGGAGACCACTGTGGAATCCTGAAAATGTCATCCACTTTTGACTCTGGCTCCACCCTCACATGAGATAAGGGGCACCCTACTGCATAAATAAATAATAGTACTGGAGGAACATGTCTCAGGACAAAGTTCCATAATTGTGATTTTCCAGTAGCTACTACCTAATTTCAGAGGGCATGGTGCATAGATAAGATGATCTCACATTCATAAGAGAGAATGTAGGCCTTTAGATGCCTCCATCCAAACAAGACACCTTTCTAGCCATTTCCAACACCAGCTGAGGATCAAATATTGCAATTTGCATCAAGCTGGATATTGCAACTTTTAGTATGCTATCTATTATGCTAGTCCATTGTCTCAAAAATAATTTCTTATGCAATTATTTTGAAGTTCAGCCTTATTCTTACTGCACAATTTCTTGAGTGAGCTTTTTTATTCATGTTACTATTAGCATTAACTCAGAAGCATCATTAGAATCATAGAATCATAGAGTTGGAAGAGACCACAAGGGCCATCGAGTCCAACCCCCTGCCAAGCAGGAAACACCATCAGAGCACTCCTGACATATGGTTGTCAAGCCTCTGCTTAAAGACCTCCAAAGTAGGAGACTCCACCACACTCCTTGGCAGCAAATTCCACTGTCAAACAGCTCTTACTGTCAGGAAGTTCTTCCTAATGTTTAGGTGGAATCTTCTTTCTTGTAGTTTGGATCCATTGCTCCGTGTCCGCTTCTCTGAAGCAGCAGAAAACAACCTTTCTCCCTCCTCTATGTGACATCCTTTTATATATTTGAACATGGCTATCATATCACCCCTTAACCTCCTCTTCTCCAGGCTAAACATGCCCAGCTCCCTTAGCCGTTCCTCATAAGAGAGAAGAGACAGCCTATAAAATGGTGCCTTGCATTACTTAATGACAGATTGGTTATTATCATAGGGCCACCATGTAAATAATCATTAGCAGGGGAAATCAATAACTATTGAAACAAGAAAATCCAGTAAGTGCCAAGCATAATATATCACAGCAGGATGTTGAGCCAAGTGAAATGTGTGTCATGTGTACAATGTTAGGTAGATACTGGGGAATGTCCACAGTCTTGAGCGTTGTCATACAACAGAAGCAGGCCTCAGAGTACAATGTACCTTTACGCTGTGCTACCGTAAAGCTTTGGAGAAACAGTTGACGACAACCAGAGACCCTACCTAGTGGTTACATGCTTACCATGGTAAGCTATTACTTGGTAAAGTTTGTATGTGATTACTGCTTTCTGGCATGTTTTTATCACACATCTGCCTCTGACATCTGGCAAAATTAAGGATTGGTGATGGTGCCAAAATTTAGAACAGAAGGTTTTGGAAACTGAACTTCTCCAGTTTGAGAACATAGTGTACTATCACACACTGGGTCCACACACTATGTTTTCTGGGTTCACCTTGCTATACTCCTGCCACTGAAGAGTGACACGCTCCCTGCCCATTCCCCCAGGAAAAGGGAAGACAACGCAAGACGTCTAGCACCAAGGTGAAGGAAGCAGAATACGTCTCTCCCCCTGCCCCTCCTTTACAGCAGTGCCAGTCTATGAGGGAGGTATGGCATAGGAAAGGTGGTCAGCTTAATCAGATGCATATGGCTCACCACTTTACATCTAATTTGACCATTTAAAGCTGCAAAACAAGTTGTAAAATTTTGGCCTCCTCAAGAAAGAGGGGAATAAGCTTTGCTAAACTACCCAGCTTCACAAGTAACATAATGTACTGTTTGTTATATTTTCTCACGGCTTCTAGAAGATACTGTTCTTGAGTTAAAGGTTACCACAGAATATTGAAGGCTGATTGTTTCTTCCCCAACAGTGTTCTTCTTTGGTGTTTTATGCCTTGAATTTATATTTTTATTGATCAGAGTGAAGTGTATTTGCACAGCAATAGTACAAAGTGTACAGCTGAAGTTTGACAGTGGGTGACTGTATATTAGGTGAAAGACTTTTGCCTTTCCTGCTGAGCCACCAGCTGACGGATTCTGTTAGGATTTAGCCATGGATGTATCCAGCTGTAGGAACTACTGGATTCTCTCTGATTCCTGATTATTAATTGGCAATAATAATAAAAAACCTATCTGAGTAGTATTGCTCTGCATACTCCTAGTATAATTCAATACCTGTTGGTTTATTTGTGTGGATATTCTTTATCTGAAAATGTGTGGTCTGATCTGAGAATGAATCCAACATAGTTGACACAGCAATTCCCACATTACTTTCTCTGGCACCAGCTGATCCTGTCCTCAGCTGCCCAGCTGCTCTCCTACTAATGACAATGTTTTGTCCAGGCAAATGCAGGGAAAGTATAAATAAGATGCTAGCCTTCTTAGAAAGTGAGCCCTTTTTAGCACTCTAGTCCTTTTAGAAAGTTGGAAATTATGATTACAATTGTTGCTGTTGTTGTTTATATACCAACTTTTGTCCAAGGATTTAAAGGTGATGTATATGGTTCTCCCATTCAACATTTTACCCTCACAACACCGTCTGTGAGGTGGGTTAGATGGTGATCAGTCTATGGTCATCCAGTGAAATTCATGGTTTGGTGGGGAGTTAAACCCTGATTTCCCAGGTCCCAATATAACATTTTAACCACTATATCACACTGGTTCATGGGCTGCATATGATGAGTGGGCACATGCCAGGGTATTTTGGAGAGTTGGTTAGAGGACAGGACTTAAGGCAGAGCAAGTAGAGTGAAAGAGAAAAGGCTCCATGGACTACAGAGAGTCCTGTCTCATTGAGAGTGAGTTCATTGAGAGTGTCAACCAGCATACAGCTAAGTAGAGGTGATCCAGTTGACATAGTGTAGTTGGATTTTCAAAAAAGCTTTCAGTAATGTACCTTACAAAATATTTAGCAGTACATAGTATTAGCTTACTAAGTAAGCTTAGTAGTCATGGAATAAGAAGAGAGGTCCTCTTGTGGATCAGCCAACTGGTCCAGTGGCAGGAAGCAAGAGTAGGAATAAATGGATTGCTTTCTGAATGAAGCAATGTCAAAAGTGGAGTTCTCCAAGGATCCATTTTGGGACCTGTGCTTCTTAACTTGTTCCTAAATGATTAAGAGTTAGAGGTGACCAATCACCAAATTTACAGAATAAAAAAAATCCTTCCAGTAGCACCGTAGAGACCAACTAAGTTTATTATTGGTATGAGCTTAAATTGCTCAGTTCCTAAAACAAAGAAGGACCTCTCCAAACTGAATAAATGAGCAATCAAAATGGCAAAAGCAATTGAATGTAAAAAGATACTTGTTGGCACAAAAAATATTTATTTCAATACATACCCCTGGGCTCTGAACTGGCAGTCGCTGACCAGGACCAAAACCTTGGGGTCATAGTGGATAGCTCAATGAAGATATCAACCCCAGTGTGTGGCAGCTGTGAAAAAGGAATTTTCCATGGGATCATTAGGAAAGGAATTGAAAACAAAACTCCTAGTATCTTAGCAATATTATACAAATCTATGCTACAGCTGCATTTGGAATACTGTATACAGTTCCGGTTCCCTCTCCTCAAAAAAGGATATTGTAGAGTTGGGAAAGCTTCAGAAAAGGGTTGTCAAAACGATCCGGCTCAGCTGACTGACTGACAGCAATGACTCTCCAGAGAAGAAATATTACAGCGTTTGGGACTTTTTGGTTTAGAGAAAAGGGTTGTAAGAGGTGATATGATAGAAGCTTGTAAAAATATGCCTGGCATGGAGAAAGTGGATAGAGAGAAGTTTTTCTCCCTCTCTCGTAACACGAAAACTCATGGACAGCCAACAAAACTGCATGCTGGAAAATTCAGGACAGGTTAAAAAAAGTACTTCTTAGCGGAGTTCATAATTAAATTTTGGAACTTGCTCCCCTAGCAGACAATGATGGCCACCAACCTGGATGGCTTTTGAAGAGGACTAGACAAATTCATTGAGGAAAAGGCTATCTGTGGCAACTAGCCATAATAGTTATGTTCTACCCAGAGGCGTAGGAAGGCCAGGTGGTACCCGGTGAAGAAAATTTCTTGTCACCCCCCCCCCAACGATTGTTTTTTTTGGCCTGCAAAAATGGTTTTACGTTATTTCATATTTTCTTACAAAGGAATGTGGATTCTGGGCCTGTGATAACAAGGAGGTGACTGTGGACAGATACTTAAATCTACAAGATGGATTGTGTTTTGGCTTGTGTTATTTAATTTATGTTTATTGTTTATTTATTTAATAAAAATTATTTTAAAAAACCTGCAAAGTGGTTTACCAAAAAAAACCCACAAAAAAACCACAGCAGTAAAATCAAGAAAAATTAACAATCCTACTTTAAAACATACAAAAGCTAAAATATTAAGAGTAAAATTACTTCGACTTCCTAAGCATCTAGGTATGCTTGCCTGAAGAAGAATGCTTTTAGCAGGTGCCCAAAAAGAGTCTAGCAAAGGCACGTGCTTTGTTGCAATAGGCGCGGAGTTCCAAAGTGCAGGTGCTGTCACAGTAAACAATGCAGTACGGATATTATGTGTATATCTTGACCCTGCTCCACTGAATTGAAATTTCAGCCTTCACGACATAGAAAAATGGCCAAGTAAGCAGCTATTTTTGTGGAGGAGGGTCAGGATATTAACTGATATGCATGAAATTTCATATATAGCTATATAATCCCTAGTGTAGTAAGGTAAGACCTTTGGAGCGGGCATTTTTTTAAAAGTTTTTTTTTAACTGCCCTAGTATGGCAGCAATTATTCCTTGATAATTTGTCACCCCCTCCATGATGACACCTGGGGCGGTTCGCCCCCCCTTCCTACGCCCCTGGTTCTACCTTGACTGTGAGAGGCATACCTGTTGCTGTGAATTGCAGGTGGACAGAGTACTGTTGGGAACTACAGTGTTCACCTCATAAAGATGCAATTCTCAGCACCCTTAACAAATTATAGCTCACGCCATTTTCTCTGCAACAGCTTCCTTCTCCTGCAGCTTTTACCATTCTTGGCAGAGCAGCACACTCTGAAAACTTCCACAAAACAATAACCGCAAGATCACAGTTAGGTTGCTTCTGTGTGTGTCATCAGCTGCTTCCGGAAAAACAATCCCTTAGGAGTCAACATTTTGCCTCTATTGCCCTTTGATGAACTCTCTCCCCCTTGGTAGCTAAACGTGAACTCTGCTACTTTCTTCTTCAAATTACTTTATTGCGTAATGGTAGCTGGCTGTTCTTCAAAAGCTGTGGAAAGGTGCAAAGGGGATTAAACTGCTCTACCAATTTCCTGGGTTTGTGAAATGTCTGCTGTTCACTGTCTCTAAGTGGATGCACACACATTTATTAACTTGGAAACGTCAATATCAACTCATGGCAAATGGCCTGGCATAATCATTATTTTATGTCAGTGTTTTTTCAAGCTGTATCCCCAGGAACCTGGGGCTGGTTGCTGAGAGTATCAGTAATGATGGACAAGCTTCCCTTGAAGTCAGCTGGACCACCACTGCTGATCTTTCCTGACAGTGCCGGAGTGTTGGGTGAATTCTGAGCCATTATCTCAGTGGCACATGGGTCATCAGTCAGGGCCAATAGGCCTGACCAGTGGCCTGCATAAACAGGGTGTGGGTCTCACTAGAACACACTCTGGAGTCTTCTGTGACTCTGTGAGAGATAAGCAGGGTCTCCTGGCAGACAAGTCCATGTGGAAAGGATTCCCTAGAGGCAGAAAGTATGAAAAGAATGGCCTAACACCGCGTCAGGCCACTGGTCCATGCAGCTCAGCGCTATATACACTGACTGGCAGTAGGGTTGTTTAGGGTTTCAGACAAGGGGACATGCTCAGCTCTACTTGGAGATGCCAGGGATTGAAATTGGGAGTATCTGCATACAGAGCAGATGTTGTACCACTAAACTGTGGTCAAGAGGACGATGTTGCTCACTTAAGAATCCACTGGTACAAGAATATTCTCCCTCCAGTCCATCAGTATCCAATGGGCAACCTGGGTGAGTGGAGTCCAACCAGGACCTGAAGGTACTTCACTGAGAAGTTCCATGAGAAGCTGCCTGGGGTGGTTCACCACGCAAGCCAGATGTGCACAGATGCAGCAGTTCCTGACATTATGTACACCTGGTAATTTTATTCATACCAGCTCAACTGCTTATCGTTTTTTTATCATATTTGTATTCTTCTGACAAGCACCGGACACAAAATATGGGGTTATCCCATTTTATCTCAACCAGCTTGCATGGCAGTGTTAGGTGGATGTCCTGTGGGACCCCTCTTGATTTAAATTCTGCCCCACCCTCCAAGATGTCACTTCTTGCTTGCAGTCATAAATCAGACGGAGAAAGAATCTGTAAAAAAATAAAATTGCAATGTTGGAGAATTATGGTAAAGAAAGCAAATTGCTCTTCAAAATGACTTCAGTTAAATCAAGAAAGACACAAATATATGAAAACAAGCCTACCAACCACGGTTATAAGTGAACTGGTTTAAACCAATAATTCCAAGGTTAAAATATCCCTGCAAACATCCTGTTCGGAATTAGTAACCAGTAATAAAGAGAGGTTAAAATAACAAGGTGCTTAACTCAAGTCAAGCACCTCAAGTCAAAACATAGGTTTTGATCAACCCGACCAAGGTTGTCCATAATTACCAGAGTTATCGCATGTTGGTGCTGCCTCAGAATGATAGTTTTGTTTGGATTTGGAAGTTGCTGTTCAAACTTTTTCAAACTATTGCACTGTTCAGACTTTTTGGCTAAAACCTGTAAATTAAATATTTGAAATTTTGAATATCATCATATTAACACAGAATAAGTCAAAACTGGTTTCACCTCACAGCTGTGAAGTGTGAACTGTGAACTGTAAACCATCAACACCTGAGGTCCAAAAAAGGATTTAAATGTCTTAGAATCAATTTGATGATAGTCTGTTTACAATTATATTCTGCAATTGACCAATTTTGTAGGCTTGCAGCAGTCAGATATGTTAACAGCACAGGCAGAGCTTCACTCTGTAGTTAAGCTCACCCTGGAGGTTGGTAAATCAGTGGAGTCAAACTACACATAAAGGAATCAAACTATATTTTGCTGGGTGTCCCAGCCCTTACGGTGGCCGGCCCTGCTTCCACCAAGACACTGCTGCACAGCTGAAGCTGTCAATGTGTGACAGTGGCCACATCCTGGCAAACAGCTGTGATTGGCTGGCTAAACTAGGTGAGGGTAGCTGATGGGTCTCAAACCCTCAATGAGTTAGGGACTTCCCCTGCATGCAAAGACAGCCTCCAGCAGATTGAGTGGACGAGACCAATAGTGGGTCCAACAGTCAAGAAGGAGGTTTTTGCTTGTGCTGTAGAGGGAAGTGAGGGGCAGGTGGGGCTCATCCACCTGGGAAGGTAGCCCATCTGAGAGATGGAAATCTCTGATCTGAAACCTCCACTGCCTTATGGCTATACACAGTTTTGGAGAAGACTTCAGGAGTAAACCCTGAGGATTGATCTCTACCTGCTTCCTTGTGGGACAACTTTGGGAGAAGAAAAGGCCAAGGAGTAAACCCTACACAAATCAGAGTGGAATCCCTAAGGCAGTTGGATGGTGCCTTGTATGCCTCCTTCTGACAACTCTTGCAGCCAAGCTGGTGCCAAGTGTGTGCCCTGCAAGAAGATGCTTGCTGAACTGAGAAGGGCAAAGAGTGATGCCCAGTGGATTGCCAGATGATGTGCCAGTGGCTACTGTCTAAAGCAATGACAGAACATTCAGTCCGAATCTCCCTGCTGAGTTCTGTGGGGAAAGCCTTTGCCTGTGTAGTTCTCAACATGTTACAGTCACTTGCTAACCAGGTCCATCCCGAGTCACAATGTGGCTTTAGAGCTCAGAGGTCAACAGTCAACATGATTTTCTCACTGCACCAGCTGCAAGAGCAATGCCAAGAGCAGAGACACCCCTTGTACATCATCTTCATGCACCTGATAAAGGCCTTTGACCTCATCAGCCAAAAAAGACTCTTCACACTGCTTAACAAGATAGGATGTCCTCCTAAACTCCACAAGATTATCATTTCTGAAGGCATCTGAAGGCAGCCCTGTTTAGGGAAGCTTTTAATGTCTGACGGAGTACTGTATTTTAATATTTTGTTGGAAGCCACCCAGAGTGGCTGGGGAAACCCAGCCAGATGGCCAGGGTTTGTTTGTTTGTTATATCCTTTCATGAGAACACGCACAGCACTGTCAAGTATGACGGTTCATCCTTGGATGCCTTCCCTCTAAAGAGCAGTGTGAAACACGCCTGTGTCCTCACCCCAGCTCTCTTGGGCATATTCTTCTCCCTGTTGCCCTTCTATGCCTTCAGCTTGACTGAAGAAGGAGCAACAGGGGTCTGTTCAACTTGGCACGTCTCGATGCCAAGACAAAAGTGTGTCGGGTTCTCTTCCAAGAGATGTTTGCAGGTGATGCAGCCTTGACAGCTCACTCTGAGGAAGCTCTACAGAAACTCATCAACCATTTTGCTCAAGCCTGTGTGGAGTTTTGCCTTACCATCCTCCTGAAGAAAACCAACATCCTAAGTCAGGACATCACCAGCACTCCATGCATGAGCATTGGTGATCACACACATGAGGTGGTAGACAATTTTGTCTGCCTGGGTTCCACCATAACCAGCAATCTCTCCATTGATGCTGAGCTGGACAAGTGTATTGGCAAGGCAGCTACAGCAATGGCTCGCCTCTGCAAAGGGGTATGAGAGAATGTGATGCTAACAACCAATACCAAGATGAAGGTCTACTAGGCTTGTGTGCTGAGCGCACTGCTTTATGTAAATAAGTTGTGCGCACCTTACAGCCATCAGGAGCAACGCCTCAATGCCTTTTGTATGCACTGCACCAGGAAGATTTTGGGCATCACATGGCAGGACAGAATCTCAAACAAAGATGTGTTGTCCCAAGCCCACATTCCCAGCATAAGAAAATGGTGCAAGGCTTCACCCATTATAGGGCTGCTTTTATTTTTCTACATCCCTAGTTTAATGGTGAATTCAGCTCCTGGTATGAGAAGTTCCTGGGTGGTCTCTTGGTGGTAATAAATATCTGCAATTGATGACATGGTGATGATGCATAGTTGCACAGAAGGAATAGGAAAGGCTACAGGAGAGGATTTTCCATATGAAAACCGTTCACATCTCTCTTCCAGATATGATAGGATTTGGAAAGTCAGCTGACAGTAGGAGGCTAAATGGATCATTGGTGTGGCTCTGTATAAGGCAACTTTGTTTATTCATCTTATGGAAAGATGAACTCCAGCTGGGAAGTGCAACTGGTAGGACTGAGAGGACAAAGAAGAACCTGTATCTTTCAAGATTAAAATCAGTGATGTAATTTCGCTACCAAAAAATAACAGGTGAGTTGCTTTTTACAAATGTTAGCCAAGGCACAGGTGAAAAATGTATTTAGGAAGGAGAATGAAAATGGAAAAAAGTTCCATCCCATATAAAAAATTACAAATAATCTCCAGTTAACATCCTCAGTTCTTTGGTCTGAATATAGAAGAGTTCTAAGTATGAAAGGGATGAAATCTTGAAACCTCCTCCTGGCAAATTCTGTAAACATTTCTAACAATTCAGTAATGGGCTATTGATGCTGACTGACTGGGTTCCTTAAGGCTGTTTTCTCACTTTCACTGGGGCACCAGAGAAAACTACATATTAAGAGGGGTTTGCCTCCTCCAGGATAGAAGGGTAATAAAATGCCAAAACAATGTTATCTGAGTGAACTATTGATGCACGAGACTTGTCTGCACCTCCAGCTCATTCCTGCAGAAAGGAATTTCTCTCCAGGTCTGATTGGCTGGCTCAGGGGAATGAATGATATGGCTCCACTTGTATGTGGCAGCCCTCTGTGTGTGCTCCACCAGGAATTTTTGGCATGGTATGCCAGTCTTTTTCATATTACTTTTAGAACATCTGCTGAATTTTCTTTTTCTTTTGGAAATTGTATTAATTTTGGAACACATATAATGCCAATGCTCTGGGTTAGAATTGCTAGTCTTGAGTGTGAGAGGACCATGTATCATAGTACAGGGGTTTGCCCCTCTCAGTCACAAAGCCATACGCAGTTCAACAACAGACCAGCGCTTTGGGCAATGGCTCTACTGTCTCTTATCTTGTTTATAACCTGGCAGCTGAATTCTGCACTAGCTGCAGCTTCTAAGTGGAATGATAATCCTAATTGTTTAGTACCTATAGAAAGGTTATATGAGGGAATATGGAGTGGCTTATTTGTGTACAGTGAAGAGGAAGTGAAACACAATACATCCTGCTACAAATACTGGATGTCTGGAAGATTACTCTGCTTGGCTAATCAAAATTAGATTAGATTGCCTTCAGCAATTGAAGTGGACCTTGAAACTATGACCTGGGCTATTTCATGAACTTTGCCACTTCAGGATGTCACATATGGTGGGGGTGGGTTGGTAAAGAGTTATGGAAAGTGAATATTTCCCTCTACTCTCCCCCATTTCTCCATTTTAAAGTATCTTTGGTTTATGATTGACAATTGTTGAGCAAAAGATTCCTGCCTTGCAGGGGGTTGGACTAGATGACCCTTGGGGTCCCTTTCAACTCTACAGTCATATGATTCTATGATAATGCAAGTGCATGTGTAAACCTACCCAAAGAACACTAGTCAGGTGGAGAGAAACTAAGTCCTGTTCCTGACTCTGAACTACCGAAAAGTTACAAAATAAAAATGGCCTTTCTGTTACTTTAACCTGCATGGTTACCTATCTTTCTTCCTCTTATTTTGCTAGTTCTGTTTTCCTGTTATTTTAAATTCAGCTGAAAGATTCAGAAGTTCAGAAATCACCAAGAGGAATCTAGTTTAGGAGATGGCCTGCTTCAGCTGAAGAGCTCAGAAGCCTGGAAAAACTGTTGAATAATTTGTTAGGGCTTTCCTTATATGTAGAGCAGCCATTTATGCGCTGTCATAAGAAGAGGGTCTGCACCACTGGAAAAAAAGAGAATGAAACGGCATGACAATTTGCACACATATTTATATGACCATTTATAAATATTTTTGCTCTATAAGACTCACTTTTTCCCTCCTAAAAAGTAAGGGGAGATGTGTGTGCATCTTATGGAGCGAATGCAAGCTGCACAGCTATCCCAGAAGCCGGAACAGCGAGAGGGATTGCTGCTTTCACTGCGCAGCGATCCCTCTTGCTGTTCTGGCTTCTGAGATTCAGAATATTTATTTTCTTGTTTTCCTCCTCCAAAAACTAGGTGCGTCTTGTGGTCTGGTGCGTCTTATAGAGTGAAAAATACAGTAATTACTAGAATTTAAAAGTTCACATAATGAATCTGGTTAATTATTCATAAAGTTTACCCCAAATAAATTAATGTGCCTCCCACCTATATCACCCAAATGAAATATTCCATTAATTTACCCAATAAAACAATTAAATGTCGCACTCCAGTGTTCCAGATCTTGCTCCAAAATCCAAGTTCCTTCCATTAGTTTCCCTCAATATTACATCCATTTCCTCACCTAAAATCAATTAAGAATGAATAGTGGTAGCAGTACATGAGTCCTGTCAGGTGGGAATTCTTATTATGAGAGAAAACGCCTAGTGGTGGTTTTTAACTTCTTGCCTTTAACTTCACTGAGCTTGCACTGGCTTGCAGCGATGCCTCACACCTTTGCACCTGGGTATGACACCTGATAGCAAAATGCCCTATTTTTGAACCCTTCCTGCACTGCACTCTTCTACCTGGGCAAACCCTTCCAAGGTCAATAACTTTTCTACATCTTGTGCATGCTGTCTGAAGGACGGGGGCTTTTTGCTGCAGACTGGTTTTTTTTTAATGGGCAAAAAAAATCTTAATTTCACATGCACTGGCAATGATGGACCAGGAGCGAAGTCTGGGGTTCATAGTGAATGGCTTGCTGAAAATAGTTGGAGAAACAGAATGTGTTTGGGGACCCTGCTGTTCAAATGAGATCCTGTGGACATGGTTTTAAGACTGGATGCCCAGCCACACAGCATACAAACACGCCACAAAATCCCCATTCATACAAGGTGAAAATGAAGCTGAAAGGAGTGAAGGAAATAACTAAAGAAATAATGGTGGCATCTGTACCAATGGTAAATGCTTCAAAGAGAAGTTCATTTCTCACCAAGATGAAATAGAGTCCATGGGACAAGTGATCACAAAACATGAAGTAAAGCTATCTTATTCCATGGATTCTTAAGATCCACAGAGGAAGCTGGTAGAGTATTGTGAAGTCAAGTCCAAACAGGCAATGTCTGGTCAACGTAAGCAAAGTCAACTTGTGACAGACTAAGCCTGGTCAATGTAGGCAAAGTCAAGTCACCGCAGGCCAACTTAGTTCAAAGCACGGAAAGCCTAGGAAAAGCAGGCAAAGTCAGGTCCAAAGCATCCTTCACCTCCAAGGGAACACCTCTGGATAAAGCTCTTCTTAGGTATAGGAGAAAGTTGTCTCAGCAGGGAGACTAAAGCCAACTGAAGCCTGATACACACTAACAAGAGATGTAGTGTTCTTGACCTCATCTCCATGAGGGAACTGGCTGGACCCTGACCTGATTTTGCCATCTTTGACCTAGAGAGATGCAAGTATTTGCAGGCGACTCCACCTCTGAGTCTTAAAGATAGCAGTAGGGCTGAGTCCTTTGACAGTGAGAACCTTTAGTAAGTTACTGGTGGTTCTCCCCTTAAGTAAGTGGCCTGAGCCTAGTCAGAATCATCCACCATGCACCATAAAGCATCGAGGAGTTAAGTTTCCTATGCTCACATCAATCTCCCTGCCTAGTAAACAATTCCCCTGCCTTTCCCTTCTCCTGTTTCTGGAGAGTCAATCTCAACATTTTGCTTCCTAAACTTCCAATTATTACAAAGACCCCCAGATGAGAAAGTCATAGCAGGGATTGTCCTCTGTTTGATGTTTAGGAAGCTGGAAGTTTAAGGAAATGATTTTAGAAGAAATGGGTTTATTGTTGTCATTGTTAGCTTGCCAAGACCAGTTTGCTTAAAATGTTAACACCACCTTGCAAAGTGAAAGCAAGCAACTTTGTCTTTGATAAAAGATAATATACACATGACTTCCAATTATTATTTTTAAGCGCCCATATAACTAAGAAAAGGTTAGCCTATTTTTGGCTTTTGAAGCCAAATATCGTTCCTGAAATTAAAAACAAAATTTGCTTAGATGTCCCGTATTTGAGATTTATGACTGTGCACTATTTTTATTCATTTTTTACTAAAAAGTAGTTTCTATGTTTTAAAAAACTGTACTTAATATACAGGCCAAGCATGCATACATACATTTAACTTGGAGCCAGTTTTATTTTTTTCAGTTTCAGGTTGAGTTTGAATTCCGACCCTGCTTGGCTCATGAAATGTGTACTTCCAAATCCACTTTCCTTTTCATCTTTGCTTCAGGCAGGCAGTTCATCTTAAAAAAAAGATCAGGGCCTTGGAAGTTAATCAAATCTATTAAACTATAAGTTTTCAAACTAGAAAAACTGCCTTGGGAACTTTGTGATGTAACCAGGGTCAGTCAATCAGTTGGTATGCACACACGGATTCTGCAATGGAAACTAGCAGGTTTCTCCTGAACTTGATCTTGCAAGGAAAACTGTATGTCCAACCAAAGCAGGGTCAGTGTGTTTCAACAGCAGCCTAACTGCTTTATTTGTGTTAATGTCTGGTTCTGAAAATGCTCTGTATTTACCCGAGGACAAAAATATCTGTGTGCCATTTCTGTCGTCCATCTTTGAGCTGACTGAAGTGCTGCTGGCAGGGCCTCATCCCAGGTTTGGGAAGACCTTGGTGCAAGGTGCCTTATGGACCCTTTCCTTGTGTGTTGATATATCTCCTCCTCATTGCGGTCCCTGCTGTCTTTTCATTTGTCCTCTCCCTTTGGGCCCAGTCCACACCGTGGGAGAGGAGAGGGCAAGGTGGATGGAAGCTCCTCCTCCTTGTTCCTCTCACTGTTCACTTGCTAAGTGAGGACAAGTGAACAGGCAGGAAGATCAAAGAGGGGTAGGGAAATTGGGGGTTGGCAGTGGGCCCAGTGCTGAGGCCTCAGCATTGCCTCCTGACACCTCCTGGTGATACTCCTGATACCTCCTCAGTTCACGGCCTTCTCAGAAGCACTGCTTAACTTGGTCTGTGCCACTTGGAGAGGGCTTGCTCAGGAAGCAAGGCAGCTGTGATGGACAGCAGAGGCTGGTGATGCAGTCCTTCAGAATTCCACCAGAGGGCTGGAGCCCCTCTCTGATTGGATACCAAGACAGCTAGTCAGAGGGGGGTGGAGCCAGCAATTTGGGAGGGAGAATAAAAGGAGCCATTTCCGAGGGAGTGGTTAGATAGGGCTTGATTTGAGATGGGAGATAGGGTTTGTCTGAGAGAGCCGGTTCAAAATTGAGTTTAACATCCAGCCAAGAGAAGTAGAAGGTGTAAGGATACCGTCCACTTTGGTCTCATTTCAGTCAGGAGAGGAGACAACTTCTAGAAAGCGAAGACTCCAAGACCAGTTAAGAGGGGTGTGGTGATCCCCTGTGTCTGTAATACTATTCAAAGTACCTCAGGAGTGTCGTTGATGTTGTTGTTTAGTCGTTTAGTCGTGTCCAACTCTTCGTGCCCCCATGGACCAGAGCACGCCAGGCACTTCTGTCTTCCACTGCCTCCCGCAGTCTGCTCAAACTCATGCTGGTAGCCTCAAGAACACTATCCAACCATCTCGTCCTCTGTCGTCTCCTTCTTCTTGTATGCTCCATCTTTCCCAACATCAGGGTCTTTTCCAGCGAGTCTTCTCTTCTGATGAGGTGGCCAAAGTATTGGAGCCTCAGCTTCACAATCTGTCCTTCCAGTGAGCACTCAGGGCTGATTTCCTTAAGAATGGATACGTTTGATCTTCTTGCAGTCCATGGGACTCTCAAGAGTCTCCTCCGGCACCATACTTCAAAAGCATCAATTCTTCGGTGATCAGCCTTCTTTATGGTCCAGCTTTCACTTCCATACATCACTACTGGGAAAACCATAGCTTTCACTATACGGACCTTTGTTGGCAAGGTGATGTCTCTACTTTTTAAGATGCTGTCTAGGTTTGTCATTGCTTTTCTCCCAAGAAGCAGGCGTCTTTTAATTTTGTGGCTGCTGTCACCATCTGCAGTGATCATGGAGCCCAATAAAGTAAAACCTCTCACTGCCTCCATTTCTTCCCCTTCTATTTGCCAGGAGGTGATGGGACCAGTTGCCATGATCTTTGTTTTTTTGATGTTGAGCTTCAGACCATATTTTGCGCTCTCCTCTTTCACCCTCATTAAAAGGTTCTTTAATTCCTCCTCACTTTCTGCCATCAAGGTTGTGTCATCTGCATATCTGAGGTTGTTGAGAATAGGGTAACTGACAGAAAGTTCCACCTTGTTTAAGAACCAAAGTATTAAGCTATAGCATCTATGCAACTAACTTAAGGAACTGAAGTGAAGTAATTCTGAGCATTTTCCATCTAGTCTGGACACCTGTAACAACTATCTGAAGTGTAATAACTGAACTTAAGTGACTGACATTTTAAAGAAGCTGTGCGTGACTAGTAGCCTGTAACATCCATTAGATTTAGGATAATTATTAATAGGTTAACTGTTTCCTGAAAGGACATTATCTCCTGACACATCCTTTGTTTTATCCACCTTGTTCTGTGAAATGAATCTATCTTATTTGTTCAACTTCTTCCTGAGTCTTCAAGTATTTAGAATCATAGAATCATAGAGTTGGAAGAGACCACAAGGGCCATCGAGTCCAACCCCCTGCCAAGCAGGAAACACCATATAGAATCATAGAAAGTATTTAAGATTTCCCTCACAGATAAACCAGAAGATAGCCTGTGGTGGTTATTATACAATGTGTAAGTAGTTTGGATCCACTGCAATTGGTATATAGTGATGGGATCTGCTACATAATTGCTGCCAGTGGTGGGATCCGCTACTTCCGAGTTGGTCATGCTCTTCAGCTTCCTTAGCACCAGATGGGAAGGTAGCGCTGGACTTTGTGTTCACCAAAAAGGTTCTGTCTCCAGTGAGTGCTGATGTGCTTCTGGCTATTTCAGAAGCAGCGCCTGGTCAGTCTGCAGTGCTATATCCTGAGCGCGTTCTCAGAAAGAAGCCAGCATCATCACAGAAGGCCACACCTGGGAGATGGCAGGGTGAGCCAGGTGTGACTGCCCTTGTGTTGTGGGGACGCTTGTGCTGACCTAGTTAGTGTACAAGTCTTGAAAGGCTGGCTATTTGTAGCCTCATTTCCTCCATGGAAAAGCAAGATATATGCACACATGGATTTCAGGGTGATCCATAAATTTCCTTATTCTGTTAGTCCGCTACAAACTTCCACTGAAGGGAAGTTTTTTTAAAGAGATGCAATCCTATGCTTACTTGTTGTTGTTTAGTCGTGTCCGCCTCTTCGTGACCCCCTGGACCAGAGCACGCCAGACGCTCCTGTCTTCCACTGCCTCCTGCAGTTTGGTCAGACTCATGTTTGTAGCTTCGAGAACACTGTCCAACCATCTCGTATGCTTACTTACTAGGGAGTAAGTCCATTAAACACACTAGCACTTACTTCTGAGCAAAACATGCAACTGTATTCTTAGTGATTTGAATAACAGAGTTAACCACGTTATGAAATTTCTCATTAAAGTCGGTGTGTTTATCACTGAAATGGATGAACCATAAGCTTGCATACTATTGACTGGATCATACCCAAACTGAAATGTGAGAATCTCTCTTAATTTCTGTTCTATTCATGGGAACTTTTCCATTGTACCATGTAAGGGAAGTCTGCTGCAGGAAACCCGAGACTTTTTTTAAGAGAAACAACAGCACACCGGTTTGGGGGAACTTGTAGTTTTATATTTGCAAGGATACAATTAGCTCACACATATTGTTACTTCCACTACTATTTGAGCTAAAACTCATGCTACGTTCTCTTCAAAAGAATTTTCTTTTCTAATGTTATATTTTTATGATCTCCCATGTCGTTTATTCTTTCTGGAAGCAAAGCACAATGTGCGTTGCCAGAGAGGGTGTTGAGTAAAACGTTTGAAAGGTTTTCACATGAAAAAACAATGAATAAAATAAACACAGACTAAGATAGGATTTCTAGATAGGGAGGTGCAGCTGGCACAGGGACCCAGTGGGTGGACATCCTGCCTCCGCTGCCCTGGAACTCGTAGTTCCCAGGCCAGGTGTGTGAGTGCAGGATTTTCCTGTGCCTGATCATCCCAACTGAAGGTGAACAAAGAGCAAGTGGTGGGGGCTAAGGCCAGAAAGGTCAGCAAGTGTTTGTTGCAGAAGGAACCCAAGCTCAGGAAGAGAGGAGGACAAGCTTTGCCTCCAGAAGGTCTCTGGCTCCACCCTTGACCTTAAAAAAAGGATCTGTTTAGAAGGGCTGTGAAAGGTCATTTGCCTGTGTAAGGGAAGGAGGGCCACTGCCAGTCAGGGTAGACAAGATTGGGGTAAAGGTAAAGGGACCCCTGACCATTAGGTCCAGTCGTGGCCGACTCTGGGGTTGCGGCACTCATCTCGCTTTATTGGCCGAGGGAGCCGGCGTACAGCTTCCAGGTCATGTGGCCAGCATGACTAAGCCGCTTCTGGTGAACCAGAGCAGCGCACGGAAACGCCATTTACCTTCCCGCTGGAGTGGTACCTATTTATCTACTTGCACTTTGATGTGCTTTCGAACTGCTAGGTTGGCAGGAGCAGGGACCGAGGAACGGGAGCTCACCCCGTTGCGAGGATTCGAACCACTGACCTTCTGACTGGCAAGTCCTAGGCTCTGTGGTTTAACCCACAGTGCCACCCGCATCCCAAGATTGGGCTACATAAGACAGATTACCTGATGTGGTATAAGGATGTTGCTAAACACACTGCCCAAAAGTTCTGTTCTATAAAATGTAAATAACTCTAAAGCTGGTTTTTATGAGCAGAAAGAGGTCCGCTATAGTGTGCTTTGCCAGGGCATGAATTTGAGGGCAAACCTAGGCATGGGAAGAGGCAGTTTCCTTTGGAAATTCTTTGCCAAATGATGATGATTTAACAGTATTCCAGACCCTTCAAATGTCCCTATTTTACAGGGATGTCCTGATTTAAAGAAGCTGTCCTGGTTTCTGATTTGATCCCAGAGCACCCCACTTTCCCTTAGGGTGTCCCTCTTTTCACTGGAGAAATGTTGGAGGGTATGGTATTCATAAGTTACCTTTCAAATGGTGAATGGACGAATCCTGCCCCACCCCTATGTTGAAGTACAAGCACAGCTGCTAGTTCTCCCACTCTGAACAATACAACGCAACACAATGGCCAATAACAATGGCACTAAACACTATTAATAGACTAATACAGATGATCAGAAATTGCAACCAAATTCTCTAAATCTTCTTCACCAGTTGCGGTAGAATAATTCAAAAGTTTGATATATACATAATCTGTCACCAAATATCGCCAGAACAGAGTTTCCGGATAACCAATCTGTTTTGTTCAATGCTTTATCAGCCAATCTTGATCAATTCATCCAGACTCAGCAAGCTGAAATTACAATATAATTACAATATACATGCGATGAAACCTGCGTCTGTATAAAATAAAATGCATAATACAATATGCACAACTAAAATACATACCCAATCTTACATGTAAGCAAATATAAAGGCTGTAGAAAATATGCTCTGGATCAGTGTTCCTATGATACTGTAGTCACTGATGCTAGTAACAAATTGTACTCTGGATTGCAATCAGGTGATTCCAGCACTAGCCCCCAAAGATTGTGGGTATCACCCTCACCCTCTTGTGGAAGCAAGGCTGTTGCACCAGCTCCAATCTGTCAGCAATGATGATGATGATGGTGGTGATGATGATGATGATGGTGACAGCCAGCAGCATCCAGGCAGGTGAGCTCAGTATCTTTGGTCTCCCTTGAGGAGGAGAGATAGAGTCACCCAGGTGCAATCCTCACTTGCCTCCCACCCTCAACATAGGACAGAAAGAGCTGTCCACCTGCTGTTCTACTCCAGTGGCAAGATAGGGAGACTGCCATGGGTCAGGTTGTGCCTGCTGTGTTCCTGGAGGCTTTGTGCCTTAGCATATCTGAATTGCTCGGAGATTCTCCAGGAACTCTCCATAGGGCAGCAAGCACGTCTGCATTCTTGGCCTGTGTGCCCTGGAGGCAGGCCGGCCCCAGCCCTGGAAACTTTCAAAGGTTTCCAAGTGAACCTTTTTATTATGTGGGTGGACCCTTGATTCACTTGATTAAATGGAGAAATTGATCCCTGGAATGCGTGTGGGTCTCCTAACCTGCATTTAAAAACAAAGATTATAATATGCAAACCATTAACAAGGTACAAGAATACTGAACTGAATTTATGTACGATGTAAAGAAAATGGTCACTTTAGCTAAATTACTGTGATAGAATTATTTGATTATTGTTTTTGGACTCCTAAGCTTTTCTTGGTGTAAAAAGAGAAGCACCTTCTTTTACATTTATTGGTTGTAAAGCTGATGTGTGCCTAGACGATCAGATTATTTAAGGTTAATTGTTTAATTGGATTGTTTTGCACTTTTTTCTAATTTACTACAAGGTTCAGGGTGCAAATCCTTGCACCTTTACTCAGAAACCAGAAGAGATTGTCTCCAAAGAAGGTATCCCTAGAATTGCAGATTTTCTCTGCAGTTTAAAGCCATGACTACTGGGTACTGTAGTTAACATACCAGGCTTTACATATTTATGAGTTTATTTCCAAATCTGCCTCCCGCTTTTTGACAATTATCCCCAAAGTGGAACATAATAAAGATACTGGAAGCAAAAGTTTAATTAACAATTACAATACAATATGAAAATAGTAAAAATGTAATTAGCACAACAGGAGCAAGGTCTACAATTCCAAAAACACCAAGCTGGGTCTCAGTATCTATTACACTAATATAGAGCACTATCAGTGTGCCTTAGGTCTACCTTTCATAGAATCATAGAATCATAGAATCATAGAGTTGGAAGAGACCACAAGGGCCATCGAGTCCAACCCCCTGCCAAGCAGGAAACACCATCAGAGCACTCCTGACATATGGTTGTCAAGCCTCTGCTTAAAGACCTCCAAAGTAGGAGACTCCACCACACTCCTTGGCAGCAAATTCCACTGTCGAACAGCTCTTACTGTCAGGAAGTTCTTCCTAATGTTTAGGTGGAATCTTCTTTCTTGTAGTTTGGATCCATTGCTCCGTGTCCGCTTCTCCGGAGCAGCAGAAAACAACCTTTCTCCCTCCTCTATGTGACATCCTTTTATATATTTGAACATGGCTATCATATCACCCCTTAACCTCCTCTTCTCCAGGCTAAACATGCACAGCTCCCTTAGCCGTTCCTCATAAGGCATCGTTTCCAGGCCTTTGACCATTTTGGTTGCCCTCCTCTGGACACGTTCCAGTTTGTCAGTGTCCTTCTTGAATTGTGGTGCCCAGAACTGGACACAGTACTCCAGGTGTGGTCTGACCAGAGCAGAATACAGTGGCACTATTACTTCCCTTGATCTAGATGCTATACTCCTATTGATGCAGCCCAGAATTGCATTGGCTTTTTTAGCTGCCGCGTCACACTGTTGGCTCATGTCAAGTTTGTGGTCAACCAAGACTCCTAGATCCTTTTCACATGTACTGCTCTCAAGCCAGGTGTCACCCATCTTGTATTTGTGCCTCTCATTTTTTTTGCCCAAGTGCAATACTTTACATTTCTCCCTGTTAAAATTCATCTTGTTTATTTTTGCCCAGTTCTCTAATCTGTCAAGGTCGTTTTGAAGTGTGATCCTGTCCTCTGGTGTGTTAGCCACCCCTCCCAGTTTGGTGTCATCTGCCAATTTGATCAGGATGCCCTTGAGTCCATCATCCAAGTCGTTGATAAAGATGTTGAATAAGGCCGGGCCCAAGACAGAACCCTGTGGCACCCCACTAGTCACTCTTCTCCAGGATGAAGAGGAACCATTGATGAGCACCCTTTGGGTTTGGTCAGTCAGCCAGTTACAAATCCACTGAGTGGTAGCAGAGTCAAGACCGCATTTTACCAGCTTCTTTACAAGAATATCATGGGGCACCTTGTCAAATGCCTTGCTGAAATCAAGGCAGTTGTACCTTTGCAGTCTAAATTTTGACTGTGGGGTGAAAGGACAAAAGCAGGTGAGGGAAGGCAGGCTAATAATAGAAAACAAGTAGCAGGCAAACTTGAATAGTGCCCCTCAACAACACAAGGTGTGTGAACCACTAAGGCAACTCTGAGTTCATCCACACCTCTGCTTGCTACGTGACTTCCAGTCATAGGCCTGGGAGGTTTAACTTGGTCTCACCACTTTCCCTAGGAAAACTCTCTGATTACTGTTGAATCGGAACAAACGTCAATTTGCAGAAAACGTGATTGAAGTTTGCTGTGTAGAAAACAGCAGGTTTTCCTGGGGACAGTGCCAGGACGACACCCCCCCTCAAACCCATGTGTAAAAATAAGGGGGGAAACGGAAATGTGGATGAGCCCCAAGATTTGCCGCAAAATCATGTCAACAGACCGAGTTCTTCTCTTTGTGCTCCACACACTGTTCAGATCATTGCTGTGCTTGGAGGCCTCCTCCTTGAAGGCGTCCCATAGGCAGTGGTCAATAAAAATCAACAATATAAAATTCATAGTAATACAGTAACCACAGTAGCCGGCTGTATGCACCAACTAATATTATTGGTCCGAAAACACCTGTGCACGTAGGTTTTCACCATGCACATAATTCCATGACTTGTTTCTGAGGCAAAGCTGTTCCACGTGGTGAATTAACTTATCTTTACTGGTATGAATGCCCCATTTAATCAATAGCAACTCTCATTGATTTTAATTGTTGTAAGCTACATCTCGGGAAAGAGAGCCAAGTGGTGTGCATGCCTTGATGCGGAGGACACCAAGAGACAACATTCCAAAAATTTCCCTGACGTAGCCAAGATACATGGTTATAAAATGAGCAAAATCATTTCCTTTATCAAATAAATGTGAAGTGCAGAATGAAATTTAGAAGACCATCTGTTATCACGCATTATGTATTATTCATTGTTCTGCTTATATATTGCTTTCTTTATATATTTTTCTCCACACCACTTTGAAAATGTTAAATGTAAAGCAGCATATAAATGCTTAAAATCAATTCATTAAATTAAGGTAAGATGAGTAGCCAGGGAGGAATCTAGGAGGAGGGTAATTGCCAACTGTAAGGCTAGGACTGGAGTCCTGTGCAGACTTGCATGGAGGTAAGACCCACTGAAATCAGTGGGGCCTATTTCTGAGAAAAACTGTCATTGGGGGTTTTAATGCTGTAACACACATTATAGTTAGAGCCAGTGTACACAGTCAGTAGAACTGTGATAAAGTGCAGCCACATGACTTTAGGCTATAGGTGTTTGCCCATATGAATTCTTCCTGCATAAAAATACCTGTCATGTAAAAACAAACCAAAAATAGTATGACAGGAGAGAAGGTTCTACCATCTTCCTCACATGCCATTTATATTGTTACAAAAGTTGGGTGCCACCCCCACTCTCTGCCAGGGGGTTCCAGATGCTCACCCAGATTTTATGCTCCTTTGGAGAACCGAAGACACAGCAGAGACTGTCATGGATTTTAGAAGTAGGTTTTATTTACATATTTACACCTTTAGTCTGCATGGAGGGAGTTCAGATCCTACAGCATGGTCATTTCAGGGGGACTTGTTCCCCACGCCTTGCTCTAGAGTAGCTTTTTCCCTGACACCTCAAACACACCTCAAACACCATGGCAACCTCTCCCTGCCCAGGCCCCATCCACCCCTTTTGTCCTATTAATGCCACTATCCCAGGTGAGGGTCTGGCTTGGAAACAAGTTTAGCCTGTATTTTCCTGCTGCCCTGCAATCTTCCCTTCAATGCGCAATCAAAATCCTACAGTTTATTAATTTCTAAGGTTTAGGGGGGTCCCCCAAATCTATAACACCATGTATATGTGTTTAGGAGTCCTTTTTTCTTACCCTACAAGAACATAGACTTGGGTTTGACCTAAACAGTTTGGGACCAGATTGCCCATATAATCCTGGCCAAGATCTGAGCCCTTTCATGGTTGCTCTTCTCTCTGACCCTTCACAGGTGTTCATGAGGTGACAAGGTAGGAGAGGGCCTTTTCTGGGGTGTCCCTCTGCCTCCTGAGCTCCCCCTCTGGGAAATCTGTAGGGTTCCTTGGTGTAACTTTTAAATCAAGCTTTTGAATACTCGTAGATAATTTGGCTACTGTGGGTTTTGCTTTCCCTTGCATGTTTATATATTGTTTTTCATTTTTAGTATACATTACTCTGATTTCTCTTAGGGATCAGGATAGATATTATTTTAGACAAGCAAATAAATGAGCTTGCACCCCATCTATCAAATCTACAACCAAAGTGGTAGATTCCAGGAAAAGTGCTACCATTTGAGGATCCTGGTTGTATAAATTTTCCTGGAGTTAGTGGCAATGTTGAGAGGCATTATTCTCTTCCTGAATCACAGTGTCTATTTCATAACTGAAGCATAAAATGTTGTGGTAGTTTATTACCAGGTGACAATAGCATTTTTTCCCTGGCATTTTTGCCATACCCTGGTGGTTTTGAAATCCATATCCTCAGAATGGCAGACACCAATTTGTGTTTAACTAAACCACTGAGCCTTGGGCTTGCCGATCAAAAGGTCAGCAGTTTGAATCCCCGTGATGGGGTGAGCCCCCGTTGTTCGGTCCCAGCTCCTACCAACCTAGCAGTTTGAAAGCACGTCAAAGTGCAAGTAGATCAATAGGTACCGCTCCGGCGGGAAGGTAAATGGTGTTTCCGTGCGCTGCTCTGGTTCGCCAGAAGTGGCTTAGTTATGCTGGCCACATGACCCGGAAAAACTGTCTGCGGAGCCTGTAAAGCGAGATGAGCGCCTCAACCCCAGAGTTGTTCACGACTGGACTTAACTGTCAGGGATCCCTTTACCTTTACCTTTTAAAATAATGTACATTTTATGATAGCATTAAAAAATAATAACCTCATGGTCACACATGAGGCAGGAAGCAACAGAGATAATCCTCGGTAAAATTAGATTCTCAATGTGCCTCATAAACAAGGAAAAAGCCAAAAGTCACAGTAGGGCAATACCTTTCTTAGGACCAACTAAAATATCACAAAGCAGTGAACAACAATTTAATATGATGGATATGCCAGCCCCACCCGCCGCCTTCAACCACAAATTGACAGACATGCAACGGACCACCTGAACAAAGCTCACAGACCATCATTGGGGGACCTCTGCTCCAGTACTTTGGAGAGCTAGGATTGCTAATTCTGGCATGACAAACCATCAGGAGGACAACGATTCAGTATAATCACATTGGGAACTGTTGACTTTTCTTCCCACCCCCTTTCTTCCTTCCTGGTGAAAAAAGTAACCTGCAACTCTAACAAGTCACTGACTTTATAACCTGGCACAGTGAAGTAGCGCCTGGACTAAAAGATGTGTTCCCAGCTCCCCCTGCAATGCCATAGAACAGGGGTCAGCAAACTTTTTCAGCAGGGGGCTGGTCCACTGTCCCTCAGACCTTGTGGGGAGCTGGACTATTTTTTTTATTTTTTTTTTGGAGGGGGGAATGAACGAATTCCTATGCCCCATAAATAACCCGGAGATGCATTTTAAATAAAAGGAAACATTCTACTCATGTAAAAACACGCTGATTCCTGAACTGTCGTTATTGGATTTAGAAGGTGATTGGGCCGGATCCGGCCCCCGAGCCTTAGTTTGCCTACCCATGCCATAGAAGATGCAGAAGAAGAGTTTGGATTTGATATCCCACTTTATCACTACCCGAAGGAGTCTCAAAGCGGCTGACATTCTCCTTTCCCTTCCTCCCCCACGACAAACACTCTGTGAGGTGAGTTACAGACAGGTAGCCGTGTTGGTCTGCCATAGTCAAAATAAAAAAAATTCCTTCCAGTAGCACCTTAAAGACCAACTAAGTTAGTTCTTGGTATGAGCTTTCGTGTGCATGCACACTTCTTCAGATACACATGCACATGAAAGCTGATACCAAGAACTAACTTAGTTGGTCTTTAAGGTGCTACTGGAAGGATTTTTTTTTATTTTGTCTGAGGTGAGTGAGGCTGAGAGACTTCAGAGAAGTGTGACTGGCCCAAGGTCACCCAGCAGCTGCATGTGGAGGAGCGGAGACGCGAACCCAGTTCCCCAGATTATGAGACTACCGCTCTTAACCACTACACCACCCTGGCTCTCGCGTGTCATTGGAGAACTGCATACCAGCAGCCTCTGAGATATTGGTATATCAGATGTGCAGTGTAGTCACTAAACGCTTCTGAGGCAACATGCTTCTGAATCCCAGTTGCTGGAAACTGCAGGGGGGAAAGTTCCTCTTGCGTCTGGGTCCGGCTTGTGGCTTCCCGTTGGGGCACCTGGTTGGGCACTTTGAGAACAAGATGCTGGACTGAGTGGGTACTTAGCCTAAGCCAGGAGGCTCTTCTTAGGTTCTGACGTTTTATTTTCTCCACCACTTAGGCTGGATTGAAACATCTTTACCTTGGAGGCACGAGAGACATGGCAGCGCTGCTTCCCACTTCACCAGGAGTAGCCCAGGGAGAAGCCAAGCTGTGGCTTCCCGCTGTGCCACAGTGACCCACTTTCCTGACGTTTAGTCCTGCTGTGGGGAGAGGTGACCTTCTCTGGCCAGCTCCCATAGCACCAAGATAACTTGCAGGATTTTTAAAACATTGAAAAGAGAGGAGTAAAACCTGAGATGTAATACTAGTTCCTGAATGATATTCAGATAACTCCTTGGTTGCCCTGAGATGACAGGAGCAAAGGCATGCTTCACTTCTGCCAGGAAATGTGCCATGTCTTGAGGCAGAAGTCCCTAATCTGCTGCCACCCAGCTGCTTAGGACCACAATACCCACCAGCCTGTGTCTTGCCTGGAGAAAGGCTGCCTTCGGGCAGAAGTGCACAAGCTACAAGGGTTGCCGTGAGTGCATTCAATAAAGAGATGTGCAAGTCTGAGAGAGCCAAACTTCCCTGTCCTGGGAAAATTCTTCACCTTTTTCTGACATGTGCCAAAGAAAGCATTATTTGGGTTTTTTAGGTGTGGTGGGCTCATTGCAGGTAGGGGCCCTTCCGTTCCTCCTCCAAGACGCTGCAGGCATCTGACATGAGCCGGGGTGGGGAATCAAATCCCCGCGCCAGAAGTCTGAACTAGGTGCGCAATTCAAGCTTTATTTTGATTCTTGCTGCAAGAATCGCTTATCTCGCCGTGTTAGTCAAATGCTGACTGCAGGGCGGAGCTGGAGACGGCCCCCTTGGAGCTCCAGGGCCACGTCCACAGCCCCTTTTGCTCAACCGCCAAGTCTCTCTCTTCCTGCCGCGATCCTCTTCCACGCTCGCTCCCTTATCTCTCCGGGGAGATGTTTGAACTCCCACGCCAAGTGGCCTGGCCGGGGAGGTGGGCGGGCGAGTCGCGCAAATGGGCTCGGCGTGCAGCTTTGCCCGGGCGCCCGGCTCGCACCGCCTCCGAGGGATCGGGACCCCAGTCCAGCCGCCGACTCCTGCTTGCTCCTCATCCGCCGCGGCTTTCTGGGCGCTGGGCAAAGGCGCCGGCTCCTGGGGAAGAAGGAAGGCACCGGGCTCGGCCGCGAGGAAGACGCAGAGCGGCGCGCGGGACCAGCGCGCTTCCGACGGTGGTTCGGTTTCCCTGCTGCGGGAACCGGAGCCAGGCTCCCCGGCTCCCCTCCCAGAGGAAGGAAGGGGCGAGCAGCGATCCTCCTGGGCGCCCGGCGAGGCGCTGCCGCCTGGCCAAGTGGATGGCTGGGGCCCCGCGGGGCCAGGCCAGGCGCCCCGGGGCCGGGGAAGAGCCCTCGGGGAAGCTCCTCCCCTCGGGGGCGGGGGGCACAGCATAAAGGCGGCGGCGGCGTGGCCGATCCCTGCCGGCCGTGCGCGCTGGGGCAGACGCTGTGCGCTCGCCGCTCCTGCTGCCGCCGCCGCCGCCCGCCGCCCGGAAGGTCTCTGCCCCGCTGATGGGTCCGGCCAGGATGAGGCCGCTGCCGCCCTGGGGGTTGCTCCTGCTGGGCTTGCTGCTGCTGCTGCTGCCCGCCGCCGCGGGGATGGAAGAGGCGCCTCCGGAGCACGCGAGCGAGGGCTTCCAGATCGTCACCTTCAAGTGGCATCACGTGCAGGCGCCCTACATCATCGTCCTGTGGATCTTCGTCGCCAGCGTGGCCAAGATTTGTGAGTCGGGCAGCCTCTGCCATGCCTTCTTCCCCCCTCCCCCCCTCCCTCCACTCCTCTTGTACTCCGCCTTGGCGAACGGGTCCCTCAGGCATGAGGGTTGACTGTTCTCCAACTGAATTGGTGCTCCTTAACTTTCTGAATAGTTTTTTTCTCCATCGCTGGAGAATCTGGAAGATATCCTTCTGTCCCTGCCCGGGGATTGCTCCGTGGGGCGTCTTGCTTTTCTCTCCAGTGCCTGCAGCGCGCTCCTGGAAGAGCGGCTGGGCAAATCGGTGCGGCTCCTTGGCCGGGTTGCCAGCTTCACATCCCCCAGACCGGAGATGCTTCAGGCTCCTGCCATGTTCCATATATGTAGCTGTTTTGCAATGAATGAAAAGTGCTCTTTCTGCTCCGTGAAGCATCTTTGGCCGACCCCATTAGGCACTGAAGGGCGTTGCTCCCCTGTAAAAAGTGAGGAAGAAAGAGTGCAGTGTGGCAGTTTGAGAGAAGGAGAGGCGGACAGTGCAACTGTAGGGGGCTTGGCAAAAGGAGCTCAGGCAGTAGGAGAGAGGAGGAGGAGGAGGAGGAGGAGGAGGAAGAGAGCAAGCTTTTTACCTATAGAAGGTTCAGTCCCATCTGGTTGCACCCGCCCAGCACCAGCTGAAAGGATCCAATGCAGCTGGACTGAAAACGTCCCTGCCTGAGAACACCAGCAAGACCAGTGACCAGACAACATTGGGCTAGATGGAATCAGTGGTCTGACCTGGCTGCTCCATGCAAGCGGGTGCTGGTGATGGCCCAGAACATGGCCCTGGTGCCAAAGGCGGCGGCGGGGGGGGGGGAGCACTCCTGGTGGGGCTTACGAATGAATTTGCTGCCCCTTACTTGTACTCCAAAATAACTGCCAGAGACAGGCCACTTCACTCTGCTGATGTCAAACTGGCCTTTTGCACTGCAAATAATAATAATTTATTAAAATTGTATACACCCCTTCACCCACAGATCTCAGGGCTGTTCACAACATAGAAATACAATATAGAAGCATCAAATACGTGATAATAGCAAGAACAAAAAAAACAAATCAATAACCCCCTCCCCATAACACATTTAAAAGGGGTATAAGATGACACAAATAATTGTGTCAATGGGGGTTATGTAGGCAAACTTCTCAGTGTCTCATGCCTCTGGGCACATTGCTCAGGTTTCTTTTTAAGCCTAGCAGTTAGGATTTCCCTGTGAGTAGAATTATTAACATCCGAGCAGTTTGTAATGATGTTCCCTGGATTATAAAATTCCACATTTAATTGGGATGCTTTGCTGCAATGGTGTTAGGGTTTCATAAGCACCGGCTGCAGACTATCTGCTTCTGCCCACCTGGCTAGGACCAGCAGCTCCCTCTGCATTTCCCATGTGAATATGGAAGACCAATTTGCATTTTATTTTATTTTTCAGTCAAGGGACAAAAATGTTAGCCAGGTTTCAATGGCACACATGTCTAGTGCGGGTGTGTTTAATGACCAAGGATTCCTCCAATAAGCACAAGTAGGGGCTGATTCAATGTGCGTATTTTGCCATCTTAAAGTCTCATACTTTTTGTGCTTGATTTTGAAGTGTGAATTGGCCCTGAGATTTGGGAAGTTGGTGAACTATAACATGGGCAGACGGCTGCATTTCTTGACCTCTATTACAATAACTTAGAGTGTCCTGCTGGGACTTGGGAGACCAGGGTTCAAATCCCCCACTTGGCCATGAAGCTCACTGGTTGACCTTGGGCCAGTCACTCAGCCTAACCCAGCACCTTTGAGCTCCTTGGAGAAAAAAGTGGGATACAGATAGCTCAGTCAGTAGAGTGTGAGACTCTTAAACTCAAGGTCACGGGTTCAAGCCCCATGTTGGGCAAAGGATTCCTGCACTGCAGTAGGTTGGACTAGATGACCCTCGTGGTTCCTTCCAACTTTACAATTCTATGATTCTATGAAATACAGCAAGGAAAATGAATGAATGAATGAATGAATGAATGCATAGCATAGTAACAACACCTAGTATTTTCCACATGTCTTGTCTTATGTGCATTAACCCTTCAAGATGGGTCAGCATTACTCTTCCTTAGATGGGACTGGGGAAAGGCTGAGCCTATAGACACCAAGAAAGTTAATGGCAGAACTGAGATTTGAGCCAGGTATTCCTATCTCCTAATTCATATTCCAAACCAAAGCACTGCACCAGTTCATTGTGTTGGTAGCCAAAGAGACAACAGGGTTTATATACATGTTTTAAAACATCAGATTAGTATGGATGGACAAAAAATATGAGGCAAACTATTACTCTTCCCATGAGTATGGCGCTTGTTTGGTGTGCATTTGTGTGTGGGAAAGAGAGAAGGTAGAGAGGGAGATCCTTTGATTGTGCATGCTGACTGTATCCCCTTGCATATTTTATTGAGCAATGAATACACCTTTAAAGAGCCCTGGAGGTGTAATACATTTGTTTTCAGCGGATAATGTGTTGCTGACAAATTCTGTACCAAGTTTTCACCCTGGTGCTGGTTATCCTGTGAAATACAGAAAATTGCAGCTGGGATCTTAGGCTTCCTGAGGGAGTGCCCAACTTCCCTGAACCTCCCTTGAACTTTCTGTCAATTGGCTTTGCCGCAGCTTTGCTGGTGTTTCTCATAGGAAGCGCTTAGCATGAAGTGGGCAAACGCATGCCCCTAAAAACCCACCATGGACATGTTTAGCTTACCTCTGAGTGTTCAGAAATGCAACACTGCCCTTCACTCTTTATTCATTTGTTGTGGGAAACACCAGAACAACTTCAGTGTAGCTGTGGCAGACACAACATGGGAAGCAGCTCCAAGGGGTGGGTCTTGTGTGAAATTAGACATCATGCAGGAGCTGTAGGGCAGGGTCCCACCATGTCCTTCCCACCCCCTTGTATGTTAGGCACTGGGGACTGAATCTTTTGCAGAGCAGGGGCAGTGAGGAAGGGAGGCTGTTCTCCATGATACCACTCTTTTCTGATCTCCCACCAAAACTTCTGTTTGCTCTGCAGGGGGAAAATCCAGGCAACATTCATTTGAATATTCTTGGTCTTCTGTTATTGATATTGCCTTACAGCCTCATGTTGAACAGGATCTTCCAAATCTGCATTGAATTGCACTTTAAGCAAAACAGGCCAGAATGCTGGGAAGCAACCAAGCAGAAAATGTTTCATTTTGGTTTTATTTTCCGGAATGGGTAGCTGAATGTGCTTGTCCAGGTTAGGGATTGAAATGGTGTAGTTTCAGGTCTGGTTTTTGCATTATAGGATAACAATAGAAAGAAATAGCCTCTTCTTTGTGATTCTATAGTTTGTAAGCCTTTCCAACACTGCTGTTGGTTAGAAATGTGATACAGTTTCTGTGCCCTGAGTAGCTGCTGAGCTGCTCTTGGTCTTACATACAGGGTAAGTTGCTTGATGAAATAATTTGGTTATGATAATGATGATGTAGCAGCAGCAGCAGCTCCTCCTTCTATAGATAGATAGATAGATAGATAGATAGGAGGTCAGTTTGATCAGCCCTTTGGACAGAAATGACGATGTAGGAGTTGGGAGCAGCAGCATCTGTTGCTCATGACTCTCAACAGTGCCAGTAGAAGAATATTTCCAAGCTTTGGAAATTTCTGCCCATTGTGTTCTATTTGCCTGCAAACCTAAAATGCTTCCTTGGGAGCAAGTCCCATGGAACTCAGTAGGATTTACTTCCAAATAAAAATGTGTGGGATAGCTCTGTGAATCTGGGACTTAAAAGTGTGCAACGTTAGCTGGACCGCACACACAGGATCCAAGTACAGTACAGGCTGCATTCAGTTGTGTGTGATTTCCCCCCCTATACCTTTTAGAAGAAAGGCAGCTGTAGGAGAACGGCAGTGATGGGTTGTTGGGTGGGAGCAGATTCTTCTGGCCTGCTCAAAATTCAAAGAACCATAGAATTGTAGAATTGGAAGGGACCCCAAGGGTCATCTAGACCAACCCCCTGCAGCGCAGAAATCTCAACTAAAGCATCCATGGCAGATGGCCATCCAACCTCTGCATAAAATTCTCCAATTTAATGATTCGAATATTAGATTTCTATACTACTTAGTAAATTAAAAAAATCTATTAAGTGGTGTACAAAAAACTGAAACAACAGCAGATAACTTAAAATATACAAAAATACACAGTTACATATAGAAATGTGACTTTAATACAAAGTTAGTAATCTACATAAACCAATATCAATTCAGGCTTATTGCTATGAGAAGGGTGTCTGGAAACAAAACAGCAGACATCACTGTAGCCCGTTGTTCTTGGCTTACTTTTTATTGTCAGGTCCAAGATGGATGGTCTTTCCTCAGGCCAGGGACAGATTTAGGGCAGCTGAGGAAGGTGCCTTCTCAAAGCCGGGTAAGCATGGGAAGGGAGAAACGTGCTAGGAGGAAGGCATGCTTGGCAAATCCACACCGTGATCAGCTCCCTCCTGGAAACCAATGTCCCCATTGTGCAAGGACGTGTGGATCCAGAATTGGCCTTCACAATCACGGACTCATTGTTAAAACTGTGTTTATGGAAGACAATCTTACTCGGCTCCGAGTGATTGCCAAAGAAAGAAAGAAGAAAGAAAAGAGTCCTTCCTCCTTCCCAAAGCTGGGCAGGTGCTTACCAGGCTTTGGGAAGAAGGTAGGAGGGTTCTAGGACTCTGCCAGAGCCTTGTTCCTCCTTCTCCAAGCAGGGAGGTCATCAGATGGCCTTGCACAGGGTTCTGCGCTGCTCAGGCTGCCCACAGCTGTGACCCATTCAGCTGCACTTTCCACACCCAGTTCCAGGTGTAGCATGCTTGTCGAGTTTCCCAGGAGGTCCAAAGGATGAGGAAAGGGTCTCCCTTCGCACATAACTTCTTCTTCACCCTCTGTCCTCTCCTCCTCTTCTAGCTGTTTTCTGGTCCATACCAGGGCTTGATTTTTTGGACAGGCTCAAGGTGAAAAATGCTTCCTCAGGCTGCCCACAGCTGAGTCCCGCTCAGCTGCACTCCAGGGAAGGAGAGACCACTGCCTTCTGAGGGAGTCCATTCCTCTGTCAAACAGCTCTTACTGTCAGAAAGTTCTTCCTGGTGTTTAGTCAGAATCTAATTTTTAATTGCTCACCAATTGCTGCTTTGCAGCCCTCTAGAGAATAGCTTTTGAGTGGAAAAAGGGCTGGTGTGCAAAGATACATGCATATATAAAGGTAAAGGGACCCCTGACCATGGCAAACCAGAGCAGCGCATGGAAACACCGTTTACCTTCCCACCGGAGCGGTACCTATTTATCTACTTGCACTTTGATGTGCTTTCGAACTGCTGGTTGGCAGGACATGCATATATATTTTGGCCCTAAATCTTTATTTACTTACAGAGGTAAAGAAGAGAAAATATACATGCATATTCTATCTAGTTTGGTTGTTCACTTCCAGTGTTCTGGCAATGAGTGGTACACATTTAGGCATTTGTTTCCCCCCCTGAATTTGACTACATATATTCAACAAATTAAATAAAATTGAAGATATTTGAGCAGCGCTACCAACACTTGTGAAAGCTGTAGCATGCTTGCAGTACAATCCTATTCATGATTATTGGCAAGAAAATGCCAATTATTATAATGTGAGTTGTTCCCTGTGCCTAGGATTGCAACCTCCTTCTTCTGATTTAAAATAGGTAATTGATTAACAAAATCCATACTGTGCAGCAAACTATTACACTCGTGCGCACTATGTAGCTCCAGGCATGCTCCTTTTTGTTGGGTTTTGTGGACGTCCAATTAAAACAAGGGTTTTTCCATCATTGGAGAAGGCACAGGTATGGATTTCACGTGGCTTGCTATCTTATCAATGAAGAATAAGGCTGCGATTTGTGTTGCTGCACCAGGTATCTTTTAAATCTGCACTTTGGCTATAATAAGAATAAAGTAAGTAAATATATTAGCCTGGAATTTCTAGAAGCCTGGACTTGCCAAGTGAGTGCTTCCAGTCTTAGGGCTTATGCAAACAATGCTTGTGTTGAATTTCCTTACTGTAAATGGATGCCTGTGATCACATTTAGTTTCCATCTGACTAATTTAATGCATTCAGAAGACCTGTTAGGTTGTATCCTCCCCTCCTTTGTCCCCACCTCCTCCTAGTCACGCACATGCAAGGGCACAACTCAGCTTTTCTAGATGCAAGTCTTAATTATTTACAGTAGGAAATGAGATCCCAGAGCAGCACAGCTCTACATGGTTCACATTACAGCCCATAGATAATGTGGCAGCTGTTCACAACAGCACTTTGTATACCGTGCATTTACATAAGGAATCCAGGTGTGCCTCAACATAAGCAGCATTTGCGCAAGTCTCAGTGGACCCCCTCTTGGTGCTTAAAGTAAACACAAATCCTTTCAATTATACCAGCTTATGGTTGCTGGAACACAAACTTTGTTTTATTTTGCTCATCTTTCTTATTATACATATTATGCAGAAACACACAATCCATTGAACTCTGGAAGTTAAAAAAGAAGAAGATAAATCATAGGTACTAATATGTTTCCCAAATGGGTTATTATGAACTTTAGATCGTATATTTTAAGGGTAACAGAAACCAAAACCAAAAGTTCATTCCCTCAAAGAACCCAGCTATTCTAGAATAACCCTATGCCCTTGGACATAGGTGTTTTGAAACAAAAGGAGCAATCCATCGAAAACAAATACACTGTTAGCAATCTGTGGCCCATGGCCAAATATCAAAAGCCCTTTGCAAGCAGACAGTTCAGCCCTGTGACAAGAGTGATCTGTTCCTTGCCCAGCAGCCCACTGGGCAGAGAGGAAGAGAGAGTTGAGAAAGAGAGAGAGAAAGAGAAGAGGAAGGAGCAGCAGCAGAAAAATGGAGATAAATGGCATCCAGGACCTGGCGTGAGATGTAAGCTTAGTTGAGCCAGGTGGGAGCAGTGATCAGAGTGCTGTTAAATAAAGTATACCTGTAAATAGCCAATTGTGAAGGAAATCCACCACAGTCACAGCTGATTTCAAAAGAGTAAACTTCCCCAGAATGAGGGGCTTGGTTAAAAAGGCAGTTGAGAAGCCAAGAAGGTCAAATCACTCAGAATTGCTTGGGAATTGTTTAAAGACAGAAAATTGGAAACACAACTTGAATATATACCTGAGAGCAGGAAAGGTGCCATGAAGGCCAAGAGCAACTGGCGTGGTTAATGAGCGGAGTCAAAGAAGTTTTTAGAGGCAAGAAGGCTTCCTTCAAAAAAATGATCTCTTGTCCAAATGAAGATAACAAAAAGGAACACAAACTTTAGCAAAAAAGTGCCTGCAGACAGTAAGTAAGGGACACTAAAAAATAATTTGAGGAACACATTAAGACCAGCAACAACAAGTTCTTAGTATGTCCAGGAAGGCAGTTGGACCCTTGGATGATAAGGGTGTCAAAGGAGGATAAGGAGATTGGGGAGAAGCTGAATGAATTCTTTAGATCTGTTTTCACAGCAGAGGATATAGGGCAAATCCCAGTGCCTGAACTAAGCTTTGCAAGAGGCATGTCTGGGAAACGAAGACGGAGAGCAGTGAGAAGAGGTGAAGTTTTAGGTCTAATGGACAAAATAAAAATTGACAAATTGCTGGGTCTGGATGGCATCCTCTTGAGAGTTCTCAAAGAACTCAAATGTAAAATTGCTGATCTTCTAACAGCAATAACAAAAAGTAACTTGCCCAATATAACACTTTGTTTTAAGGGATGCAGCAGGGATCATGGAAATTACAGGCCAGTTAGCTTGACATCTGTCCCTGGAAAATTGGTAGAAAATATTTTAAAAGATAAAATAACCAAGCATATAGAAGAACAGGTCTTTCTGAAGCAGAACCAACCATGGCTACTGTAAGGGAAATTCTTGTCTCATAAACCTACATATTCGAATTCTTTGAGAGTGTCAGCAAGCACATAGATAGAGGGTATCTGGTTGACCTAGCTCTCATCCAGACCTCCTTTAGTGCCACGTTTCTAGGTACAGGTTTGTGCTTTAAAGCTCCATTTCCAGGTGGTGGTTTGTTTGTTTGGCTGTTTGTTCTGATTCAGTGTTAGAGTGGATTCTCCAAATGGAGAGAAATACAGTGGTACCTCGGGTTACAGACACTTCAGGTTACAGACTCCGCTAACCCAGAAATAGAACCTCAGGTTAAGAACTTTGCTTCAGGATGAGAACAGAAGTCATGCGGTGGCAGCAGGAGGCCCCATTAGCTAAAGTGGTGCTTCAGGTTAAGAACAGTTTCAGGTTAAGAACGGACCTCCAGAACGAATTAAGTACACAACCTGAGGTACCACTGTATTGGGACCTGTGCTTTTTAACTTGTTCATAAACCATCTAGAGTCAGGGTGAGCAGTAAGGTAGCCAAGTTTACTGATGATACTAAATTGTTCAAGATTATTAAAGAGATAGCAAAGAGTTTCAAAATGTCCACCACCACTACTACTAAAATAATAATTTTATTGTTTATACCCCCCCCCATCTGGCGGGGTTTCCCCAGCCACTTTGGGCAGCTTGCAGCACATACAAATTGAGTGAATGAGCAGTAAATTCAATGTAAACAAGTGAAAAGTGATGTAAGTTGAAGTGAAAAAATCTTAAATTTTACCTGTGCACACAAGGGGTTTGAACTGGCAGTGCTGGACCAGGAACAAGACCTTAGGGCCATAGTAGACAGCACAATGAAGTTGTTGACCCAGTGAGTAAAGGTAAAGGGACCCCTGACCATTAGGTCCAGTCGTGACCAACACTGGGGTTGCGGCGCTCATCTCGCTTTATTGGCCGAGGGAGCCAGCGTACAGCTTCCGGGTCATGTGGCCTGCATGACTAAGCCACTTCTGGCGAACCAGAGCAGCGCACGGAAATGCCGTTTACTTTCCCGCCGGAGCGGTACCTATTTATCTACTTGCACTTTGACATGCTTTCGAACTGCTAGGTTGGCAGGAGCAGGGACCAAGCAATGGGCGCTCACCCCGTCGCAGGGATTCGAACCGCCGACCTTCTGATCGGCAAGTCCTAGGCTCTGTGGTTTAACCCACAGGGCAGCAGCCATGAAAAGGGAATTTTCATGGGATCATTGGGAAAGGAATTGAAAACAGAACTGCTCATATCTTAACAATATTATACAAATTTATGGTGTGATTGCATTTGGAATACTGTGTACAGTTCCTGGTTGCCTCACCTCAAAAAAGGATATTGTGGAGTTGAGAAAGGTTCAGAAAAGGAAAACCAAAATTGTCAGGGGGTGGAACAACTCGCTTATGAGGAAAGGTTGCAGTGGTTGGGATTTTTTTTAGTTTGGAGAGAAGGCAAGAAAGAGGTAACATGATAGAAGTTTGTAAAATTATGCACAATATGGAAAAAGTGGATAGAGAAAAGTTTTCTCTCTCTCTCATAACACTTGAACCCGTGAGCATCCAATTAAACCGAGTGTTAGGAGATTCAGCATGGATAAAAGAATCTGCTTCTTCCAAGAGAGCATAGTTAAACTGTGGAACACACAGGAGGCAGTGATGATCACCAACTTGGATGGCTTAAAAAGGAATTAGACCAGTTCATGGAGGAGAGGACTATCAAAGGCGACCAGCCATGATGGCGATGTTCTGTCTCCATGCCTTGGAATACCAGTTTCTGGAAACTACAGGAGGGGAGAGTTGTTCTTGGATTCGAATCCTGCTCGCAGGTTTCCCACAGGCATCTGGCTGGCCACTGTGAGAACAGGATGCTGGCCTAGATGGGTTATTGGCCTGATCCTGCAAGCTCTTCTTATCTCCCCCACATTTGCCTCTGGCTATTCCCAGCCATGGCTACACCTCCCCACTGGGCCAGGGCTCTCAAAGGAGAAAAGGTTGCGCATTCCTGCTGTAAGCTCTGCAAACTGTCAGCGCAAGCAAAAAAGGCTGGTGACCCCTGCCCTATAGCCCTATAGCATGTTCAAAACTGGGCTGAGGCTGCAGTTCAGTCATAGTGTCCCTCTCAGGGGCCTGCATTTCGTTACGGACCATCTCAGTGATCCCTGAAATCATTGTGGTAAGCAGGTATTTTCTCGTCCTTTGGACAAGGACTACAGGCTTTATGCACATTGAACATGGCCCAGGGATGTGGCGACTTCTTCCCTCTCCTTGCTATGGTATTTGGATGAATGTTGTGAGGTGCTTTGGCCTCTGCTGTGGTCACCAAGAATATAGTGCAAGGTGTGTTGTGGGCTACCTGATCCATATGGCTGTCATCTCCAAATGGTATAGCACTTTTCAGTGTGTAGAGGTGGGTTTTGGTGGCAGGCAGACTGGATTTATCTCAAGATCCAGGTCACCTGGGCATCTAGAAACTTGATCCTAGTACCAGAAGTATTTTTCAGCTGAAGTCTTAGTCTTAATTTTTCAGTACTTCTGGGTGGTGGCATGATTTTTTTTTTTTTAAAGGTGGTCAATGCCCTTGTTTTCCCCTAGTCTACAATACATGAATTTTACGCCATTCATAGCTGTTGTTTTCTCAAGGACAGAAGAATGCCTGTTTTCACACCTTGATTTGTTTTGTACCGAGCTAAAATGTAATTAGGTGAAAAGCTATAGCTTCCCTTCTTGTTTCTTTTCTTTTTCTGAGTCTGAACTATTCCTTCTGAGCGTATCAAAGCCAAGATAAATGATTTTCAGTTCCTTGGTCTTTTCTTCAAAAGACAATGTTCTGCTTAGCTCAATCACTTAGCACAGGCTCTTAAATTCACGCTTGCACAAATAATTTGGGGGGGGGAGCAGAGTAACAAAATCGCTCAGATTTTCCTGCCAAAAAATTCAAGTCAAATGGGCGTGGCAAGATGGGAATGAAGGCTGATGGGAAATAAGCCAATCTGGCCATTTTAGGCATGAAAGTGAGTGAGAGAAATACTAGTTGCATAGAAGTAAAAGATAATCAATATGGTAACTAACCCTTACCCTTGATACAGATCCTAGTTTCACTAACCTACAGAGAAACATGCTTCCTTCAGCATGTCATAGATGCAGGTTCCATTTTGGAAGGAAACAGGAAGAGTTTACCCAGGCTAGATGAAGACAAAAGCTGGTTACAGAGGAGCCATGTTTCAATGCCATGCTCCATTGTTTAGTGTTTTCAAGTATGGGAACTGATCCCCCAATACTTTTTCTCTCCACTTCTTGCTTTCTCTGCACTTATCAGCCTTGCAAAATAAGGCACCTTTTCATTTTCAGTGCAGTTCACCATTAAATTCTGGGAGGTGGTGAGCAAGCACTTTCCCTTGCCTATACTCCTTCTGCCTTGCACTTTCCAACTCTGCAAACTTCCATTGCAGCTCCTTTCCTCCCCAGTCTCATTGGGCCCGGAGAAGCAGGCAACAGAAAAAAGTATGCAATATGCATTTGATAGTGAGGCTTTGGGGAGGAAAGTTCTGAGAGCAGAGGGGACACAGCAACCACACTTAGAAGGATACAATTTATGTCATTCTTTGCTTTTCTTAGTGGAAACCTATCATTTCCTCTGTTGCCAGTGCTCAGGTGTGAAAGCCGTTGCCTGTGCAGCCAAAACAGCATCATTCAGGTACCAGAGAAGCTTATCAGCAGGACGGGGGAAGCCCCAAATTCATACAGGAACAACAAATCTTTAGGTGGGGGGATATTAAGGAGGGGAATCCCCCTCATAAAAAACAGCCTAACGAGAACAGAGCTCAGTCACCACAGAACACGGAGAGTCAGTACAGTATTGGGAAACTAGAAAACCAGTCAATAGGAGGAATGGAACAGAGTATTGCAGAGGTGAGCTTAGCTGGCCGGCTGTAAAAGTGAACAGGGTATTCCATGGCGCAGTACATGTCTTTTGTTGCAGGTCCCAGTTTTAGTTATGTAACAATTAAAGGGGATGGCATGGCAACCTAAAGTTTTCATTGTGTCTACTTTGTGTATGAGTTTTAGCTCTACAGTGGCAAAAAGAAATCCTCATCATCCTCATCATCAGCTGCTTTAAATCTTTATGATTGCAGGTGGGGCTCTCCCTAGGATAAAACTCTGAAAAATGTGGCAGTGCAGCTGGGTGGCTTCTGCCCAGGCCCTAGGGAACAGAATAGCTTCCAGAAAGACAGGAGCTGGACCTCTTGGACAGAGAATCTAAGGGCCAAAGCTCCAGATACATCATAGCTCCACCATGATTCTAGAAAACAGCTGCCCATTTTTGTGAAAAGAAGCCATAATTTTTTACGCTTGCCTATGTTATATCATTGCTTGGTTCACATGGGTAGATTTGTATTCGGCCCAAAGTTGAGCACTTTAGTCCTATTAATTTTAGTAGGCTAGAGGTTAGCTTTTGCTGGGCATTACCTGTGTACATTGGGGACTTTGTAGGATAGGAACACCCTACATAGAAAGAAGAGTTTTAATTTAATTTGATTTCTTTTATTATTCATAGCTCAGACTGAAAACATTGTGTATATCAGGGGTAGTCAACCTTTTTATACCTACCGCCCACTAATGCATCTTTCTTGATGGTAAAATTTCCCTACCACCCACCAGTGCTCGATGGAAGGAGGATTCAGCTTGTGTCTTGGAACTCACTACTGCCCACCTAGAATCCTGAAACGCCCACTAGTGGGTCGTAGGGACCAGGCTGACAACCCCTGGTATATATGGTAAATGGCATTTTTAAGGATCAGTGATAGGCCACAAACTTTGTTTGCACACTGAAGATCTTAGGTTCGCAATTAGGTAGTAGGTGGCACATACCTTCTCTGCCACTGAACCCCTGCCTACGGGGTTAGAAGAGCAAAGTGTTAGTGAGCTGCTGTCTGGGCAGCTTCTGATGTTCCATATTTAAGGACAATTTCATGATTCACCAGACCTACAGTCCATAATCTCTTTGGCTTTCTCTTTCCCGTAACAACTAGTAACTAGATTGTTGTTGTTGTTTAGTCGTTTAGTCGTGTCCGACTCTTCGTGACCCCATGGACCAGAGCACGCCAGGCTCTTCTGTCCTCCACTGCCTCCCGCAGTTTGATCAAACTCATGCTAGTAGCTTCAAGGACACCATCCAACCATCTCATTCTCTGTCGTCCCCTTCTCCTTGTGCCCTCCATCTTTCCCAACATCAGTGTCTTTTCCAGGGAGTCTTCTCTTCTCATGAGGTGGCCAAAGTATTGGAGCCTCAGCTTCACGATCTGTCCTTCCAGTGAGCGCTCAGGGCTGATTTCCTTCAGAATGGAGAGGTTTGATCTTCTTGCAGTCCATGGGACTCTCAAGAGTCTCCTCCAGCACCATAATTCAAAAGCATCAATTCTTCGGCGATCAGCCTTCTTTATGGTCCAGCTCTCACTTCCATACATCACTACTGGGAAAACCATGGCTTTTACTATACGGACCTTTGTTGGCAAGGTGATGTCTCTGCTTTTTAAGATGTTGTCTAGGTTTGCCATCGCCTTTCTCCCAAGGAGCAGGCGTCTTTTAATTTCGTGACTGCTGTCACCATCTGCACTGATCATGGAGCCCAAGAAAGTAAAATCTCTCACTGCCTCCATTTCTTCCCCTTCTATTTGCCAGGAGGTGATGGGCCCAGTGGCCATGATCTTCGTTTTTTTGATGTTGAGCTTCAGACCATATTTTGCGCTCTCCTCTTTCACCCTCATTAAAAGGTTCTTTAATTCCTCCTCACTTTCTGCCATCAAGGTTGTGTCATCTGCATATCTGAGGTTGTTGATATTTCTTCCGGCAATCTTAATTCCGGCTTGGGATTCATCCAGCCCAGCCTTTCGCATGATGAATTCTGCATATAAGTTAAATAAGCAGGGAGACAATATACAGCCTTGCCGTACTCCTTTCCCAATTTGGAACCAATCAGTTGTTCCATATCCAGTTCTAACTGTAGCTTCTTGTCCCACATAGAGATTTCGCAGGAGACAGATGAGGTGATCAGGCACTCCCATTTCTTTAAGAACTTGCCATAGTTTGCTGTGGTCAACACAGTCAAAGGCTTTTGCATAGTCAATGAAGCAGAAGTAGATGTCTTTCTGGAACTCTCTAGCTTTCTCCATAATCCAGCGCATGTTTGCAATTTGGTCTCTGGTTCCTCTGCCTCTTCTAAATCCAGCTTGCACTTGTAGATAACTAGAACTAGATAGCTGGAGAATTAGCTGCTAGAAATCCAGCTCTGGTCAGTTCTGCTGGGTTCTTCCCTCTCACCTCTTCACTGTGGAAGCAAAACACAAGCTGATAGCTCTCCCAAATCGCTTACTCACAAGTAGTTGCATTAGCTGTCCTAAAACCAAGTGCTTTGACCCCTTAATCTCTGTGCACTTCCTTTGGTGTACTTTGTCAAGCTAATCTTCTTCAGCTCTTAAATGTGTACATTAGTAAGTGCTAAGTACACACTTTTGCAGATACCTGGCTGCCACCTTCTTTCCACCCCCAACAACAAAAGAAGAAAAATGCTGTAGGTGCTTTCCGTCAGGTGAATTCTAAGTAATGGTGACTGTTTAACTTGCAGCTCTTCCTGTTATTGTCTTTACAAGAGGTTCCTTGCCCCTGCCTGCAAGACAATGAAGAAGGCATCAGAGTAAAGTTAATAAATTACTTCATGAGAGTAATATGGAAAAATGGATGTACAAGAATATTCCCAATTAGAGACCTTTAGAAATACTTTCTAAAGAAATATTTTCTAAATGGAGTACAATGGGATCTATTAAATCCAGCAGGACATTTATATGTTCAGCTGGTATTTTGTGTTCAGAAAGGAGTAGAGTGGTACCTCTAGTTACGAACTTAATTCATTCCGGAGGTCCATTTTAAACTTTTAGCTTTTGCTAATGGGGCCTCTTGCTGCCACTGCGCCATTGGCACACGAATTCTGTTCTCATCCTGGGGCAAAGTTCTCAACTCGAGGTAACTCTTCCAAGTTAGCGGAGTTTGTAACCTGAAGCATTTGTAACCTGAGGCGTTTGTAATGCGAGGTACCACTGTACCACACTCTGGAGTCCTAATACGATCCACTGTGAAACTCCTCTGTGAAAATCCCGTTCCTTATAAACCCTTGATCATCTTGATGGTCCATCTCTGCACACGTTCCAGCTTGTCAACATCCTTCTGAAACTGTGGCTCCCAGAACTGGACACCGTATTCCAGGTGTGGTCTGACCAAGGCAGAATAAGAGTGGTACTCTTACTTCCCTTGATCTGGACACTGCACTTCTGTTGATGCAGCCTGGAATAGCATCACACTGTTAAGCTTGTGGTCCACCAAGACCCCGAGATCCTTTTCACATATACTACTAGTAAGCCAGGTGTCCCCCATCTTATATTTGCCTAAGCACTAAATCTTACATTTTCCCCTATTGAAATTCATTTTGTTAGCTTGGGCCCAGTTCTCCAATCTGTTAAGGTCATTTTGAATTCTGATTCTGTCTTCTGCGGCATTAGCTACCCCTTCCAGTTTTGTGTCATCTGCAGATTTGATGAACATCTCCCGAGTTGCTTCATCCAAGTCGTTTATGAAGATGTTGAACAACAACAGGCCCAGGACAGAACCCTGCAGCATCAGACTTTCCCCCAGGATATTGATGATGATGATGAATATATTATTATTATTATTATTATTATTATTATTATTATTATTATTATTACTATTATTATTACTATTACTATTATTATTATTATTATTCATACATACATACATACATACATACCCCACCCATCTGGCTGGGTTTCCCCACTCACTCTGGGCGGCTCCCAACAGAATATTAAAAACACAATGAAACATCAAACATTTAAAACTTCCCTAAACAGGGCTGCCTTCAGATGTCTTCTAAAAGTCAGATAGTTGTTTATTTCCTTGACTTCTGATGGGAGGGCGTTCCACAGGGCAGGCGCCACTACCAAGAAGGCCCTCTTCCTGGTTCTCTGTAATCTCGCTTCTCGTAGTGAGGGAACCGCCAGAAGGCCCTTGGAGCTGGACTTCAGTGTCCGGGCTGAACAATGCCTAGGAACCATTAATGAGGACTCTTTGGGTTTGGTCAGTCAACCAGCTACAAACCCACCTAACAGTTACAGTTGTACCTTGGAAGTCAAACAGCCTAGTTCTCAAATGTTTTGGCTCCCCGACGATCAAAACTTGGAAGTGACTGTTCCGGTTTTCGAACATTCTTTTGGAAGCCAAATACCCGATGGGGCTTCTGTGGCTTCCGATTGGCTGCAAGAGCTTCCTGCAGCCAATCAGAAGCTGTGCTTTGGTTTTTGAACGTTTTGGAAGTAAAACGGACTTCCATAACTGATTCCATTCGACTTCCATGGTACGACTGTACCATGTACGACTGTACGACTGTCCACATTTACCAGCTTCCTCACAATTGTATCATTGGGGACTTTGTCCAAAACCTTACTGAAACCTTACTGAAATCAATAAACACTATGTCCTGATCCCACCTGAGTACTGGTGAGCAATCTGGGAGAAAACCATGAGGCGACAGAGCCTTTGTTCTGTGATGGCAAACTGTGGAGTAAAGCAGCGGACAACTGCTCTTTTAGGATTTACCTCACACTCCTCTTTCTTCTGGCCAGTGTATTTAAAAGGGGGGGGGGGTGGAATGAAGGTTGTGTGCATGTGTGACACAGAAAAATATTTTTGTGAGACTCATTACTTCAGACTCTTTTGCGCCTCTTTACACTATGTGTTTCCCATCTCCTACATAGCATGGCTTTAACAATTTTTTTAAAAAATCACAAACTATTTAGCTTGGTTCTGTTTTAAAACCACATATTCATTTGAAGGGCAATCTTAACAGGGAATTAAGTGAATAACTTATTCAACCTTGACTTAATGTTCTTGAATGCCATTTTGCTTTGTGCTGCAACCTCAGCTGATGTCATTTTATGAACACCTGAGGCAACCCTTTTTACTTCCAATTTTTCCCCTGCTAATACCACTTAGTGTTATTGCTGACCTTTTACCATTGGTTAACAATAAGATGTAATAAAACTAAATGTTCTTTCTAGCCTGTGGTGCTACACTTGAACTATGTCACATACATAGCCCCTAAATATGTTTACTGAGAAATAAACCCCATTTGAGTCTGGAATGACTTACTACCTAATGTTTATGTTTCTGATTTCAGCCACAGTGTTACTTGACATTTTCCTTGAAAAACCAGCGAAACCTTGGCTCTAGATTTAGTTCAGAACTTAGTTTAGTTTAGTTTAGAACTGTGCTGCTGGGACAACAAAATGGTCCGTCTAAAGTCCAAACATAAAGCTCAGAAGCCGGGTGAGATGGAGATGGCCACCTTCTATCTCGGGGGTGAGGAACCTTTCTGCCACATGTAGTGGCGGGAGGGTGGTCAGCAGCTTAATGTGGCTGGACATGCGGAGGACTCTCTCCTCGTGTGCCCTTATCTGCACTGCATCACCCCGCCTCCTCACAAGCTTGCCTTCCTGGATGCACATGCACACTCATCCATTCACACTCATGGTGCATGGTGGAGAGCTGCAGGGGAGAGTGCGCAGAAGTTCACCTTCTTCCACAGTGTGCTTCCTCCAGCTTGCCAAGCAGCTGTCTGAAGGGCCGGGCAGAGGGTGATGCCATCCACACACGCCATGCCCATCATGTAAATTTAGTGGCAAGAGAATTTGGCCGCCGGGGTGGGGGGTGGGGGGTGGGCAGGCCATGCTGAATACCCATAGAGGCAACAGGCTGCCCACATGTGTCACTACCAATGAACATAAAAATAGCCTGTTGGATCAGACCAGTGGCCCATCTGGTCCATCGTCCTGGTCTCAACCAGATGTCTGTGGGAAACCAGGGAGCACATGAATATTTCTCCTCTCCAGTGATTTCCAGCCACTAAAATTCAGAAGCATTGCTGACTCCAGCTTTGGAGGTTGCGCATTGATAGCCCTTTCCTCCTCTCATTTAGGTGACAGTTTTTAACAGAAAAAGCATCAGGGAGCACCGGTAACTCACTCACTGACTTGCATAAAGGGTCAATAATGACCAAACAAAACATGCATACGAAACATAGAGGGTTCCTTTGCTTCAGTCTGGAATAGCAAAATCACAGTATGACAACATAGGAGAACAAGATTATTATGGCAATGGCAAAGGGAAGGTGAATCTTGACAGCAGATGACATGCCTGTGAAAAAAAAATTCTCTTCTAAAAAGGACTGAGATAAAAAGAAGACATATCCTCGTTTGTTAACTTGACTTTTAGTCACTCCTACCTGGTTGAGATAATGAATTGCCATAATCTCTCACACTGTTATGACATACATTTCTTTAGTTTGAGAGGAATAGCTGATTAATTCTAACTACAGCCATGCAAACACCCAACGCATCAGAGGAGATGGAGGCATAGCTGAGTTCAGCACTATCCTGTTCTCTGCCCACGTTTGTAGACTAGGCCTCCTCAGCCAGGCATGGTTGGCTGGGAAGAGGAGAGACACCAAAGGGTGGCTTCTAAAATGCAGACACACACACACACGTGGGAAGAGCAACTGGATGTGGAGGCTACCAGTTTGTGGTGAATGTATGTCCAGAAGACAGGCTCGGAAGTAGGATGCACCTTTCCTTGTTCTGGTGGGAATTCTGAAGGTTTGGAGCAGGGGGAAGGGGCGCAGCTCTGGGGTCAGGCAGGAAAACAGGGAAGAAAAGTCAAGCAAGAGCAGGCCCTGAAAATGGCTTCCTGAGTCTCTCCTCCAACTGGCAAGGGTGGTGGAGGGCATTTGAAGCAGCTGCAGCAAACGGGGACCTCTACTTCTGTAGGATCCAGAGAAGTGAGGTACTGAGAGAAAAACAGGTGAGTCAGACCCCCTGGGTTGTGGCTAACAAACATGAGTGATACTCAGCATAAGTGCTTTTAAAGGTGAAGGGACCCCTGACAATTAAGGCCAGTCGCGAACGACTCTGGGGTTGCGCGCTCATCTCATTCTATAGGCCGAAGGAGCCGGCGTTTGTCCGCAGACAGCTTCTGGGTCATGTGGCCAGCATGACTAAGCCGCTTCTGGCGAACCAGAGCAGCGCATGGAAACCCCATGGGGCTGAAAAATGGGAGCTCACTCCATCACGGGGATTCGAACCGCTGACCTTTTGATCAGCAAGCCCTAGGCTCTGTGGTTTAGACCACAGCACTATTTTAGGTGGAGTGATATTCAACTTTTCCCATAAACAAAAGGTTCAAAGGATCAGGGAGGTGTCGTTTAACATAGCTCTGTACCCCCTGGGGTCAGGTTGACATGGATCCTCACCCTCTGATAGAATTTTCTTTTGTTGGGACAGATGGTGCTACCCGCTTTCTTCAGCTAGTTTGATGAGATCAGCAGTTGAACAATGGGCTCCTCTCCTGAGGGCCACTCTCTTGCAATTATTTCTTCAATTGCATTGATTGGATTGTGAAAGGTCCCCATATTCTGTGCATATGACTTGGGATGTCACCTCCCCTAAGGTAACCAATTTAACTCATTGAGCTACATTTTCCATCATGCCTCCTGCAACCCCTTTAAAAAGTGAACCAAACCGAAGCCAGGTTTTAAAATCATATAGGCAATTTTGGAGTGAAGTGTCTTCCAAGTTCATAAGCTAGTAGCCAGCCTGCCAACACCCACCCTGGTCATTTCCTATAGTTACAAGGAAGTAGCAAGGCTTGCAACAATCAAGGAATATGCATTTGCTTAACCTTATGTTTAAGAAAACGGTATGTTATTAAAGCCACAGTCAATATGCAAAGAGTGGAAATAACAGGGCTTGTCCTGGTTTTATAGAAGCCAATGTAATAGCACGTACTGAAGCTTTTTGCCAACTCTAAACTGACCTTAGTCATAGAAAATGGAACATGGGAAAGTTAGAAGAAATTGGTGTGTATGGCTTTCTATGGCTTTCTATGTCAGGCTTTAACCCATGTTACCTTGACTTAAACTACAGCACTCTTCTCAAGATCAATGTAAAAATGTACCTCATTTCATGGATTGCAAAATCCAGGTCTAGAATGGGCTTTCAATTTGCTCTGGTTCTCCCCCCCCCCCCCGCTCAAAACTGACCACAAGGTTTTCAATAGGTCTGTTTCCAAATTCCATTGACATTTGACTTCTGAAGTCAGGTGTGCACATGACCTCATAACTTAATGAGGAACATTGACCTGGTGATCCTAAAATAGCGTCCACCTTTTAAACTGCTAATGTAAGTTTGCTAATTTGTTGACCCACAAAGAACAGTGACCTAAATTGTGATTTTAATGAGCTCATTGCAATGGTGTATACAGGTTCTGTGGTGATCATTAAGTGTGTAGCAACTAAGAAACCTTCCAGAGAGCAAACCAAGTGCTAACCAGTTGCTGTTGTTTTAAGACTATATCTAACTTGGGAGACGTTTTCGGCACTTGCTGAGATTAGGGAAGGCAGACAGGGGTTCTTTGAGTTTTGTTTTTTAGCTCTTACAGTTGATACTGAGCCATATGCCTCAATAATTAGGGCACTGCAAGTATATTGATTCCTTGATTGTTTACTAATATGTTTTACCAGGGCCAGACCAGGACATTTTGGCACCTGAGGTGAATTGCAAAATAGCCTCTCCCCTTCCCCACCAGGGAGGAAGGGGTGAGTGAAAATCTGGATCAGAAACCAGGGAGGAATAAAGATCTGTTGTCAGGATCTGCTTCCTCTGTGGAAAATGCTGCCTGAGGCAGTCGCCTCACCTTGCCTCAAGGGTGGCCTGACCCTTTCACATCTTTCCCTGGTTTGTTGCAGTGTGGTTTCTGGAAAGAACTTATTTATTCTTTATATAATGAATAGGATTTGGAAGCACCCCACTTATTGTCTATCATAAAGGTAAAGGGACCCCTGACCATTAGGTCCAGTCGTGGCCGACTCTGGGGTTGCGGCACTCATCTCGCTTTATTGGCCGGGGGAGCCGGTGTACAGCTTCCAGGTCATGTGGCCAGCATGACTAAGCCACTTCTGGCGAACCAGAGCAGCACACGGAAATGCCGTTTACCTTCCCGCTGGAGCAGTACCTATTTATCTACTTGCACTTTGACGTGCTTTCGAACTGCTAGGTTGGCAGGAGCAGGGACCGAGCAATGGGAGCTCACCCCGTCGCAGGGATTTGAACTGCCGACCTTCTGATTGGCAAGTCCTAGGCTCTGTGGTTTAACTCACAGCGCCTCCCGCGTCCCTTATTATTGTCTATCATAGCATCCATCTATTTCTTTCTTTCAGACTCTAAAAGCTTTTGAGGCAGGAGTTTTATTTGGCCAGGGCCCTAATACAGGGGTATCTTGCCCCATGACCAGGACTCAGACATTGTTAGTATATGGAAAAATAATAAGAGCAAGTGGGGAACCACAATAATTAATGGTGTTGTGGAGGATGCAGACAGATGCCTAGAAAGCATTGGCTAGAAATGTAGTTGAACTGTGTGTGGCATATTGATTTCTCGGCTGTAGATTTGGACACATTTGTGGCACTGAAGCCATGCACTTGGATTGCTTGGGTGATGGCTATGAAGAGTTGGGACAGAGTAGCTCAGTGCGTTGATTTTAGGATGTGAGACTTGAAGATGGAATAGGAATGCTGTCAGTGTGAATCCCAAAGAAACTGAGAAGGAAGTTATAAGAAAATGGAACTTATTTCTTGCACACCGGAATAATACGTTTCAAGACACTGTTCACTCCTGCACTGTATTAACTGATACAAGTTACCTACTTTCTACGAATAAATATTAATTGGAGGAGGAGAGAAAATCGACATTAGCAATGTTACAAGTGAGATCTGCAACAAAATGTTGCACTGTAACCTCCCTCCTAAAAGCAGTGCTCCTGTTCATGGTTAAAGCCACTCATTTCCTCCAAACAGGGCACTGCATTCTCCCCAGCCCTGTTCTAATTTAAATGAGTGCCTGGGGAATCTTTGATGTATAACATTAAGGGTAGAGAAATTCAAAGGGGTTGGGGTGGGGTAATCCAAGGTGGAGGAACCACCAAATCCAAAATTGTGTTAATCTGTCTATCTATTTTCAAACCCTTCCCATTGGTCAAGATGGGAAGTAAAATCAGCATGTGGGCTCCCTATTCGGAGTGAGTGTGTACCCAAAGCCTCCTCCGCAAAATTCATTTTACAGTTCTTTTTTTTCATTATAAACAGCCTTTTAGCCATTATTGGAGCAGAGATCTGTGGAGAAGGAGAAGGTGCAAGATGTCTTGCCCCATGATATACTCACATGATATTTCACACTTTTATGCACCCAGAAGCATACCATTATTTAATATTTATTCTTGCATTTGCCTTCTGACTCTCATCCATGTTGTTTTCTTGACAGTTTTCCACCTGTCCCATAAAGTCACCAGTGTGGTTCCAGAAAGTGTCTTGCTCATTGCGCTGGGCATTATCCTGGGAGGCATTGTGTTCGCAGCAGATCATATTGCCTCCTTCACCCTTACGCCAGACGTCTTTTTCTTCTACCTGCTCCCACCCATCGTCTTAGATGCAGGATACTTCATGCCAAACCGACTCTTCTTTGGCAACCTGGGCACCATCCTTCTGTATGCTGTCATTGGGACCATCTGGAATACTGTCACCACAGGCCTTTCACTCTACGGGGTCTTTCTCACAGGAATAATGGGTAAGGCGTGGGTAATCATTATTTCATTATTAGCTATTGGCTCATGTTTTGTTGGGATGAGTAACTGTGGAGCTTTTGTCACATCAACCGCTCCAAGCCATGACCTTGGTACAAACCTACTTTGCAGTTGTAGAGCACCACAGCTGATAATTTATTACATATATTTATTGTTATATTTTTATCCTGCCCTTCTTCCAAAGAGATCAGAGCAGTCTCTGTGGTTATTCCCTTCCAGCTACATTCTCACTACAGACCCTGTGCATTCGGTTAAGTTAGGATGATATGCATGGTGAACTAGCAGCTTCTGAGAAAACTATGATCTTTGCATTTAAAGAAGATTGCCCATCTCAGGTTTCTCATCAAGATCCGGTTGCGTAAGTTTCGAAGCCAGATCAGGCCTGTGTTCGGTTTACCCTTTCCTCTGAAGTTCCAGTAAAGATAGGCTGCCATCTTGGTAGCATTTAGGATTGGCAAGCCTCTTGGTGTTTGTGTTAGGGCTCAGTTTACAATAGGTGTAGTTTTGAAATCAACTATAAAGGATTGCTTTTGCTTTCTTTTGTGTGCAGTCGGGACAGTCGCTTTTTATTCTGAAATGGAAACCGTGCCCTTTAGTGCCATTGTTGACTAGGTGAATGGGCACATGCCACTATTGTTCTTCCAATCTAGCCTTAGGGAATAGTTCTCTCTCAAAACCTCAGGATTATCATCAAGAAAAAAACTCTTGTCAGTCTGAAGCAAACCTCAACCACATGCCCCCTTTGACATTTAAACACATTCAAGTGGGGGTGGGGCAGGGAAGAGAACCTTCTTGGCTAGCAGGTTAACTATTCCTTGGTTTTCAGTGGTGCAGTTCAGCCACGATCACTGCAGACTGCAAACCATTGGCGAAATGGAAATGTGTTCAGTCTGCAAAATTAACATGTTCTCTGTTTAATTTTGAAAAGCTGGGTTTCACTGCTTGAATGATTCTGTGGCAAATGCAGCACGTGTTAGAGGTGGTCCTAATCGTATCTTTCCCAGCTCTAGTTATTTTGACCTTGAAACTTCATTATCTATGTGCTAAAAAGAAGATAATTGGCATACCTGATACTAGACACTTGGAGGGGCTGGGGGTATATATCTGTTCAACGTGCTCACGAATTAGGAGTGTCATGAATTAGACCCTTAAGACAGTGGCAGGTTTATCCAGTAACTTACATCCACACAAGTCTTAATATGGGAATAGGGTCTAAAATAAACAAGCCTAACATTTCAATGGGAAATAGTTCTAACCATGATGAAACTAGTAAATCCAGGCACATGTACACGCACGCCCCCCGGCAATGCACTCAAGAAGGACCAAGCACATAAGAAAGGCAATATTAAATGCAACTCAATTCCCCACCCCAGAAAAGAGTGGCTAACATTCTTAGGAGGTTTGCTTTGTTGTTCTAGGTGACCTTCAAACTGGTTGGTTGGATTTCCTCTTGTTTGGTAGTCTAATAGCTGCAGTGGATCCTGTTGCCGTGTTGGCTGTATTTGAAGAAGTACATGTCAATGAAGTCCTCTTCATCATTGTCTTTGGAGAGTCGTTGCTTAATGATGCCGTAACTGTGGTAAGATCTTTTTTTGAAGTCCAAAGTAAAAGTAAATTCCTCAGATTTAATTCTGAACTATTGGCCAATGGACTGTGGATAAATCAGGAATGCATTGAATGACTCAGGACACAGATAAATTGGTATGAAGTAGCAGTCTATAAATTTACTTAGGTAAGTAAATATCACTGCTGTTCTACTACATAGAGAAAAAAGGGTTAGCTGTTTTCATAAGCACACACTCAAATTCTTTGCAAATAGGCTTTCTTCCATCACAATTTAATCACAAATGTAAAATAGAAGTCTATAGATGTTGCATTTGGTAGCGTACTGTTAAAGAAATGGTGAAATAAGATACAAAAAAGAAAAAACAAGAAATAGTACATATGTAGAAAGCAAAATAGAAACCAAAGAAAGATATTGTGTACATTACAAAAAATCAGGAAATTGTTATTGGTTGACAATAAGATGCTTTCTTTGATTCCTTTATGAAATGATCAATTTATCTTCCTCTTAGGTACTATACAATGTGTTTGAATCATTTGTTAAAATAGGAACTGACAACGTGGTTGCTACCGACTGGGTCTATGGTGTGGGTAAGTCATCTTTTAAAACTTATTACATCATTAGTAAGAATCTTGTGAAGTTTTAATAATGATGCCCTGTTGCCTCAAACACTCTTCACTTTTCCTCTCATTTGCTATTCTTGAACCTCAGTGGCACACTTAAAGGAGAGCAAAGTTGCAGCTATGGGATAGTTAAGAAGTATAAAGATTTTCCCCACCCCAAAGCAGAACCCATATCACTGTGTTTGCTTAATTTGTTTGGTATGGGTATATTCAAGTTTCATGTGACCTGTGATCTTTTGCATGCAAATGTATAGGTCCCGCTTCTCTGCCACAAAGCAGTATTGGGAGAGAAATGTTGGAAGCTGGGGGGGGGGGGGATAGAGGGGTGATTAACCTTTCCCTGCCATTCTCATTCCTCTGTGATTCCCATCCACCTGGGGGTCTTGGCCATAAATTAGGTTGGATTTATACCCCGTGATGGATGAGAAGCATCCGAGCAGGGAGAGTGGCAGATGCAATGGAAGGTTTTAGCCCCCCCCCCCAGCCCCCACTAGGTGCTGACGTGCAGCAGACAGGCGATCGCTGGGCATCTGCATACAGAACCGAGTGGTAATGCATGTAATTCCAGTGTTAGACAACTGAACATGTTTCCATCCTGCCTTTAATATTAAAATCAAACCAAACAACAGTTAGCTTTTGTGCATAATGCATTACAATTAATAAGAGTTCTGTAGAAAAGTACCCTGCATTTCCCCTACAATTTAAATTAAATTTTAATTTTTTATTGTATTTATATAACACCTTTCTTCTGAGGAGCTCAGGGTGGCATACATTCACGTGTTCCTGTGTTAGCAGGTACTCTTGAATGGTACACCTTGTGCAGTTTATTGGAATGTTAACAGCCCTATTATGTTTATGTCCTTTTAAGGGCTGTCATAAAAAAAGATAAGCGAGAAGTTTGCTTGCCATTGCCAATGGGTAAAAGGCAACGATGCAGAAGGGATGGTTCATGCAGAGGCCGGCTTTGCATGGGAAGGGTTTTGAGCTGGGTTATTCTATCTGTGGTTCTCTGTCTCTCAGTCTCTCTTTCTCCATGCCATTTTTTTCTCCCTCCTCCTCTTAAAAAAAAGTAAAGAAAAAGGAACTACCATCTTGTCTATATATTATTTGTGTGTGTGTGTGTGCTTCTACTGATTTCCAGTTTGTTTCCAGGTACAATTCAAAGTGTAGTTTTTGACACCCCGCCCCCAAGCCTAAAGCTCTGGGGCAAAGATATCTGAAAGGCTGCATTTACGCATATGAGTTTGCCTTTCTTTGAGACATGACTGAAGACTCTGCTCAAGCAATCTCGCCACCCCAACATAATTGGAGGCTGTGAAGTTCCTTTCTCTGTGTGTGGCACCACACCTTTGAAGTTGCCTCCTGAGAGGGGAGATTTTTTTATTAATATTAAGATACCAGATGAAAAACATCTTTAGTTTCACAAGCTTTAAGTTAAGCTTTATATATATTTCACATCAAGGCTTTAAGTTTTTAAGTCACCTAGCATGGATGATGGGAATTTTAGTCCAGAAACAGCTGGAGACCCAAGTTTTGGAAACCATGCTTTTTAGGGTCTTGTACGGCTGTTCTTAGTATCCGCTGCAGAATAGCTAATGCACTACTTGTTGCTTAACATTTATGTTCTGTTTTAAAGGCTGTTGTAAGCTACTAGAAATGTTTAGTGGGGGTGGGGAACAGGAAACAAACTTTTAAAGCAAACCAATAAGCAAAACTATACCATTCTTCCTTTGGATAGCTTAGAGTAGTATACAGAGGGTTCTTGGTCGTCTTCCTTTAAGGTGCGTTTGCCAACCTGGAGGTTTCCAGGTGTCCTGGATTACAACTCCCATGAGCCTCAGGCAACATGGCTGTGATGGCCACTCAGGATGCCACTCTGAGCTCCACGGAGCAAGGGCATGATGTGTCCTGCCCTCAGCAGAAACTCACAAAGCAACAAGCACCTCAGTCAGCTCCACGTGCACAACTGGCTCAAACCAAAAATTAGTGGTTGACTGAGGTCTTCTTACACCAGGCTTCCTCAACCTCGGCCCTCCAGATGTTTTGAGACTACAATTCCCAGCATCCCTGACCACTGGTCCTGCTAGCTGGGGATCATGGGAGTTGTAGGTCAAGAACATCTGGAGGGCTGAGGTTGAGGAAGCCAATCTTACACCTTATCCCTCCCTAAGATCCACCTTTCCTGGCTGTGGAGTGTGGCTTCTTAACGGGCCAAACACCTATTTCCCTTCTATCTGTGATGTCTTCCCTGGAATGCTCTCTGCACTGTTGGTCAGGCACTGCAGAGCAGGAGGTGCTTAATACTTCAGGTAAACCAGGCTATGGGGAAGGCACCTGGGAGCATTCAGTCTTCAGATCTGCAAAGGTACAGCAGTTAGGCTCAGGTTCAATTCTTCAGCCCTGGTTTCCATGGCTCCCACTCCTTGTCTCTCTGAGTCTTGGCTATTGCTTGATGCTGGGGCCACAGGAATGTATGTAATGGGGAAAGTATCTCACCAGCAGAACACCTTTTTGGGTGTTCAGGCCCCCCAATGCAGGTGAATTATTATGATACCTGGGTATCTGTGTAACAGATCTTAGCTCCATCTCCCCAACTTTCCCAGCCACCAGATAGCAAAGACTAAAAAGTCAATAAACCAAAGTGTATATTGTTTTTAAAAATTCAAAGCATTTTTATAAAAAATCCATGTGATTCTTGTCTGGTTTTGTTCTTGCAGTGTCTTTCTTTGTGGTGAGCATTGGAGGTACTTTAGTCGGTGTTGTCTTTGCATTCCTGCTCTCGCTTATCACTCGTTTCACAAAGCACGTCAGAATAATTGAGCCCGGATTCGTGTTTGTTGTCTCCTACTTGTCTTACTTGACAGCTGAGATGCTGTCACTTTCTGCCATCCTTGCGTAAGTTTCAGTTACCGGTAATTAACTGATTTTTCTTTCTACTACTGCTGGAGAAAGGGGTCGTTTTAAAGCGATTGTAATGCCCAGCTGAGTTCGAAAACATTTTCTATCTGTATTAAAAAGACAAAACCAAAGAAACTCGTGGAAACTTGGGGAGAATGTCCCAAAACTATTAGGCTTGGAAGTCATTTGAAGACCCTTGGGGAATTCTATGGTTTGTTGTGCTGCAGATTACAATAATCAAAATGATTAAAAATAGCTAAACCACCAGCTAAGCCTTCATATAACAGTGGCACTAGCATAATGGGGATCGTACTGTTCCTTTAAGATACACGTAGGGAGAGTCGGGGCCCTTGCAATGTGGACTGTGTCAGGGCTGGACTATGAGCAGCACTCTTGGGTGAGCCAGGAAGCAGAAGCCATGGGACAAGGCAGGAGTCAGGCTCTTAGGGCCAACCAGGAGGCCAAGTTGAGGAGCAAGCTGGAAGTTTGGACCGAAGGACATACCAGGAGGCAGGGGTCACCTGTCATCTTCCATGGCTCAGTACCCTCTTTTTTGGGGAGGGGGGGACGTTTATTAGTATTTTAAAAGAGAGATAATTTTTTCCCCTCAAATATCGTTTTTATCCAAATTGAAATATTACTCTACATAAAAACACAGATCCAGAGAAAAAGAAGAAAGAGAGAGAAATAAAGGATTAAAAGAGAAAAAGTAAAGTTCAGAAACTAATGAACTTCTTATTCTTCATATGTCAGCTATGTATAAACATTATTCAACTCATCCACTCCAATACCCAGCAAGACTCCTTTCTATAAACCAACATTATCTTCAGTTCAGAGGTTAAATGCAAAGAGCAGCCAAACACAGATCCAATAACGCCTGACAGTTGTGGCAGTTAAACTTTTTTATTTCCATTGCCTGCCAAAGGATTTGGCTCAGGTAGGTCAGTATTTCAGAGGGAAACAAAACATTTAGGCGTAGATCTGCTTTTAGATTTCAGAATAGAACAGTTTAGTAGATATGACAATGCAGAACAAGTTGCTGCAAAGATAAGTGATTAAGATGTGTCTTGAATTTCTTTCAGTATAACTTTCTGTGGTATCTGCTGTCAGAAATATGTCAAGGCAAATATTTCAGAGCAGTCTTCTACCACTGTGAAATACACCATGAAGATGTTGGCGAGTGGCGCAGAGACTATTATTTTCATGTTCCTGGGAATTTCAGCTGTTGATCCTAACATCTGGACTTGGAACACAGCCTTCATACTCTTGACGCTGGTCTTCATCTCTGTCTACAGAGTAATTGGTAAGGAAACACGTTTTCCTACTAAGAGTGGTAATTAATTTCAGCTTTTGGTCTCCTGCATGTTATATCACCAGCTGGGTGGAAAAATAAATTAGAACATTTTGCAGGTTTTTATCAGGGACCTTGTTTTCATTGCTGATTAAGTTCTGCAACAAACTCTCTACAGATATGACAGTTCCAGACTGAGCAATAGAACTGTATTGTTCTCCTCCTACAGTGAGCATCCTCCCAGCAAGAGCAGGCTGCTTGCATCTCTCCCACATTCTTAATCTCCTCTTCCTGTTGCCATTTTGATCACTAAGAGAGCTGCCAGGAAGGTGGAATCTATACTATGTCTGCTCTAGGACTTGGCTTGGCGTGCCTTTTAAACATCTCTGGGCTCCAGGAAACTGTCCAGCCTTGTTGCTGGTGGTATTGGTTGGTGCTGGCCATCTCCTCAGTTTAGAAGTGGTCCTTCCCATTTTCCAGAAGCTTCAGAAGCACCCATTCATCTCTTCCCTTGTGGAAGCACTTAAAGCAAGATGGTCCATTAAGGCTTTTTTGGACAGCTGTAGGCAACAATTGACCCCCTGTCTTCCCAAAGCCAGGTAAGGAGGCGCTGACAAGGTCCTAGGGTCCTGCAGCCTCTTTCCCAAAGCCTAGATAGTGCTTTCTCAGCTTTGGGAAGAAAGGAGGGGTTCTAGGACCCTGCCAGAGCCTTCACACCTTCTTCCCAATGCCTGGTGCTTTGCTTAACCGGCTTTGAGAAGGCAGCACAAGTGCTGGGGTGTGCATGTGTACCAGATTTTGACCATGTTCCCTGCCCGCCCCTGCCTCCTCCCCCCCCCCCGCATGACAAGGCAATGTGCAGCCCCTGAGTTCCATGCCAAAGTACCCCTGCAGCCCACTTGGTATGAAAAGTTGGACTGCCCTGACTTATAGAGGATCAGGCTGACAGTGAAGAAACACTGCCTTCAGTTGGGCTGATGTGAGTAACCCCTGATAGCTTATCAGAAGCAGATTTAAGATCATCTTCATCTGCAGACCCAATATACGACTTTAATCTATTAAAGTTGGCTAAATAGATGAGATCTGATATCTGAAATTTCCAATCATCTTTTTACTAGTGTGCTGATTAATTTTCAGCAAAAATCAGAACTGCAGTTAGCACTGAAAGTTTACCTATGGAAAACATAAAACCCATACGATTGCGAACCCTTTTCTCCACTCCACACTAAATGTGTGGAAAGCAACATTTAAAAAACTGGCTCCCCCACTATCCCCCCTTATCCTTCTTTGCTTTCACCCATCTTTTAAAGAAGTAGGGCAATACTTAGATTGGAATGGTTGGGAACAGGTGGGCCTTTACAGATTAAAAGATTTTTATGCAGACAGTATCCCTCTACAAAAATAACAATTCCTCGCTGCCATACCAAACCTTACATAGTCCTGGTACCATTTCAACCGGCTGTGAAGATTCCTGTTAAACCCAGACATTTCCACTCAAGCAAACAGGAAACTAACAGCAATGGAGCACATCTTTGTTAATTTCTCTCCACTCTCTAAAGGCATAGCTTTCTCAATTTATAAGGCTCTAATAACACTAGAATATGGCAATCTGTTGTTCACAAAAATGCCTTGGGAAATGGACCTAGATGTGCAAATACCAGTGGTCTAGTTTCTGCAAAAATAAGGGAAGCCTCATTTAAACCTCTGCATAGGTAGCATTATACACCGGTGAGACTGTCCCGAATGTGTAAGGAAGTCAATCCCAATTGTTGGAGGGGATGCATAATCAAGGGTACATATTTCCATATGTGGTGGTGTTGAGACATCATCAAACCCTTCAAAGAAATAAGCTGAATATACAAGAAAACCATGGAAGTGTCCCCTGCACTAGCACTACTTGGGCTTAGGATCCTGCCTGCTCCTGATTATCCTAAAGATGACCTCTTAGCCTTTCTATTGACTGCTGCCCATATGGAGACAGCCAGATGTTGGAAAACTGGTGTTGGTCTAACAAGAGTACAGTCAATAGCACTGGCCGAGAAACTAACATGCCAATTGAGAGCAGCAAAGGACAAACACAATCCATATTCCTTTTATAACATATGGGAAATGTTTATTGAATACTTAATTGTTCAGACTGTGGCATGAATCCACTCAGCACTCATGGGAAAATGTGACGTGATCTCTGAGTAATCCAATGAAACTTCAACATGACAGAAGTCTGTAATTCTGTCAGGACAAGTTGTTTATTGTTGTAACAATTGTTTTCTCAAAATTTATCATCTTTACCAGGGAAATAAATAAAACCACTATTAAAAAAACCAAGCCCTATGGAAAGCAGTTAAAACCTTTTCAAGCAATTGTTTTGTTTCAAACAAATCCAGCAGGAGAGTTCCGTGTGTGCAACTGCTGTGGATGCTCATTGCAGTGCTCACCATGGAACATAATGGGCTGTCCAGTGCAGATGAGGCTGCGCATGTTACAAAACATGAGGAAAGCTGGGTCACGGCAGTGTCTGTTGCATTCATTACAGTGGTGCCTCGCAAGACGAAATTAATTCGTTCTGCGAGTTTTTTCGTCTAGCGAATTTTTTCGTCTTGCGAAGCACAATGTCGGAAAAGTTTTGGAAAAGCTTCAAAAATCACCAAAAACCTCAAAAAAGGCTACCACACCACGTTCTATGAGTTGCTCCTCGAAGTCAAGTCGCAACTGTATTAACGGTGTTAAGAAAAAGGAAACAAACTTGCAAGACGTTTTCATCTTGCGAAGCAAGCCCATAGGGAAAATCGTCTTGCGAAGCAGCTCAAAAACCGCAAAACCCTTTCGTCTAGCGGGTTTTTCGTCTTGCGAGGCATTCGTCTTGCAGGGCACCACTGTATTTGCCAGATTGTTCCTGCCATAGGCAAAATTGCCATTTCTAGGAAGGAAATGTATTTTGGCAGCAGCTTTGTGTTGTGATGCTTCAGTGGTCATGCCATTCTTAATTCCTAAAAGAATATTGTTATGCAGGCTTTTGCTACTCTGAAACATTTGCTTTAACAGGTGTAATTCTGCAGACTTGGGTTCTAAACCACTACCGAATGGTCCAGCTGGGAATAATAGATCAAGTGGTCATGTCGTACGGTGGACTCCGTGGTGCTGTTGCCTTTGCTTTGGTAGTAACCCTGAACAGTAAAGATGTCGCAGAAAGAAACCTGTTTGTCAGCACAACAATCATTGTTGTGTTTTTTACTGTCATATTCCAGGTAATTTTAATTGTTCAGCCTTTCTGTTGCTTTTACGGGTAAAGTGCCGGGTTAGGCGTTCTTCTTGAACCCAGTATGGGAGGGATGTTTTGGCTCACGCATCCTTGTCATGTCCTCTTCCCTTCGGGTAAAAAGCAGTGTCTGACCATCTGAATGCAGCGTTCAGTGGTAAGCTATTTGTCGTGGAATGAAATGAAATCTAGGCATGCAGACGGTGCATGCAGCGGCTTAGCAGGTGGAGGTGGGGAGAGACTGCTAGGAAGTAAAGTCTGTGAGGGCCCAATGAAGTATCAAAAGCAGATCTCAAATGCTGGCTTTATATTATGTCAGTGAGCGGGGAGTATAAAAAACTGTGTGCTCTGTACTAAAAACTTAAAACCTCTGTGTCAGACCCCCATGATCTTGAGTTAATATTTCACGAGAGAGACTACAGAAATGTTATTTGCTATTTGTAAATCCTTATCACTTTCTTTAAATGAGGGGAATTTAGAGGCAGGGATGCCATTTCTGTGTACAAGGCACACACAATATAAGTTTATGAAATTTGTTATTTAGTTTGCATATACATTGATCATTAAAGTGTTTGTATTTTAGACCCGTGTGGCCTTCATTTAAAGACATGCGTTCCAATAGATACAGGACAAGACTGTGACAGGACATGGACGAGTGATTAACAAGTAGTTTAGAAGCTGGTGGAGTGTGGTGGGAGACATTGCCCAAAGGTCTCTAAGGGTTACAGGTTACAGGGTTGTTGTTTTATTTCACCTGAACAGCCTAACTCAGGGGTTGTACCTGATGCTCCTCTACTCATGACTGAGATGTGGAAATTGCCTGAGGGATGTGGTGACATATGCCATGCCAGTTGGGAAGGAACCCACTCAGGTCTCCCATTCCAAACATTTTCAGAGTGGCATAGAACATGTCCATTTAGAAGGACCAGCCACCCCTAGCCCAAGCAGCTTATTTCAGAATAAAGGACCGAACAGGTGAGCAGAGATGCTTGCGCATTATGCGACTGCACAAGCGCACCCTCTTGACTTGTTACAACTCACTGTGTCAGATCCACCCACTCTCAGATCTCAGTCTGCTCATCCGTGGTATGTGGTGAAAACATTTGGTGATATTTCTTTCATCTTTGAGATTTTTAGTGTCTATAATACATGCACAGTCTTCTACTGTATTGTTGCTTTTAATTAAGGTGAGAGTAATTTGTCAGTTTTCCCTCCGCAGGGTTTGACAATCAAGCCTTTGGTGCAGTGGTTGAAAGTGAAAAAAAGTGAGCAGCGAGAGCCCAAGCTGAACGAGAAACTCCATGGCAGGGTAAGCAGGTCTCATACTCAGAATAAACAGAGGTCAGTGAGGTCAAAAGACCCTGCCTCTTCCTAATAATACCTCAGTAATAATACCGCCCTGGTAAATTCTAGCCCTTGCTTTTTTGGGTAGCAAACAGTGAGAAGGCCTGTGCTCCCAGTTCTCTCTCACTGTAGCCGTGATCAGTCGGAGTTGGTGGCTTCTGCGCACTGGCGTTGGGATAGCCTGCAGGGGGCGGGACAGCCAACTCTTCTGTTGTTGTTGTTGACATCTATCTTGAGAGACAATGAAGTGCGCCCGCTAGAGATCACAGCGCCTGCTGTGGCTGTAGAGACCGGGAGCTCATAACTGTTGCCTCCCATGTTGTTTCTGCTGTGTTAGTAGCACCAAAGTGATCTCCCCAGGGCACAAGCCTGGGCAGTGGGTATGGAGGTCTTGGGCTGCCCAGACAACAAGACCCTTCCCCTCGGCCTCACGGATGTGGTCCAAAGGAAAGCAGAGCAATACGTTTGGCACCAGCTTGGCTGCAGAAGCCACCAGAAGGAGGCACCTTTCTACCGCCTTAGGGACTCCACTCTGGATTTGTGTCAGGTGTATTCCTTAGCTTTTCCTTCTCCCGAAGATGTCCCACAAAGCAGTGGGTAAACTCTTCCAATGCTACAATTCTGTGATTCAAGGTATCTTCATATACAGATGAAACCCATTTTAGCTACACAAGTGGGACTTGTAATAATATGTTGCAGTGCAGGGTGTTCCTGTTCAGACTTTCAGGCAGCCATGGATACTTCCTTCTGCCCGCCTCCTGCAAGCAATCACTCAGCATTCGTTTGTTTCATCCACATCTGTTTTGGGACTTCTGTAAACCATACTGATTGTGCACCGATTGTGCCATTTTGATTACATAAGGATAGGCCAGGAGGCATAGGCAAACTCAGCCCTCCAGATGTTTTGGGACTACAACTCCCATCATCCCTAGCTAACAGGACTAGTAGTCAGGGATGATGGGAGTTGTAGTCCCAAAACATCAGAAGGCTGAGTTTGCCTATGCCTGGGATAGATACCCAGAAAATGAGATCACTGTTAGTATAGAAGTGAGAGGGCCTTTTCAATTGTGGCTCCTCATCTGTGGAATGTCTGCCAGATGCCATCATTGGCATCTTTTTGGCACCAGGTAAGGATTTACCTTCCCCTCGGCCCACAGTCTTTTGATATACTAAACTTACGATGTTTGTGTTTTCTGTGCTGCCAAAGCTTCCTGTGGTTGTTATGGTGGTGGGATGTGTGTGTTTGTGTGTACGTACGTGTACATACATGTATCTTCCTATATACATAAAAATGTAAAGCTGTCATTGCACAGGCCCCCATTGGAGAATTTGTAGTACCTCACCACATTCCTGGCTTTGCATAAAGGGGGAAGGGAGCAAAAGCGAAGGCAAGTTTTTAAATGGTGCATTTAAACAACAGAAGAAGTTTGAAATAAGGAAACAGAGGAAAAAAATGTGATTTTAAACAGTGGCAGAGGTGTGAATTGCGCCTGGCAAGCTGAGCCCTCCCTGCACTGATCGCTTTGAAGCAGCCAACTGGCACCTTCCCCCAAGGTCTTTGAGGTTGGCCACTTCGGCTCCTGCTGCAAATAACTTGCATGTTGGGGAGGCGGGGGCTGCTGGACCCTTCCAGGTGGGAAACAGGAGGGCCTGGCTTTGCTGAGAGTAGCTTGACACAGCCTGTAGGGAGCAGTGCTCAAGTCCTGTGATCAGCAATCCTACTGACAGCATGTGGAAGGAGCAGAGTCAGGGTCCCAGGCTCTGGGACAGAGGTCAGAATCTGGTCTTTTGCACTACTGATACCAAGAGTGACTCTCACAGTGGTCCTTTATCTTTGGTGTGTATATGTTGACCAAACCCAGCCTCTGTCTGCATCTAAACGGTTATATGTTAGTCTGCAATTACCCAACCACCTTTTGTGGTCTTTGTTTTCACAGGCCTTTGACCACATTCTTTCAGCTATTGAAGATATATCTGGTCAAATAGGACATAATTACCTGAGAGACAAGTAAGTGGAGTCAGGCACCTTTGTCTTACGAGAATGGAACAGTTTGACGAATGGAAAAGGTGGACTAAAATAGCATGATAGGATAGCCTGACATCTGGTCATCTGCTAATCAAACTAATATTTGGCGATACAGGTCAATGCTGAGAAACGGCACATGGGAAAACCCTTTCTCGTAAGCTTTGGAATTTCTGGAATTCTTCCCACTCTTTTGACATCAGAGTTACAGCTCTTTGCATTAACTGTGCCAGTTTAAAACAATTCCAAAATTTCCATATCTTAATCCCCTTCTTATGGGTGCCAAATACTTATTTTCTTAGTTTGCATTTTACTCTCCATGGAAAGGCAAACTTGTGAGGCCATTAAAACCATGATTTGATTTGATTTGTACCTTGCCCATCCGACCGGCTTCTCTTAACATCGTATGCCTTGGCAAAATAACTTGGAAGGTCTCCCTTGCTGTTTACCTTGAACACTTCTAACATAGCCTTCAGGTATCATAGTGGGGTCCAAGAGAGGGAGGGACATGCCTCCCCGGTTCAGGGTGGCAGCCAGGCCCAACTGCTTACTGTTGCGGCCCCTGGTCTGGCTGGGCAGTTGAGTGTATCTGTCCTGAACAGCAGACAGCACGACTGCCCCCCCTTCATTGGAAGGAAGGGGATGTGGGACATTGGGGGCAGCATTAAAGAACATGCAGGTTGCAGTGAAAAGCTGAACATCAGGAGGGCTGGTGATGGGAACCAGTGCTGCAGGGACCTGCTACAGGTGGCACTGGGAGGGCGGACAGACGAGGGCAGTAACTGGTGCAGAAAGTGTTGCTTGGTTGTTTTATTAGTGTTGGCCCTAAAAGGGAATGGCAGGATTTGGGGCTGCATTTCAGGTAGTAAAAAGTCTTAGATCTTCTGAGGTAAGAGGTTAGCTCCCTGCTTCAGAAAAGGGGTACAGAGGGGAACACTAGCCTTACCTCCCAACATTTATTCACCTATTTATTTATTTTTCAAAAAAGTGAAATTTTCCCATTGGTGATTTGGCTACAGGATTCTCTGACCTGACTGTATATTGTGTGCCCCAAAGAAAAATGCCCCATTTCCTCTAAATTACCCATTTTGAGCCCAATCACAAAAAAAAAAAGAATTGGATGTCTTCAAGTTATATTGTTATTGTCTCCACACCATGGGATGGGGTGCCAACCTTGATTACCTAATGCTAAATGTGCCCCATTTAATTAATAGCTGCTACATATGCTGTGTTTGAATCATCAGGTGGACTAATTTCGACAGGCAAGTCCTCAGCAAAGTACTGATGAGAAGGTCTGCTCAGAAAAGTAGAGACCGAATTGTTAAAGTTTTCCGTGAACTCAACTTGAAGGATGCCATTAGCTACGTGGCTGAGGTAATTCTAAATATATTTCATGATGAAACATGTCTATTTTAGGTTTGTTTCTGCCTTTTGGTAATATATTAGCACTTTAGCATACATAATCAGGCCCAAGTTAAGCATTTTTCATCCCATTCATTTCAATGATAATTATAAGTCTGTTGAACTCTCTTCTGTTGTAATGAATGGGATCTAAGGTTATATCTGTGATCTTGGAGATAACACAGAGATCATAGTAAATCTGTTTCATTGGCACAAGCAACATAAGAGTCAACAGGTTTAGGAACAAAAGATTACGGTTCATAGCACTATGTGATGATTTTTGGTCAGATGTGTATTTTTTGGTTCTCCAAACTTTAACTCTTTGTATGGCTGGATCTTAAAGTCCATCACTTCTGCTTAAAGTCCATCACTTCAGTACCTGCCTTGATACTTGGAGCAGAGGTGGGCTTATTTCAGGTTTGTGGAGTATACTTTATTTTTACCAGCCAGTGGCAGATGCACACAAAGTTGTGTCTCCAGGAGCCAGTAACCTACCTCAACCTATGAGCCATACTCTAAAATATCATGCATTGCTTAAATACAAAACTACATCTGAATTGCTACAGCTCAGAGATTCTAATACAATATTCTAAAACTAGCCTCTAAAACACTCAGATTTTACAGGTGAAGAACCCTGGGGCTGTGAGATAATCCATTATTCCATTAGTCAGATAAACAGATAGTATAAGGCCAGCGGTGGCAAAGACTGATTGTTACTTTTACTTGCTGCCATTAAACTAAGGGGAGTCAGAATCCTTGCCAATCTATTGTAAACTGATCAGGGATCAAGTAGATCCCAATCTACATCCTGCAAACCTCCAGTGTATATAATCTACCGGGACTTGTTGTAGTTAGCAAAAACATTTCTCCAGAGGTATGAATTTGTTATTGCTTTTAGCTCAGAGGACTATTTCCATGTTTTCATGGTGCTTCTTGGCGCTCCAGTAGCTCAAGAGCCATAGTAAAAAATGAAGCTTGCTCTCTACTTGAAAGCCCCATAGTCCCATGTGTGTGAGTGTGTTTGTTGTATTCTTTGTTGAACAGGGAGAGCGAAGAGGTTCTCTGGCATTTATCCGCTCAGCAAGTATTGACAACACGGCCAATGTGGACTTCAGCATTATTAATCAAATGAATGGAGAGCCCTCTGTTTCCCAGTTGCTGTAAGTAAAGCTGCAAGTTTTGCCTCGTACTTTATGAATCCAGTTTTATTTCTGCCAATAGCTCAAAAGCTAATGCATCACAAGTCCAGTAGGGAAAGAAATGTGAAAAGGTACCTTTTGGGTACAGTCCAGCCAGAGTTAAGTATTTAAAGTCCCAGTGCTTTTAATGTGACAGATTCCATAAAGCACTTAACTCTCCCAATGAGATTGATGGGATTGGGAAGTGGTTGACTTGGCTTTCCTGCTTCTATTTATTTGATTTGTAGCCCACCCTATTCCATGGGCTCAGAGCAGCTTATAGCAGTCTTTCTGAATGTCAATAGTTTGGTCCCCAGGGGTTTGCAATCTAAAGGAGTTATGCAGCACAATCCTATGTATGTCTACTCCCACTGTGTTTAATGGAGCTTACTGCTCAGTATGTTTAGCACTGCAGCATTTTGAGGCATGTCTACTCAGGAACTAGTCCCGTTGTTTTCAAGGGGCTTACTCTCAGGTAAATTGTGGTGTATTAGAATATAGCCTACAGGTGTGGGATTGCTTGTTTGAACCCTCATGCAAGAAATTCCTTCCTGCCCATGTGCTGCTGGTTTTCTATATATGAACAATTTCTGGGATGGGGACCATTCAAACATACCTTAGTTAGACCAACACTGTTCTGCTGTCTTCCAACTTTGTGGTTGCAGTAAGAAACTAGGAGCCTGCCTAACACCCTTAGGACAATTGCTCACGTTCCACATGTATTCCTTTCTGGTGAACAGAAAGTGCCAAGTCCAGGTGTGTGTGCTCAGTGTAACAAGGAGCCACCAGGAGCGTGTCCCTCTCTAGCTTCCTCTGAGAGATGGAAACTCTCTGCAAAGGCCACTTCTAAACTGACAACAGATTCGTATCAAATAATAGTTTTGTGTGGATTCAATTATGTCTGTGTTTTAATGTTTCTAGATTCACTGGTTTTGTTGTTTGTTGAACAGAAAGCAATAGAGAGATGAGGGAGGGAAGGAAGGAGGGAGAATGGAAGAATGAATATATATCTGTCTATTTTGCTTTAGGAGAGAAACTGCCAGTTCTGTGTGTCTTGATATGCAAGCCCTGGAGCAGAGAAGAAAAAGCATCAGAGATGCAGAGGATATGTTCACCCACCACACTCTACAACAGTATCTGTACAAGCCCAGGCAAGAGGTGAGATCTTAAGAACACCCCAGTGCCGGAATAGGAGACTCTAACAATACTGTATTTGGATATTCTGGGAGAAATAGAATAGAAGCCAAATGGACCTTTGTCTCTCATTATGAGTAGCTGTAGCTCACAGCAAGAGCTGTTCTATAATTCTGCAACCAGGAAGTGGCTCTTCTGCCATGAGAAGTGCTCTAAACCCCACCAGTTATAGCATTCTATGTACTCTTTTCCAGAACGGTTTGCAGGACAGCATTAGCTGCTATATTTCTTCTGCTTGTGGCTCTTTGGATCCAAACCCGAGAGCCATTTTGGATGATCCAACTCTCCTAAGTCTCATTATAAGTGGGAAGATGTGTATTTTGCGTTGGAGGGAGATGCATGTGCCCACCTTTCCCTGGTTTCAGATGAGACCTGGAAGCTTGGGAGAGGAGGCAGAAGTCTCTCTCACACTTCCTCTCTCAACTCCGCTTTGAGATCTCCAAAGCAGCTCTGGGATGGATCTTGCAAAGTGCCCCCACCTGTGTTCTTCTTTGGGATTTATTTTGTATAGTACATACAGACTCGGTGTGTGTGTGTGTCCAACCTTCTGGTCACTGTTGGATTCCCAGCTCCAATCAGCTTCAACCCAGTGGCAGAATGGAGGTAAACAGTGCCCGGGTTGGGCATGTGGGGTGCACCCCCGAAGGGGGCAGGGCACGAAGGGAGCCTGCTGTGGCACCCATGCAGGGGTGCACTTGTGCGCCCCAGTCCAGGAGAGTGGGTGGCAATGCTCCTCTCGCCGCTGGGCTGGCTGTGAAGAAGCAGGAGCTTCCTTGCTCTTCACAGCTTCTCTCCACCCCCAAGTCAGCCTTCACCCAGGGAAGGGGGAGCCTCGGCCGGGTGCAACAGGCGGGGGCAGAACACTCAGAGGGTGATCTTCACCCTCCATGCTCTCCCACCCCTGCCGCCGGCAGGGCATGAGGGGGAGGGGGATCTCAGGCAGACGCCTGGTTCGCCCCCCCCCCATTGTGCGCCCAGGGCTACAGCCCCCATTGCCCCACTGCTTCAGCCAGCATGGCCAATGGTTAGGGATGGTCCAACTTGTATGTACTGCACCAATATGTGAATGGCCTCAGATTCCTCATTGCTGCTGTCACACCATGAATACCGGGGGCTTCCCCCTCTCTTTTAGGAATTTGAGTGGTCCTCTTGTTTTTTTTGGGGGGGCAGGGAGAGGTGCTTGGTTGTTTTCCGTAATCCCAACTGTTTCAGACATTCATAGAATTCAGACATTCATAGAATTCATAGACTCCTGCCCACAGCCTTGAAGCACCAACCTTCTGGTTGTTATTAACAAACACTTTTGGTTTGGTAAAGAGCTTTTGTTTGAACTCTCTCTATAGTTTTATGCCTCGAATCCAGGGTGCAGTGGGGAGGAGCAGCAAGGGGTCAGAAACAGGCATTAAGGGGCAAGGATTTGTAACTGGGTGCTTGTTCTACACACATCCATTTTGGCCTTCTGATCATTCTTGTTGTCTTGCCGACAGCACAAGCATGTGTACAGCCGCCATGAACTATCCACCAACGAAGACGATAAGCAAAACAAAGAGATTTTCCACAGGACCATGAGGAGGCGCCTGGAGTCGTTCAAGAGCACCAAACTAGGCATGAGCCACCCTAAGAAGAACAAAATTCACAAGAGAGACCGAGGCCAAAAAAGAGTAAGAGCAGAGCAGTTGAGATTGCCTCACTAACACAGGGGGAGGGAATGTGTAGGCCAGGTGCCCATGTCCTCGTAAGGGTGCCAGGTCTCTGGTGGGTCAAACGCTTTATTAATTTAGGATGTTTATAACCCACCCCCAGAGTCTCGCACAGCAGCTTGCAAAAGGTTTTCACAGTGAAATCACATTCTATTCTAGCCGTGTGTCCCTGTGGTGCCAGGGTTACCCAGGCATCGTTTCTTGCCCTCATCCTTTGTTTCCCCCCCCCCCCCGGCTTCTGTCAGCCAGGTAGCAGCTCCCATCAAAGTCCTCTGAGGTAGGAGGGTGGGGGACCAAGCAGGTGGGACGCACTTCACTGGTGCAAGAGGCAGTGAACGAGGAGGAGCTTTATGCAGCCCCTTGGAGTTGTGTGATTGTTTTCAAACATTAAATAGCAGATATGAGGGAAGGCTTTCAGGACTCAGCCACAACCTGCAGCGAGAGGCGTTGAAGCCTTTGTGCCTTGGTCCTAAGATGCACACACAGAGAGCTTCTTTCTGGCACAGGAGTCAAGCTTCCTTGGCCTGGATGGAGTCCCTTCCATCCCAGGCCAAAGAGCAGTGGGGGGATTTTGTGTTGGGGTTGCAGCAACGTGGAGAGAGGGGAGGTTTTAAACCCCTCCGGGGCATGGTCCCAGCCCTGTGTGTCTCACACAGACACACACCACACCTGCTATTTTTAACTTGGAAAAACAAACGTGCAACACCAAGTGACATATATAATGTCACACATAATTTGGGTCTGAGACTCAGATGGGGCAGGATAGGGGCAGAGCCTGGGAGAGAGTGTTGACTTAAAAAAAAAAGTAATCTCAATTCTCTCCTTCTACTTGGCTTGCTTTGGTGTGGTTTGTTTTTGCCCTGATTTCCCCCCCCTTCCTTAAAAAAATATTTTGCTGCTGTATATTTTATTTATTTAGTTGTTTTTGTTTGTTTTTGTTTTGGTGTGTTTTAATAGTGTGTTGTGAGTTTTCTTTTAAATGGAAAGGTGGGGTATAAATACTTTTATAAAATAAATAAACAAACAAACAAATCATTCTGCAGTTCAGGATTATTGCCCTCTTTTCCATTGGCCTTTGCCTCACTTTACTACTCTTTTCAAATCATTTCACTTTATTTGCCCCTGTCATTCTGAAACGATCTTTTGAGTTCTTTGCAAAATTACACATGTGGACTCGTGTATGCTGAATTTTCTGGATGTAAAGCTACAACTTTGCCAAAAGGAAAAACATGTAAGAAAAAGTGTTTTCCAGCTGTGAAGGAGAAGTGGCTGGAAAATGAGCTGGGAGAGCCACTGTGCTAAACTGCTTCTGCACCAGACATGCAATATGCTGGTACCTCTTCGAAGCTGCCCAGCAATCTTTACGTTATGGGGTGCCACACCACTGCTGCAAGCAATGAAGTTAATAAGTAGATGGGGACTTGATTTTGCCCGAAGTCAGTGGCATGCAAACTGTGCCCCTTCCTCGTGCAAGAGCCTGCAGAGATCATGAAGTGCTGGTGATCCAAACAGAATCAGCTTCAACTTTGCAACTCCAAGCCTTTCTCCAGCTTTTTAGACATTGGTGGGGAATTGGATCTGGCCGGCAGGCCAAATCCTGACCCTTCCCCAGCCCCGCCACTTGGAATCTAAAGTGCGCCTGCAAAAGGGCCGCTTCAAAGGGGCTCACTTTGGGTCAGCTGACTTGCCTGGACAGCAAGCCCCTCTACAGTGGTCCCCCAACATCATAACAATATCAGGTGAGGGAGAGGTGGGTGGCCCTGCCCATCTGCCAAAGTGGCCCACAGTGGTGGGGGAGGCCAGGATCTGATCTGTTGGTTTGATCCAGTTTCCCGTCTCCTTATCTAAAAAGCTTGCAGGAGGAGGGGGATAGATCCAGTGATGGCAAAAGCCTGCCATCTCTGCCAGTTATGGAGATCTTAGCCTTGCCGTGCTGGAGCCAGTAATCCATGGTGAGGAACTATTAGGACCCTTAGGGTGGCTAATTTCTTGGTGGGTCCTCCCCAAGTCCACAGTGGAACTCAGGAGTTCTGCCGCATAAGGAATCAACTGCTTCTGCAGCAAGGGGCGAGAAACAACAAGTCCAGCATTTCCAATGATAGAGAGTTAGGGTTGTTTTTTTCACTCACAGTACATTTCCAACCTGATTGGTGTTACTAAGAGATCTGTGGAAAGACCAACAGAAGATATGATCACTGAGTACTGCTGCTGACTTAGTGGAGCTTTAGGCTGATGCATAACTGAGATTTTGAAAGACTTTGTTTGGGAGCTGGAGCCACATTCGCTGCACCTACAGGATGTGCGTTGTTTTCATCATCACCATTGACATGATTTATTAATCACCACCTGTGCAATTGTCTCAAGGTATAATAAAAACTTTATGGCTGCAGCTGCAATCCTCTACACACTTTCCAAGGGGAAGTAGCACTGAACTCAATAATAATAATAATAAATTTATTTATATCCCGCCCTCCCCAGCCGAAGCCAGGCTCAGGGCAGCTCAGTGTGACCACCTCTCAGTAAACATGCCTGGGACTAGGAATTATGCTTATCTGTAGTAATGCCCCCTTTTGATGGCAATGGTGATTATGGTTTAAGAGTTTCTTGCACTTTCCATTGATGGCCAAGCTGTGTCTCAGAATGGGGATGGTGACCTCTGCTGGCCTGAGCAGCAGTTAACAGAGGAAATGAGCCTTGGCTCTTATTTTTCGGTGAACAGTGACAACCCTCTGCACATGGATTCTCCCACGGTCTCACTTGATTTCATGAATGCTGACACAATTATATAACTTGCAGCTAAGACTAGTTCTAGGTAGACACTGGCAGGCACCAGCTCTACAACTGATAAAGCAGGCACCCCCAAACTCGACCCTCCGGCTGTTTTGGGACTATAATTCCCATCATCCCTGACCACTGGTGCTGTTAGCTAGGGCTGATGGGAGTTGCAGTCCCAAAACAGCTGGAGGGCCGAGTTTGGGGGGTGCCTGCGACAAAGGAATGGCTTTAAAGTGCACACATGGGCAAGGTGACAAGCACTACCAGAAGACAACATGGACCTAGTTTGTATGGCACAGCGGGCCAGTCTATGGCACGCGGAGACTGCTTGAAGGTGTGGGCTCCCTGAGAGGAGCTCACAGCCGCATTGCTTCCTCTTCCCTTTTTACTGGAGCTGAGCCAAGATTTGACCTGTGGTCAAGCTCTCCTTGCTAACTGCCAGACCTGGGCAAACCCAAGTGTCATGCAAGCCAGGTCATTCAGCTCTGCTGCTGGAGAAATGGGCTCCATTTATTGGATCCTGGAGCAATCAATGTAATTTTGATTACACAAATTGAAAATAGGTGAGAGCTCCTTATACAATGGAGACACAGAGAAGGTGTAGTGCAAGGTGCTTCACAAGGCTTTTCTGCTATGTGACTCATGGAAACTCACTTTTTATTTCACCACTGGAATATTTGGGCCCGCTAAAAGATTCCGAACTTATTCTGCTTGTATATGCTATGTACCAAAATGTGTGTGTCATTTTGCTTGTTTATTTCAGAGAAATAGCAATGTCATTCCAAATGGAAATCTCTCTTCGGAAGCCATAAAGGAAAAAGGTAAATGTGCTGTTAAATTGATAATACCTTGACTCCCATTTGCAAATATATTTGGGTTTGTATCTTCTTGTAATTGCCTGAAGTAGAGGTTCTCAAACTTTCTTCCCCCAGGGCCCAAAAAGAGATGGCCAAAAATTACTGAGGCCGAAGCATGGCAATGCAGAGTTGGCCCCAGACACAAAATGGGGGCAGCGTTTGGCATCATCAGCTGGCAACCATGGGTATCATTTGATTTTGGGAAATTTTACCACAACAAGTTTCTTGTGGCAGGGAATCCTGTAGTTCAGCTTTCCTCAAACTAAGGATAGAACATTGACGGATTCAGACTTTAGATAGAATTTGCACATCCAGAGGCTCTTAACTAGAGAAGGATTTTCATTTTTTATGTTCCCCTATTTCCCCATATATCTCTTAAAAGTATTTTTATTCGTCTCCTATTATTTCCTCCCCGTCATATCTAACTTGCATCTTATTCCCCGTCTTCCCCAGAATTCCCGGTTTCTTTTATCCCTCCTCCCTGCTCCTTTTTATAGTCACTTCTTGTGTAAGTTTCCCCTTCTTATCCCCTCCCTCTCTATTTGCAGTTTATTATGATAATTTAAAGCATTAGTTTCCTTCAGTGCCCCTCCCAGTCCCCCCTGACCACCCTTACTCTTATCGCCTTTGCTTATCTATTTGCTGTTTATCATGATAATTTAAAACATTAACCTGCATCCTCTAGTTTCCGTCAGTGCCCCTCCCAGTCCCCCCTGACCACCCTGACTCAGTTCCCTCTTCTCTCCCACTCATCCTCCTGTGGGTGCCCTCCTGCCCACCAACTCCTGCCCAAGGCCAGGTGGTCCTTTTGAGGTGGAGCAGGGGGCCATTGCCTTGGAATTAATCAGGGGAGGCTTCCAGGCTCTGTAGGAGAGTGGTGGGGAAGCAGAGAGGATTGGAGTGTGGGCATGTCCATGAAGCAGAGGAACGAGATGGTGTGTCAACAACTCTGGGTCCTTCTCCCTCAAGTCTCTCCATTCCTCTTGTCTCATTCCTTCCTGTTGTCCCTCTGTTCTTACATTCAGCCAGCCCCTCTGTTCATCCACTGCCTATCTCCCCCTTTTTTTTCTTTCTTTCCCTCCTGAATACTGCTTTGTTCTGTAACCTCCTCTTGCCCCCATGTATGCCTTTGGCTTACTTCTCTCAGACAGGCTTTGAGCTGCAAACCATAACATAAGGTTGCCATATTTCAAAAAGTAAAAACCCAGGAAACCACCAAAATTGTTGAACTTTTTTTAGACAACCCCCCCCCCAAATGTGGTTTTGACTTGCCTAAGATCCAGGACAAAGCGACACCTTTCAGAAATTCCCTCCAGACATCAATTCTGACTTTGAAATCCTGGCAACGTCTGGGATTTCCCAGATGTATGGCAGCCCTGCATAACACAGACCTTGGTTGCAGCTCTGTCTGGAGAAAGCTAAACCAGGAGTCCAGATTCATACAACACACTCAGGGCAGCAGCAGAATGCCCAGAAGAGCCAAGCAGATACTGCCTCTTCCCTGAGAGCACACACAGTTCAGGCTTGCGCTAAGCCATTGGATTAACATTACGTGCAAACCAAGCCAAGGTTAGCAGTTTAAAACAACAACAACAACAACAATAATAAATATAAATAAATAAATAAATAAATAAATAAATAAATAAATAAATAAATAAATAAATATTCTATAATGCCCTTCATCCGAGGATCACAGGGTAGTTTACAATATAAAAACACAAAAGTATATAACATAGTAACAAACAAAAACAATATTCCCCCATAGATGGTTTAATTAGCCAAACTTCGAGCAGTGAGTGAGGGGTTTTGTTTTTTTAAAAAAAGAATGCCTCAGTTTGCATTACTGTATAAGACTGTACTGTAAATTAATATTGTTTTCTTCCAGAAATTGAGTTTTCTGAACCAGAGGAGAATGATTATGACAATCTACAGACAGGGAGAGCAATAGAATTCCTTGCTAATGTCACCAAGCAGAACTTCACAGATACAAGTGGTAAGGATATGAATGGCGCGATTTCACCTCTGCAATATTATAAAAGCATATCTTGATTTTTATCATGATGCTATCTAACATAATTAACTATAGTTATAACAACAGACTGAGGATTAAGGACACCATAACTGGTGTTAAATTAAGAATTTGCACAGATTCAAAATCTCATTAATTTCCTAAATCTGAAATCCAATTCAAATGCAGTCTGATTGCTTAAAACCCTGCAAAAAATGTCACACACATTAAAGGGTTTAAATTCATCATGAAATTGCAAAATTGTGCAATACAATTACAATGTAGAACTGTTTTTTTTTCAGTAATCACTTTCAACTCTGTCCCTGGGACGATGAAATAGTGCTTCAGGCTATAATGGAGAGAGAAATGTTACAGAGTGGCAGCAAAATTTTTGATGTGGGTTTATCATGAAGTTCTGTGTTGTTAAGAGAGGTGGTGAACTCTCCTTCCTTGGAGGTTTTTAAGCACAGGTTGGAAGGCCATTGTCATGTATGATCTAGTTGAGATCCCTGCATTGCAGGGGGTTGGGATAGATGACCCTCAGGGTCCCTTCCATCTCTACAACTCCATGATTCTGTGATCATTCTATGTGGTCTGTTAGTAACCTCCATGAATGGGACTCTGAATGAAAAGTATCCTTGGCATATTGCGATGCAGTAGATATAATATTGTCCTACAGAGGAAAGGAGTGAAGAAACCTGGAAGCTTTGCTCTTTGCAATAAGGGAGATCTCAGTTTGTTAAGCTACATGAAGATGAACCCCCTCTGCAATCAGCCCAGCACAATTCTGTGTTCCTAGCCAATTTCAGGGTGGAGACTGTGCATGCCAGTGAACTTATTGCCTGTTTACTTAACAACTGAATTTGTCACTCCCTGACTTTTTATAGGCATTGATAATCCAGTATTTTCAGCTGATATCGAACAAAACTCCACCATGAGGTTTTCGCCTTGGCTCTCCGGAGAAGAGATGGTGGTGCCATCCCCACGGGCCAGAGTGCAGATACCTTATTCTCCAAACAACTTCCAGCGGATTGCTCCCATTCGACTCAGCAATAGATCTGTAGATTCCTTTTTGCAAGTAGATGGTCCTGAGGAGCGGTCTCGAAGTTTCCTCCCAGAATCAACACACATGTAAGTAATATTTTAGGCATTTCTGCAGACAGGTCTTTTCTCACTTTTGAGATTTCATCTTCACCCCACACAGCAGAGCAGGCCCACCGATGAGGCAAAATTCTCTCTGTGTGTGTTCTGTCTTCCTCCTGAAGTGCTGTTTTTGTTGAGTTTTTGGGGTTGATAATAAGTTTGGGGGCTGATAAGGTGTGTGTGCATGGGGGGGGGGCTGACAGAGGCATATCTGGGGAGTTCTTAGCATGTAGGACAACACAGAGGATGTTCCCCCAAAGTCTGGGTTTTCTACAAGTCCTAATGCTGTACTGTTTGTTGGAAAAGAAACGTTTGTCCCAACTAGATACAGTACAGGCATTTTAAATAGTAACCAGAGAGGGAGAGAGAAAGGCACGATCCATTATTTGTGAGCACATCCCACATGCAGAGGGTTCCCCAGGGTGCATGAGAGTCCTGCTTTCCTAATCTGCTCACAGGCACAAGAGACATTTGGGTGAATGGGAGGGATGCATCTCCATTCGGCGCAAGTGGCCCCTGGCGCTAGAGAATGAGTAACGTTTATCAAGGCAAGGGGGAGGGCTGGGTGGATATATTAGAAGTGCACCCTGACCTATCCCACCTGCCTGTTACCTGCACACAGGTGGGAGACAGGGTTCTGTTCAGCACCTAGAAATTCTCATCTCATGAGTGCTGTGGCCTGGTGAACTGGATTATGCCCCCAAATGTATGTATAGAAAGGATTGCGTTTTAAAAGATATATTAGTAGAATCAGTTAAATGTCCACTTGGTGGCGCCACAATAAAAGCCATTCAGAGCTCTCCTTGCAGTGTGGACCTTTCATAACTTTACTAGATAGGCCAGGGGTCAGCAACCTTTTCCAGCCATGGGCCGATCCACCGTCCCTCAGACCATGTGGTGGGCCAGACTTTATTTTGAAAATAAAAATAAAAATGAATGCATCCCTATGCCGCACAAATAACCCAGAGATGCGTTTTAAATAAAAGCACACATTCTACTCATGTAAAAACACGCTGATTCCTGGACCGTCCGTGGGCCGGATTGAGAAGGCTATTGGGCCGCATCCGGCCCCCGGGCCTTAGGTTGCCTACTCCTGGGATAGGCGATCTCCACGTTTATTTCACATACCTCGAAAGCAGCAACCAAAATTGCTAAGATGACCCAAGCTGTAGCTGGTTTTCATTTAAGACATAACTGTATTCTGACTTCCAATTCCTTTGCCACAACAGGTGACCCAACCCTTGATGTTATGATGTCAGGACATTCTTCAGATGAAATGCTCCCTCCTTGGGAATACGATCAAACAAAATCAGATTTTGTTATCGGAGAAACGCCTCAGCTTGGGTCCAGCGTGCCTTAAGGGCCTTGGCAACGAGACTACACACCTCTGGAAGGCAGGGACATGTTAACCCTTGACTCTTTCTCGCCAGGAGTTCCCTGGCCTCTGCTGGCAAGCAGTCTTGAATGCAAGGGACGATCAAGCGCATTTTAATACAAGTTACTATACTGACACTAGGTACGAACCAGTGAATTCACATTCACAAGCAGGAATCTGATTTTGGGAACACTCAAAAGAAGAAATAGCCGCTTAATGCACAAGCTCACACAGGTCAGCAGCAGCAAGACGGGTTCAGAGTTCTCGTTTTCCACACAGGCTGAAACCTGTGCAGCGTCCTAAACTTTAAAAGTTGGCATCTTTTCACATTCCCCACCCTGGGAGCAAGAGGAAACTCAGCTGTGAGTCTTGACTTGAGTGAGGGGAACACATGAGAAAGAATGTGAATTATATAGACTCTATGTATGTATATTTTTTAAAAGAGAATGTTTAAACGTGGCCAGCTTTTGTAGAAAACTTTATTTGAAAAACTGAACTCTGAGTTCAGCTGGCTATGTTTCACGCTGAAGGAACTCAAGTTCAAACATCAAGATAATATACTGTACAGGTGGTGACCATTTTGTGCACATCCGATAGATGTGCGACCGCCAACCCACACATTGTTTTCGGCCTTGGGAGGGGGTGGAACAGGCTTACATGTGATCGCTGAGACACGCAATGACCCAGAATGCAACCCCCACACAACCTGTACTTTTTTTAAAAAAAAAAGTATTTATTTTAGGGATTTGTGATATGAAGATTTTCAAAATGGAGCTGGCTTTAGGGCTGGTACCAGGCCAGGGCCATCTAGGGCAGCACAAGGGCATCCATACTGGAACCCAGACTCAGAAGGTGTGATCTCCAGTTTAGGGATCCCAAGATCCGTGGGCTGAATTGGAAGCTGCACATGCCCTGCTCTGTTGACCAAGCAAAGGTCTAGGCCTGGCTCCTAGTGTCTGTACCAGGCCTGGCCAACCCAGAGGCTTCAGTCTGCCTACCAATGGGCTGGTGTTACCCTGTGCAGCTGCAATGGGCTATCGTGGCCCACAGTGGCCACACAGAGTATCCAGACTGGCTGCTGCTAAACTGCATCCCAGCAGCAGGCCCTGCAGTTCCTGGTTCAACCCCTGGAACTCTCAGCAGCTTTGCATCTCCTTCCTATGCCATATTCCCAAAAACACGCACTAAGGCTGCAATCGCGTGCACACCTACTTGGGAGTAAGTCCCACTGAGCTCTGCTGGGCTTATTTCTGAGTAAACGTGCACAGTATTGCACTGTAAGGTGATCTGCAGAAAAGTATTCTGGGTGAAATGGAGTAGTGCCTTTTTATCAACTGTGAAAGATAAAGGAGATATATTTTCTTACTGTCAAATGTTTTAAGTAGTGAATAGCTAATTGAACTATAGGCTTTTAATTCTCGTATCTGTTTTCTACAATCAATATTGCAGGGAATTAAATAATGTTTTGCTTTGTAAACAGCCCCCTCCAAAGCTGATGTAGAATTTTAGTGCAAAGGAGCCTGTGTGGTCTCACCTTTTTTTAAAAAAAAAAATAAAATTAAGTCGATCCACATCATATAATCTTATCAAGAAAAGTAGACACAAGTTACAGAGTGAATTTTAAAAATCTATAAAATTATTATTTTTTACACCATTAGTTCCTCAAATACTGTCATCTTCTGTGTTTGACAGTTCTTTTTAAGTGCCATGACCTTGGGTCACTTAAGCTTCATAGTACTGTAAATTGATAGTCTGGTGTGTGTGTGAGTGTGGGTGTGGGTGTTCAAAAGGAGAGCTTGATTTTTATCTTGATACTAAATAGATTATGATTTAGGGCCAGCTAAAAGACTTACAGTGCAGTCCTATACTAAAAAAATGCCCCATTGAGTTCAGTTGGTGTTTTACTCCCAGGGAAAGTGAGAGTCTGAAAAACTGACATGGGCCTACAGTGTTTAATGGTTTCTCAAAAGTAATGTAAAAATTGGTGACTTTCACAATTGCCATTACTTTCCAGTATTGTTTTACACTTGGCAGGAACACTGCATTTTCTCATTACGAAGAATATTCTCCCTTTGTAATGGAATAGGCAGGTCAACCACATTTCAGAACAAGTCGTGAATAGAAGGAGCCAAAATCTAGAATGGCTTGCTGAGTCGCTGATTCAAGTCAGACATCACTTCCAAACCATAGTATGGAGCAGCTTTTCCAGTGTAATTGTCTTTCTTCTCAGTACTCTAGTTTTTGCATTTAGTGGCCTCTGGAAGTGAAGAAACTTGCTGCAACTATAGAACTGTCAATCCATGGGCAACCTTATTTAAACCATGGTCTATAAATTCACTTCCATCCATGGTTTCTGATTCTGGTTTGCTGGTAAACTTAATCAAACATTGTACGAAGCAAAACCTCTTTATATCTGCATGGTTATGAATGCCTTCAACATCAAATATAGGACTCCTCTAAATCAAATTTCTCTTCAGTGTACCTTTGTGATTTTAAATGCCTAATTTTTCGGTTCATACATGCATGCCCATTTCTTGATGGTTTGTAGTTGGACGTGTGTACTAACTCCATTTAAAAGTGTAGTTTTTGAAGGGAAGTCACATGGTGTTATGAAAGTTGTTTCTCTGGTCTTTGATATTCCAGTTCTCTACTGGTGAACATGTATGCCCTTAGCCTCATTTTTACTAAAGTGCCGGCAAAACTTTCCCTAGAGTCCAGCTTTGTGTGGATATATCTTTCACATAGATATTTGGTTTGACCTCAGTAGACTAAATCACAGATATGTATTGGCAAATGTCATGTACATTTCTGCAACCTTTCAGTTCTGTGTGCCTCTTGTTTTAAGGGACGCCCACCACGAAAAATGTATCTGTTATTTCTCCCTGTGAAAATTAGTTGCAAGATGATGTTGAATCTAGAAGGCATTTTTCAGGTCTAGAAGTGAAAAATTTGGATGTGTAAAAGCCAAGGCACAATAAAGCCCAAAGCTAAGGAATCACAGATGTAATCCTATATCCCCTTACCTGGAAGTAAGTCTCATTGAACTCGGCATCTGACTATGCTGTTAAAGACCTACTGGCTTAATGGGAGAAATGTAATGTTTAACTCTCCCAGGGTTTGCGGGGTGTTGGCAGCAAACTTATGCTAGAGTGAGTGGATTTCTGCTGAAGGCTGTAAGCTGATAATCAACACAGAGACTCTCATGAATAAGGGCAATAAAAGTGAATATGCCCATCAGTGTACAATTTGCTTTAATTCAGAATTGTCTATTTTGTGTAAAGAGGATATATTAAATGGTGTATTCTCTCTATGTTTTGCTATGTTGCACTATTAAGCCTGTTGAATTTGTGGCAGTGTGTGTGTGTGTGTGTGTGTGTGTGTGAGTGAGAGAGAGAGAGAGAGAGAGGGAGAGAGAGAGAGAGAGAGAGAGAGAGAGAGAGACGGACACAGTCTTTATTCAAATGAATTTTCTGAACTGTGAAGAGACGAATATACTGTAGTCTATGTGTGAACAAATCAGAATTTTATGTAGGAAAAGCTGAAAAATATTTATAATGTGCCTTAAAAACCATACTATAAAGAGCTGGTGCTTTCCAATGACTTTGCAGTGATTTCTAGGAAGTCTCGACTTTCTTTGTGATATTATTAAGCGACTCTTTTACTTGGGAAATAATTGTCTTTATAAATGTTTAAATACTAGTTTGCACAAGGACCATTAAACGATAAATTGTAGGACTTTGATGTATGGTATCCCAAAGTGTATATTTAAAAAGGTTGCACATTACCAAAAAAAAAAAAAGAGATATATAATAAAGATAACTTATTGGATCTATTTCTTTATAATGTCAACAGGTTCCTATTGATAAGGAAATATAAGAAGAATGTAGGAGCACTCTTGCTGGGTCAGACCATCTCGGTCCCTCAAGCCCATTTTATAGTTTCCAACAGTAGCCAGCCAAATACCTCTGGAAGCATACAAACAAGGCTGTTGTGCTCTCCTATCTTCTGGTGCTGGTGAGGTATATTGCCTCCGTATTTGAAGGATCCATGCAGTTCTCATGGCTATTGACCTCAAGACCGCAACAGTAGCTGGGAATGGGGAGTCCTATGCATTTCTTCCAGATCGTTTCTCATCTTGGCAATATCCCTTAAGGAAAGGAGGAACCAAAGAACCTTAGGTAACAGGGCATCAGAGCTCTGCTCAGAAACACTTGGATGCAAAGCAGTTTGCAGGCTCCAGTCATGCACTGATCAATCCACTAACTGGATAGCTCAGTTGGTTAGAGTGTGGTGCTGATAATGCCAAGGTTGCAGGTTTGATCCCCATATGGGACAGCTTCATATTCCTGCATTGCAGGGGCTTGGACTAGATGATCATCAGGGTCCCTTCCAACTCTACAATTCTATGATTCTATAATTCAACTCAAAGTCGCTGTGGAAAGCTGCTCTCAGGACAGGATATGGATGGGAGGGCAGACATCCATCCCCAGTAGGGTTCCTGGTTTAATCAAACTCCCTCCTCTGAAATACGTTTTGTCCCATGAGAGGAAAGATACAGGTACTCAAGGCTTCATATCTAAAGAAGCTTAGGTATGGTTTGGTATGACGTCTGGCTTAATAAAGCTATGCATGTCAATGTCTGGAAAAGCAGAATAGTGGTTTGAATGGTTTTCAAACCATGGTTCAGAATTATGCCTGAATTAGCAAAGCATAATTACAGCCATCCCTTCACCTCCAGAGGCTGCTGCACCATGGAGATGGGAGTGAATTTGGAGCTGAGATGATGGCTTGCTTGTTGCATATTCAGAACACAAACTAACTCTGGTTTGAGTTTCCAGACTGCTTACTGTAAGCCATCATTTAGTTTGATATCTGAGTGGAAGTAGCATAAATACAATAGGCTAATTACCATAGCACAGATGGATTGATAGTGTGCTTTCAAGGCTGATTGTGGACATGTGGCCCCAGCAGATTACTACAGAGAAAGTAGTTTGTGGGATGCAGTTTAACATGCACACCCTAAATGTGCACAAAATCGCTTCACAGTCTTAATTTGAGCAAGCCATTCAAAGGGTCTCGTTTGCTTTTTCCATTCTGAAATCCTGCTTCCTGCTTCCCTATGTGTGAGTTCCCCTCCCACATTGCATTATTCTGTTGGATTCTTTGTGAATGATGTCATCCGTAATTAGAAGCCAATGTAAAAATGAGAATGATGACCACTTTATTCCATTACAGTGACAGCGGGTTTAGGACCAGCGACCTTGTGACCCTGGTCCTGTCCAAAGGCAACACTTGGGAGCACAGCTAAGAGAGAGTCCCAGGCTTGCCGTCTTTTCAACAACAAGGGCAGTGGGGTTATAATGCTGCCTAGGAATGCAAGACGCAGCTGGGCTTTGGTGTGCACATTCTGTAGTATTGCCTACCGCAACCAAGGAAACTTGACACAATAGCTAGCTGGGCAAAACAATGAGGTTAGAGGAGGAGGAGGGAGCAGGGAGAGAGGCGACTGGAAGGAAAACAAGGATGATGAGCAATCAGAAAGGGTGAAATTAGGGTAAGAACACGCCATGGTGTTCCTTGAGCATGTGTTGGGCTTCTTAAAAGATGCACACAAAGAGAGTCTTGGTACAACCCATTCCTGAAACCAACTAGGACACTAATAAAGTTATGTTCAGCTTTTAAGCAAACATTCTAAATACATTGCTCTAAGCTAGAAAAGAGCATGGGACAACAAAGAGATTTTAGTCATAGTTTCACCAATGGCAAAAGACCGGCTTTTGGAAACATTCATCTGCAGAGGTGGGGGGAGAACGTAGCACACAACCCACCACCTCCTGTGCGCACTGCCATTCCAAGCAAAGACACGAATAGGCTTGTGAAAGTCCCACGCTAGGTACTTCCCAGACCTGCCCCCCTTCTACCTGAAATACAAGGTGGCTGAGGGTTGTGCTGTGTTGGGAGCCAGAGTCAGGAGCAGGTCAGCAATAAAAACACCAATGTTAGTGAAGTTAACTCTTTATTCAAGAAACCAAAGCAATGCAGTCCTAGTGATCACAGCAACGTTTCCCAGTGGTTCTTGCCCCAGTGAGGCAATTACAAGGATGGAATGTTCCTGCCTTCCTATCACGCTCTAACGCTACTCAGCCCTCTTGTGCCTCTTTGTTCTGCCCTCTTCATTCCTCTCTGTGTTCTGAGAGACTGGGGTTGGGGGTGGGCCTGGTCACAGCAGAAGGGCAGGCTCTCTGGCTTCTTCAGAAGCTTGTCTCAACTCTGCCTCTTGGCCCCCCCCTCCTCTCCAGCTTCCACTTCAGCCTCGATGTCTGAACTGCTCTCTTCCATGGCCTCTTCCAGCTCACTAAACCCTGTTACCACTTCTGCTTCCGACACGTCCCCCCCCCACGCTGCCCCCTTTTTTCCTTCCAACCACAGTGAGTGGTCCCAACACCACTTCCTGAGCCTTCTTCCCAAGCTTGTGCCACCACTCCTCATCATGCCACTTATTCTCTTCTCCTTAGTAAAGGGTAAAGGGACCCCTAACCATTAGGTCCAGTCGAGGACGACCCTGGGGTTGTAGCGCTCATCTCGCTTTATAGGCCGAGGGAGCCGGCGAACCTCTGGCGAACTAGAGCAACGCACGGAAACGCCGTTTACCTTCCCACCAGAGTGGTACCTATTTATCTACTTGCACTTTGACGTACTTTCGAACTGCTAGGTTGGCAGAAGCAGGGACTGAGCAACAGGAGTTCACCTCATCACGGGGATTTGAACCACCGACCTTCTGACTGGCAAGTCCTAGGATCTGTGGTTTAACCCACAGCACCACCCACGTCCCTCTCTTCTCCTTAAAGGTAAAGGTACCCCTGCCCGTACGGGCCAGTCTTGACAGACTCTGGGGTTGTGCGCCCATCTCACATCTATAGGCCGGGGGCCAGCGCTGTCCGGAGACACTTCCGGGTCACGTGGCCAGCGTGACAAGCTGAATCTGGCGAGCCAGCGCAGCACACGGAAATGCCGTTTACCTTCCCTCTGGTAAGCGGTTCCTATTTATCTACTTGCACCCGGGGGTGCTTTCGAACTGCTAGGTTGGCAGGCGCTGGGACCGAGCAGCGGGAGCGCACCCCGCCGCGGGGATTCGAACCACTGACCATGCGATCGGCAAGTCCTAGGCGCTGAGGTTTTACCCACAGCGCCACCCGTGTCCCTCTCTTCTCCTTACACCTTACTTTAAAAATGTCTTTCCTGCCACAAATGCCTCATGCTACCAGCATCAGCCAGCACATTCCTGTGCCCTCAGCCCAAGTGGCAGCACACATACCCATTGGGGAGCAGGCAAGGGAGGCACCTCAGGAGGGCCACAGTAAGGAACTTGGTACCAGGGCCCAAGCAACCCCCGCCACCTTTACCTGACTACAAGGCGGCAGAGCCAGCACGGTTTCTGCAAGGGCAAGTCCTGCCTCACAAACCTATTAGAGTTCTTTGAGAGTGTCAATAAACACATAGATAGTGGTGATAAAGTTGACACAGTGTACTTAGGACTTTCAAAATGTGTTTGATAATAGACCTCACCGAAGACCCCTGGGCATAGGTGCTGGCTCTCTGGGGCCCTGGGTGCCTGAGCACCCCACAAAGTCCGGCTGCATGGCACCCAGGGCCCCAGGCCCCCACAGTCACAGGGCCAAACTGGCACTCCTGCCCCTGGGTAAGCTTAGCTAAGGGTATACCCAGTGAGCGGATATTTTCTTTTGGCCTCTTGCTACCCGCAGTTTCCATGTTAGCTTTTCCAACAAAGTTGTCTGCCAGACCGCTTTATACCACTTATCCATGGACAACAGTTGCAATGTTTTCCATGTTCTGGCTATGGTTGTTCTTGCCACAGTCGATAAATGGGTTATAAGAGCTTTATTTCTAATTATTGGTAAGTCCTGACTGGACAAATTAAGCAGTGCCAGTCCTGGGGACATAGGAACTGTCTGCCTTGTAATCAAAGATATCTCTGCAAAGACATTTCCCCATGATTTTTCTATTTTTGAACACTCCCACCACATATGTCTGTATGTCCCAATAGTGGGACACCCTCTCCAAAACATAGGAGAGCTGTTGGGTTTTATTCAAGCTAGACATCTAGGTGTTAAATACCAGCCATGTGCAATTTTGAGGGCGCTCTCTCTTGTCATTGCCAAAAAAGATTTAAATGGGGCTTTGATCCACAGTCCATTCCATGCCTCTTCCTCAATTTCTAAATCCCAATTTGATTCCCACCATTCTCACATATTATTCTAGGGAGGAAAATATGCCTCTGTAGTTGATTTATACAGGGATGATATTAATCCTTTCATTGCTATATTTTCTTCTACTATTATTTTTCCATATGACGTTAATTGTCTCGTGGCTTCAGTTTTAATCTTAGGGTTTATTAGAAATGTCCTAATAGCCACGTTATTTGAGGATTTCCCAACTGGGTTTGTATCTCATTAATGGTAAGTGGCCTTCCATTTTTGTAAAAATCTTTCAGGTAGTATAATTGTTTTTCTTTCCACCCTTCTATGTTATAGGTTTTACATTTATTTGTAAAGATTGGGTGAAAGTGTATTGGCATTATGGTGTGCCCAGGAAAAAGAGCTTTGCCCATTTTGTCCAGATTTTAAAAGTTGTGTGAGTAAATAGGGTTTTGAATCTGTGTAGGGAATTTAATTTATCTTTTAAAAGAGGAATTGGGTGCTGATACAGCAGATTTTTTAATGCACATTCTATCTGATTGAAATATGAATTTATTAATTTTTCTTTGCCATTTGTATATGTGGGCTGGTGGGATCCACACTGGTAGGGTTTGGAATAAAAATAATAACTTAGGAACAATAATCATTTTGGTTGTGGCCAATCGGTCCATAATAGAAAGTTTCATTTTTCCCAAGCACCACATATCTGTGTTTATTGTTTTCGATACTTTGCCATAATTTGTCTGAAACAACTTATTTAAACTGTGAGTAATCAGAACACCTGAGCAGCTGAAACTTCTAAGCTATTGGGATTTGTAACATTTTAGAGAAGGTTTTTTGAAGCTGGGGGGGGGATATGAAAGAACATTACTTCTGATTTTTGAAAATTTACTATAAGAAAATTTACTTTAAGAAATATTGGAGTTCTCCAATTCCAGACAACAGTTTTTCTGGTGTTGTAAAAGTGCTGTCTAAAATGTATAAGATATTATTGAAATGGGAGACAAAGGATAAGCAAGTAAAATCTTTGATGATACATTGGGCAATAGATATTGGTCATAATATAGATATGGAAGCATGAGAATGATTGTGGAATATGGATATAAAATTAACAGCATGTTATGGTCTAAAAGAAAATTACTGTATATGAAAATGATATATCAATGATACACAACAGTGAGTAGATTTGCAAAAATGTATAAATCATAATCAAGTAAGTGTTGGAACGTAAAGAGAAAGAAGGTTCTATCGTATGTGGTGGTCTTGTAGTAAGGTTAAAGCTTACTGGGAAATGATATATAATGAATTGAAAAAGATGTTTAAAATAACGTTTGTAAAAAAAAAAGAAGCCTTCCTTTTGGGGATAATAGGGACAGAACTACCCAAACTGTATAGAAATTTATTCATGTATGCAACTACAGCGACATGAATTCAACATCTTTAACAACGACTTGGATGATGGACTCAAGGGCATCCTGATCAAATTTGCAGATGACACCAAACTGGGAGGGGTGGCTAACACCCCAGAGGACAGGATCACACTTCAAAACGACCTTGACAGATTAGAGAACTGGGCAAAAATAAACAAGATGAATTTTAACAGGGAGAAATGTAAAGTATTGCACTTGGGCAAAAAAAATGAGAGGCACAAATACAAGATGGGTGACACCTGGCTTGAGAGCAGTACATGTGAAAAGGATCTAGGAGTCTTGGTTGACCACAAACTTGACATGAGCCAACAGTGTGACGCGGCAGCTAAAAAAGCCAATGCAATTCTGGGCTGCATCAATAGGAGTATAGCATCTAGATCAAGGGAAGTAATAGTGCCACTGTATTCTGCTCTGGTCAGACCACACCTGGAGTACTGTGTCCAGTTCTGGGCACCACAATTCAAGAAAGACACTGACAAACTGGAACGTGTCCAGAGGAGGGCAACCAAAATGGTCAAAGGCCTGGAAACGATGCCTTATGAGGAACGGCTAAGGGAGCTGGGCATGTTTAGCCTGGAGAAGAGGAGGTTAAGGGGTGATATGATAGCCATGTTCAAATATATAAAAGGATGTCACATAGAGGAGGGAGAAAGGTTGTTTTCTGCTGCTCCGGAGAAGCGGACACGGAGCAATGGATCCAAACTACAAGAAAGAAGATTCCACCTAAACATTAGGAAGAACTTCCTGACAGTAAGAGCTGTTCGACAGTGGAATTTGCTGCCAAGGAGTGTGGTGGAGTCTCCTACTTTGGAGGTCTTTAAGCAGAGGCTTGACAACCATATGTCAGGAGTGCTCTGATGGTGTTTCCTGCTTGGCAGGGGGTTGGACTCGATGGCCCTTGTGGTCTCTTCCAACTCTATGATTCTATGATTCTATGAATGTTACTTGCCCAAAAATGGAAATAAAAAGAACTCCCAGCAAAAGAAGAATGGATATAAAAACTTCTGGAATATGTAGAAATGGCAAAACTTACTGGAAAAATAAGATCAAGATAACAAACATTTTATAAAAGAATGGAAACGGTTTATTGAATATTTACAAATAAACTGTAAACAGATAAGAACATTGGCAGGATTATTGTAACAACCTGCAGTTTTAGAAGAGTATGTATTTAAAGTAGATGAATAAATGAGTAAATTAATATAATTTGGACATGCAGAAAATATTAAATATTAAACTATTTATTATATTAAAATAAAATATTGAAAATAATATCACATCAGATCCAATCAACACCGGAAAACTGTTGTTGTTGTTGTTATATTAATGAATTTCTATTTTATACATTTCAATCATTTTACAATCATTTTAACATTGACTTCCTTCCCCCTCTTTCTGCAGTTCCTTAAATTTAATTGCAGAAAGAGGGGGAAGGAAGTCAAGTTTTGAAAAGTTAAAATGATTGTTAAATTATTGAAATGTATAAAATTGAAAATCATTAATAAAACAACAACAACAACAAGTTTTCCGGTGGTTCCAATATTATGGCGAATAATAAAGGTGACAGTGGGCACCCTTGCTTTGTCCCACAGTCATTTTGACGTTTTTGTGAGTCTAGATTACGGTATTTATCCTAATTGTGGCAAATGTTGTGCCATAAATGTTCTCTAATAATCCAATGAATTTTGGGCCAAATCCAAACTTTTTTTATCACTTTAATTAAATACCTGGGTTTTACACAATCAAATGCTTTAAATATATCTAATGATAGACAGGCTAATGTTGACGTTTTCTGCTTGCTGTGGTATATCAAGTTCAGTAATTTTCTAACTGGGTCTGTAATTTTGCGCCCTGGAACAAAACCTGCTTGGTCCAGGTGGAGGTATTTCCCAATAATGCTTTCATTCTGTTAACCATTATTGTTGTAAAGATTTTATAGTCAAGATTAAGTAGAGAAATTGGGCTATAAGATTCCACCAGAGAATGATATTTACATGTTAGTACAATTCTTGAGTTTCTGGCAGTGAGTCGCCAGCTAAGATGTCATTGTACAATTTAGTCATATGTGGAATTATTAGATCTTTAAATGTTTTATAGAATAGTGAAGAACGTCTGTCTGGGCCGGGAGACTTTCCCACCTTTAGGTTTTTTCTTACTTCTATTACTTCTTCTGTTGGTTCCATATGTTTTACCTCTGTGTCCTTTACAGTTGGTATTTTCATTGGACTAAGAATTCTTTTTATCATTTCTGAAGGAGGGGATTTTGAATGGTACAAACAGGATTTTTTTTTTTTAACTCTTCACATATGTTTTGTGGAGAAGATCTCATTTCCCATTTTAGTCTTAATGCAGTTATGATAGTTTTATTTCTTTTCTTTCTTAATCTTGTGGCTAATAGCTTAGTCCCCTTCCCTCCAAATTCAGAAAAAAATTGTTTTAGGTGCAACAACTGGATCATTATTTTTTTCTATTCCTATAGCCTCTCGTTGGTTTTGCTTCATCTGCCGTGAGAAGGGAGTGCAGTAGCAGGTGCTGCTCAGTTCCAACTTTTGCAATGTGAAAAGGTTTTGTTTATCCAAATGACTCATGTCAGGTGTCTGGAAGCAAACAGCAGCCTCTTACCAGGCACTTCTGTCCCAGAGAGCTGCTTTAACATCCACTCCCCAAAGACAGCTGTTATCCTGTTATAAACTGGACTAGACAAGCCCTAGATTTATCTTCAAAAGTCTGTGAATCCTGGTGATTTCCCTCAGCAGGAATGTTAATGCTTCCTGTTGTATTTCATGTGGCCTCAAGAAGCATGACTTCTGCTTGGCGTTTCAGGCTCAAGCCATTGTTTTGTGCTAAATTGAGTTGATTATCGAACCAGACAAAGCGGAAAGGTTTTTCTGGCTTCTTTCCATAAAAGGAATGGAAAAATGCATAGGAGGTATAAATAGATAGGGAGATAGCCCACCTCATTCAATCACTTCTACCGTCTGAACCCAGGTGGGAACTGGAAGAATTATTACTAAAGCAAAGCTTATTTACTGTACCTGAAAATGCTACCTTTTCAGCGGTGTTGGATTGCAAGGTGAAACCCAGTTGTCCTCGTCTGTAGCAGACAGGAAGCAAAAAAGATTAAGTGAGCTTGTTGACTTAAATTTGACACTGTAACTGAAGCACAGGTGGGTAACACAACAACCTAGCACACCTAAGGACTAGGAATTGATTAATTAGTATGCAAACAATTGCTTCATTGTGTCTACAAAGAGGGCAGGCTTGCAAATGTTAGACCTTTGGCCCATTAACCGGGCGTTTAATACAGGAGTGATTTGCAGGGTGGCTGATATAAGGCTTATATTGACTTTATTCTCATGCAGTGCAATTTTATACATGCCTACTTCGAAGGCCCATTGACTCCAATCACACTTACTCCCACGTAAATGAGCATAGGATTGCAGTATTCATATGTGGGACATGGGTGAAAAGTTGAAACCTGTCTCCTATATAAGCATGGGTGAGAACACTATATATATTATATGATAAACTGGGAATTGCCCTCATTTTTCAGTTCAGAAACCTTTATGTTTAACCACCTTTTACACTAAGGAAGGAGAAAATGTGTGCCTAGAAAATTGTAATGGACGGCTGAAGAATGACTTACCTTACGGCTCTCCATCTGGGTCTGGGCTGTTTACCATCAGCATGGGAACCTGGAATGGGCCACACAAAGTCTGGATCCTGAAATGGTCAAATGCATGATCCCACAGAGATGGAAAGCAATAACCCTGCCTCACATGATGAAGAGTTGCTTCATCTGATGGTAAAGTATGAAACTGTTTTTATCTGATTGGAAACCATTGGACAAGTTATTTAGAGCTTCTTGATTTTTATTTAAAATTGCTTTTGTGTGGCCTGCAGCTCTGTATGCTGTTGGGTTTTATTGGTTACTACTGGGGGAGAGAGAAACAGAGGGTGGATTGAGCATGGGGGGGGTAAGTTCCTGTTAATGTAATCAAACTTAAAGCTCCATAAAATGTAAATAATAATGATTACTAGTTGATGCTTTACAATCTTTCATCACCTGCTTTCTTATCTTGTTCTGTTGATAAAGACACACTTCAGAAGAACATCTGTTTTGCTTGTGCATTGGTGTTTTGCATTCCTCATTATTATTTCTATTTTAAGTCTACCAATAGATCAAAACAGAGCAAAAAAGTATTTAAACTCACTACAGATTCCATTGGTTTCAGTTGCACTTAGGAGGAAAGTACCCAATTTTATCAGTCCCTGAGCTTACAAAAGGCATGTGAGCTCGTGAACATCCCTACCAGGGATTTAATTTGAGTAACAAAAAAACCCACCCTATTCTTAAGAGATATAGTTTCTCATGGCAAAAGATAGAAGCTATTTTTGGCTGCCATAAATCATGAGTAGATTAGCACTGATCACTTGAGCCGATGTCCTTTAAATTAACAGTGATCTGGATATCCAAATGTTTTCCTTTTTTGGCACTAAAAGAGAAAAGAAGGAGTGCTCTATCCCAGCTGGAAAAAGTAGATGAGATAATCTTGGGACAGCATTATAACTTTTCCAGCTTCCTCAAGTTGCTTTTAAGCCATGAGAATGTATAGAAAAATGTTAATCAGTTCCAGAAACTTAGGGACAGAATAAAAAACACTGTGATCCTAAGCATGGCTACTTTGAAGAAATTCCTGCTGCTTCGTCTCTCTAGCTATGTGAAATTTTAAAAGGTGGAGACACTATGTATTGCTATATCTTACTGGTTACTGCATACACGTTCAATGTGGCTGTGAATGCCTTTGGCCCCACCCACTTTGAGCTGGGCTCCATCCATTTTGGAAAACAGCTCTTGTCTGTGGCTCTCCTCTCATTTCTCACCCACACCTGTGAAAGGGGTTAATTATAGGCTCCAGAACAACATTATGGTTCAGATGCACATTCAGTGCTGCACTTGCTTGGGCACATTAAACAATGTGCAGAAACTTCTGGCAACAACATACACTAGATAATATATAAGAGCAAAATCTGAACCCTCGTTAACACTGCTGGTTGCAGGAAAATGGCACACCATTCATTTAAGCAATCGTCTCACAATGTCCATACCTTGAGAGAATGCGTTGCAGTGATGTGGTTGTGGGCATGTTGTTTTAAATGGACCACAGCCAAGCCAGCTTCCTCCCTTGCTTCTCATGTTATTAATACATCAGGAAATGAGAGGTTGTGCTTCATATAGACTTTCTGGTGATCTCTTCTTAAACAGAGCCCTTAGTTCTGTCCTAATAGCGGAGATAAGAGATTTCAGCAAACATTTTCCAAAGTCTTAGCAATGTTTCCTGATGACCTGCCGGATGAGGATGTGAGTACAATACTCATGGAACATTGTGACTGGAATGATCTTTAAAACAGAAAAAATGAACCATGACTTAAAATAGCTGTTCATGACAACTCAAGGGCAGAATACAGATTAGTGCTCCTTAGATGTTAGGTACACATTGGACAAGGTGTAGGATAGCTGCCTTCATCCTTAAGTGATAAGTGATTGCTCACAACCTCCCCCTCCCCAAAATATAAGTTATCTGCAGGAGGGCATCCTTTCTGTTCTAAAGTAATAGGATCAATAGTTTCAATTACTGCACTTCTCAGCAGCTGTTTGAAATTTTCTTTTTATTCTTCTACAAATGGTTATGACATTTGCAGATATATTTTGGGTTAAATGGTCAATTTTGATTTAACTCTGTTTTTCTTTCTGGGAGTTTTCTAAGAACTCTTTCCTTTTCCCTCCCACTGACCACGGAAATAGATTTGATGGTTGCAAAGGTTTTGGTTGGGAGGTTTAGCTGCGAGAGCCAAAGGCAGGGAGCAGCATAGTTAGTGCAGGCCTATGCAAAAATAGCTGCAAAAGCGAAGTGGCAGCTGAAGTGTAGGTAAGTTCCCACGAAGCGAGACACAGTGATAACAGCAAGAACCTTTATTGAACTAGCAGAACTGGACAACAGAGGCAAAGCAACTGCTTATATACGTTTCTGAAGGCCTGAGCCAATCCCACTCAACATGATTGGCTGTCTAAACTCCCAAGCTACGAATCATAACTCGGAGTTTAAGAGCCAATGGCAGTAGCCCGAATCCTGAAATGTTCTGTGATTGGATATCATGTATCGAATCAGAACATGGGCTCAGATTCCTTAGTCCAAACTCAAGCTCAGGCAAATGCAGACCATTGAATATATAACAGCAGCTAGCTATCTTTTTACAAATACAGTACAGAACCCTAACTGTCAACATGCACCGACGAGGATCACAAAGAGCTCATAACCTACCTCCTCTCAGCAGCCAAAAACATCATAGCCAGACACTGGAGAGACCTGCCAGGAGTAAGCATGGAGCAATGGTACCAAATAGTATGGGAAACATCCTTATTAGAAAAATTGAACAATAAACTGAAACTGACACGGGGACAAATGGAAGAAGACACTTCACCCCAGTATGGCTCCCTTTTATCACATACACAGCCCAACAAGACAATGACAAGAATCCACCAACAGCATACAAATCAATATGGCTAACCTGATTCAAAAACACCCACCCACCCCACTCACACACGAAAACAAAGATCACCACAGCCAACCACAAATGAACAACCACACCCTAGGCCAACCCCAACCTCTCTCACCACCAAAGGAACATAAGTGAATAGTAAAGAGAACCCGCACAAGCGATGCTGACACAAAACCCTACACATACATTAAGTAAAATAGAAACATTGCCACCCCTACTCACCCTGGCTCCCCACCTCTTTCTCCCTTTTCTTTTAATGTAACACTAATGTCTCAACAAATGAAACTGATCTGTAGAAAATGTAAGTTGAAAAAATAGACATTGCACATACTTTTGTAAACCAAGAAATCTTTAATAAAAATACGTTAAAGATACAGTACAGAAATAATTTCAGAAACTGGGAACAAGTAATTGTTCCATACATTTTCTACCTTTTCCCACTCCTTGCTTAGAAGTTTGCAGAAGTGTTTGTATGAGGAATTATACGAAAGGGGAGGAAAGTATAGACAACTTCACAGTATATGAAACTGATCTTTATTGAGTCTTCTCTCTTTGCAGAAAATAGAGGAAGGGTCATAGCTCAGTGGGAGGGCATCTGCTTTGCATGGCAGAAGGTCCCACATTCAGCCCCCGACATCTCCTGCTGCTGCCCTGCAGAGATGCTGCCAGTCAGTGTAGTCCATACTGAGCTTAATGGACAAAGCAGCTTCTCATGTTCCTAAGAGTCAGAACATGAAGCCACCGAGCCACGTCTTGTCTTCTCTGACATGCAGCTGGAGAAAGGCCTGAAAATACCCAACAGTATACCGGTATTTAGTATGAATAGCTCTAAGAATAGCAGAGAAAAAGATCTAGGACATTTCAGGATAGAAAGCCAGAAGTAGGTAGAATTTAACATTTTTTAAACAACAACTTTTTATTGGGTTTTATAAACAGGGATGATAGGAATAGTAAGTAATGCAAATAAACAGACCTTTGATGTCATTTGCACATCAAAAATAGCACAATAAATTTGCAGTAATATCTACAAAATATGGTTCATTATTAGTGGTCAATGGGCAAGTTATTGGTTTATACAGTGGTTTAAATGAAAATGAAAACAAGGGGAAACAGGATAGGGGAGAACTTAACATTAAGTTCCTGCTTCCGTGGGAGGTTTTAGTAAATTGTGGGGGGCAGCAGTATAGAGTTGAGGTTGAATAGATGCCCTAAAACTGTTGTTGGGTTGGTTAAAAAAGGAGAAAACGATTTTAAGAAGACATTTAGACTTTTGAGATGGAAGGATATTGCAACAATTTCCTACCATCCACTCCTATGTACCACTTAAGCATCTGCCAAGTACCGAGTGAACACCATATGTTGGCCTCTGCTACAGCCATTGTTCATCTTACCTGCATATTATGAGCCTCTTGATCTACTGCAGATCAGTTAAAATGACATTTCAAAATGAGAAGCCTTAGAAGTAGGTTAGAAAAAAAATCTCATAACTCAAAAATGTTTTGCCTAGTGTAAGAGCCAACATTCACAGAGCACTCTGCTTTGCCAGGACCCCACACACATTGCTAGATTTCATGCATGCTGTGCTGAGAAGTTGGGGGACTGGGATTAATCCTCTCATAACATCTTTGTGGGTGTCTGACAAGCTGTTCCCCTCTTCCCCAAATGGAATGTTCTTTGTCTACTGCATTTATCAGATGGGTTATAAATCCTACAAGAACATGAAAGCAACCAAAACCGAGATAAATACTTTAGACCAGCAAGCCAGAAGATGGGGGAACCAGTAAATTCTTGATCTGATGCACATATTGCAGGTTAAGGGAGCTTATTTTCTCTCCCTGAAAACAGAAATGATAGGATCTCTTCTGGTCCTAGAACTTAGAACATGCTAAAAGGTGAAAATGAAAAAGGTGTTTATGTTGGAACAGGCCTGGCCATAGCAAGCGCCACTGCACCACGGACTGGAGACAGTCCATAATGCCCATTTAACTGCTTTCCCAGTCCGTTCCACCCATCATATCACCCTCCACAGAAACCAATACAGAGCATAGGATATGTCTGTGATATAGCAGTAATTAATTTTTAAAGGTTTTCTGAAAAATAAAGGTTTTAAACACACAAAAATTGTCCAGTAGCACCTTAGAGACCAACTAAGTATGTTTAGGGTATAAGCTTTTGTGTGCATGCACACCTCTTCAGATACTTAGTTGGTCTCTAAGGTGCTACTGGACATTTTATTTATTTATTTTGACTGCATCAGACCAATATGGCTACCTACCTGAATCTATAATGTTTTATACATGTTTGTGTAGGAAGGAAACAAATGGCTCTCTCTTGGAAGGGAATTCAGGAGCAGTGGGGTTGCCACAACTGTGAACACGCTATACATCTGAAGCAGTTTCAAAACACGTTCTTTCCCTCCAAGAACTCTGGACATGGTAGTTTACCCCTCGCAGAGTTAAATTTCCCAGAAGCCGTTAACGAACTGCAGTGCCCAGAATGCTTTGAGGAGAAAAAGATTGCTCTGAATATGGCAGAGGCTAATTTAGCCTTCCGTATAGGATCTGATCTGGAGGAGACCTAAATCAAGGCCGCTAGTGCCTGGGTGGGTGTTATGTACTGAAGTTCTCACCCTGGGCCAGCAGGGGGATACTGTAGATAGTTATGCAAATAAGGGATCGAAAGTGACGTTCAGTGATTGGGTAGTTTTAGAAAATGGCAACAGTTACATTGTTCTGGAGCTCTATATAAGCAGGCTGACTGAACCCTTCAGTTCAGTTCTGTCCTGGCCTGTGAATAAACAATAGCTGTTTGAAGAATCACTGTGTCATCTGATATCTTCACCCACAACGTAACAGTGGGGATATGGGAGATCACCAGGACCTATCATGTTTGGATGAAAATATATTGATGGGTATTTTCCCAAAACACAAGTATCTTTTTCGGGACTGAACCACTAATGCCGAATTAATTTCAAAATTATTACTTACCTGCCTTCCCACTATATCTAATTCTCCCCACTTGTCAGTTTTGTCAGTGCTGCAGGGTCCATGCATTCCACAATAATAGTATTCCTGAATGTAGGCAGGTAGATGACAACTTTTCATGGAGCTCAGGATAATGATAATTCCTCCAAGCTTCTAGTGTGGTCCCTTGAGTAACTTTGAATAGCTTCTCTCCACATGAAATAGATCACCTGCAACATTGGGTGAAAGATTACTGCCTTGCGGTCCCTTCCAAGTCCAAAATTCTATAAAATAAGAAACCAGGATAAGGAACCACTGGTTACTTGAACTCTTTCAAAGATTTTTCTAACTGATGTCATAATGCTGAGCTATGAGCTGCAGGATGACATCATGACACAGAGTTAGCTAGGTCATAAATGCCTCCAAAGCATGCTATCTTACGGAAGTGATAACTAGGTGTGACAGAAGCAGACCTGTGTGAGTGTGTTCAGGCTTGCCGCAAAGCCTCCCCCACCCACCAACCTACACAAACATACAAGCCATTTCAGTTGAGGTATGAAAGTCAAACTCCATTTGCTACATATTGCAGTTGGGATTTTTGAACGACCGTATTCCTTCATATGAACCTGCCCAAGCTCTAAGATCTTGGGGGGAAGCCTCTCTTTGCCCCACCACTGTCACAGGCACATTAGGTGGGGACGCGGGGAGGGCCTTCTTGGTGGCGGCTCCCAGTTAACTTTGGAACTTCCTCCCTAGAGAGGCTGGACTGGCTCCCTCCTTGTTGCTCATCCACCAGCAGGTGAAGACTTTTATTCCTACAGGCTCTTGGGAACTGACTCTTTTAAGGAAAGGGCTTTATATATCTGTTCTAATATTATTTTAATTCTGTTTAATTCCTTTTTAACTATTACCACACACAGAGAGAGAGAGAGAGAGAGAGAGAGCGCTTTCTGTGTTTTACACATTTGTTTTCATTTTCGTCAGCCACCCTGAGCTCCAGTTCTGGGGAAAAGGAAGGATATAAATATAAATAGTTTTAATTACATTTATTTTTGTACATTTGTTTAGCTCCAGTTGCTCATAATCCCACGCTTCTTTCAAAATTTGGACAAATGTGTGCAATGAAGTTGCACTGCCTTTCTACATGAATTCAGGAATTCTCTCAAGAGCTTTGTGGGTTTACTTCTACCACCTCAGAGATCTGTTTTAAGCTCATTTATCTTTGCTACCTGTTAATAACAGACTTCTGCAAAGCTAAAAAGATTATTTAATATTAGATGATCAACACCAAGCCTCATACTGGAAGCTCCAGAGTGGAATCAATCCCAGTAGAGCTTGCATTTGGTGTCACACGTAAAAACCCCGCTTGTCAAGGATCCGCCAGGAGTGCGTTTTAAGGCTCCTGATTTCTCCTTTGCAACTGTGTGCTCACCTGCTCTGCACCTGACAATGCATATGGCATCAGGTGTAGGGCAGGCGTATTGGGGAGAGACCTCATGGGCCAAATTAGATCCCAGCAGAGCATAATTCGGGCCGTGGGCCAGAGGTTGCCCATTGGTGTTTTATAATCATGAACTAAAAAACAGCTGCGTATGTAAGATATCCCATGTGCTGAATCTTCATTAGGTCCTAGCAGAAAGGCTGGTGGGTTTGCAAGGCCTACGTACATTTTCAAAAGCAGGAGGCGGATGGATGACCACAGCACGTGCCAGAGATGATAAAATGCTAGGTTTATAAACTGAGATGAAAGCTTGGATTTGGCAGCCTTAAAACAACTGTAGATTCCCCCCCCCCCTGCATAATTTACGTCTGTTCTGTTCCAACATCTGGTGCACTTATTTAAAACTCTACTTCTCCACATTTTAAATAGATGGGTTGGTTTGTTGGATAAAGAATGGGAATTGGGATTTACTAACATCAGGCAATGGATCAACATCAATACAGTCAAATCATAGCTTGTGCACATTTAACCTGTGCAATTGCAGCTTCACACGCTCTGTGGCTGGCCAGCTGATACCGCACAAGGTAAACGTGTGCAAGGTGGGTTCTCAGACTTGCTTACTGGGCTGTGGGATCCTCCCGCAAGATGACATGGGAGCCTGCCAGAGCCTGTTAAGCAAGGCCTGCCCAGCACACAGGCTTTGGAAAGGCAGGGGTGGTGGCATGGAGGTGCTTTTAGGGGTTTTCTTACTATACACGCAATTTCCTGGAACACAGCCCCCATGCAAGCTGTGAGCTGACTGTAGTGATGGAATTGTCAAATGTAGGCAGGAAAGTAAAGCCATTCTCAGCTTGAGATAGGCAATATGCATTTTAAACATTTTCCCCTGGCCTTTCCATTCCAGCCATAGATAACACAAGATTGTTGCAACACAAAGGATTGACTTCGCCCCTGGAGAAACACTCCATTTTCTCTTGACACAGATGGATGCCAGCAACAACAACGAAATCTATACTGCAACACACTATCAAAGAGACTTTCTGGTTCATTTTGAAGCCATTTTTTGTTCTTTCTTGAAGCTGACTATAGGATCCAATGGTGAAATCTTGAATTTTCGTGTACCTGTGACTAAGCAGTAGATGGCCCATTCTAACATAGGAGGTGTTCATGATCTTTCTTTCTTTGGGTTTTGGTTGTTCGTAATAATAATTACTGAGCCAATGCACATTCCCTAATGGGAACAATTCCTGCTGAAATGAATGAGTTGGGAATGATGGGCAGCTGTCGTTTACGCTTATTCCAAAAAGTTTCCCTGCCCTTTTCCAAGCCATCAAGATCTCCACACTTTGAATCCATTCCATCCTCTTGAGGATCAATGGGCATGAAAGATCCCTGCCTGATAGATGTGCATGCATTAGCCAAGCGGAACAGAGCAGTTCTGTGGGAAGGCAGTGGGCAGACAAATTGTGCAACAGAAGAACATGAATCCTGCTGATCTGCAGGACATTATTTTGGGTAAAAGTATGGGTAAAATTGCAAGTAATCAAGCTGGCCCTTTAGCAACAACTAATGCTCAATATCTTCAAAGGAAAAGCAATCATGTAGAATCATATTATGTCTGATTTTGATGTATATGAAAACTTGCCCAATTTTTTCTTAACTTTAGCTAAAGTGAATAAACACATTTGCTTACTGTTGCTTTTAGATTATTATCTAGAAGTTTAGTCTAATGCATGACCCAAGCATTAGAGAGATTATGGGATAGGAGAGCGCATGGCAAGGCAGCTACTGGTGGCAAGCGTTCTTCCAGTGTTAATTGATGTCAATTAGGGTGTTGTTTCTCTTACAATTAATTTATTAATCATTTTACATCGTTCATCAAAAACATGTTTTAAAGCATTTATTATGTTAATATCAAATATATAAAATGTGCAGACATTTGGGAGCTTTAAAATTCCACTCTGCTGTTTCAGTATAGAGTCCTTGTTAAATTATTTGTTTCTTTAACTAGAATTCTGAAAGAATGTGGATGTTGAGAAAAAAGGAACAAAGAGAGGCAGGGATAGGATAATAAGCTACCTTGTAAAAATCTCACAAATCGTAAAGGAATGTATAAGACACTGTTGCTAAATAAATATTCACAGAAAATTACTTCACACTACATTTGTTGAACAGTTTAATCAAGAAGTGCATTCACTGGATCCAGCAGACAAAGGGATGTGTTTTTAAACATGAGTTGACAAAGAGTTGAGGCATGCATAAGCAATTGGACATGAGAAAAACCAAAGAGAATGTACCTTCCACCCCTAAGCTGTGGGAGGCTTCCTATTTAATTCACTGAGATAAACAGGACATTGAGTGGGAATTAAAAATGAATTGGGGGCACTTGAAACAAAGATGTTCTTCCAGCCTCTAACCATCCACAATGTACCAGTGCTTTATTTATATTTCTGAGAACTTCTCTGGACACAATATTAGATTTGCTAGCACCGTTAGTTCAGAATGGGGCAATTCTATTAGTGGCATTCTGGTTTGTGCCAATATTGCCCCATAAACTTGCAGATCATTTGGGCTGTTGCTTATTCACCCTGTGCTGATTGTACCCTGCACTGCTTTTATACCTGTGCCAGCAGGTACCAATATATAAGACTAGAAAAGAGAGAGTAGGAACAGGCTGTACCAAATCCATTGCTCTATGTGTGAGGTGCAAAAATGTGTTTTCATAGAATCATAGAGTTGGAATAGACCACAAGGGCCATCGAGTCCAACCCCCTGCCAAGCAGATGTGATCTCAGAACCACTGGCAGTCATCTTTGAGAATTCCTGGAGAACAGGCGAAGTCCCGGCAGACTGGAGGAGGGCAAATGTTGTCCCTATTTTCAAAAAGGGGAAAAGAGAGGACCCAAATAATTACCGCCCAGTCAGTCTGACATCAATACCAGGGAAGATTCTGGAGCAGATCATTATGCAAACAGTCTGTGAGCACCTAGAAAGGAATGCTGTGATCACCAATCAGCATGGATTTCTGAAAAATAAGTCATGTCAGACTAACCTGATCTCGTTTTTTGACAGAATTACAAGCCTGGTAGATGAAGGCAACGCAGTGGATGTAGCCTACCTTGATTTCAGCAAGGCATTTGACAAGGTGCCCCATGATATTCTTGTAAAGAAACTGGTAAAATGCGGTCTTGACTATGCTACCACTCAGTGGATTTGTAACTGGCTGACCGACCGAACCCAAAGGGTGCTCATCAATGGTTCCTCTTCATCCTGGAGAAGAGTGACTAGTGGGGTGCCACAGGGTTCTGTCTTGGGCCCGGTCTTATTCAACATCTTTATCAACGACTTGGATGATGGACTCAAGGGCATCCTGATCAAATTTGCAGATGACACCAAACTGGGAGGGGTGGCTAACACCCCAGAGGACAGGCTCACACTTCAAAACGACCTTGACAGATTAGAGAACTGGGCCAAAACAAACAAGATGAAATGTAAAGTATTGCACTTGGGCAAAAAAAATGAGAGGCACAAATACAAGATGGGGGACACCTGGCTTGAGAGCAGTACATGTGAAAAGGATCTAGGAGTCTTGGTTGACCACAAACTTGACATGAGCCAACAGCGTGACGCGGCAGCTAAAAAAGCCAATGCAATTCTGGGCTGCATCAATAGGAGTATAGCATCTAGATCAAGGGAAGTAATAGTGCCACTGTATTCTGCTCTGTTCAGACCTCACCTGGAGTACTGTGTCCAGTTCTGGGCACCACAGTTCAAGAAGGACACTGACAAACTGGAACGTGTCCAGAGGAGGGCAACCAAAATGGTCAAAGGTTTGGAAACGATGCCTTATGAGGAACGGCTAAGGGAGCTGGGCATGTTTAGCCTGGAGAAGAGGAGGTTAAGGGGTGATATGATAGCCATGTTCAAATATATAAAAGGATGTCACATAGAGGAGGGAGAAAGGTTGTTTTCTGCTGCTCCAGAGAAGCGGACACGGAGCAATGGATCCAAACTACAAGAAAGAAGATTCCACCTAAACATTAGGAAGAACTTCCTGACAGTAAGAGCTGTTTGACAGTGGAATTTGCTGCCAAGGAGTGTGGTGGAGTCTCCTACTTTGGAGGTCTTTAAGCAGAGGCTTGACAACTATATGTCAGGAGTGCTCTGATGGTGTTTCCTGCTTGGCAAGGGGTTGGACTCGATGGCCCTTGTGGTCTCTTCCAACTCTATGATTCTATGATTCTATGAATAAAACATTGCCTGACGGCCAGCACAAAATCTGTCTCCCCTCACAAGTGTATTGCATGCAATAGTTGATGCCTGGGTTTAATATGTAAAATACTGGAGTCCAGGGGACCATCTCCTATGGGCCACTCCCCCCCCCCATGTTCAAATGGGGCAGAGGAGGCCAAGCACCCAGCTGAGCATGGCACAGCTTCAGTGGCTGGCTCTTCCTCCTGCCGTGGAGGGCAAGGAGCAGGGAAGCAGCCCCTGGCTCATGGGGGGAGGGGGAGGGGAGGGGAGGGGGAGGAGTAGCCACTGGCACCACTGGCCATTGAAGTCACGCTGCCACCACTTTTGGTTCAACCCCAGCTCTTCTGTACGTCCTGCCACCACACATGTGACAGCCCCCCACCCCAATTGTCCTCAGAAGTTGGAGCCTCTGCTGGAGACAGTCTAAGATCCCTACAGTTGCTGAATGGGAATCAGAGCTGTGTGAGCATGCCACAGTCACTATGTGTGTGGTAGTATCCTAACATTAAATACAATTTGCTATGGGATAGAAACTTTTCCTCTTCCCACCATAATATATATATAGAGTATCATGAAAGGTCTCATGGACATGTACGTACCTCCCACGCTCCTTCTGCAGAGCTGAGGCCAATGTTTTAATCTCACAACAACCCCTGTGAGAAATGTTAAGCTGTGAGGGAAGGCTTTCTCAAGGATACTCAGAGTTTCATAGGTAAGTGAGGACAGGACATAGCATGGGTTGCCAGTGCCTGGGGCAGGGTAAGTGTTGCGCACCCCTGGTAGACTGGGCAATGGTCAGTCCCTTCGCTGGCCAGCATCTAATCAAGGCAGTCCCTCCCTCCTCCCCCTCCCTCTCGGCTCAGGGATGGGGCACGTGTGGGCATCCCTTCGCCAGCCATGAGGAGGCGGTGGCAGTGCCCCAGCCCAGAAGGCCCAGCCCAGGCGTGGCTTGCCTCCCAGCAGCTCCATGCTCATGGGGGTGCAACCTCAGAAATTTTTACCTGGGGCCATGACTCCCCATGCTACGCCACTGAATGAGGATGTGGACCTGAGCTCACCACATCCAAGCCTATTACTCAAGACACTGCCCTGCCAGTGGCTTTCATATAAGCTTCAGCCAGCCACTGGTGCTGTGCCTCTCACTAGCCAGACATGAGAAAGAGTCAATGTCTCTGCACTAGGGAAAGTTTTGCTTGCGGAGTTTTTTGCAGCTGCAAGCCAGGCTGGCAGTCATCTGGCAACACTGCTCACACATTTCCCACACGAACACATTTCTGCTTCATCTTTTTGCTTTAAAGCATTCAACTAAGTGCAAACATACCCCGTGGATTTACCTGAAATTAAAGTGTTGTGAATTTCATTTCATTCTCAGAATTAAAATCGGATCCTCAGTATCAATTACTGCTTTGCTGGGATCTGCTGAATAAACCATTAAAGGCAAAACTTTGGTATACATTACATCAACACCAGCTTTTCCCAGCCTCTGCCCAACCCTGATTACATATTAACCTAACAAAAATGTCTTACTTTTTGGTGAGTCAAATGTCAGATGACAGATACTGTTTTTGAATGGCTGCACATTTTAGATTGTGAATTATGAAAATAAGAATCAGAATATGGTTTTAAATGCCTTTAATTCTACTTAACAAAATTAACGCCAGTTTATAGCAAGTACTCTAATTAAATTGTTTTTGTGGACTATGCGAAGATAATACTGCATAATTAAGCACATAATCCATCTAAAGTTAAGGCGCTTTCAAGGCTCAAGTTCTATGCACACATTTGAAAGAAAGCTCTGCTGTTGTCAGTGAGATTTAACCGTACTTCTGAGCATGCATGCAAAAGATTGGGCTAAAAATCTCATTACTGTCAAGGTGACTGTTAAGCACTAAAATGAGACTTAAAAGAGTTCACCCTTGGCTGGATTTTGTGCAACTGCCTCTAACAGCAGCCTGATGTGCTAGCATTAGCAAGTGAAAATGTGTATCTGTGATGGGAAAACCTTCACATCCCAATTTGTGCTGCTAAAGTAGCAGGAGCCAGCCAGGATATTAAAAAACAAACAAACAGCCAGATAACCCTGCTGAACATTATCTACTTGCTCGGTGTTTAGTTATCACATATAATTACAATTTTTGTTACAATGTATTCTATTGATGGAAGAGACAAGCTATAGTTAGTTATAAATACATAATAATAGGCTCTAACTTGATCCTTAACATTACTCAATAAAATGCATGGATGTCTAAAGATAATGAGGAATGGTGAAACAAGGAAGCCTTCATCATATTTATTAAGGCTTTCCAGATAATAATAAATGTGGATGTTTGTTCCTGAAGCAGAGTTATCTTTTAGGTTGCTAGGACCCCCAAGAAAAATGCAAAAACCCACATTAGGGAGCTCTTTTTTATTTCCTGTCAGAAAATGGGGGAGGGGGGAATAATGTTTTGTTTGTTACTATGTAATGCATTTTATGTTTTTATACTGCCTTGTGATCTTCAGATGAAGGGTGTTGTTGTTTAGTCGTTTAGTCGTGTCCGACTCTTCGTGACCCCCTGGACCAGAGCACGCCAGGCCCTCCTGTCTTCCACTGCCCCCCGCAGTTTGGTCAGACTAATGTTTGTGGCTTCAAGAACACTGTCCCACCATCTCGTCCTCTGTCGTCCCCTTCTCCTTGTGCCCTCCATCTTTCCCAGCATCAGGGTCTTTTCCAGGGAGTCTTCTCTTCTCATGAGGTGGCCAAAGTATTGGAGCCTCAGCTTCACGATCTGTCCTTCCAGTGAGCACTCAGGGCTGATTTCCTTCAGAATGGAGAGATTAGATGAAGGGTGGTATACAAATTTAATAATGATAATAATCATAATCATAATATCATCCTGGGAAGCTTTAATGCTGTTCCCCGGGGGTTTTCATCAAGCTGGATGGTGAACAAAACCAAAATTATAAAGGGGAGGAGAGAGAAAAATATTGGGCAGGTGGTGAAGCCATCACTCTCAAAGTTCCCGGTGTTCCCAGCCAAGCAGCCGAGCTGATTCTCTGTAGCAGCAACGAAGCATCTCATGCCTGTCGTCGAGATGAACTTTTGAGGGGTAAAGCCCGGCACATTTTCGGCATATCCCGCGGCGACCCCCACAGCAGCCGGTTTTTTAAAACAACAACAAGGTCGCCCCCCCTCGAAACAGCCGCTCCCCCCCCCAAAGTACCTGCTCCCTGTGGCGTAGCGTGGGGGGTGCAGGGGGGGGGGCCGGCCGCACTGGGCGCAACATCTGGGGGTTAGGGTTAGGGGGCGCAAATCCACGGGTTAGGGGGCGCAAATCCACGGGTTAGGGGGCGCAAATCCACGGGTTAGGGGGCGCAAATTACTTGCCTTGCCCCGGGTGCTGACAACCCACGCTACGCCACTGCCTGCTCCTGAGCCAGAGACAAGACCAAGCCAAGCAGGAGCCCCCCCCGCACCCCACCCCCCGGCCCAGGGGCGCCCCTGGGGGGGTCTTCCGCCGCGCGCCCCGCCCGCCCGGCCTCCGGTTCCCTTCCTGGCTCCCGGCAGCTCCAGCTCGGCGCGCGCGGGGCGGGGCGGGGCGGCCCGTCCTGGCGGCCGCCTCCCTCTCTCCCCTCCCGCTCCCATTCATTTGCTCAGCCCCGAGAGGAGCGAGACGCAGCCGCCGCCGCCGCCTCTCTCGTGTCCCGCGCGGACGGCGGCGCTGCAGGTGAGTTGCCGCGCTTCAGCCCGAGCGGAGGGGGAAAGGAGGAGCCGCCGCCCCGCCCCGTTTCCCCGGGGGCGCCTTCCTGGGGAAGCGCGGGGCTGCCCCGCTCCGGGCGCCCCTCCGCGGCAACACCGGGCACCGGGGCCGAGCCGAAAAGCCCCCGAAGCGCCCTGGCCGCCTCGCGGGGAGCAGGAGCCTCCGGTCCTCCGCCGCCCCCTTCTTCCCCTCTCCCCCCTCGGCGCCCGGGTCCTGGGCTGCTGCCGGAGGCGATCGCCCTCCAACCTTTCCGGTTCATTTCCTTGCAGGCGGGGGGGGGGCAAGAAGACGCCTCCGCCGGTTGTGTCCGGACTTTCCCCGGGCGCGCTTCCCCTCCGCTCTTCTGGGCCCAACATCCACCTGTTGCGGCGGAGCCCAGGCGCCCCGGGCCGGGAATGGGGCTGGCCGGTGGCGCCGCTTCCACCCTGTGGACAAAAGGGCTGCCGCCCCCGCGAAACCAGGAGCCGCTCTCTGGGGCTCGAGGGCTTCGCAGGCCCCTCATCTCCTCTCCCTTGGCGCCTCAGCCCCCCCAGCCCGGCTTGCGCGGCTCCTGCGTCTGGGGGCTGCCGCTCCCCGCTTGCAAATAGTGCCTGTAAGGCCACATCCGAGACGCCCCTGGGACCCAGGTGCCCCAGTCTTCCCCGCCGTGTGATTAAACCTCGCACTACTTTGTGGAGCTGGTTTGGAGCCCTGACTAGATCACTGGTGCAAATGGAAAGGCATGGAAAACAGTCTCCTAGTTCGCACTGGCAGCCAGGACATAGTTGATTTAATGTCTTATGACGCCGCAGTGACATCACAGTCGTGTCCACAGCAGCCACAGGTGTGGGGAGACGGGATTGTGAGTAATCCAGCAATCCTAACTCTGGCTGGGGAGCAGCTGCATCTGGAGCCCTGCGGGTTAGGGGGGGCAGGTGTGGGGTGGTTTGTTTCTGCTGCCCTAGCTGTAGGTTTGTGCAGCTGAGAGAGCAGAGGACCAGGGCCTTTGGGGATCCGCAGGACTTTGAATCCAAAGTCAAGACTTTGAATTGAGCACAGCAGTGGCCAAGCCCTCCTGGCAGGAGGGGGCTGGTGGGGGGCCAGCTGTCTTGTCTTCATCACCTCGGCCAGCACAGCTCGAGGTGAGGATTGCACTATAAGTTTTGAACCATATTAGTTTAGTTTGATGTGTAGAGCTGTGTTTTAACCTATAAGAGAGCTTTTTGTTTAGGGCTGTATTCTGCTGTTCGCTTCTAGCATGATTTAGGACATTGCTTCCCCAAGTGGGCTGTACTGCTCCCTGTGGGGCAGTGGGATTACTTAGGGGGCGCTGAGAAGCAGGGGGGGGCACTGAAGGTGATAAGGACTGTCAGACTTTGGAAAGTTGACAAAACTGGATCCAACTTTGAAAAGTTAGTACAATTGGCTCAAGTTGATTAGTTTTGCTGAATTAAGCAAACAAAATAGTTTTATTTGGGTTTTGAGTGAAGGTGAATTTAATGGTTATTATTTTGAATTTTATTGTGTTAATGTCTTCCTTAATGGGTCATGCAAACTGCTATTTTGAATAATGCTTTTTATAAGGTAGGGTAGTGGACCCTGGGGATGAGTCTATGGAACCAAAGTGGCAGTGATCCGTAAAAGATTTTAGGCGATATGAGATGGGGAAAGCTTTTTATCATATATTTTATTTCAGATGTACTGAAGCATTCTAGACATGGAATGGAAATCTGATACAGACCATGCTGGACTAGACTATGTTATGGGATTTCCCTTAGCATAGGGACAACAGTGGCCAAGCCCTCCTGGCAGGTATTCATGCAGAGGCTGGGTAGCATTTTGTAGTCTAAAAGAAAGCAGAACAAAACATTTGGCACCAGTTTGGCTGCAGGAGTTGTCAGAAGAAGGCATACAAGGTGCCACCCAACTGTCTTAGGGACTCCACTCTGAATTTGTGTAAGGTTTACTCCTTAGCCCTGTCTTCTCCTGAAGATGTCACACAAGGCATGTATATATTGCCCAATATACCCATATTTCAGCATAGTTGACACAAACTAGTATATTTATTTAGCTGGAGTATAGTGTGGAGTACATGTGCCCCCCCCTTCTTGATTAGGCGAAACTTGTTGCTCAGTGAGACATAGGTCTTTGTCTAGCAAACTTTCCATCCAGTCCTGGCTTCCACCCCTCAGATCTCCGGGGAAAGTGCATTTGTCTTCCCAGAGATGCAAGATCTTGCTGGAAACGGGCGCCACTTCTCCACTGGCTGCAGGGCGAGGGAGGCACCTGCAGGGGCTCTGCATCTTGTGCCGCCCGAGGCAGCTGCTTCACCCCCCCCCCCCATGGACAGGTTGGCTGTGCCTGTGATCCCAGGAGAAACTCATGCAGTTCTGAGAAGCTTTCCTAGTTAACTATTAGAGAATCAGGGAGAACATGTGGCTGGCATCAAATGAACCTTTCTTTATGTGTTGGTAGCGGTCGTCTTGTGGAAAGGAGAATGTTTACAGAAAGAATTTCCAGGCATAGCACTGACATGTGAAGAATCTGAGAATGCTGAACAAATGCAACTATAGAGCATTAAGCTTCCTGTCTTCTTTGGGATAAAATGTGGGAAATATATATTCTTAACTTAAAAGTATAGGGAGGGGGAGGTCAAAGGAAGTACTGTCTTATTGTTTTCGGTCTTTTTGTTTGTGCGTAGATTATGAAGTACAACTACTGTCCTGAATTCTAGAAATAGCATCACGTATTTACTACAGATTGTTAAAATACGAAAACCTTAAATCGCTTGTTTAACTTTTAGTCACTTTATAGCAAACCTTAAATCAATTGAAACAACTGAGTGCTGTGTTTCTGCCCAAACTTTCTCTGAGATAAAAGATGGCTATAGTGAGAGTTAAAGTGAGATGTTTAAAAGTGGGTGGAAGGTTTCCTGAAAATGGTTCATATTGCTTTTTTTTGTATAATTGTTGGTTATCCATTACTATCTTTCAGTGAAAAGTTTGAACTCATTCATGTGTTAGCAATCCCAAAATTTGTACCCCAAAATGGAAATGGGTAGTGAAAAAGTACATAATAAGGTGAACAGAAATAAGGTGGAATGTAAATATTCACATGTATCGTGAAAAGGTATGCAAATCGATACTTAATTGTTCTACAACTATTTGTATCACATCTGTCCTGTACTTGTTGCAAAGTGTGTTCTAGGTCTTATAAGCCAACATGGCACCACCTCCCCCAGATGTTGCTAGGCTGCAACTCCTGCGTCTCTGATATTGGCCATGCCGGCTGGGGGTGAGGGGAGCTGTGACCTCCAGGAGGTGGGAGCTTGAGTACTGCAAAGTGAATGGGGAATAGTTCCTTTTGAGATTTTTTTTTTTTTTTGTAATAAGCAAATAAAGACAGCAGCAACAAATGTGAATGTTTGTTCCTTAAGCAGGGTTACGTTTTCGTTTCCCAGGAGAAGTGTAAGAGGTTCCCATGTGAGCTCAGGAGACATATTTTGAAATGTGTGTTTCCACTTTCTCCCTGACTCTGCCGCACTACAGTTCCCCCTTGTGACTTTAGATGTGCACAACCTGATACCTGATCATCTAACTTGTGTTCTCCCTGCATGGGGCTTATATATGCGCTGTGAGTGGCTTTTGAATTACATCATACTCTATGTTCTGTTGTTCCAGTGTGGGTGGAATAGTAGGGGATGATGAGGCAGATGTTTTTTATTTATTTTCCTCTTACATTATGCTCAATAGGAGAGAAATTGCTTCCACCATCCCAGACCATGGAATGAAAAAGTTTTGGATTTGGCATAGCCATGCCGCACCCCAAACTCATTTTCTCCTCCTTATGCTGTAATTTTACCAGTGATGGAGTTTTCTGCTGGTGTTTCAGGTGAGTTCCACTGGCCTTGGTGTCATGCTGGTGGCATAATGCCATATCTGCTTGTGGAGTGGGGCTGAATACATGGCAGCTGAAATGTCAAAGGAGTTTGCAAAAGAGTGTGTTAAGTTTTGAACTGTGTGGTTTCTATACGCAAAGCTGCACTTCAGTCTGGGAGATTTCTGCAGTGCAAGCCTAGCCACACTGTTCATGGGAGATCATGGGAAATCTGGAGCGGGAGAAGCTTTTATTACAAATTCAGAATACACCCGCTCTCAGTTTCAGATTGCCCATTATGTTGGGGAAACATTTCAGACTTAGTGCAAGTAATGTTTCTTTTTGTATCATGCAAAAACTGTGAAATGACCTTGATTCCCATGCCACATTCTGACATTTCAGGTCAGTTCATGAAAATATCCCCCTAAATACCAATGTTCTTATCTGTATGAATAAAACTTACTTTTTGTCTTCAGAAAAACCTTCATAATTTTGATTACTTTTACACACACATTTCACAGCTTGGCATGGCAGCATTAATCCTATAACACTGCCTTTTTCATCACATTAATAAAGAACAATACGTTTCCTGAACAATTTTTAAAATGACTTATTTGCGTATTTACACACTTGTGAGTTTAGATTCCGGTCCGAACTGATAAGGCTGAACATGTTGCATTAGCACCAAAGGGGTCCTTTTTGGTTCAGCAGCTGTGGATATATTTGTCCAGGTGTGACAGAATTCTTTAGGAGTTGGACGTACTCAGCAAAGCAATTAAAAGGTGGGTGGGTGTGAAATCAAGGCAGTTCCCTGACATCCACCTCCCCTCCAGGGCCCCCCTCAGCCCCTCCCATTTCCTCTCCTCTGGGAGGTGAGGAGGTAAAACCCCGAAAAGAATCTTCTTCATCTTCAGACGTCTCGAACAATTTCCTCCATCGATCGCCGTCCTGGCTCGCTGAATCCTCCTCCTCCTCGGAATCTGTGAACCCCTCCAACTCTTCTTCTTCGTCGGTGGTGGCAAAGTATTCCCTCCGGAACCTCGCTACAGGCTGAGGTTTACGTGGGAACCTCTGATGAAAAGCTTCTATTAAAACCTCGTCATTGACATCCTCTGCCCTGACCCAGGTGTTTTCCGACTCCGGTTCCCCTTCCCACATTACCAAATACTCTACTTGATCTCCCTTCCACCTGGAATCGAGGATCTCCGCCACATTGTAGCTTTGTTCCCTTTCCTCCATTGCTGGTCCCCGAGTGACCCTCCCTTCTCTGTCCCCTTTATACAGTGACAGCAATGACCTGTGGAAAACTGGGTGCAGCTTCATGTGGTTCGGTAACCGGAGTCTGAAAGCCACTGGATTGACCTGTTGTGTGATTTCAAATGGGCCCAGTCTTTTGGGTCTTAACTTCTTACAACCCCCTTTGAAGGGTAACCCTTGGGTTGACAGCCACACTTGGTCCCCCACTCTAATGGTTTCACCTTCTCTCCTGTGTTTGTCTGCCTGCCTCTTATATTCCTCCTTGGCCCTGTCTAAGTTAAGTTGGAGCTGGCGATGGATAGCTTCCATTTCTTCTACGAACTGTTCGGCAGCTGGAACGCTCCATCTCTCCCCTTCCCCCCCTGGGAAAGCCCTGGGATGGCACCCGTAATTTGCCAAAAAGGGGCTCATCCCCGTGGACACGTTCTCCGCATTGTTGTAGGCAAATTCCGCCAATGCCAACTTCTCCACCCAATCATTCTCTCTGTCATTGACGTAACACCTCAAATATTGTTGGAGGATGCCATTGGCTCTTTCCGCCTGCCCAATGGTTTCAGGATGCCGGGCAGTCGAGAAATTTACCTCCACATGCAGTAAGCTCATGAGCTTCCTCCAGAACCTGGAAGTAAATTGTTTCCCCCGGTCTGAAACCACCCTCAAGGGGGCGCCATGCAACCTAAACACATTTTCTACAAACAATTTAGCGGTTTCTTCTGCCGTGACCGCATTTGAGCAGGCTATAAAGTGTGCCATTTTGGTTAACAGGTCTACCACAACCATGATGGCTGTTTTCCCTCTGGACCTTGGCAGATCAGTCATGAAATCTATGGCCACTGCTTCCCATGGTCTTTCTGGTGTGGGTAGCGGTTCTAATAACCCTGCCGGCGCCCGCCTTTCCCCTTTGGCTCGCTGGCATTGGTCACAACTCCTCACATACTCCCGCACGTCTTCCCTGACCTTAGGCCACCAAAATTCCCTGGTCACCAGCCACATGGTTCTGTGTTGCCCAAAATGCCCCGCTGTGGGGCTATCGTGCAGCTGCTTGAGTACCTTCCCCCTCAACTCTCCTTCAGGTATATATAACACTCCCTTGTAGTACAACGCCCCGTTTCTCTCCTCAAAACCTCCGGGTTTATCTCCCTCCCTCCTGAGTCCCCTGAGTTTGTCCTGTGCGTATTCATCGTTCTCCGTTCCCTCTACCAGTTCTCTTTGCCCCACCAATGCCGCCCCACACACCCCGCGGTCCTCTGGAATGACATGTCTCTCTTCGGGTGCTCCCTCCCCCTCCAAATATTCAGGTTTACGTGAGAGAGCGTCCGCCCTAATGTTCTCTGGGCCTGGCACGTAACATATCTCAAAGTTAAATTTGGAGAACTCCTGGGCCCATCTCAACTGCCGTTGGTTGAGCACTCGTGCCGTTCTCCAATACTCTAGGTTCTTGTGGTCAGTGCACACTTGCACCTTACGTTGTGCGCCAATTAGCAGGTGCCTCCATCTCCGAAAAGCCTCATGAATAGCGAGAAGTTCTCGATCGTACACCGTGTAGTTCCTCTCGGATTTGTTCAGTTTTCGCGAAAAAAAAGCACACGGTCTCCACTCTGACTCCTCCCCCCCTGGCTGCAGGAGAAGCACCGCCCCAATGGCTCTGTCTGATGCGTCTGTTTCGACTCTCATCTTTTTTTGTAAATCCACATGCAGAAGTTGTTCTTCAGAGGCGAAGGCCCTTTTTAGCTCCTCAAAAGCTCTCTCCGCCTCCTCAGTCCAAACAAATTTCTTCTTACTGCTGAGACAGTCCGTTATGGGCGCCGTCAGGTGGGCAAAGTTTCGGATGAACTTACGGTAAAAGTTCCCAAACCCTAGGAACCTCTGCACATCCTTCTTTGCACTGCCTGGACCTTGCCGGGATCCATAGCCAATCCCTTGTCTGACAGGCGGTACCCCAGGAACTCTGCCTCCTTGGTATGAAACTGACACTTCTCCAGTTTCACCCACAGCTGGTTGTCTAGCAGCCTGCGCAACACTTCTCTGACGTCTCTCACATGCTGCTCCTCATTCTCAGAATACACCAACACGTCATCCAGGAAGGCCACACAATTCTTGTAAAGCAAAGGCCCTAGTACGTGGTTCATCAGCGATTGAAAGCACGCTGAGCCTGCTTGTAATCCAAATGGCATAACGAGATATTCAAAGGCCCCCAAAGGGGTGAACATGGTGGTTTTCCATTCGTCCCCTTTCCTTATACGTATCAGATTGTACGCCCCCCTTAGGTTCAGCTTGGTAAAAATCTTTCCCTTCCGCACCCTGTTCAAAATGTCATCTATTCTAGGCATGGGAAAAGCCAATGGTTCTGACACTGCGTTTAAGGCCCGAAAGTCACACACAAGTCTCGGCTTGTCCGTGTTTTTTTTATCCACAAAAAACACTGGACTACCTCCCACTGCCCTTGACTCTCTGATGAAACCCCTCTTCAGGTTCTTGTCAATGAATTCTCGTAACTCCTGCATTTCTCTGTCTGACATGGCATACAACTTGCCTGCGGGGAGCTGCGCCCCAGGCAGTAAATTGATTTGACAATCAAAGGGTCTATGCGGGGGTAGTTGGTCAGCTTCCCTTTCGCTGAACACGTCGCTGAGATCTGCGTATTGTCGTGGTACCTTCACCTTCTCCGTTACTTCCGTTCCTGCTAGGGTAGCTTGGGCTCCTGCTGAACCCTTTCCCTCCCTGCAGTGTTCTAAGCAATGTGCGGAACCGAAGGAAACCACTCTCTGATGCCAGCCCACCAGTGGATCATGTAACGCCAGCTAGCTCATCCCCAAAATAATGGGAGCCCCTCCCAAGGTGGCCACATTAAACGCTATCAGTTCTGTGTGCCTTGCCACCTTCATTGTCATTGGTACGGTCTGCAAGCTGACTTCCCCTCCCAACAGCTCCCTGCCATCGATCGTGGTCACCTGTAGGGGGTTGCTTAAAGGGATCGTCTGTATCTGGTGTTCAGCTGCAAACTCCTTGCTCATGAAATTGCAGGAGCTGCCTGAGTCCAACAGCGCCTTAATCTTCAGAGGGTATCCGTTTTGCAACTCTAGTGACACCTCTATCACTAGGGCAGGTTTGGGAGATTCTGGCGCGGGCACTTTCACTGCTCTTTGGCCTGGCTGCTGTGCCCCGACGGTGGCAGCCAGGCGTTGGCTTTTACTTGCTCCGATATCTCTTCCACTCCTCCCTCAACAGCTCCCACCATTCCTTGCCATTCCTTCCTCTGGGGGCAGACTCTGGCAAAGTGACCTGGCTGTTGGCAGAGATAGCATTTCCAGGCGCCTTTTCCCTCCTTCCTACCCCCTTCGCTGGGCTTTGAAACTGCGCGCGCGCGCGCTGTTCCGATTTCCATCGGCTCTGCCGGCGGGAAAGCTGGCTCAGGAATGTCTGGAATGCGTAACTCCTTCCAACGTTCCCCCTTACCTTCCCGCCTCTCCAAGGCTCTCGCCTCCTGGCGCGCTCCTATGGTCAGCGCAGATTTGGTCAGCTGATCCATAGAAACCGCCCTGGGGCTCCGGGACAATTCGTCTTTCACAGCCGAAGAAAGACCTTCTTCAAATAGCATCTGAATGGGTGCCGCCGATAAGTCCCACCCCAATCTGTGAACCAGCATGGTAAACTCAGTCCAGTACTCACGGACAGATCGGCTTCCCTGCTTGCAAGCCATTAGCTGTCTGCGCACCACTCCCTCCTCAATATCGCTGGAAAACATGATATCCATTGCACGAAAGAACTTCATGGTGTCCTTTAAGACGTCATTATGCGTTGCCATCAGGGGTCTAACCCAGTCCCTCGCCCCCCTCTCAAGATGCCCAATCACGAAAGCCACTTGCGATTCCTCGTCAGGGAATTCATCAAACTGCACATTGAGGGCATATTGCATCTCTGTCCTAAAGGCATGGTAGTCCTTGGGGTCCCCCCCAAACTTCTGCACCAATCCTGGTACCTTTCCGGTGAACTGGGTGGCTCTCCCCTTCTTGTCTGCATCCTGAGCCCTTCTCTCCTCAAGCCTCGCCGTCTGCAGTGCCAGTTGGATTTCCAACGCTCGGTACCTTTCTTCCAAGCTTGGACCAGCTCCAACCCCTGCTCCTTCGGTTCCGGCTGGGTCGCTCATGATGCCTTCTCCTGCACAGGCAGCGTACAAAGACTGTCGGAATGCTGTGATGGGATGATGAGCTGCTTGTGCGTAAAATCGTAATCCCTCAGAGTTTGTGCAACTCCACAAACCTCTGTGTGTGACAGAGCTCCTCAAACATGTCTGCTCTAATCGCTTGCAGATTCCGACAGTGGTTGTTTTCGGAATCGTTTCCAGCATAAGAGTTCCTTAACGGAAACCCGCCTTCTGGACTCACGGCGTGACAGTTTCCGGCGAGGCGTGGGTCTCCCTATGGGAGCTTCAGATACCTCCCCACTGTTCTCGCTGGAAGCGTCTCTGAGCCCTCCCTCCTGCTCGCCTTCCCTCAGAGATCCACTCCTCCCCCTGCTGGCCCCTGCTTCAGCTGTTGAGTCTCTTCCTTCCTCCCTGAGCCCCTCCACCACCTGTTCCTCCGATGGCAGTTCCCTGACACAAGGATAAAGAGCTCTCATGCCTAATTGAGATGATCAACCAAATACTGGTGTGTTCTTTCCTTTCACCCTTAATGGAAGGTCAGCTTCAAAGGTGCGGGCACCGAGAAAATGTTAAGAGTGTGGAATCTACTAATTTAAAACCTTTCAGCAATCGGGAAATGGTAATCAAATACAACAAAGCATTGTCACTGTGAAGTCCATAATAGTTTCGGTGACGGGGTGGGGTATCATAAGCTATAATGGCAGGAATGAATCTTGCTTTGCTTTCAAATTATATCTGTTTCTAATTCTCAGGTTGGCACGTCCCTGGAGGAGATGCCGCCACCCTGATTCAGATAGAATTGGAAACCACGCTTTGTGGAGGTATCCAGACAGGGGCAGGGCATCCTGTTTCACCACTTGAGGGGAAACAAAAAGTGCTGCCTTGCCCTGCTGCCCCCCACCTGTTGCATTTGCCCCTGGCAGAGCAGCACCACCACCACTGGAGCCCATCTGGGGTGAGATCTTACCTCCGATAGACACGATCTTGCCCAAAATTGGCTCCAATGCTCTACTGATGGTGGAGGTGTTGGGGCAGGTAGGACACCCACCCCACAGGTATGCCACCTGGGGGGGGGGCTGCTGCCTGAGGCTGCGGCCTCACCCTGCTTAATGTATCCAGAACACTGTTCCATTTGTGCTGGATTACTTGTGGCTTTTGCATTCTGAGGATGTGGACAAGTTGCTTGCAGGATTAGAGCTGACCACCTGTTCGCTTGACCCTTGCCCACCTGGGCTTCTTAGAACTAGCTGAAGGGGATTGACTGGGTCGGTCATTGCCTAGGGGGAGATACCACCTGCCTTAAAGGAGGTAAAGGTGTGCCCCTTCCTTAAGAGGACTTCCCTGGCCCCAGAATAATATTCTCCAGTGACAAATATCCTGTGGCAATATGCTTGAAAGAGTTCAGGAAGCCCAACTTCAGACATGTTCGAAAGAAGCTGATTATCTGCACCCATTCCAGTCTGGTTTCAGGCCCCATCATGACGTTGAAACTGCCTTGGTTGATGACATTTGTTGGGAAGGAGGTGGGGAGTGTGTGACCCTGTTCATTACCCTTGTCCTCTCTGCTGCTTTTGTTATTGTCAGTGGTATTTTTCTGGAGTGGCTTTGGGAAGTGGGAGTTGTAAAATAGATGCCTCTTCTGCGTACACAGCCTTTAGGAATAAGGAATTGCAGAAGGTGTTGGGGGCAGTGAGGCTCTCAGAGCCACTCAGGAAAGATCCACTGTTCTGTTAAGCCCTGAGGTTTAAGAATGCCCTGCAGGAGCTTCTGGGGAAAATTGAACTTTCCTACCATGAATTTCTGTTCTGAATCTCCTATCAGGGTGTTCCGCCCACCTCTTCTTCTTAAGCCACCAGGACATAAGTGGCTGCTAATAATCAAATTTAGTCTGCCAGCACCACACGTCAGGGAAACAGATAGGAATGCCTGCAGTTAAGTATCTTCTTTTGCCTCATTACTTAATGTATCTTAATTAATTGTTAATGTTAGAATTATTCAGAATAGTGCACAGGTTTTGTTTTTAGAGGTCAAGGTCAGGCCAGTCTAGGAATTAAGGTGTCCCTTTCCCTTGGAAACACAGAGGTCATGGACAGGCAAACTATTTTTTTTTTAAAAATGATATTTATTAGAAGTTTAAAAATTACAGCAAAAAGAAAAGAAAACAACAAAAAAATTAACAGGACATACATTACAATATATAAAAAGAAAAACATAAAAAACAATACAACAATACAGCAAAAAAGAACAATAACATTAAAACACACATCCAATATTCCATATGATTATCTTTCATTTACTTGTTTCATCGACCTCCTCACACCTCCCTTTTTGTATGCTAGTTTAATTAATTGTTTCAGCAAATTCTTTCCATCTTTCTCAATTTTTGTTGTATAATTTAGCTTAACGGTCTAACCTATTAATTAACTCTGCAAATCCTTTCCATCTTTCACTATATTCTGTCGTTAAATTTACCTTAATTTATTTTAACCTTATCTTACCATAAAAAGCCTTAAAACTTAAAACTTATTTATACATAACTCCTTATATCATTTCTACTAAAGCCAAATAGTTTCATTCCAACATTTTTCCTAACACTCATTAATTTTACACTAATTCTCAAAATAAATTTTTAAAAACTTTCTTCCAATCTTCATCCAACGTCTCTTCTTCCTGGTCTCGGGTTATGTCACTCCTTTCTATCCATTCCATCTAGTCCATCAACCTGGTGATCTTGTGTCCGAGGCTCTTAAGTCTTTTCCATGTCCCTTCTGCAGATCTTCTTCTTGTTTATACCTGCACTTTACTTTGTCTTTTGTTGATCTTTTTCTTAATTTCTTTCCTTTCTCATTGAGGAGTAGTTCTCGGGGAGACTCCAACCCAACAATATCTCCATCCCCCCTCGACAGGTCAGCCCATTCTCCACAGTCAGCACTGTAGTCCAGAAAGTATTTAAAAGCATGTTTCAAAGTCCCTCCAAAGTTAAGAGCCCCCACAACTCCAGACCCCCCCCCCCCGGCCCAAAACCAAATCCCAAAAGCCAAAACGTCCCTGCCTAGGGGGATCCTGTAGGGCCTCGGGTCTCTCCATTTGTGTTACTTGAGGTTCAACAACAACCTCCTCCATTATCTTCTGCACTTGCACTTCCCTGTCAAAACAGATTCCTGGGTTGTTTCCTGAATTGTTTCTATATGAGTATTCACTGTTTGTCACTGTTTGTCCAAAATTATCAAATCCATCTTCTCATGCAGCTGCTCCAACAAAGCGCTTGTCTTGCAAAGAGCAAGCACCAAAACGTCTTCTAAACACATTCTTATCCAAGGTCAGAGTCTGGTCTCACGATCCTTAATCACCACAGCTGTGAAATTCCCCAGATCGACTCCAGCAACAGTTTAACAAGCTCCCTCTAGAGGAGACAATTTCAATTTGTATCCATCTTTTGAAAGCAGGTCCAACAAAAGAAAATTACTTTCATTTTTCAAATATTTTGTTTCTTTTGAATGCAAAAGGCAACATTGGGATCAATATGTTTCTCTTTTTTAACTATCTGTCAAAAGACGTTCCATTCACAGTCAATGAACTTCCCCAAAAAATTCTGTCTCCAGCACCCCGTTCCCAGGTTTGAGACGGTGGAAATTTATCTTTCTTTACTCTCTCTCCTGCAGGCTCAAACAATCTAAGATTCCCCCCCTCTTCTCCTGCTTCCAAGAGGGGTTTTGGTGGTTTTAACTGAAGGAAATTTAGTCCTTTATATATGACTTTCCAGACTTTAGCTTGCAAAATTTTTGCTTCAATCTATTTACAAAAGCGGAAGGCGGACTTCCTGTTTAGAACCTTCCCGCTTCGGTGCCAAATTAAAATGTTTCGTAGTCCAATTTTCCGTTCTACTCACGGGTAATTGTTTAGAGTCCAATTGTCCACAGGAAAAGTCAGTGCTCTCCGGCAACGGCTGTGCGGCTTCACTCCGTAAAAGTAGCGGTCGATTCAAAACACTGCGCCGCTCACCCCACTTCGCTTCGGGTCCCCGAAAAGGGGTTTCCCTGCGAGTAGGGGAGGCGCTCCTGGTGTCAGCCGAATCCCACGTTCCCAGGCTTCTTCCGCCTGGGATTTTTGAGGGGTCTCCGCCTTCACCGCGGCGGCAAGACCCGATTTTCGCTGAGCGGGTTCCTCTCGGTCAGAGGAACTCCGCCATTGCCGATGGCGCTAGCCCGGAAGTCCGGCAAACTAAGGCCCGGGGGCCGGATCCGGCCCAATTGCCTTCTAAATCTGGCCTGCGGATGGTCCAGGAATCAGTGTGTTTTTACATGAGTAGAATGTGTCCTTTTATTTAAAATGCATCTCTGGGTTATTTGTGGGGCATAGGAATTTGAGCTTGTGCATTAAGCGGCCATTTCTTCTTTTGAGTGTTCCCAAAATCAGATTCCTGCTTGTGAATGTGAATTCACTGGTTCGTACCTAGTGTCAGTATAGTAACTTGTATTAAAATGCGCTTGATCGTCACTTGCATTCAAGACTGCTTGCCAGCAGAGGCCAGGTAACTCCTGGCGAGAGAGTCAAGGGTTAAAATGTCCCTGCCTTCCAGAGGTGTGTAGTCTCGTTGCCAAGGCCCTTAAGGCACACTGGACCCAAGCTGAGGTGTTTCTCCGATAACAAAATCCGATTTTGTTTGTTCGTATTCCCAAGGAGGGAGCATTTCATCTGAAGAATGTCCTGACATCATAACAGCCAGGGTTGGGTCACCTGTTGGGGCAAAGGAATTGGAAGTCAGAATACAGTTATGTCTTAAATGGAAACCAGCTACAGCTTGGGTCATCTTACATAGCAGTCTTGGTTCCCTTAAAGCAGTGCTGCTTTCGAGGTACATGAAATAAACGTGGCGATCGCCTATCCCAGGCGTAGGCAACCTAAGGCCCGGGGGCCGGATGCGACCCAATAGCCTTCTCAATCCGGCCCACGGACGGTCCAGGAATCAGCGTGTTTTTACATGAGTAGAATGCGTCCTTTTATTTAAAATGCATCTCTAGGTTATTTGTGGCGTATCAGAATCTGTTCATTCCCCCCCCCCTAAATATAATCCAGCTCACCACATGGTCTGAGGGATGGTGGACTGCCCCACGGCTGAAAAAGGTTGCTGACCCCTGCCCTAAACTATGTGAGGCAGGGTACCTGACGGGCTGCTTGCTCCTGACCAGTTAATTTAATATCTTCCTTTTGTCCTCTCATATTTGGAGATAGCACCGTCTTTTGGGAACCCCCCATATTTGTTCAGCTGGTGCCAACTGTTTTGTTCCCTGGAACATTAATTGGCTGTTGTGGTGATTGACTAGTTAAACCCTGATGCTGTTTTAATCTGCTGTTTTTGTTGCACCTCTCAGTATTAGACTATTGTGTAGCATATTGCTTTTAAGTAAAGTTTTGTAATCTGCCTTTAAGAACTGTGGCTGAAAGACGGAGTCACATAAATAACATAAACTGCAAAATACATTCTACTCCTAAATCTCAGCCCTTGTGTTTGTTGTTTGAAACACCACAGCTTTGAAGCAGCAGAAGAGATGGAAAATAAGTTTCTTCTGAAAATGTGGTCAGATGACAGAAAAAGTGAACTTTGAGTAGAATTGTTCTAGATTGTTTGTTCTGAGCTGCTTAAACTGTCCTATCCAGAATATTGTCATAGTAGCTGCAAGAGTTAAAGGCATACACCTTCATTCTTCTAATATTATGACCCATTTTAGCCTCTCAGCCACTGTTCCCTACAGAACAAAGAAGAATTGTTTAGGGCTTTTGTTGGAAATACTCAGCCCTTGCTGGAGTTGTCAAAGTTTTCTTTTGGTAATGAATGACCCTGAATTGCTTGCTGTAATTAAATCTGTATGTAGCCTAGTGGGGGAAACTGGCTGAAATGCTCATTTGTTGCAGCCACAGTCTTTTCACATAGATGTTATGTTGGTAGAAAGAGGCACCTAAAACCCTTTTTTGACGGGGGTGGGGAGGAGTTTTTTTTTTTTTGACTGATAAACCCTTTCAAAACATTGCACAAATGTTTAAAGTACCCAAAATGGATGTTAGTTGTGGGAGGCCAGACCAGTCCACGACCCAAGAGTGTGGGGCAGATAAAGGACGTTGGAGGGCGAATTTCAGGCAGTGATGCATCTTACTCCCAACTGCATAGGATTTGCAGCTTCACAGGATCTTTTAAATTTTTTCTTAGGTTGATGCCAGCCAACATAAGAAAGTTAAAGTTAAAAGTGTTTTGCATTTATTAACAACACCATCATCACCATCAATGCACACGGTTCTTTTATGACATCATAGTAAACAAGGTCTCTTCTCCCAAGAAGCTAGGAGTGATGCTGGCAGACTGATGTGTTGGTCTGCCAGCCAAATGTCAGGTCTGCTGCCAAATTTCTATAAAGCAGAAATGGAAAAGGGGAGTTACCTTAAAGGGGCGGGAGGAAAGTTCTTGCCTCTTCCCTTTGCAGCAGGGGGTCTCCTCATCTCGAAGCCTTATTGAGGGAAAAACAATTTAAACAAATTTGGAGAGGGAAGCAGAAGTAGATATTGGGTTCAGTGTATCTAGCCTAATGCACAATAAAGGTTGGAAGGCCATCTGTCATTGATACTTTAGTTGAGATCCCTGCATTGCAGGGGGTTGGAGTAGATGTCCCCCAAGGTCCCTTCCAACTCTGCACTTATATGATTCTGGAAAATCACAACTTGCTTCTTCAAGAGTAACTTAACAGCCAGCCTGATTCTGACATGCATATTTGTTTTATTTATTTATTTTGTTGTTGTTTTTTCCTGTGAAGCGTCTCGAGGCAATTTCACAATACAGTGGTACCTCGGGTTAAGTACTTAATTCGTTCTGGAGGTCCATTCTTAACCTGAAACTGTTCTTAACCTGAAGCACCACTTTAGCTAATGGGGCCTCCTCCTGCTGCTGCTGCGCCGCCGGAGCATGGTTTCTGTTCTCATCCTGAAGCAAAGTTCTTAACCTGAAGCACTATTTCTGGGTTAGCGGAGTCTGTAACCTGAAGCGTATGTTACCTGAGGTACCACTGTATAGTAAAAACATGTATAAAATAACAGCTAAATAAAAGCAGTTAAAGCAAATATATGAAAACAATTTCAGATCTGATACTGACTTGCAAATCTTCCTGGCTAGTCTGTCCATGAAGGAGAGTTCTGGAGAAGAATGGGTGGCTGCGAGTCCATAGTCCAGGGCAGCCTCAGATGGAGCACTTCTTTGTGTCCTGTGAAAAACAAAGTTGTTTTAAAGCAGTCACAAATAGTAGTAGCGATCCTGCTGCAACATGCTGTTTTCTTTTTTTTAAAGGGAACATTTATTGATAGATACTATGTAAATGTAAATGTGACAAGGTGATTAAAAATAATGCGCAAATTGCTGGAAAAAACTGCATTTCTCTGGATCGCGTCAAAGTTAAACACACCGATTATCTCAGCGCAAATGTTATTTGGCATTCACTTCTGATTACAACAGCCTTCTGAAGAAATGACAAGACAATTACAGGGCTTGAGTTATTTTTCAGCGTCAGCAGAAAAGCAAAGGTGTTATAACATGAAGCCTGCCCTTTGGGCACAGCTAGCACAGAAGTAGGTGTGTCTTGTAAGCTCTGTTTTAGCAGTGTATTTTAAAGGAAATCGCAATCTGACATTAAGCCAAAATAACATACGTTTCAAAACCTCATTTTCTGGCTCTGATCCATCTCTAATTATAGACAATCCCTATAGCCCAATAACCATATAACCCTATTAACTTGGAAATAAGCTCTGTGGCATTCAATGAAACTCCATCCAGTGGAGGTGTGCATAGGATTATAGCTTTAGTTTGCCCTCCTCAGCAGAGACACACATTGCCAGTCACATCAAAGGAGCATGCAGCCAGCTCGTAGCCTTGATTAGCATGTTCATGCAAATACAGCTCACATTAGCCACATGAGGAATTATTGCTGGATCACGGTGATTGTATTTTAAAACAGAGAAAGCTAGTATTTTTAGGAGGCCTTTTTTGGAAGCCTCAAATTGTTCCTGGCATTATTTGGTACTATAACCAAATCACTTTATGGGTTTGAATCTGAAACTAAAGAACACTTGGTCTAATCCATTATGCTGTAACGGAAATGTAGGTGGTGGGCCAAAGAGAAGACTCCTATATTTAATTTCCCAAGCTGAGCCTCTATCAGAAGAATGTCCTTCTCAGGTATAAATATGTTGATATTACTTGTTTGCATATGGTCGCTCTGTTGACACTCTGTGAAACGGTTTCCCTAGTATTCTTGATAACATAGGACGTGTTAATACTCCTCTCTTCCAGAGCATCAACTGTCACTATGGTACTTCTCCCTGGAGACCAGGGATGGAGAACCTGTCTTCCTCCAGATGTTGCCAGACTCCCACTCCCATCAGCCCCAGCCAGCATGGCCAGCGGTCAGAGGAGATGGGAGTTGGAGTGCAGTGACGCCTGGAGCGCCACAGGTTCTCCATCTCTGCTCTCTACTGAGGGGCAAATGGTATAATATGCTTGTTTAGCTGCGTGTAATGTTAACTCAGTGGGGACGCGGGTGGTGCTGTGGGTAAAAGCCTCAGCGCCTAGGGCTTGCCGATCGAAAGGTCGGCGGTTCGAATCCCCGCGGCGGGGTGCGCTCCCGCTGCTCGGTCCCAGCGCCTGCCAACCTAGCAGTTCGAAAGCACCCCCGGGTGCAAGTAGATAAATAGGTACCGCTTACCAGCGGGAAGGTAAACGGCATTCCGTGTGCTGCGCTGGCTCGCCAGATGCAGCTTTGTCACGCTGGCCACGTGACCCGGAAGTGTCTCCGGACAGCGCTGGCCCCCGGCCTATAGATGTGAGATGGGCGCACAAACCCCAGAGTCTGTCAAGACTGGCCCGTTCGGGCAGGGGTACCTTTACCTTTACCTTTAATGTTAACTCAGTGACTGCTTCTTCACTCCAAAGGGGCAGTTTCTATGGTGAAGCTGGAAGGAAGGAAGAGCACTTAGAACTACAGATCTAAATATAAATAAAGATCTAAAAGTGTTTGAGATACATGCTCTTTTGAGGCAGAGGAGAAATGGTGGGAAAGTTACAAATTTCCACCTCCCGAGGTTGCTTTAGAACTGAGAAGTGACTAATCTGTTAATGTTCAACACAAACCAGAGTTCTGCTTGCACCTTCTTCTTTACAAAGACATGTGCTACCCATGTGAGGTAGGAGTATTGTCTTTGGCAGGAGATTTTAGAATGGCAGGTCTGCAGCTTTGTCAGGGTAGACAATGAGCCTAGAGTGTCTGAGTTATCCTCCTTTTTAGAGTCGCTTTCACTTTGGCGAAACAGCCATGCGTTTTTATTCCGTCTGAATACGCAGTACAGTGGTACCTTGCTTCTCAAATGCCTTGGTACTCAAACAACTTGGAATCCAAACACTGCAAACCTGGAAGTAAGTGTTCCGGTTTGCGAACTTTTTTGGAAGCCAAATGTGCTCTGTTTTGAGTGTTACACTGAGGTTTGTCTGTTTTTGCTATTTATTTTGCATTTTTGTTTTGCGGCTCTTTTTTGTGACTCTGTGGAACTCAGTTTAGCTACTGATTGATTGATTGATCGTGTGACTGCAGGACATTGTTTATTGCTTTCATTTTATGGATCAATGGTTTCGTTAGCTAGTAAAATTCATGTTAAATTGCTGTTTTAGGGGTTGCTTTTAAAAGTCCAGAATGGATTAATCCATTTTGCATTACTTTCTATGGGAAACTGCACCTTGGTTTTGGAACGCTTTGGTTTTGGAACGGACTTCTGGAACGGATTAAGTTTGAGAACCAAGGTACCACTGTAGTCCAGATGGACTCAGGCTTGAGGAGACCGAGGTTTTGATTAAACCTGGTGAAGTGTAAAACAGCACAGGTGGCTTTTTGCCGGCAGGGTGTTGCAGAGGGATTAATCTATGAAAGTGTTTGCTATGGAGCGGGGAGGGCTCTAAATTCAGTGCTTGGCACTAAATTCAGTGCTTGGCACTTTCTCACAAGCAAACAGAAAGGGAAGGGATAGTATCAGAAAAACCAGTATTGCTGACAAAAGAGAAAGATCAGCATTGTTGACATGTGAATCCTATACATTGCCACCTTTCGCGTAATTCACCGCATAATCATCACACACGCCTTTTTGGGAAAGAAAAATCTTCATAAAAAATGTGACAATTATGCGGTGAATTATGGTACATCCTACAACATTGGCCATTGGCCAAATAGGCAGGCAAGCAAGCTGTGATCCACTTCCTAGGCCTAGGTGAAACTGAAAAGGGTTTACCCAGGCCCAGGAAAACCCCCTTGCCTCCAGCACAACTGCTGGACCCACGGGAGGCATTGTCACCGTCCCATAACAGTGCCCGATCTGGCTGTAAGCGTCATTACACAACAGATGAAACATGTACAAATGGTTTTTCAATTTTTCTTCTCTCCTTTCTTTATGCTTCCACCACCATTTTTATTCAGTGCCCCCCAATTGCACCTGAGGTTACTACCACCCCCCTGGATGACACCCCCCCCCAGGAATGGGAAACACTGATTTATTGTACGCTGTGTGCAAGCTCAGGATTTCTTCACTTAGAATTATTTATCACCTTATGTAATGATTATGCACATTTCAGGGCAAAGTTAGTTAATTTGTAAATGCTCACAGCATGAAGTACTTAGGAGTTGGCCAAGACGTCAACAAGTCTATAGTCCTATCTTTATACATAAAAATGGAAGGCTGTCTTCTTCTATCCCCCATTTTAGGATTATTGTGCCCCATCACAGTACTGTATTTGCATGAACCCGGGCAGGGGAGGGCACCAGAAGTGAAGAGAAGTTGCAGAATAGTAGTGGGCATGGCATAGGCATGAGAAAGGAAGGGGCACCTATAGGGAAGAAAGCTGCCGTGAGTTCCATCAGCGGAAAAGGCAAGGTATAAAGAAATATATAACAACAATAAGTGGTGGCATGAGAATGAGGTTGAAGATGAAAGCAGGGCCTGAAAGGGTCTGAAGAATTGGAGGGGGTTGCTGGCATGCGTCTGTCTCGAGAGACAATGGAGTCCGCCTCCAGGGGTGAAGTCAAACTGCGCGCACACCTACTTTCTAGTCTACCCCAATGCAGAAAACCACACTAAATCAACACCATAATAAAAGTTTTCAAAATTCAGAAATTTCAGAGCCCACCAATACATTTGAATTTAAACAATTGTAAAGCAATTTCCAGAGTCACAGCAGTAAACAATAAAAATGTGCATGACCACAAAGTGAGCTATTGGCTTTAGGTGGTGCTGAAAAAATGTGCTTAGCTGGTTAGAGCAACCGTAACATGTGAGAGTTGTTTGCAGGTGCCATGCATTCCTGGTGGAAGCTGGCACTGGCGTAAGGAGGCTTGAAAAGTGGAGCAAATGGCTTGCAGAAACATTCCCTGCAGCTTCTGCATGGCATCCTTAACATAAGATATGTTCCTTACTATAGTGGAGCAAAGACTGCTTCTGCAGAGGAGAGGCCAGCCAAGGAGTGGAGCATGTCCATGCTTGCTGGGCCAGGGTGTCATGGAAAGAACAGTGGTATCGGATGTCCCAGGGAAGGAAAGATTTGGAAGCGACCACAGGAAATGTTTTAGTTTGTCAAATGTTCTTGTTGGCTGCAGCTGGGAAGAAAATTAAGAAATAATCTCTGCCCATTTCCTAAAGGCATTAACATAAGAATGCAAGCTATCTCCAAAATATATTCCTATCTTATTTTATTTTTAAATAGTACACTAGACTACCTTTGTAGGATAACTCTGTGGGTACAGTTTCTCATGCCTAGATTTAAATACCATGCATCTATTAAATTCTGCAAGATTATTCTGAAATTTTTTACATTATGAGAGTGTGCTGAAAGCTTTAAAAGTTTGAAAATTCTGATCTCACACAATGCCTGTTTCTGATTATTAACTATAAAAACCAAACATATGTAATTTTTTTGGGAGGGGGGACAGTAAAGAGCTGAATGAAAAGTGGGAAAGAAATAATATAGTTGTTGGAGAAAGTTAGTTCCATGTGGATTTACTAGAAATTTTGAGTAAAAAAAGTTATCCTGTACTAAATTATGTACTGTCCTGGATGCTTTGGCTGAGTTTCCTGCATTGCAGGGGGTTGGACTAGATGACCTTTGGGTTTCCTCTACAGTTCTATGATTTTATGAAATTCTTGGAAATTTGATTTGACATTTTATTTGACTGACACTTAGGAAACAAAACTAAGTATGTATGTATAGATTTTTTCCTCCAATAAACAAAATCAATTACATTAATATAAACTTTATGAAAAAATGATTTTATTATATTTCTACCAAATCACTGGTTGTGGGTAACTTATCTGTAGATGTTTTCTAATTGCATGTCTCTTAATGTTAGCATAAGATACTTCCCTGTAGTAGGAGGCCTTAAGTATTTTGTGTGTCCATGAAAGAGAGAATCCAAGACAGTCCAAGCTTTTTCAGAGGCCTCAGTTGCGTTTCCAGTTATTTCATGTTGGTGGACACAGATGACCCCAGGAAGCCTTAAGAGATTAGAATTATTTCTTCTTCAGTACAGCCCACCAGAGACATTCAGGAGAGAAGCTGGCAATATAAAACATGACAAACAATGCTTTGAACTGGTACCAAGATCTTGGGGCAGGTAACTAGAGGGCAGGTGTGGTTCTAGATAGCAATATGTCTTTTATTCCTCCAGATGTTCAGGACAAAGCTTGAGCAGGAAGCTTATTGAGGCGCAGAGCCAATAATGGAGGTATATAGCTACAGCTATTCTTTGGACCAGACGGTTAACTGAGCCCCTGCTTTTAGGCTGTAACTTCCTTCCTCTGATCTGCTAGCTTGGCAGGTTTAGGAACTGACTCACAGGACACCTGTGTCTTAATGTTTCCTAGCCGTGAAGTGCAGTATGAAGAGACATGGCCTGCCAAAAGAATAGACTTTAGGATTGAGGCAAATAATTGACAGAGGGCCTTGCAGAAATAAAACCTTTCTAACTAATGGTTCTGGCATGTTGTGCAATGATTTTTTAAGATGAGAAATTTCTATAAGGATATTTATAATGCTTAGATATTCTTTCCAGCTGATAGTAATAGCCATGGTTTATCTGAGGATTTTCCTTATAGCATCCATTTGAAATAGTCCCATGATTTAAAAACAACATGCATGCAGTTAAGTTTCAGAAAAAAGAAATTTTGCATTGCAGTTGTAAAGGTACAGGTTTGTGTGTGTGGTTATCTTGAGCTTTAGGATATGCTTCTAGGTTGGGTTGAGGAAGCACTGTAGTTCTGGTTCTTCCTGGGGAAGCATCCCAAGTGGTGCTGGGGAACTGTTGCTCTGTTGGACTGTGGGGTACCTCAGGGATCAGTTTTGTTGTCCACACTCTTTTAATGCCTCCATGAAACTGCTAGGAAGAAGTCACCCAGAGGTTTGGTCTGTGGTGTCATCAGTATGGCATAGGCGTTCTGCTCTACCTCTCATTTCCATCTTCTGATTCAAGTCCTGAACTGGAGCTTGAAGGCTATTCTGGGGAGAATGAGGGCAAAAAAGCTGAGGTTAAATCCATACAAGATGGAAGTACTATTGGGTGCAGGATGGGGGGCAATCACTCGCTTCAGAAGGAGATTTACAACTAGTCTTAGATAGGGTTGCACTCTCCATGGAAAACCCAAGTGTGTACAGTAGTTGGAGAGTATTTTGCACTTCCTTGGGAAGCTCAGGTGGTGGCAGTGACCCGGAGTGCATCTCACTAGCTTCAGCCTGTCTGGAGAGGTCAACATTGATTCCATTAATCCATGTTCATGTCACGTACTGCAAAGAGCTCTCTGTAGGGCTGCCTTTAAGGACTGTTTGGAAACTTCTGCTGGTTTAGAATGCAGCCACCCCCTTAATGGGGGCTGGGTGGTCTAACCATGTGACATCATTATTGTAAAAAAAAAAAGTTAAAAGACCCCTGACAGTTAAGTCCGGTCGCAAACGACTGGGGTTGCAGTGCTCATCTCGCTTTACTGGCCGAGGGAGCCGGCGTTTGTCCGCAGACAGTTTTTCCGGGTCACGTGGACAGCATAACTAAGCTAATTCTGGTGCAGTGGAACACCAAAACCAGAGCAGCGCACGGAAACGCCATTTACCTTCCCACCAGAGCTGTACCTATTTATCTACTTGCACTTTTTGGCATGCTTTTGAACTGCTAGGTTGGCAGGAGCTAGGACCGAGCAACGGGAGCTCACCCCGTCGAGGGGATTCGAACTGCTGACCTTCTGATCAGCAAGCCCAAGAGGCTCAGGGGTTTAGACCACAGTGCCATCCGCGTCCCCCATCATTATTGTACCAGAAGGTTTTCTTATTGTTGGAACTGAATTTTTATATCCTATAGCTTGAGCTAGGGACGTGGATGGCGCTGTGGGTTAAACCACAGAGCCTTGGGCTTACCGATCGGAAGGTTGGCAGTTTGAATCCCTGCGATGGGGTGAGCTCCCGTTGCTCGGTCCCTGTTCCTGCCAACCTAGCAGTTTGAAAGCACATCAAAGTGCAAGAAGATAAATAGGTACCGCTCCAGTGGGAAGGTAAATGGCGTTTCCGTGCACTGCTCTAGTTCGCCAGAAGCAGCTTAGTCATGCTGGCCACATGACCCGGAAGCTGTACGCTGGTGAGATGAGCACTACAAGCCCAGAGTCGGCCATGACTGGACCTAATGGTCAGGGGTCCCTTTACCTTTACCTTTATTGCATGAGCTGCCTTGTAAGATGACCTATAATTTTTTTAAATAATAAATAAGTGTGCAACAGGGCATTCATTTTCAGTCCTGCAGCTATTCTACATTGAGGGATGATTTCAACGTTGTAAGGCACTCTATTTGCATTAACTTGGACACTGTCACTATTCATGATTGTTGTGGTAAATAAGCAAGCTCTTCTGTAAAGATCACTTGTCAGCAGAGGAGTGATTACTCAGTTTTCTCTATTTCTGGCCACTGAGCTTTTCCCTGCCCCTTTTCACTCATATTCCTGTGTGTCTCTGCAATAGTTTTAAGCCCCGGCATTATACTTTTTTGGGTAAATATTTTGAGATCTGCTTAGTCTATCTGCTCTGGGTTTCTGCAATCCCATTAAAATAATTAGTAAAAAGAAGAACCAAAAGAATAAATGGTTGCAAATTAAAATCTTTGTGTGCGTCTCTTTTCAGTTTTCCTAAGTTGTTCAGTGGAAATTCATAATGGGATAAAAGATCAAAGGATGCTAATCAAGCCCTTTATCGCACCGCCAAATGGCCTTTAATGTGGGAACAATCCAGTGTGTCTCTTGGGGCAAGGATAGCTTGCATTTCTATATAGATGAACACATTGTTTGTGGATTTGGTTCCAGCTTTCTGTTCTCTTGGGTGCTGCTGGGAAGCAAATCCACCCCCCCCATCCCAGTGCACTGAGAATTTTTTAAACGCTGGTATACTTCGTTCCGATGTTCTCTTGTACATGGCATCCCTTGTCAAAAGAGTGAGGAAACCACAATAAATAATAGTTAAAACAGATAACAAATGGTTTTTCTTGTTTTTAAAAAAGTGAACACTGGCAGGAAGAATATTACAATGAAGATGCAGGTGGCTGCTTTTCAAAAAGTCGGTGTCTGGACCCAGCCCTCAGGCTATGTTATAGCAAAGTTAACGAGGAGTTGTTGGAGCCTCCCCAACTGTAACTAAAAGTAAACACCAGGCAGGTGAGCTTATTGTACTTGCTTTTGCTTTGTGCCTGAGGGGAGAGCGATCAAAGGGAAATGAAAGGGCTCAGAATCGTGCAGGTTAGTGCATTGCTTTAAGGCCCCATCTGGTGGGATTGCAGGCTAGCAAAGCCCTGTAAAATGAGTAGCTGTACTGTTGGAGCCTAATATTCATGGCCCCTTGTGCCTCTTAACCTGAGAGGAGTGGGGTGAGGCCACTCTCTCATGCTGCCTCTGACTTTGGACAGTGGTCAGCAGCCTTTGGCCCACAGGCCTCACTGGACCACCCCATTTGCCCTGCCAGGCCACTTTGGCGAAGTTCTGCTAATGTGTGCTACTCCTGGCATCATACCTGCTTGTAAAGATCCACGTGCAGTGCTGCAACAAAGTGCTGCACAATCTGCAGGGTTTAATTTCAAAACGTGCAAGTGAAAACAGGTCACTGCATGTCATTGTAATTTACGGCAATTGACGGGTGCACAGACAGGTGAGCCTCTCTGGGGGGAGCATTCCATAAACTGGGAACCGCTGCAGAAAAGGCCTGTTCTCATGTTGCCTTCAGGTTAAGAACTTTGCTTCAGGATGAGAACAAAAATTGTGCTCCGGCGGCGTGGTGGCAGCAGGAGGCCCCATTAGCTAAAGTGGTGCTTCAGGTTAACAGTTTCAGGTTAAGTACAGACCTCTGGAACGAATTAAGTACTTAACCTGAGGTACCACTGTACTTGTGGGATCGCCTTACACCATCTACTACTTTGATCTGCGCAACTGCCACTGTTACTAGTGCAACATAATACTTGTTCTGCATGTGTAAGAAATAAATCTTTTACTGTGGCGGCATCTGCGCTTTGGAACTCACTGCCTGTGGACATCAGGCAGGCGCCTTCGCTGTACTCTTTCCAAGTTCCTGCTTAAAATACTTTTGTTTCAGGCAGTCTTCAATCTTTTTCTAATCTGCTATTGTTTGAATCCCCTACTGAATATTTTAAAATACCTGTTTTTAGTTGTTTTTAATTTTAATGTTTTATTCTATAAACTGCTTAGTGGTTTTATTACAATCAAGCGGCATATGAATTTTGTTAACTAAATAAATGGTTGTGCTGGTGCTCTAAGCACAATCTACAGTGGTTGAAATGTTTTCTAGAATCCACTTTTCCCCCATCACAGTTTCTGAGCAAACATGCAAAGTTAAAAAAAAGGATAGTGGTTTTGCGTCCCACATGGATGGAACTCTTCAGATTCAGAAGTTTTTCTTAGTAGTCGCTTTCTCTTTTAATAAAATGTCTACTGTTTATAGCCTTTTCAAATTAATAATTAGATATGGTGAATACTTTTCATCTCTGTAGGAGAATAGTTAAAACTTGTAAACAATTTGAGCTGAGTCGATTGTAAGTTATTATTGCTTACTTTTTAGATTAACGTTTCCAGTTTTTGCTTTTGAAACGCCAGAGAAAAGTTGCAGTAGGGGTCCATATCACAACAATAGCACATAATGCAAAACATGTGTTTCCATTCAGTGTCCAGATTTTGTGCTTTGTAAACAAAATGGCCAGGAGACGAAGCTGTCTATACCTAGGGCATGTTCTAAGCCCATGCTAAGTGACCTGTGAACTGAAGGTTAGCTTTGTGCCTGCCACCGTTAATGACAGAGGGAGACACATTCACAGTCTAAATTCTTGGTGTGGGATTACTGGGACATCAAGCTTTTGATGTTACGCTTGAAGCAAGAATTTTATATTTCATTGTCTGTGAATGTTCGATGGTGACAAACTGGTTTATACTCAGAATTGTTCTACCAGGAACAAAAATACATTAGAATTCTTCCCCACTTTCATCCATGTAAACGTGGAGGCTGCAAAGTTTTGCACAAAATTTAGAAGTTAAGTAGAAACTTTTTGGATTTTAATTCCTAGCAGTAACAAGGTAAAATAGTGATTGGTTTGCAGAAGTATGTTTTGAAACCACACAGTCTGCTTTAGTTTTTATTCATTGCCACCCAAATTAATTGATGGTTTCTCTGTCAAAGACATATTTCTGCAGCTTGAGAAGTGTCTCAACATACTTCCTCACACAGTTGAGAGCTCCAAAACATAAGCTTGGCTTAAAGCATTAAGACTTCAGGAAACGTCACTATTACTTGTTTGTTCATTTGTGCATTCTTCTAAAGGGACCCCTGACCATTAGGTCCAGTCGTGACCAACTCTGGGGTTGCGGCGCTCATCTCGCTTTATTGGCCGAAGGAGCCAGCGTACATGTGGCCAGCATGACTAAGCCGCTTCTGGCAAACCAGACCAGCACACGGAAACGCCGTTTACCTTCCCACCAGAGCGGTACCTATTTATCTACTTGCACTTTGACGTGCTTTTGAACTGCTGGGTGGGCAGGAGCTGGGACTGAGCAACGGGAGCTCACCCTGTCGCAGGAATTTGAACCGCCGACCTTCTGATCGGCAAGTCCTAGGCTCTGTGGTTTAACTCCCAGCGCCACCCGCGTCCCTGTGCATTCTTCTACCACTCCCTTAATTCCTGACCACTGGTCATACTGGTAGGGATGATGGGAGTTGTAGCCGAAAACATCTAAAAGGCACTAGGTTAGGGAAGCTGGCTCTGGAGAACAGAAATTAATTTGGTCCAGTGTGACACCTCTTCAGGTATTTGAGGATGGGTAATCTTCTCCAGATTACTTTTATTGCTGTTAGCTGCTCTGAGCCCGGCTTTGGCTGGGGTGGGCGGGATATAAATAAATTATTATTATTATTATTATTATTATTATTATTATTATTATTATTATTATTATTATTATTATTTTTTATTTAAACATACCCTGTTCCTTCAACATTCCTCTGTATTTGAACATCTGATTTTTCCTACCTAAATGCAGAACTTGTACATTTATCACCATTGAAATTATTTTTGTTAGTTTGGGGTCAGTTCTCCATCTTTATCAAAATAATTGTAGCTCTTGTTTCTGCCTGGTAAGATAGAAATACCCCGTCTAGTTGGTATCATCTGCAAATCTGATGACCATCCTTTCCACTCCTTCTAAGCTATATACAAATGAAGGAGCCCAGGCCCATCAGGGAACCCTGTGGCTCCCCCCTTGTCACTTGACAAGGAGGCGCTGATGAGCGCTTTTTAAGTATTATTCATCTACCAGCTAAAAATCCACCAACAGTAACATCATCTAGCCCACATTTTACCAGTTTCCCACCCAGAATATCATGAGGTAGCAATTATTTTGTTTTGTATGGAGTAGCATTCATTTTTGTGAGTCTGACTTGCAAGTATAGATGGTTCAGCTGAAACTACATCAGATTTATTATCCCCCTGAGGGCTAGGTGTCTCTTAGAAAGTCACCGTCAGCGAAAAAGGTGGAATATAAATATAATAACCAGTGCTGTTTAGCTAGAAAAAGAGGTGCCAGAACTCACCCTGAACTCCTCCCGTGTTCTCTTATAATGGCAATGGCGACCACCTGAAAGGTGTCAGACCCAGTTCTGTTGAGTTCTGGCTGAAAAAAAAGCCCTGGTGGTAGTAGTAGTAATAATAATAATAATAATAATAATAATAATAATAATAATAATAATAGAAAAAAGTCTGTCAGTTCTGTATTGAGCTGTAAAAGGTCTAATGGTTCTTATGTACTAGAGATAGTTCTGAGGTTCTGATCACTGTTCCTCATAAAATAGTTTGTGCCATTTTACTATTTGAGAAGATTTGAGGAATGCTCTTAAAATGTGGCCTGTGTTCTTCAGTTTCACTTCTTCAGGTTATTGCGCTTCCTTCCCCAGAGTGGGAATCATTTTGGGAACTCTGTGTATCACACGTTGAGCGCTAATGAAGAAAGGTGGGATATAAATGTAACAAAACCTGTCAGATAATAATGAATAAATAACCTGATACTCTTGAATAAGGCGTATTAAGTTGCAAAATCACTTGTGAGATTTAAGATACGTTGGGGGTTTTTTACTGTCCTTAATTGTGCCAGTGTATGCATTTCTAAAATATATAAATTCTATTTGTAACAGGTGGGGAAGAGCCTTTGGAAATGTCTTAATGAGGGGTGAGGGCAGTTCAGCTTCAGGATCCTGATTGCTAAATTGGGTGGGCAACCATGTTTTGCAGTCTTGATTACTTTGCCAGTGACCACAGGCAAAGACACAATCTCTTCTAATGGTGTGTAGTGGAGTTGCATGATAACATCTACTGTTGCCAGTTTTGTGATAACATTCAACTTTTTGTGACATAAAGAAATGGTTGCAAAGGGGTATGGAGGAAGAAAAGAAATAAGGACCCTCCCCAAATTTCTACTTTTTGTTATGTTTTTTTTTTAAAATTTACTTGATTTGGGTGGGGGGTAGCTTCCCCCTCCCCCTCTGTCTACGGTTTGCCTAATGCCACCTCATGAGCTCGTAGCAGAGGCAACATTTGGATTGGGGATTTCGGATTTGAGATCCAATTTCTTAGTAATTGTGCTCTTTCAGATTTCATTAGGACTTGTTGAAGTGACTTGGATGCAAGTGGAGATGCACTTCTGTGATCATAAATTTTGTGATTGTGGCTGTAACTGGACTGAGCTATCACAGTGGTACCTCGGGTCAAGAACTTAATTCATTCTGGGAGTCCGTTCTTAGCCTGAAACTGTTCTTAACCTGAAGCACCACTTTAGCTAATGGGGCCTCCTGCTGCCATCGGAGCACGATTTCTGTTCTCATCCTGAGGCAAAGTTCTTAACCCGAGGTACTATTTCTGGGTTAGCGGAGTCTGTAACCTGAAGTGTATGTAACCCGAGGTACCACTGTATTTTTAGTTTTACCCTGAAATAATCTTCATGGTGGGAAAAACTGAAAGTGCTATCCGCTACATATTTAGAAGGAAAATAAGTTCCATTTGTATTTTGAGATGGAACTCTTATTAACAGTATAATCTGACTTCCTTATAGTCACTTCTCGGGATGATTTTTATTTATTTTGTTTATTTCTTACAAGATTCTTGAAGTGACTTAGCAACAATGAAATACATGCTAATACAGTTCCCACAAAAACAACCCTTTTCAATGTGTTTGTGGGAGGCGATGGGGAGAGGTCTGTTGTTGTTGTTTTATATATTGTATTTTTTATGTTGTTAACTGCCCTGAGATCTATGGCTGAAGGGCAATACAGTATACAAAATAAAGAAATAAAACAAGCAAGCAAGCAGAACGTTGAATGTGCTTTTTTTTTTTTAACCTTGATGATTTGGGCAAGTCAGTGTCAATTTGGCAAATCAAATTGCAACGTTGTATGTTGTGCTAGACCACTAAATATCGTGGGAATCTCCTCTCCCCATAGGGGAGAGTTTTGCACCTTTCAGCTTCTAGCTGGGTTTGGATCCGATGTTTTGCCTGTAAAGTGAGAAGTGGAGGTGATCCCCCAACTCCGAGCTGCTTTGTTCTCGCCTCGGACGTCCCTCTTGCTCCCCCCTTGGACAGAGGAAGTTACATCAGTCTGCCGACTAAAGCAATGGGAGAGCCGTCCGGGCTGCTTGGAAGTGAACTCTCCAGTCTGTTCTCACGGTCTGGATGTGTGCAACTGGCAGCGCAGGAAGCTTCCCGAGAACATTGAGGGAGTATGTAAAATTGACATGCAAAAGAGGGTGACAGGAATCTGGCAGACACGTCAAGTGAAATTATTAGAAGGGCATGGGCTTGAGTTACAGTCTTCATTGTCTTGACACAGTTGATTTTATGGACTACTTTTTTGTATTGAAATCCAAAGAGAGGGGGTGCCATTATGAATCACCAGGCTGCAGCTCCAAAGACAAGAAGTGATAATTATCTGAGCATAAAGGTATGTCGAATGCAATGGGGGAAAACCGCAAACTCACAAGTTTACAGCAATCCTTTTTTGTATTTTTTTTAAGAAATGAGCTGTATCCAAGAATAGTTTTATTAGCAATTATTTGTAAATTTAATTAAAATGTTTCATGGGGGCATTTTTAGCAACATTTATAGTTTGCATGTTGTAGTCAAATAAAACAAATCTACTTTGCTAAATAAAGAGGGCTCCTGTTTTGGTAATGAGTTAGTGCCCTCACTAAATTAGAGAAAACCTGTTGAAATTTCAGGAACTTTTTCTGGTTTCTTGCCTGCAAACATGATGGTTGCTGAATAGGATTCTTCCTTTTGTTCTTGGGCAAACTAATCTGCTTTATTTCTTTTTGTGTAAGGCACGGAATTTGTTCTTTTGAAAATACAGGCAGCAGCTTTTATGTCAGAATGTCTGCTTTGCTTGCAATAGGAATTAGCTCACTGAGACAATCCTACAAGGAGGTGGACAGCAAAATCACAGAAATGCCTTTGTAATCTCCTACAAGTTGTTAAGAAGATCTTGGTCTTGTATTTCATTCCACTTTTTCCAAATATTTGAAATGAGAGATTTTTCTTTGGGTGCCTTTTGTTCTTTGTTCTTGTATTGATTGCTTTCAAGTTATAGCTGATGGCAACATTTTGAACACTTTTAGATTAAGGCATCTGTGATATTAATGCATCAGATATTTTGAAACGGGACAAGATGTGAAATATAGAAGATTTTGTTTTAGGAAGCACACATTATGTATTTTTAAAAAACTATGTGCCAGGATTCCGACTTTAAAAGATTTAGCACTACAACACAAAATGTAGTGCCTACTGTCTGATGCAGCGAATTGTGTGTTCTGTGTTTTTGTGACTGAACTGCCCCTCTGTGGACGCTGTCATGTTGGGCATAGAATTCAGCCTGCTGGGAGCCCAGGCTTTCATGGCTATTGCCTAAGGCTGCTTAGATTAATTCTGAAAGTGGGGGTGGGGAGGGAATGCATTGATGTAGGTAGGAAAACAGTTGTGTGTTGTTTTTTGCAGTTTCTGTAGGTCTTGATCTGGTAATCTGACTCCTCCAGTAGCCATATCTGTTTGTCACCATCCTTCCTCTTGTTGGCCATGGTGGATCATTTAAGAAATTGATATGAAGTCATAAGTAACAGCACCTCTGGGCATTCACAGAGTGGCTTTTCCTACTCTCTGCACATCACAGCAGTGATTTGTCATCTGCTCTGGCTTCCATTCCTTTTCTGGATTCCGATTCAGTGTTGTTATTAACCTTTAACACCCTAGGGCTTGCCCAAGACCTCGATATTTCCACTGGAGGTGCTTCTCTAGGTTCCCCCCTCCCTGCATGATGAACTGAGACTGTGAGGGAGAAGACCTTCATGATGGGGGTGCCTTGGCAATAATAATAATAATAATAATAATAATAATAATAATAATAATAATAAGAAGAAGAAGAAGAAGAAGAAGAAGAATTTATTATTTACGGCATACCCCGCCCATCTGGCCGGGTATCCCCAGCCACTCTGGGCGGCTTCCAACAAAACACTAAAATACAGTAACCTATTAAACATTAAAAGTTTCCCTGAAGAGGACTGCCTTCAGATGTCTTCTAAAAGTCTGGTAGTTATTTTTCTCTTTGACATCTGGTGGGAGGGCATTCCACAGGGCAGGTGCCACCACTGAGAAGGCCCTCTGCCTGGTTCCCTGTAACTTGGCTTCTCACAGCGAGGGAACCGCCAGAAGGCCCTCGGCGCTAGACGTCAGTGTCCTGGCAGAACGTGGAATGCTTGCCTCAGAAAGGATTTCCTGGTGCTGACAATGGAATAAAGAGGCAATCTTTCTTTATTTTACCTTTAGTAAAATCCCCTAAAGCAATGCCTCTTTATTCTCACTGGCATTTTAATAATTAAGGTTTAGTCCTTTGAGCTATCTTTGATGGGGAGCATGCCCGGACTGTTTTGTGGGCCTGTCTCTATTTTAGATGTGCCAGACCTTTTCATCTTGTGCCGTGCTCCCACTGCAGCCATTTTTTAACTGGTGCCCTGTGCCCACAGCATTTCTACAAAGTTCTAAGTGTGCCCATTAGCTGAGAGAGGTTGGCTGATGGCTACAGCAATCACTTCACACTAATCTGCACTGCCATGTCTTGCCACATTACAGATCAGAAATAGAAGCAAAAGTGCATGGCATATAGCTGATGTGTAGCATTCCCTCCGGGATTGGCTGCCAGTCTGCAACTTTGCAGTGCTGACGATTCCTTCTTAAAGCATGGCTTGCTAGATACTGCTCCTCATCCCTAGTACAGGAATTCATCTTACACTGCATTCACTTATACAGTCACAGGGTGCATATAATAAAAGAGGCATTGTCTGTCTGCAAGGCTCACTCACATTTCTTTGAAGGTAATAATCCCCTTGCAAGTGACTGAATAAAGAAATTGGAGTTCACACTTGGGGTATTGGTCAGCTCCACGCCTGCATAACTTCAACCATGCTGCAACCTAAGGCAAACTTGTGTTCTCCTTTGAACAGTGCTGGAAGAGCATTTGGTATTATCAATATAGAGTCAGCAAATTCTTGTGCTCTCAGAGTTCTTTGCTGCTGTAAACCATTTCAATGAAACAATATTTAGAGACCTCCTTTAAAAGCATGCCTTCAACCAAATGATTATTTGCTCACCTTCCAGAGATCAATAATACCCCTACAGTGGCTCATTGTCTAGACAGAAACAGCTGGCTGTTTAGCCTTTTTTTGTTTTTGAAGTATTTTCCTTTAAAGTGAAATTCATCAGTCAAAAGAAGTTGCAAGTAAGGTGTGCTAGGACTAAAATGACTTAAAATCCCTTAAAGCCTTCAGGACTGGGAGTAAATCTGTTTCTATTGTAGGTCATGCTTTGGGGGCAATACAAGACAAGAATGTTCATTTCTGTATTTATGTGATAACCTACCAGTAGTCCTCTTATTAACAGGTGCTGAGCTATAAAGCTGGTGCCAATGGGCTACCTTTATTTTTACATAGGTGAGCATCCTACATCCGTCTCCTTTGAAGGTCAAAGTTGCCTTTGCAAACAAGGCTGTACCTTTAGTATCCAACCCTAGCTGTTGGGAAAGAGGTTAAAAAGAGGAAAATTAACCACAAGCCCCCAAATTTGGGATCCTCTCCAAACCTGTATCCAACTGTTACCGTTGTTTTGCAGCAAAAACCCCACGTTTTGTGGCACTGCAGTTAATGGGGCCGTTAAAAAGTCGTGCTGTGAAATTTTAAATAGCATCTTATGTTTTGTGTTTTGTGTTGTAGTGATTAGAGTGTTGTTTTGGATGTGTGAGTTCCGATCCCCTTAGAACTAAGAGAAAGAGTTGCTTCAGAACTGCGGCTACGTAAGTATTTGCAGTGGTAAACACATGAAAGGGGAGACTAAGACGTCTGAGGCATAAAAATACTCACAAATGACACTTCTGAAATTTCTCATTTTAGGACACCTCCCCTACTTAACAGTGAACTGTAGTTATTTCAGCTGGAGGATATATATCAGGAGGATGTGACGGTACAAGTTGCAGGATGAGATGTAGCCCCCCCCCCACGACTTTGTGGGAGGGTTGTGCATTTTAGTGATTAAGTGGCATGTCCTCTCAGATGTCTCAACAGCTGTTAGGATCAATTGCTAAGGATCAGGGAAGTCCTTGCTAGCACAGGTGAGACAGGTAGAAGCACGTTCTGCAGTCTTGCCCACTCCGCCTTACTTTTAAGCTGATATGATTCCTAATGGTCACGAAAGAAATGTTAAGACTGTCCAGGCATTTCCTTTAAAACGAGAAACTTGTCTTATGGTATCCCTCTCTTTTATTACCTCTCAGCAGCATGACACTTCTATAATACTTCTCTAGCAAGGCCTTTGCTTTGTTTGCATGTCCATGAATTGTATTTCAGCATTTCTGTTGCAGCTGCGTCAGATCACACACGGCTGAAAGTGCAAAAGCTCTGCCTTTGCCAAACTTGCTCCTTCATATAGCTCTCCCCCCTTGTTTGCACAGCCCCCTCCTCATCGCTATTTTTAAACTAATCCTCTCCCACCTTATTGTTGCTACTCTTGACTTTTTTATTCTTTTGTAAAGGTGTTCCGGGTAAATTTGGACAACTTTTCACTAATCAGTAACACTTTCAAAAGTGTTTCACTTCCGGAGGCGGCGCGAAACGAGTAATGGCGGTCCTCTTTGCGCAGCAAAGAGGGGCTCCGCAGAAAAGGGTTGTTCGCTACGGCGAAGCGACGACCCATTAAGTTAAACCACGAGCAGAGTGAGCTCGTGGCCGTGGGATCCGGCGGGCACCGAGAGCGACCCCCAAAACGAAGAAGGGACCCCGTAAGGGGCTCCGGAAGCGCGGAGGGGAAGCGGTGCTGTGGATTCATCGCTCTTTCTGCGGGAGTGAAGCCGCGCGGCTGTTACCGACGAGTGCCGACCTTTCTTCCTTCACATTGGATTACAAATTAACTACTCGTGAGTAGGATTTATTTGAGATTGGATTACAAATTGTGAATTCGGCTGAAAGCGGGAGACGAGAAAAAGGAAGTCCGTCTCCCGGAGGTGCTTAATGATCAAAGGCAAAGGAACTGACAAGCTGGAAGCAGTACAAAAGGGTTTTTAAATGAGAGACAGCATACGTCTGGAGAAGTTTGGAAACTGAAGGGAAAGGCAAGTTATCTTTATTTTCCTGTTATCGTGTCTACTCTGTTCGGGGTTTCTTCTCCGTTAGACTTTTAAAAACTTTAAAGACTTGAAAATCCCTAGTCCCGGACTTGCAGCGGGCAAAAGGTTGTGTTGCGGATACACTTACAAAGCTGAAACAGATACTTAGAGGCATTACCGGTGGATACAATTAAGCAACTGTATTTTGCACCTTTTAAGAAACTATTGTGGCAAAATTGAGAGGGCTCTGCCAGAGGGAAAAGATCTTCTCTAAAGACACTGGTTAATTTATCTAATTGTAGGAACTTTAATGGCGACTGAAACTTTGTTTCTTCTTTCATGAACTGAACAACACTCCCCCTAGTGGAGTTTGGGATTTACAATTTCCTGAGAACTGACTTTGTTTTGTCTCTCTGTGGTCTGGTTACTCACTCTGAGGCCTGTCTTTCCCATGGAACTTTTGACAGCTTGACCTTGAATCCAAAGACAGGTGTGGAATGAGTGTGGAATGAGTGGTAAACCAAAAACAAGAGCTGCGTCGAAAGCAGGGAAAGGCAAATTGGTACAAACAACTTTGGTTTCCCAGGCTCGTAGATCTTCAGTCCCTGCGGTTCTACAGGCTGTACCATTACCAACAACCCCAGCTGAAGAATCCGAACAATCAACAAGTGAAGATATGGCAGCTGGGGGATCTAACATTCTCCTAGAGGAAATGCTACAACAATTTGCAATTTTGAACAAAAAAGTGGATGACCAAACTGCAAAAATTGACTTAGCCACATCTTCAATTACCAAACTTTCTGAACAGGTGGCTAAGCATTCACAAGATATTGGAAACCTAAAGGACGTTGTATCCGAAAATCGAAAATTGGCCGAGGCTGCGAATGAAAAAGTAGAAGCAGTAACTAAAGAAGTGGAGGAATTGAAAGGAGAGGTAAGGCCGCTCCATAAACATATTACTGACCAGCAGGCCTATCTGTCTTTGGTGGAACTGCGAAACAGGGAAAATAATTTGAGATTACGCTCTATCCCAGAGATTGAGAAAGAGGACTTGATTGGCTTTTTAACAGCAGAATTTTCTAAATTCTGGGGTATAAACGAAGATACAGACTTCAAAATAACAACTGCATTCAGATTGGGAAGGGCTGCTGGGAAGGACAGACCTAGAGACTGTTTGATTATTTTAAGGACTAAGCAGGAGAGAGACAAGCTACTCGACCTACATTTTAATAAAGCACTTGAGATCCAGGACAGAAGAGCACAAATCTACAAGGATATTCCTAAACAATTACTGGATCTAAGATCTAACTACACTGACCTAGCTGGACTTTTGAGAGGTAACGGAATACCTTACAGGTGGGAGTTCCCACAAGGCCTCTCATTCAAATACAAAGGAAAGAAGATAAAAATCAAAACGAAAGAGGATAGCCAGAAGTTCCTACACGACCACGGAGAAGACTTGCAGAAAGGAGTGGCAGCTATTTGGCCACCACCAGAGTCAGGAAAAGAGTTACCACCCTCGGACTTGGACAAAAAAGAAGACGCCCAACAAGAGTAACAACAGATTGATACAGGATGTCTCTGCAGCTGTATAGTTGGAACATTAACGGCGCGAATTCCCCAGAAAAACGCAAAAGGATCTTCCATATCCTAAAGAAAGAGAATTTGGACATAATTTGCTTGCAAGAAACCCATGTGACCAGGTCACACAGGAAGGTGTTAATAAATAAAAGATTAGGCCAAGAATTTATCTCATCAGATAGAGTCAAGAAGAGAGGCGTGGTGATCTACGCCAAAGAGAATCTATCACCAAAATTTTTGTTTAAAGATGAACAAGGAAGAATCCTGGCTATTGAAATTTCGACCCAAGGAGAAAAAGTTTTGATATTAGGAATCTATGCACCAAATGAGGGGAAATCAGAATTTTATAAGAAGCTGCATGAGACACTACTGGACTATCTGGACTATTCCAACATCATTATGATGGGAGATATGAATGGGGTCGTCTCTACTTTGATGGATAAGTCACAGAATCAGAATCTGACTAAAGATGGAAGACTACCAAAAACTTTCTTTGAACTAACTGACAATATGGACCTAATTGATTTATGGAGGACGAGAAACCCCCTAGGTAAAGAAGGAACTTTCTTTTCTGAGGCCCACCTGTCATGGACAAGAATCGACCAAATCTGGGCAACTAGAGGGCTGGCACCTAAGACTACAAAAATAGAAATCTGCCCAAAGACTTGCTCCGACCCTAACGCTTTGAAAATGGAAATGAGATTTACTACTGCCGACTCCTTCAGATGGAAAATGAATGACAACCTGTTAAGAGATCAAGAGATCGTAAAGAAGGCCCAAAAAACTTTAAAGGATTATTTTGAAATTAACTTGAATACCTCGGTGGAAAAAAGAATTATCTGGGACGCAAGCAAAGCTGTTATGAGAGGGTTTCTGATACAACAGAATACAATCAAGAAAAAACTTTGGAATAGTAAAAAAGACAAGATTTTGGAGAAGATAAGTGATGGAGAGAAAAAATTAAGAGTGAATCCAAAATCAAAAGAGACTTTAAGAGAAATCAAATTTTATCAGTCACAATATGCGAAATTGATTAACCAAGAAGTGGAATGGAAAATCAAACAAATGAAACAAAGATCTTTTGAATCTGCGAACAAATGTGGGAAACTGCTCGCTTGGCAGTTGAAAAAGAGACAAAAATTAAATTATGTCACCAACTTAGAAGTTGAAGGGAAAAACATTCAGAAACCGGGAGAAATTAGAAGGTGTTTCCAGAAATATTTTAAAAAACTGTACACACAAGAATCCGAGGAAGCAACTGAGATAGAACAATTCTTGAAAGATAACGGCCTACCAAAATTATCTCAAGAGAAGAGATCAATCTTGAATTGTAAAATAACACAACAGGAAATCGAGGATGCCATTCAGAATATGCAACTAGGCAAATCTCCGGGCCCTGATGGACTCACCTCCAAGTACTACAGGATTTTAAAAGACTATTTGATACAACCATTAATGGAGGTTTGCAACCAGATTATGGGGGGAGGGAGGGCACCAGATACGTGGAAAGAAGCATTCATCACACTGATACCTAAAGTGGAAACTGAAAAGACTCAACTCAAGAACTACCGCCCCATCTCACTCCTAAACGTGGATTACAAAATATTTGCGGATGTTTTGGCTAACAGATTTAAAAAAGTACTAAATGAAGTAATCCATAAGGACCAAGCAGGCTTTCTCCCAGGTAGACATTTGTATGATAATACCAGGAACATTATTGATATTCTGGAACTTTTACAAACAAATATTAACACCAAAGCAGTGTTAATTTTTATTGATGCGGAGAAGGCCTTTGACAACATTTCTTGGAAATTTATGAAGAAAAACTTGGAAGGGATGGGAGTGGGAAGGGGGTTTGAGAATGGAATAGAGGCAATCTATTCAGAACAAAAAGCTAAGTTGATAGTGAACAATGTGGTGACAGAAGAACTTCATATTGAAAAAGGAACACGCCAGGGGTGCCCCCTATCCCCTCTGTTGTTTATTTCAGTCCTGGAGGTTTTGCTGAATATGATAAGGGAGGATCGGCAGGTACAAGGAATACGGGTCGGAGCGAAACAATATAAACTGAAAGCATTTGCAGATGACTTGGTTTTAACATTACAGGAGCCAGAACCTAGTACAAAAAGAGTTTTGGAATTGATTCAGAAATTTGGTCGGGTGGCGGGTTTTAAGCTGAACAAACAAAAAACTAAGGTGTTAGGGAAAAACTTGACGGTTACTGAAACAGAGGGGTTTCAGAAGGAAACAGAACTAAACATTGTTAAAAAAGTGAAATACCTGGGGGTCAATCTGTCTTCTAAGAATTTGAATCTATTTAAAGATAATTATGAAAAATGTTGGTCAGAAGTTAAAAAAGATCTAGAAATTTGGTCAAGATTGAAATTATCCTTGTTAGGCCGAATTGCAGCTATAAAAATGAACGTTTTGCCAAAAATGTTGTTTTTGTTCCAGGCCTTGCAGATTGTGGACAGAGTGGACTGTTTCGGAAAGTGGCAGAAGGACATTTCTAAATTTGTCTGGCAGGGCAAAAAGCCCCGAATAAAGTTTAAAATACTAACTGATGCAAAGGAGAGAGGGGGGTTTGCCCTGCCGGACTTAAGGTTATACTATGAAGCTGCGGCCTTCTGCTGGATGAAAGATTGGATCTTATTGGAAAACACTGATGTCCTAGATCTGGAAGGCTTTAACAATTCGTTAGGTTGGCATGCGTATTTGTGGTATGACAAGGGGAAAACATATGGAACGTTCAAAAACCATATTGTCAGAAAAGCAATATATATGGTCTGGAAAAAATACAAAGACTTATTGGAAAGTAAAACCCCGAGGTGGATTTCACCAATAGAGGCCAAAGCTCGGAAAACATCCAATATGGAGGCATATTGGCCGAAATATTGGGAAATAATAGAAAACATTGGAGGTAATTGGAGGTTGCAGAGCTTTGAAAAATTAAAGGACAAGGTGCAAAACTGGCTACACTATGCCCAAATTAATGAGGTTTTTAAGCTAGATAAAAAAATAGGATTCCAGGTGGAAAAATCGAAACTTGAGACAGAGTTGTTAGAACCAAAGACCAAGGCATTATCGAGAATGTATAACTTGCTGCTTAAATGGAATACTCAAGATGAGACAGTTAAATCAGCCATGATAAAATGGGCTCAAGACATTGGTTACAACATTATGTCTGAGGACTGGGAAAGGTTATGGACCACCGGTATGAAATTTACGGCATGTAATGCCCTGAAAGAAAATATTATGAAAATGGTATACAGGTGGTACATGACCCCAGTCAAGCTCGCTAAGATATACCATTTGTCTGACAATAAATGTTGGAAATGCAAGGAGGCTGAAGGGACATTCTTTCACCTCTGGTGGACTTGTCCAAGATTGAAGGCCTTTTGGGAAATGATCTATAACGAGTTAAAAAAGGTGTTTAAGTACACCTTTCCCAAGAAACCAGAGGCCTTCCTTCTGGGCATTGTCGGCCAGAAGGTGTTAAAGAAGGATAGAACTTTTTTTATGTATGCTACAACTGCAGCAAGAATTCTTATCGCCAAGCATTGGAAGACCCAAGATTTGCCCACACTGGAGGAGTGGCAGACGCAATTGATGAACTACATGGAACTGGCCGAGATGACTGCAAGAATCCGAGACCTGGGAGAAGAGGCAATGGAGGAGGACTGGAAAAAATTTAAAGACTATTTGCAAAAGTATTATAAGTTGTATGAAACATAAGACGTCGTATGATTTGGAACGTTAGCCCCAGCAATGAAATTTAATTATCTATGAAATTGCTAACATTTGTGAAAGAATCAAAGTTTAAATGGGTAAAAATGATATCATGTTATATTTTTAGAGTAAATGGAGAATAAGAGATTTAAACTTAAATTGCAATTGAAAATATAAAGAAACACACGAAATAAGGGTATAATTTGCTGATGACTTTATTATCAAGAATGCATTATGCGGGAGATGTGGGGAAGTCCAATGGAAATTTGAAATAAGTTGTTGAAATGGATGTGATTTTCTGTTCTTTTTTCTTTTTTTCTTCTATTCTGCTTTTCCTTTTGTTCTTTCTGTAATTTGGAAAAAATGTAATAAAAATTATTATAAAAAAAAAAACAAAAGTGTTCCAGTTTTCACCACTAAATCCCTTATCGTGAATAATTTTTTACAGAATAAAATGCTTCAATGGGGGCAGGGGAGCACAGGTAAAAAGAAAATATTGGAATGTCTCTGCTGCTTTCAAGAATTCTCATCTTGTCCCTGCTACAAGAGCCCAGAAAACCTTTTACTTGTTTGGATAGCTGCTGCCGTAGTCCCTGGGCGCTGAGCTCAGTCTCCTGAGGACTTTTTGCTATTTTGCTACTGCTGCTGCTTCTGTCGCTGCTGCTATTATTATTTATTAAATGAATCTGTTGCCTAACACCACAATTAAAACGTGGCATATAGCCCTGCAAAGGCCAGTTTTAAAAAATACTTTAATCAACACTGACAACAAACCTCCAATTTAAACAGAAGGTAAAATATAAACTAAACACCCATTCAGAATACAGCGATACCTTGGGTTAAGAACTTAATTCATTCTGGAGGTCCGTTCTTAACCTGAAACTATTCTTAACCTAAAGCACCACTTTAGCTAATGGGGCCTCCTGCTGCCGCCGTGCCGCCGGAGCCCGATTTCTGTTCTCATCCTGAAGTAAGTTCTTAACCTGAGGTACTATTTCTGGGTTAGCGGAGTCTGTAACCTGAAGCATCTGTAACCCAAGGTACCACTGTATAAAAATACCCTGAGAAAGATACTCTGAGAAAGGTACTCTAAATTGCTAATAATAGTTGCTACTGCAGCTTTAAACTGTTAAAAATACTAAAAGCCTGGTGGGAAATAGAGGTGTATAAATTTTTGCAAAGTGTGGAGAAGGTGAATACAGTGGTACCTCGGGTTAAGAACTTAATTCGTTCTGGAGGTCCGTTCTTAACCTGAAACTGTTCTTAACCTGAAGCACCACTTTAGGTAATGGGGGCTGCAGCCGCGTGATTTGTGTTCTCATCCTGAAACAAAGTTCTTAACCCGAGGTACTATTTTTGGGTTAGCGGAGTCGAATCTGAAGCGTCTGTAACCCAAGATACCACTGTAGTAAAAAGCTTTTCTCCCTCTCCCATAACACAAGAACTCCAGTGGGCATCCAGGGAAGCTGAACCTTGGAAGACAAAAGGAAGACCTTCTTCACACAGTGCATAGTTTATATATGGAGTTCACTCCCGCAAGAGGTAGTGATGGATGTCTTTAAAAAAGGATTGGACCAATTAATGGCGATGAAGGCTACCCATAGCTGCTAGCCATGATGGCTGTGATTCCGCCCCAGAAGCAGTGGCCTCTGAATACAAAGTGGGGAGAGTGCTGCTTGTGGGCTTTGCCTGGGCATCTGGGGGGCCACCGTGGGAATGGGGTGCTCGATGGGCCCTTGGCCTGATCCTGTAGACTTTTCTCATGTTCATACATATGATGTAACAACATCAAGAGAGCTGGACCATAAAGAAGGCTGATCGCCGAAGAATTGATGCTTTTGAATTCTGGTGCTGGAGGAGACTCTTGAGAGTCCCATGGACTGCAAGAAGATCAAACCTCTCCATTCTGAAGGAAATCAGCCCTGAGTGCTCACTGGAAGGACAGATCGTGAAGCTGAGGCTCCAATACTTTGGCCACCTCATGAGAAGAGAGGACTCCCTGGAAAAGACCCTGATGTTGGGAAAGATGGAGGGCACAAGGAGAAGGGGATGACAGGACGAGATGGTGGGACAGTGTTCTCGAAGCTACCAACATGAGTTTGACCAAACTGCGGGAGGCAGTGGAAGACAGGAGGGCCTGGCATGCTCTGGTCCAGGGGGTCACGAAGAGGCGGACACAACTAAACGACTAAACAACAACAACACATCAAGTGGTTAGCGAAGTTTGACCTCTATGATGTGAGCTAAAACAGGCAGTTCCTGACTGGTAACAAAATTCTTTTGGCGTTCACCTAAGTAAATAATTTGAAATTCCCGTTGTAGGGCAAAATCTGTTTAGGGATGTGCACTGCTGTTATGCTTGGGGAGCTTGTTAAGTTTCCGTGCACACTTTCGAAAACTGCTGCCTTTCCCTTGGAGAAAAACTGTTCAAACTTGCATGGGGATTTCCAAAGAGGATGTGGGCTTTATCTCTGGAGAGCAAAATGGTTTTTCAGATGCCAAAAGCTTCTGTTTGTTTAGACTTATCTAAACTATAAAGAACCTTGTGGATAATAAAGGAATTTTTAATCAAAGCCTGTGAGCTTTTTTTGTTACTTTGGGGGATCCTTCTGGAAACCATAAGCTTACCTCCAGAAAGTTAATAAATAGACAGCCACAAGCATAACAGCATTAAGAAGCTTCTGGTGTTTATTTCCTGAGCCATTCCCTTGGTGAGATTCAGTGTTGTGTCAGTGGGTGTGACAGGAGCTCCCTCCCCCTGCAGTTTTCCATGCTTTTCAGCATGCAGAGTCCCCCCCCCCCCCCCGGGAAGGTCTAGAGCAAATTTGGGGGCTGCAGTGCAGGCTGCAGAGAGGAGGGGAGGAAGGAGAAGTCTTTGCATGTGAAAGTCTGTTGCAATGCTGCTGAAATAGGGTTAGGAAGAGTATAAGGGAAACGATTTTTCATTATGTGCAACAGTGTGAAAATTTTGATAAGGTTGTGACAGTGTGGTGCATATATGTTAGAAATCTAAATAATGTAAACAGAAATGTGAAATCAGGAACTTTCCCATTTTTTATTTTGAAAATATGTCTAAACTGCTGTGCTGCCCTCACTATTTTCAGTGTTTTGATTTGGTCAGATGTGCTGATTTGTTTGTGAGTAGGGGAAAGTGGGTGATCTTTATCTCTCTGCTACCAACACTGCTCCATTGACAGAAATAGTTTATAGGGGATGTGCATAATCTAAAGGTCATGAAAGTTCTCTGTGCTCATGTCTAGGCTACAAGGCTTGATTATGGGATGGGGGGTACCTGTTTCCCCCCCTGTACATAAAGGAGAGCTGTGAGAGCTGTGAGCAGTCAGAAGGTGAAGAATGTGAGTTATTTCCCTGGAAACTGTATCCTGGTACCATCACCACTGCAATATAATTGTACTAAGAGAAGCTTTAGTGATACTGGAATCCAACAGAAGGGAACTGAGTGCTAAACCCCTTATCTGAAGCCCCAAACAAGATCAAGTGCAAGGATTCAGCCAGAATATTTATAAATTGACTCAGCAAGTGCTCCATTTCCCCCTGTACAGAGTAATCTGTGACTGAGTCAGAATGAGACAGCAAGTAACCTTTTCACCTTCTGATTTTATAAATTGGCTAGAAATCCAAACTTACAACTTTTATGAGATAGTTGTTAACAAGTCTGGACTGGACAGTGTCATTGTATGAGTGGACAAGAGAGTCTGAGTCTGTGTTAGATCACCAGCTGGGATGTGAAGTGGAGTGAAAAGCTCTCTTCCAGGGGTTCCACTCCTATCTATCAAGTGCCTTGGTATTTATACTATGGTGCTCTCACATGATCTGCTGTGTCCAAAAATATGTTTAAACATCCTAATGAAGTCGTTGGGAGAAGGTGTCTAGAGATCTTGGGTATGATATCTTTGCTGCACAGATGACAACCCCATCAGTAGCATCCTGACCCAGAGAAGGAATTATGGGACCCCAGTTTTCCATGATTTAGTAACATACAGTCATACCTTGGGATGAATACGCTTCAGCTTAAATATTTTCGGGTTGCGCCCCGTGGTGACCCGGAAGTAATGGAGCACGTTACTTCTGGATTTCGCTGCTTGCGCATGAGCAGACGCTCAAAATGACGTCACGTGCATGCATGGAAGCAGTGAAACACGACATGCGCTGTCACGTCTTGCATCCTGAGGTACCACTGTACAAGCTTGATTACTGTAAAGTGTGATATATAGGGTTGGTGTGCCTTTCAAAATTGTTGTTAGTTTTTTAAAAGAAATGTTAACTTATAGAGAACATAGTAGTCAAGCTGCTGAAAGGGGATAACAGGCTCATTTTAAACCTATGCTGAAAGAGCTTAATTGGCTTTCTGTTTGTTTCTGTGCACAATTCAAAGTGCTGCTTCTAACCTTTCATTCCCTAAAAGGGGGTGATGAACCTGTGGCCCCCAAGATATTGTTGTATTATATAATGCACATCACCCCCTGACCATTGGCTGTGTTTGCTTGCTGTGACTGATGGGAGCTCTCGTCCAACAACATTGGGTGGGTCACAGACTCCCCACCCCTCCGCAAATGGTCTAGGGCCAGGTCCCTGAAGAACTGCCTACTACCGTGTTTTGTAGTACTTGCTTGTTCACAGGCACTGCTGCATTTGAGTTTAAGATATTGGTTAAAAAAACCAACAGTTTAAATCAGGGGAGAGATTGTGTGTCACTTCTGATGATATGGATGACATTTATTAACTTGAGTCTTGCTTTTTCTTTGAAAGCTTATACATTAGTCACCCATCCAAACTGATCTGCGTGTCCAGCATCAGCCGTGTTACAGCACTGGGTGCTCATCTGCCATCTAATGGGATCAATCAATACATGCTTATAATTATCCCTGATGGACTCTCCCATGTTCAGAGATGGTGTATCACATTACCCTGTTGCCACAAGCACACTGAAATTCAATTACCCCAGCAATGAAATACTGCATTTGGAGTACTTGAGGGAAATTCAGGTTCCCTTTGTCAGTTATTCTCTTCGATAACTTCACCAGATATTTGGATCTCACTTTGCAATAACTTAGGAACAATTTCAGGTTCATGCAATAAAATGGCAGTCTGGAAAATCCCTCACCTGTGCATTTGACTTTTGCTGACCTAGGCCCTTTTATTTCCCTGCTGCCTTTGTTTCATAGCTGCAAACCCTTAAAAGATTGTAAGGGGGACGGCAGGCCTTGCAAGCAATGAAAATTACAGTCATAAGTTCCCCTAAAAGCTTTACGTGAAACCAAGATTATTCTAAATGAGAAAGGCTTGCTCCAGCAATGCGCTCAAAGGCTTGGGTAGGGTGTCGGAAGAGAGAAACAGAAAGAGAGCTTGCCCAGGCAGGCACATTCTTAATCCCCCAAAAGAAGCAAGTGACGGCAACAGGACACTGGGTGTTGGGATGAAATCAGGCCAAATCTTTATTAGCTGGAGGATTTGGGGTAGGATCAGTTCGTCATTCCACTCTCCCCATACTGGTGGAATGGGATTCAGTGAGGCTGCACCGCAGTAAACCCATTCTGAGGGAACTGCCCAGTGCTGACCCCTGTTGTGGTGCAAGCCAAGCTGGCAAGTTCTCACCAGCCAGGCAGAGACCCAGCCCGAGCTTTGGGCATGCCAGGGCCAATCCTTCCCTCAAGCCCCTTATGGGAGACCCCCCCTTCACCTACCCAATACCATTTCTGCCAAAGTCCCAGTTGACTGTGCTGTCCTCAGACTGCCTGAACGTGCAATAATTAAAATATCTGTGTTGGAAGAGTTAATGTTTTTGTTTAATTTCTTTTTATTGAATTTCACTTAAATTTCACTTAAAATTTCTTTGCTTTTCTTTTTTCTGTAATTGTTGTTTTGTTTTCTCTTTTGGTTATTTAAGTGAAATTTAAGTGAGCTAATGTTGAAGAAGGAGATACTCCTACAAGGTCCACATGATTCATTTTTGAATCATTACACAGCTTAGGGAATTCATTACCCCCAAGTTGGGCATGGGGGGGTAGTTACCATTAACTTTGATGATGTTGTAAAATGATAGCTGTAACAGTTTGGTGGAATCTCCCATGTTCAGAGATGGTGTATCTGAGGGCCAAATGCTGGGCGCAAGCAGGTTGTGCACAAGCCAACTTCATCTCCTCTGTGTGAGACGTCCACACCCATAAGTGGCTTAATTGGCGAAACAAAACAGCATATCTCTCATATCTTTCTAACTGCATTAGAAACTGCTCTGTGCTATAGAAAGCCCTGGCTCAAAACCTGTTGAAATCAGATGTTTTCCTATTGATTCTATAATTGCTTGCTGAATCCCCTTCCCTCTGTTTGGTGGGTACTCAGTGCTGGACTCAATGGACCTTTCATGTGATCTAGCAAGGAAATGTTGGGAAACTTTTTTAAAAAAACTTTTCTCTCTCTCTGGGGCTCTCTGAAACTGGTTAATTTTAGAATTGTACCATTGGCCTGCCTGCAGAAGGGAGGACACTAAGAAGGGCTTAGTTAATCACAAATAAATCACTGGGATACCGGCCAGCGGTGAGCTCTCCGTCTCTGGAATGCTTTGGTACCAGGAAGCTTCTATCACCAAAACAATGTATTCTGGGGAAAGGTGGGAAGAAGAGCCTGCACAGCTGCAGTGCTAAAATCTTAGGCCCCTCTTTTATGTGGAGCAGAAAAGTAAAGCCTTGGAGGCGGCCAAGCTTTTCGGTTATTTCCGTTTCACCCCAGTATGTTTTTGTTCCGTCTTCTTTCCCACCTAATCTGAAATGGTGCATAGTTTATATCAGTGAAAAACAAAGTTAGCAAGCAATATTTTAAGCACTACATATCTAAGCAATTGTGGCAAATCATTTGGTTAATCATTAAAAAGGCTAAGTTGTGGTTCACACATTCGTGTATGTCATTTGATTTACTCAGAATTTGATTACTGCCTGCCAAGCTCCTGCCATTGGAAAAGCCACACTTGCCAGCTTGCCAAGCAATCCAGATATTTCATCTTTGAGGGATCATTTGCACACAGTGTTCAAAACTCCCATTGTTCTAGGCGCATTTTGTGACATGGAATTTCATCAGTGCGAGCAGTTTCTGAGCTCTGGGCGCAGTTCTGCACCTAAGATTACAGATTAAAACTGCAGAGTAGAAGGAAAGGCCTCACCACTTCCAGCTACTCTCTGAAGACTGGATAAGAGATCCTCCTAAAAATATTGTGACCATGTGGAAAATGAACATAATACTTTAACTGTAGTTCATTCATATTCAGCTTTGCATACTTGTTATAAAAAAACTGTTGCGCCCATAATCTAGGTTTAAGGGCTGCCATTTATCTCCTAGCTTTCATATCTCAGTTTCTAACATTGTTTTGCACAGGCTTGTGTGAAGTCTCAGCACTGTAGTCATCAAGTGATATACATACACGTTCTCCACCTGTTCCTCTTTCTTCCAGTGTTTCTTCCCATGCCCCTCTGGTCTCCTATTAGGTTGAATTTTAGATTGTAAGCTCCTTAGGGCAGGGACTTAACCTCTTGTTCATTATGCTATGCATAAATTGATGAGACCTGATTTATTCTTGTTGGAAACAGCCCTTTGCTTGCAACACTGAAACTGGAAACTTTTCCTTAGGATTTTGTTTGGTTTTATATATTTATTTAAATTGTATGCCACCCTATACTCATAGATCTCAGGGCAGCTCACAACATAAACTCACAAAATAAAAAAAAACAGAAAACACATAATAAAAATAGAAAACAAAGACAACCCAATAACCCCTCCTTCCACAACCCATTTTAAATGGACATTGGATGTCAAGCAACCAAAGACCTGGTTTAAAAGGAATGTTTTTGCCTGGTTCCTAAAGGAGTATAATGAAGACGCCAACCAAACCTCCCTGGGGAGAGCGTTCCACAGACGGGGAGCCACTGCAGAAAACACCCTTTCTGGTGTTGCCACCCTCTGGACCTCTTGTGGAGGAGGCGCATGAAGAAGGGCCTCGGAGGATGATCTAAGGTCCAGGTAGGGTCATATGGAAAGAGGTGGTCCTTGAGGTACTGCGGAAGTTATACCTTGCCTTTTCCCCTGACAAGGGACTCAAGGCAACTTGCAGATAAAAACAAAAACAGCTAAAAGCATTGGGAGGGGATGATCAATAAAAAATAAAATAAACATTGATAGAGTTAAAATCACACACACACACAGTTAGAAACATGTCGGAGAGCAAACTTCTCTTGTGCAAAGTGCCCCGATGGGGGTGTAGAAATGGGAGTATGTGATGGTGTGCTGGGCTCCTGCTTTCCTTCAGCACCAGCACAAGCCAGAGATTTGGGGGGGGGGGATGGCTCAGCAGAGGCTAGGAGCCTCCTGAGAAGGAGGAGAAAGACCTGAGACTGAGGGGCTACAAGGTTTTATTGGGGTTTCCTTGCTTGGAAGTTGCTGTCTGGTGCAGGGCCTTGCCTCATCCCCTCCCCATAGCCTCATCTCCCACCACTCTCCTCTCCTTTTTCTGAGCCTGGCAAAGCTTATTGCATCGTACGCAAGAAGACTGGACCTAGGATGGGAGGAAATGTGTTCTTGGCTGGTAGCAAGGACTATCCACCAGTGTCCTCCTTTACATCTTAATTATATAAATCAGTCACTGTGCAAGATGGCTGTTTGGCCATTCGATGGGTCTTCTCACCCTCCTAAAGGCTTTTTTGGGGGGGGATCTATATGTTGATTTTCTTTTCCCTGGAGGGGAGTTTCAGGGTGGGGTGAAGTGTGCAGGCAGGAGACAGCGATCAGGTCTCTGTTCTACCAAATGGACCTCAAGGGCAGCAACAAGCAGCACTGAGTGAGAGGTGATGAATTTATGAACAGGGATGGGGCAGGGAGAGGGCATTGATTGGGGAAGTCACCACCGTCCTTGTAAATAGCAAGCATTTGCCCCTTTGCATGTTAAAATAAGACCTTGTGCATCCCAATTGATTTGGCAATGGGGTGGGGATGTGAACAAGAAAATGTGGCTACCCCTGCCATGCCTAGTTTGGCCCTCAGTTGGAACTATTCTGGACAACATCCCTCCTGACTTTCTGACAGATCTTGAATAGTAACAGTCATAAGAAGTGAGGAGGGGTGGTGGCCGTGGCAAGATCTTGCACAGAGCACTTATTGCAGGCTTCTGTCACCTGCTTCACTTTGCCTCATGGGTGGACCAGCCCTGCCTATAGAATCAGACAAAGCTGGTGGGAGTGTTTATTAGTCATGTTTCTTCTCTGCCAATATCAAGCTACATGGAAAGAGTGTTATTGGAGGCTATATTGCTTAAACATAAAGGTTTCATTTATGAAGTGCAAGTTAAAGCTCACTGGCACTGAAAAGATATCCAGAGATAAGGAAGGGGGAGAGATTCGAATCAGTTTGCATTTATAGCTGACTATATCAAATTCAAGGGACGCGGGTGGCGCTGTGGGTAAAAGCCTCAGTGCCTAGGGCTTGCCGATCGAAAGGTCGGCGGTTCGAATCCCCGCGGCGGGGTGCGCTCCCGCTGCTCGGTCCCAGCGCCTGCCAACCTAGCAGTTCTAAAGCACCCCCGGGTGCAAGTAGATAAATAGGTACCGCTTACCAGCGGGAAGGTAAACAGCGTTCCGTGTGCTGCGCTGGCTCGCCAGATGCAGCTTTGTCACGCTGGCCACGTGACCCGGAAGTGTCTCCGGACAGCGCTGGCCCCCGGCCTATAGATGTGAGATGGGCGCACAAACCCCAGAGTCTGTCAAGACTGGCCCGTTCGGGCAGGGGTACCTTTACCTTTACCTTTATATCAAATTCACACTTTCCGAAACAATATGAGAATCAAAACACAGCCATCGTTCACACATCTGAATTTTTAAGTGTAGTTCTCCATTCAAACAGCGTTTACAAAACTGCAATATTAAAGGAAAATTTGCTTTAAAATGAATATATCAGTGAAAATATACAGAAATGCATTATATTAGGAGAAAGTCCTTGCAAAAATGCATACACTAGTCAAAATTGTGTTTGTTAGGAGAAATTCACTAAAAAAACTGATAAATATTTTTGGGTGGAGAAATGCACAAATTGCTGCAGAAATGTGGAGAACTGAATTTAAGATTCAAAAAATGTGAAACAGAGAGAACCAAAATTGCGAGATCTTTCCACCTCTATCCAGAAATGTTTAAAATATTCTGGCACTTTCTGCCTCAGGTTTCCCTGTGGTCTCTTTAGATTTGTATTCCTATGATGTAGAACAGAGTTTTCCTATACGGCGATGTGGCACGGAAGGAATGTGACCTTATAGTTAACGTTTACACAGTTGGGGTTTCCATGGTTACGAAGAGGATGTGACACATTATGAGACAAACTCCGGAAGCAGGATGGTGGCGGTTTGGGTGGCTCCTTGGTGTGCGAGAAGCTTTATGGCTCCCCTTTGCTTGCGCTGGTTCTGGCCTGCGGATCCTCCCCCCTCCTCTCCCTCCCATTTACGTTAGCAAGGGTTGGGAACTAAAGTGTCACTGCCGTGTTTGCTGATGTTGGCGGGTTTTGTCTCTCAAAAGAAACCCAACACCAGCCTATGTACACACAAGTGCTCTTCCTGCCAGGGAGGGGCTAATTGCCATGCCAACCCCTGTGCAAATATATCATGGTGATAACAGAGTCAAAAGCAGTTCGGTCATTGCAAGGTCCCGAGAGGATGCTCACATGTTTGTTTCCTGAGCCTTGCCCTCAGCGCTCTAGACCTGCATGGTTCAGGCAGCGGTCTGGGAATCCAGTATTGTCTGTTGCGACTGATACCTTCTGTCTTCAGAGTTACACACAGAGAGGTCTTTCGTGTCACTGGTCGCATGATCCTTTTTAAGTAGGAGGGACTGGAAATGGGACTGTGTGGAAAGCAGGTGTTCTGCCCCTCAGTTGCAGTTACTCCCCTTGGGGCTTTGCAGCTGTGGAACACACAAGGAAATCAAAAGCATTAATATGCAGTATATCAGATGTTTCACAACTTTTGGAAATGTTCTCATATGTGAAAGCTATGGGACAAAAGTTATTGTTACAACTCGATAGAATTTTCTCCATGAGGTCTGGCGGGTGGCAACACAAGAGCAGGCCTTTTCTGTGGTGGCTCCCCATTTGTGGAATGCTCTCCCCAGGGAGACTCTCCTGGCACCTTCACTACATTAACCTTTAGATGCCAGGTGAAAAGGTTCTCCTATAGCCAGGCCTTGGGCTGATTAAAGAACCTCTGTGTTTGTTGAAGGGGGCTATTGGGTTGTTGTTGTTGTTCTAACTATGATATGTATTTTGTGTTTTCTTTTTGCATTTTTATGCTGCAAACCACCCTGTGATCTTCGGAGGAAGGGTGGTGTATAAATGTAATACATTAATAATAATAAAAAATAATAATTTTGGGAAAGTAATCCACTCAAAGAGGTCCTAGACTGGCAGGTCTCTCAGTAAATGGGGGATGGAATTCGAAGGGAAATGTTCATCTGTGTGGGAGTCTTTCTATTTCCAGGGTTTGCACGCTTTCATTTTGTCCTCTCTCTTCCAAAGGACACGGCACCTTGGATGATGATTGGTAGTGGTGGATAAACTTGTTGTTTGGGTACATTTATCCACTATTTTCTCTTTGAAGAAACCCTGGAAAGTGTCTGGGGAACCCCAAGGTTTGCTATGACACAGTTTGAAAACCAGGGTAGTTAATATTGTTTTTCTGTGTAGAATCTACACTTCTTCCCTATTGCCTTACACTGTGATTTTTATTTATTTATTTCAGAACTCTGAATCCCTCGATATTTATATCCAGAATACACTTTCCTCTCTATATCCACCTTTTGAGGCCACAGCTGCTACTGTTCTGTGGCAGCTTTTCAGCATTGTTGAAAAGTTTTATCACGGAGATGGTCTCAGATGTCTAATTGATTTTCTTGTTCCTGCCAAGAGAGTCTTACAGTGTATCCAACGGGAAACCTGTGTAAGTATATTTGTATCTACTCTGGCAAAACAGAGACTCTTTGTTCATTATCCAAGCATGGGGAGGGCGGAATAAGATGCTGTTTAATCTTTTAACTGCTAGGCAAACGAAACCATAGATAACCATGGGAAAGTTCATTCTAGTAAGACACTGGAAAGCGAAGCATCACGTTTTGTATTTGTTTTGAATATTATTCCATGAATTTGTGCTGTAGTATATTTCAGGAGAATGGTAGGAGGGTTTTTTATATTTCGCTACAGAATTTATATTGTTGGGCCAAGAAATGGTAAGAGGGTAAGAAAAATGATTTATGATTGTAATTTGTGTGTGTGCTTTCTTTTCATGGGCATCAGAATTTGAGCAAATCATTGAAAGCCTCGCGTGAACTTGGTTAGACTTCTTTAAATGGCCAGTATTGATAGCTTTATGTTCCATGGATTTGTCTAATCATCTTTTAGTGGCCATCGCTGCCTCTCGTGGGAGCAAATTCAGTAAGTTTAACAATGCACTGTGTGAATAAGTTATTTCTCTTCTCTGTCTTGAATCTTCAAACATTCATCTGCATCAAATGTCTTAGTATTATGAGAGAAGAAGAAAAACTTTTCTCTGTGCACTTTCCCCCACACCAGGCTTAATTTTTTATGCTCTATCATGTCTCCTCTTACTTGCTTTGTGACCAGAACCATATCCAGTCATACCTCGGGATAAATACGCTTCAGGTTGAGCACGTTCGGGATGCACTCCGTGGCGACCCGGAAGTAATGGAGTGTGTTACTTCCGGGTTTCGCTGCTTGTGCATGTGCAGACAGTCCCATTTGCATCCCGAGGTACCACTGCACAGTTTTCCAAATGCAATCACACCATAGATTTGTTTATTATGATACTGGCAGTTTTGTTTTCATTCTGTTTCCTGATAGATATTTTGTCCCAGTGTGCATCACTTTACAGCAGCTTACACTGACTTGCATTTGATTTCCTGATTCTCACTCACCCAGTTTTGAGAGATTCTTTTGGAGCTCTTTGCAATCACCTTCTGTTTTAACCATCCCCAACAGTTTCATATCATCAGAAAACTTGGCTCTACTATTCCTTGATAGCGTGGACCTCTATTGGGAGAACAGTCCATTTATTCTTACTTTTTGCTTCCTGATTCTCAACCAGTTACTGATCCACAAGAGGACCTCTCACCTTATTCCATGATTGCAAAGGTTACTCAGGAGTCCTTTGTGAGCTGCTTTGTAAAAAGTTTCTTGAAAGTCTCTAAGTGCACAGTGTCTTACTTTTTACGGATAATCATGCTTTTTGCTGATCTGCTGGTGCAGGAACTTGCCTAGTCCAACTTATACTAAACAATTCCCCCCTACCCTCATTTGTGTCAAATAAGCATAACTGTGCATAGCCTGCACTAAACATATTAAAATTATCTGTCATGAAAATCTGAATTCTCCACTTAGTCTGCATGCTTTGCTTTTCCTGTGCTTCCACAGAACTGAAGTGTGTACATAGTACTGGGTATTTGAGGACTGTGCTTGATATTTGACACCATAGGTTTAGTTGAAACTGTCTTTAAGCTATGAAATACCTTGGTTTGTTAGAGAACAATCAAATCTATCTAATCATTTCACCATGCATGTTTCACCATGCAAGTTTCACATCTGTCCAAGTTTCAGGCAGCAGTAATTCAAAACTGCTAATAGATAATTAAGAAGCTGAGCAACTTTTATTGTTATTAGTATGATAAAGAGTATAGAAAACAAAACTCTGTTCAAACAATAAAACATTTTTAGTTACATATTTTTAATGTGAAATACGACCTGAGTACTTGAATCTTTCCCTGTTCATAGGCACGCACAGCCTAATTATTACCGTTTCAAGTTTATTCTTCATCCATTGAAGTCAGTTAATTCTTCAGCTGGCTTCTTTGTGAGCAGGACCACTTTCTTCACTGGGAGTGAAGCGGAAGGGGAGAGTGGTTGCCCACCTTGTGAATGCAACTTTCTCAGGAATGCAATTATTCAGGAAATCACTTGAAGATTTACAGGCCCCAGACTGCAACTCAGTAGGGAGGCAAAAGAATTTATAGCCCAGTGTTTGTGCAAAGTACTGAGGCTCAACAGGAGTCAGAGCAAGGGATTTAGTGACTGTTTAATTGTAGCCACATAAAGGACAGTTCTGTTTCCACAATGAACTGCGTACGATTATTCATTGCCCTGATGACAGAGGTTTCAGCCCTCAAATGCCACTCTCCTCTTGCTTTGCCTCAGCAAGTATTTCTTTCTCCCTCTTTTGCTGGCAACTTTGAATTTCCTGACTGGGAAATCGTAGCTATCATGGTCTCTGCTGATACAGTAGAAACAGCATATTTTCCCAGCTGAGTTAATTGCTGGTTTGGGGGCAAGGAGGAGAGATTGGTGTTTTAGTCTCATAATAATCTGGAAACAGATTGGAGATGCAAGAGTAACCTCTTTTTATTTATTTTATCACCACAGTGAATTTTGCTGCTCATAGTAACGTTCTTTATAGTATACCAGGCTCTGCTAGGCATTATCAGAAGTTGGATTTATGCTGATTTGAATGTTACGCAAAGTAGTAACATGAAAAGCATGTGGATCCCAGTGCCACACACGTTCTCTCCAAATCAATCCCAACTGGAGCGTGAAGATGTAGATTCACTGCCACTTCTGAAGCCCAGCTGGCTGCACTTGCTGTCACGGCAGTGGGGCCCAAATTGGGCCCTTCTCCAGGAGCCGAAGCAACTTCCAGCAGACCATGGCACACTTCCACCTCCAGCACCATATGGGGGCCCTTCCACAGGTTACTGACTCCATTGTGGTGGAACCTCCCCTCTGCCAGTAGAGGCTGAAGGCCAACAAACTGGGATATCCACTCAGTCTCCACCCTCTCTAGCAACACACATTGGGGGTTAGGATTGCAGTCTACGTCAGTTCTGTCAGGGTGCAATTTAAAGCATGCTTCCTTAGGGAAAATACTGTTGAACTCTGTGGGACTTATTTCCAGATATATTCAATTCCTTTTCTGACTGTTTATTTAATTTCTCACAGCACTTAAGTATCCTTACTTACTGGAAAGTGCTTAAGGATGCTGTACTTGCATAGACTCTCATATTAAGGCTGAACAGAATGTAAGGGTTCATTCATACTTGCGCTTGTCCCATGCCTAGAAAGTGTGAATCTGAGCTGTTTTCTGTTTGTCCCACACTTGCTTGGCGTAGGTCCAGGCGGTTTTGCCCTAGCCCCACTGCTTTCTCCTGGAAATGCTATTCTTTAGTGATAAATTGGAACATCAATCCAGAGAAAACCCAATTGACATTTGCTCCGATTCAGCAGTAAATATTGGGTTTCCCTGGAAGAAAGTGGTGGAGCAAGGGAAGTCTGGATGAGCCCTAAGTGTTATCAGAAGTAATGACGAATATATGAAACTGTCTTACCTTGGCCTTTTAAAATCCTTTAAAAAGTAAATTATGGATGCTGTGGATTGAATCTTGGAGCTTCTGCATACAGAGCAAATGCAATGCCACTACATTTTCAGTTGTAATATCTGCTTTATTTTGAAGGGTTTCTTTCCATTTGAGTACATCCTAGCTATGTAAAACTTACTAGGATGCAATGGCTGTTTACTTTTGAGACCTGTTGAGTGGTATTGATAGGCAAGCCTTAGTTGAAAGGATGAACTGACCCTTAAGGAAAGTTGAATATATTTTGCAGGCACTGTGTCCATGTGAAGTTTTAGCTGGAGTTTTGGATCTTGGATATTACAGACCAGTTAGCTTAACAATCTGGTGGAATGTATTGTTAAGGATAAAATAACCAAACATATAGAAGAACAAGCCTTGCTGAACACAACCAGCATGGCTTCTGTAAGGGCAACCCTGTCTCACAAACCTGTTAGAGTTATTTGAGGATGCCAGCAACCACAAAGAGGTGATCTGGTTGACATAGTGTATTTGAGCTTTCAACAAACTTTTAACAAGACTTAGAAGGAAGACTCCCCCTCCTTGTGCTTTTTAACTTATTCATAAATGAGCACTTTTTTAGTGTTGTTAGCCGCCCTGAGCCCGGCTTTGGCTGGGGAGGGCGGGATATAAATAAAAATAATTTTTTATTATTATTATTATTATTATTATTATTATTATTATTATTATTATCTAGAGTTAGGAGTGAGCTGACCAAGTTTGCTGATGATACTGACCTGTTCCAGATCATTAAAACAAAAATGTGTTTGTGAAGAGCTCTGAAAGGATCTCTCCAAACTGGTTGAATGGGTGGTAAAACGGCAAATGCAGTTCAATGCAAACAAATGTAAAGTGATGCATGTTGGGCAAAAAAATCTTAATTTCACATATATTAATGGGGTCTGAACTGGCTGGTGGGGAAGTAGTGGCTAGCTCAGTGATGATGTCGAAAATGTGTGGCAGCCATGAAATAGGCAAATTCAATGCTAGAGATAAATAGGAAAGGAATTGAAAATAAAATTACTAGTATCATAATGACGTTATGCAAATCTATGGTGTGGCCGCATTTGAAATATTGTGTATAGTCCTGGTCACCTCACTTTTTATAGGATATTGTATTCTCCCCCCCCCTTTTTTATTGATTTTCCAGAATTTTTAAACAAACAAACATAAATCTTAGCTGTACTTGCTCCAATCTTAGTAACATTGTTAAGTGACTTCCTCGCATCCCCCTGGCTGAGCTTCAGTGTATATCATTGTAACAGTTTTCCAAAACCAATTTTCTCATAAAATTAACTTAATCACTTAACATATTTCTTTCTTTTCATTTTAACTTTAAACGTATTGTTCTCTAACATCACATATTTAAATCCTAAGCCTATCTGGTATTTGCAAGTTTTTCCAATTATGTTTTCTTAGCATATTTAACTAAATAGTCTTTGAATTTCATCGATTCCTCCTGGTTAAGTACCATCTATACATCATTTTCATAATGTTTTCCTTTAACACTGTACATGCAGTGAACTTGACCCCTTTCCTCCACAACCTTTCCCAGTCTTCAAACATTATGTTATGCCCCACATCTCTTGCCCAATCTATCATCACAGATTTAACTTGACTTTTTATAGGATATTTTAAAGTTATAAAACGGCAACCAAAATCATCAAGGAGATGGAGCTGCAGCATTTGGGACTTTTTAGTTCAGAGAAAAGGCGAGTAAGAGGCGACATGACATAAGTGTATAAAATTATGCACGACATAGAGAAAGTAGACAGAGAAAGGTTTTTCTCCCTCTCTCATACCACTAGAACGAAGCTGAGCATTGGAAGATTCAGGACAGATTAGAAAAGGGCTTCTTCATGCAACACACCGGCAGCCTTGGAATTCGCTCTGCCAGGAGCAGGTGATGGCCACCAACTTAGATGGCTTTAAAAGAGAATTAGACAGATCAGCGGAAGATAAGGCTATCAATGGCTACGAGCCAGGATGACTATGCTTTGACTTCACGGTCAGAGGCAGTAGTAGTGCTTCTGAATACCAGTTGCTGGAAACTACATGGAGAGGGACGCGGGTGGCGCTGTGGGTAAAACCTCAGCGCCTAGGACTTGCCGATCGTCAGGTCGGCGGTTCGAATCCCCGCGGCGGGGTGAGCTCGCGTTGCTCGGTCCCAGCGCCTGCCAACCTAGCAGTTCGAAAGCACCTCCGGGTGCAAGTACAGTGGTGCCCCGCAAGACGAATGCCTCGCAAGACGGAAAACTCGCTAGACGAAAGAGTTTTCCGTTTTGGAGGTGCTTCGCAAAACGAATCTCCTAAGGGCTTGCTTCGCAAGACGAAAAGGTCTTGCGAGTTCCTGCGGTTTTTTTCTCCTCCCCCCCTTTTCTAAGCCACTAAGCCGCTTATCAGCTGATCTGATCAGCAGATAAGCCGCTAAAAGCCGCTAATTGCACTAATCCTCTAATCCGTCAATGGGCTTGCTTTGCAAGACAAAAAAACCGCTAGACGAAGAGACTCACAGAACGGATTCTTTTCGTCTTGCGAGGCACCACTGTAGATAAATAGGTACCGCTGTATAGCGGGAAGGTAAACGGCGTTCCGTGTGCTGCGCTGGCTCGCCAGATGCAGCTTTGTCACGCTGGCCACGTGACCCAGAAGTGCCTGCGGACAGCGCTGGCTCCCGGCCTCTAGAGTGAGATGAGCGCACAACCCTAGAGTCTGTCAAGACTGGCCCATACGGGCAGGGGTACCTTTACCTTTACCTTTTTACATGGAGAGGAGGCTGTTCTTGTCTTCGGTTCCTGTTTGGGGGCTTCCCACAGGCATCTGCTTGTGAAAACAGGAAGCTGGACTAAATGGGCCATTAGGCTGCCCAGCAGGCTTTTCTTACGTACTTGTGTTTCGTTTGCTTGAGTGACCTGTGTTGTGGCCTTATTTCATGGATCTCCATGGAAGTATCAGAGGGGGTTGAGTGGTTCTTGATTTTCCAGCCAGTCTGGGAGGGTGGGTGGCACCTGGTGAGGTAGAAGAACTTGCACCCTGCTCATCTCAGCCTGTGGGAGGTGCCATCCCAAAGTAAGGAATGCCTTTCATGAGACAAATGGAAACAGAAAATCATGGTAAGAAAACCTCTGTTTCTCTCTCTGTTAAGTTTCAGTGAACTGCAAAGTGCTGCTATGGTCGCATCCTGAACACACTTCTACATGTAATTTGTGTTTGTTATATGAATTGCGTGTTATGAGAATTATGTGTTTGTTATATGAAATATGTAATACAAGATTCCTGGGTTAGACTTTCTGACCCTCAGGGTCTCTGTGATACTGACAGTTCTGTGATTCTATGATTCTGTGAATTTTCCAGAGGAGCAGCAATGTTAGGCTGTTTGGGCTGAAGATAATGAAGAGTTTTGTGGCACCTAAAAGATTAATTATTTATGATGGCATATGCTTTTTTGAGCTAGACTCTTGTCCACATACCTTTACGCCATAAACTTGTTAGTGCTTAATATGTCAAAATATTTGTTGTTTCATCTGAATTAATGAATGACTACTTGAACTCTGCAATGTAACATTTAGATTGCCAGCTGGTCTAATAAATACCCTTTTAGTGTGGGAATGCTTGCCTAATTTCTCTACTTTTCTAAGCTTTTTCATAGCTTTTTTAAAAGTCAAAGTTATAATTTCTTGCAAAGCAAAACATTTAAATTGAATTTTAACTTATAATCAAGTTTTTTTTAACTCCCTACCATTTTTTATTTGAATCCTAAGTGAACACCAGTCGAATAATACTCAGTACAGAGGTCTTTAAAGAAACTTTCAATTGTTGGTTTTCTAGATGTTGATTCTTTTCTTGTTAGTAAAAAACCAAAACTAACTGTCATTGAACGTACTTGAGAAACACCTGTAAAGCGAGTTATCCTACTGATTAATGACATAGTTCAGTTGTTACACCAACAAGCACCCTGGTATTTAAACAAAGTAAATTGGTATAGCATTTTGATTAGCACAGTAAAAGAGAAAACCCAGAATAGAAGATAATTAGTAGTTGGTAGATGCAACACACCAGCCCAGACCTGAAAGAGGAAGAGAGGTATTGAAGCGTACCTGCTGCCTGTTTCAATAAACACATTCCTTTAGGAATGAATCAGAAAACTAATATATTTGGCTTTTGGACAGCTGCAAAGGCTATTACCTCAGGGTATGATTTTGACCCTGCAGTGGATGTGTTCAGAGCCGAACGCATTACATCAGCAAGCACCAAATACCAGAAGCTTCACAATAGCAATGTTTGAATGAAATCATACAACGAATCTCCTGTTTCATAGGGCCTTGGTTGTGGGACTACAAGATTGTGATGCTGAAAAGTGTTCATGAATGTAGGGTGATTTCCCTCCTGGAAGCTCAGGGAGGACCAAAGAACATGTGATCCAGGCAGGGGTGGCGGGTATATGGTGTGCAAGGGGCTCCAGCCCCCAATATTGAGGGGCAGGGGGCTATGCCCCCCAATATTGAGGGGGGCAGCCACCCCCTGCCCCCACCGGGCGCTCTCCATGTGCCCCAGCCTCCACCCAGGAGCCCACCTCTATGATTTCATGAGGTTCCTGGGGAAAGTGAAGGGAAGTCAACACTTACTCCACTAAAGCCCAAGGATACCATATTCATATTCTGGCACAGTGAATTAACTCTGCATTCTCTCCTCATGAAAGCCCCCTGACTCTCCTCACATCTTCTTCAACTTAGGAGAAATCCTGCTGCACATTGGTGTTTCAGAGTGCTGCAGAGAGCTGTATCTATTTAATAGTAGTCAACATTGTGTTAGATCCTGAATTCATACCCAAAACTCAACAAAGGAGCAGCAGCCCTGGATGACTTACTTTTATTTTTGGTGCTGAAATCTGGGATAGATGTTTAAAGAAATCCTCATCTACTACTTGTACCATGAAACATCCATTTCCACCTTACTTGTTTAGCCCAAACTCTCTCAATGGTCTCTCAGTTACAGTTCATAGCACTATTATAAGGAAGTGTGCAGTTGTATGTGACTGGCATTGCATTTATACAGAAATGCCTTCCAAATCCTTGCTCACTTATGTGAAACTTAGGTTGGGACCTGATTATTCTTCTTTTGCTACTAATTTCAAAGTTAAGGGAATGGGGCCTAATCCTTTAATTCTTACAGCATTCAGTGAAGCTTTAAAGCTTTAGGGCTCCCCCACCCCTGCCTTACCCTGGCATTATTAACCAGACAAAAGGCTTTAATGGAGTTGAGCCTCTTCAGATCCAAAGGGTGAACCTTGCTGGTCAAAGGAAATCCCCTTGTCAGAGCCCATGAGTAAAGAAATGACTGCTCAGTGAATGGAAACCTGAGACAGAAATATGCCACCCCTGGCAAAGAGACAGGATGCCTCCGTCAGATACCTTGCTCTCCCAATATTGTTCATTTGAAAAGAAACAATGGAATCTTTATGTACTCCGAACTTAGCAGCTCTCCCTCAAGAGGAAAGGGTCACGGAGAGTGTTTCCTAATGCTTCTTTATAGCCTCAGTTACTAAGATGCATCCCTTTGTTAACTCTGGGAAATCACAGGTCAAACTTCACACATTACATTTTTAGGTGCACACTTGTGAACAAGATCCAGACAAATGTGGAAACATTTATCACACAGAGATTGAGGCCTGGCTGAAACTCTCTGTAGACTAGTTGTTGTTGTTATTATCCCGTCCATCTGGCTGGGTTTCCCCAGTCACTCTGGGTGGCTTACAGCATATAGATGGCCCTTGAGGTCCCTTCCAACCCTACAGTTTTATGATTCTATGACTTTATGCTCACTAGCAAATGCAGGTTCTCTACCACGAAATGGGTGGAATGGCCCTTCTGCATTTCTTTAGTCCCAGGACAGTTTTAATCAAGAGTATTGACCAGCACAAACCAAAGTGGTTTTCATTCTATAACCTTTTTTCAGCTATGTTTGCATTACTTCTTTGAATGGGAATGTTTTTTCTACCTGGGTAGTTGATATATCTGTTAAAGACATCCCAACAATTCCAAAATATTAACATTGCTTTATTTCAGTTTTATAAATACTGTATATGGGGGGGGGGGGCGGGAAGCAAGCTACCATGATATGAGCACTATCATCATGTTTGAACATGATCTGCGTAAGGGAAGCTTGTCACTTCCTGTGAAAATTCTAGAAATTTGCTGGTAATGAATTACCATTCTCATGGTTTGGCAGCTTGATAACAAAATCAGTCATTCAAAAATGTAGAAGGGTCTTCTTTCCTAGCCCTGCAGTATATTTGAAAAAAATGATATAACATTTCTAGGAATGAGTTCAGCAACTGATCACAGTAGTCAGAGGAATATGTTCAGAACTAGTTTTGTGATCTATGTTAATTATTTGTACTCATAAGACAGTATTGATTCTGAAACTTTTGTTGGTTCTAGAATAGAACATAACTTTTTTATTACCCATTGTTGTCTTGTTTTACTATGAGTCAACTGCTACATTAATTTACCACATTTTTCTGTTGTACTAAAAGGTGGTTAAATGTGCACAAATGTTAATAGCATAATATAGGCAATTATATTTCACTTAGTTTGCTTTCTCTCTTTTTTACAGAGCAATTATACCGGCCTTATTTTTTACCATGAAGGATGGCCATTGTGCATCCATGAGAAGATCATAGTGCAACTGGCGTCTCTCCACAAAGCCCGTTTAAAACCAGGAGATTTTTACTTCCAGATTGTGCCGGTGAGAAAGCAGTCAGTCAACCTAGTGTTAAAATGTCTCTCCAGACATGGGCAAGGAATGGAAGAGCTTGTTGTACCTGAAACCATGTACGGATATATTTTCACAATAGAGTTTTTGGAAAATGTAAACAGTAAACTGAATGGCTGTCCTTTGCAGAGCTGCTTGCTGACTACAGGCCCAGCCATATATAGGACACCTTGGAAAAATATTGTGAACCCTATATTTGTCCCTACAGCTGAAACAATTCTGCAGACGTATTCCAAAAGCTCTCTGCTTGAAAAATTGATCAGCAGCAGCCCTGATGCTAAAGCTATGACACAGACAATGGAAAGCAACAGCTCACATGAGAGTTCGACCTCTAATGATACCTGTTCTACCGTGATAGAGGTACCGCTTGCAGGCAACTGTGGAAACCAAGGTGATGATGATTCTGATTTATGTCATGGCCCTGGGAGCAAGGCTGAAACACAAACCCCAGCAACCCAAGCTGAGCATGGAACTGTTGATGAAGCAAATCCAAGAGCGCTTTCAGTTGCAGAGCAAGCCATCAAGGAACCAAAAATGACATCTGAATTGACACCTGATTTGTTTAAAGATTCAGCAACTCCTCCACTAGTGAAAAGGAATGGCCCCAAAAGCATATCCTTCAGCACAGACCTGAGCAGCCCATGTCAAAGAGGGCGGGATTCTCTGTATTTTGAAACAAAGCGATTGTTTAGGAAGTCTTATATAGAAGCTTTGCAAAACCCAATGAGTCTTGGTTCCAGCTCTGAGGAATCCATTGCAGAAGACGAACCGTCAGAGCATGTCATGGGACAGGTGGAGAATGAGTGCAGGGTCACTGAAAAAACATGTGAAAACAATGTTTGGCAAGAAAGCTGTTGGTCTGAAAGAATTTCAAAACAGGAGGAAACAAGACAGACAGTTAGATTTGGGAACCGTTCCCAGGCCTCTGAAAAATGGACTGTATCTCATGAAACAGCATGTAGCAGGTCAGGTTCACGAAGATCACGGTCTTTAGACAGGACGCATAAGAGCGCACAGAGTCAAGATTATAAATCCAGGGTGCCCTCAGATGGAGTGTTCAGTGAAAATCCCCCCAAAATCATAAATGGGCATTCTCTAAGGTCTGAGAGACTGGAGTCACATATTCATGAATTCATTGCTACAAAAAGCAAAGAGAATGAAGGTAAAACAGATGCAAAGTAGATACCTCACTTATTCTTATTTAGTCAGCCTGTTTAAACCATGCTAACCGGTGTGCCTTTAGTTATTTTATTTTAGTTTGGAAGCATAGGTGCTATTTATGTTTATTTGTGGGGTGGCGGGGTTTTTTGTTTTCTGCTGATATCCTGCTATATTCTGAGAGTTCAAAGATAAGTTTGTGGCTTTGAATGATGTAAATAGATCTATAACATTAAGCATACCAACAGCAGAACAAGCAGAGCTAGGAAATGGAATTGCAGTGGGATAAATGGAGCTAGACAACAGAAGAACAGCAACTACAGAGCTATCTATCCTGTGTTAGCAATTCTGATAACTCAAGGTTTAAAGTCGCCATAGGCAGTCTAAAGTGTTGGGAAATCAGTGGGATTTTACTTGCACTGAACCACTGAACCAGTGCATGTGATTTAGGACCACTTACCACATGTGGGTTAAACCACTGAGCCTAGGGCTTGCCAATCAGAAGGTCGGCGGTTCGAATCCCCGCGACGGGGTGAGCTCCCGTTGTTTGGTCCCAGCTCCTGCCAACCTAGCAGTTCGAAAGCACATCAAAAGTGCAAATAGATAAATAGGAACCGCTCCGGCGGGAAGGTAAATGGTGTTTCCGTGCACTGCTCTGGTTTGCCAGAAAGAGCTTAGTCATGCTGGCCACATGACCTGGAAGCTGTCTGCGGACAAACGCCGGCTCCCTCGGCCTATAGAGTGAGATGAGCGCACAACCCCGGAGTCGGTCATGACTGGACCTAATGGTCAGGGGTACCTTTACCTTTACCTTTACCACATGACATTATGCACAGGATTAAGGAAAAACAAAGTGTACACCACTGCATGTGAAAATCACAGCGCCCCCCCCCCCCATATCTGGGTACATTTCCATTGATAAATGCTATGTATGAGGCATGTATGACTGTCTGGACCAAAGAGCTATCATCAGCGGGAATTTATTTTGTTTCTTTTCTGGATATTAATGAGCTAAAAAGGTTTCTGGTCTTCATCTGCCTCCTCTAGATCCTCTTTCCCCCTCTTCATCCCCTCTTCTTAACCACTCACTGCTCTTTGTAGCCACTCTTTGTGGGTGTTAGGTCACATTATTTTCCATAGTGGAAAACCACACTCCCTTGAGGTATCCATTTGGTCCAGTAGCTGTGGGGAGCCACAGAGGTCCTGGAGAAACCCATATTACAAAGAAGTTTTCTTATAAAGTGTTTTATGTGACGCTAGATAAATCTGACTTCATTAGACAGAAGAGTATATTGGCCATATGTATATGTAAATGTATATATACGTGTACACACACACACACACACACACTGTATTTAACAGTCTTCACCCCCATGCTGCATTCCTGCACAAAAGCCTCTTCTGTGTTTGCATAATTCCAGCCTGTATGCAGCAATTTATACACATTTAGAATTGTCAGGTGTTTACAGTATGCATGAGGAAATAACGCTGTTTCCTATTGCTTTGTAGGAAGTAGGAAAATAACATTCATGTTAGAAGCTGATGATATGTGAAGCATCCCTGAAACTATTTTTAACCAGTTGGGTGTTCAGAAAAGTCCAGATTCCCAAGCTTCAAATTTAGGCAGATCTGTTTGTTTAATGTAGGGGAATGATGCTTTTGCAATATTATCTTCCCTTTGCAGATGAGGCAAGGATGTCAGAGCCACAATTCAATTAGTTCCATCTCTCTATTTTGCACTAAATTCCATATCTCTATTTTGCACTAAATGCAAAGTCCCCCGATCCTCAGTTCCTGGCTTTGGCGAGTTAATGTTTTTTCCCCTTCCCCTCCCTTTTTTAGAGGATTTCGCTTTGGGTTAGGTCAGAACCAACTTCAGAAGTTGTTGGCTGCTCTAAAAGCAAATATTTCTTGTGCCAAGAGCAATATCATATACAGTAATTTTTTAGCATAGCATTTTGCAAATGCTAAATCTTTAGAATATAACATACTATTTTATCTACTGACATTTAGCAACTGCACTATAACAAGTGGCTGTCAAGTTGTGTGAAGGTATTATATGGTTTTCAGTTTCTCCTAGATTTCAGCAGAAATTTCTTAAGAAATTAAGAGATTTTTTAAAAAAAGTAATCGTGAAAAACCAACCATATAGCATTTTGGTCATTTAATACACTTATTCTTGTATTGGCCTATTCAGAAGCCATTTAAATGAATGGATGGAGATTTAAGAAGATTTAGGTTGCAATCCTATGCATATTTATATTGAACACAAATATAAATCACAAGCAAAAATACATGTGATAGGCTGTTAGTCCCACTGACTTCCATCAGATAGAACTGATTTAAGATGCAATCCTATGCAGACTTCCATGAGAAGTCAATATACAGGCATGTATAGGATTGCACGTAGATAACAAGTTTTCTCTGCAAAGTTCTTGCTTCTCAGTCAGTATCCAAGTGGAACTGTGCGGTCAGAAGGGCTGAGTGCATATTATGATCAGAGGCTAAGGCACAAAAGCTGTGGGTTGTTTTTTTAACGTATCTAGTGTCATGCAAGAAATCAAGCTCCACTTAAATTTCATCACCGTGTAACTCTTTACAAAATCACTTTTCAAAAGTGAAAATTGGCTTCTTTCCAAAGGAAAGAGAGAAAGATCTTGTTGGAGAGGGTGCAACGCTGTGGGATCCCTGATCCACGTGTGGTGGGACTGTTTCCAGAAACATTCTTTCTGGCAAAATATGTCCCCTGAAATTTCTATTACCATCATTCATAATTTGATTGTGAATCCTAAATTAGCTCTTTTTGTCACTTGAGAGCAATTGTAACCCTAAGGTTTCATTTCAAACTCTCGTCTCTCTCTCTACCTGGAGATAGCTGCCAGGTAGAAAACAGGAGAAAATTTTACTTTGCTTTCCAGGTATGCTTCTGTTTGGGAACCAGCACTTTCCATCACAGCAGTGTTGTAAATGGACAGGCAAAGAGGAACAAATCTTTAGACACATGGTCTTTGTCTGTTGTTCACATGACTACATCAGCACAGCCGTTACAACCCCCTATGTCACGTGTGTGTGGACTAATTAAACAGTGAAACTATTATGCATATTCCTTAATTTTACTTTATGCAATTGACAATCCAATAATATGTACTCTATGTGGTTTTTTTGCTTTATGCTATGTTTATGGTGTTACACTTGAAAACCAATAAAACACAGGGTGGAGAGGGTGGAGACTCTAAGCTGTCTTCTTTCACATCACTAGTATTTTCTCCAGACCTCGGAGACTCCAGAATTGATTTTCGGGATTGCGAGTCTACTGTAAATTCACCACCTCTGCTGCACTGCCCTGAGAACGAGCTGCTGTCTGCAAACACTGGGGACCCCAGGCGCTTGTTATCACACCAGTTGCTTGAAGTTAATCAAGAATTACTGCAGTCTGGAGTCATTTCTCTGTGTGGTATGTGTTACATAGTAGTGCAAGGTTAATGGTGTATAAGCATGTACAAAAGTTGGGCTAATTGGGTAAGGGGAATGGGCAGGAGACGAGAGGAGTTCTGCAAAAAGTACTCCAGAAATGCTCTGGGCAACAAAAACATTTAAATTGAAAAATGTAGGCCTTTCTGTCTTCAAGCAGGCAGCACTGACCCCCCCCAAAGGATTCTTCTTTCAGACAGCGAATAGCATCATATAAAAATGAGCTTATCTTCTCACTATCTGAAGGAAGAACCCAGGCAACCGCTGCCTGTTTTTAAAATGTAAACCTTTTGGTTTTCAGTTTGGAAATATTTGTTGTTGTTGTAGCATAACAACTGATGTCTCTGTTAGTCAGGAGAAAGCAATGCTGTTCCTTTATGCATTTCCTAGGGCAAAGGGACACGTGTGGGAGGAGGGAGGGAAGGAAATGTCCCCCAAGTAAAGGGATGAAGGTTCCCCACAAAGGAATCTGTTACGCTCTGTTCCCCCTCAGCTTTCAAAAGGTGCCACTTTTACCCATGCAGGCAAAGTGATTTGGTTTGTGGGAAAGAAGACACTCAAGAGGTGTAGGACATTATTACAGAGGATTCATTTATATATATAATTTTTTCATAGGAAACAGGGATCGTGGTGGAAGAGCAGTTGTGCAGGTCTGCATGAGTAATAGTGCTTGGTTAAGTGAACCTTTGAGAGTCCATGAGCTCACACAACTTCTAGTGTATTTCCACAGTATTCCCAGGTAAGAAGCAGCAGCAACTGTTCATGTTTTTGGTGTAACATTCATGCCAGTAGTTCAGAGGAATTAAGACTCAATTTTCATCAAGGCCCTAGAATAATAGCTTGCTTGAAACAGAAGAACTACTAAAAACCACTGTTTATATAGGGTGTTGTTGTTGTTTAGTCGTTTAGTCGTGTCCGACTCTTCGTAACCCCATGGACCAGAGCACACCAGGCACTCCTGTCTTCCACTGCCTCCCGCAGTTTGGTCAAACTCATGCTGGTAGCTTCGAGAACACTATCCAACCATCTCGTCCTCTGTCGTCGCCTTCTCCTTGTGCCCTCCATCTTTCCCAACATCAGGGTTTTTTTCCAGGAAGTCTTCTCTTCTCATGAGGTGGCCAAAGTATTGGAGCCTCAGCTTCAGGATCTGTCCTTCCAGTGAGCACTCAGGGCTGATTTCCTTCAGAATGGATCGGTTTGATCTTCTTGCAGTCCATGGGACTCTCCAGCACCAGAATTCAAAAGCGTCAATTCTTTTGCAATCAGCCTTCTTTATGGTCCAGCTCTCACTTCTATACATCACTTCTGGGGAAACCATAGTTTTAACTATACAGACCTTTGTTGGCAAGGTGATGTCTCTGCTTTTTAAGATGCTGTCTAGGTTTGTCATTGCTTTTCTCCCAAGAAGCAGGCGTCTCTTAATTTCGTGGCTGCTGTCACCATCTGCAGTGATCATGGAGCCCAAGAAAGTAAAATCTCTCACTGCCTCCATTTCTTCCCCTTCTATTTGCCAGGAGGTGATGGGACCAGTGGCCATGGTCTTCGTTTATTGATGTTGAGCTTCAGACCATATTTCTCTCCTCTTTCACCCTCAATAAAAGGTTCTTTAATTCCTCCTCACTTTCTGCCATCAAAGTGTAACAGTAGCTAAATACTTTCTGCCATCAAGGGTGTAACAGTAGCTAAATACAGCAGAGGGTAGGGCTCCTGTTCCTATGCTGTGGGTGAGAGGGGCTTCAGCGAGGATGCGAGGCTGCCCCAGCTGAAATTCATTTTTCTTCGCAGTTGTTGGAGCTACAAGAGTGTGGCCAGCCTGGTGTGAATGTTTCAGACTGTGGTTATTTCATTTATTATTATTATTCATTTCTTGTACCCCACCCATGTGACTTGGTTGCCCCAACCACTCTGAATTTGAACAATTAGGGAACATTGCAAGCATCAGTGTAGATCTCCATGTGCTGCCTCTCAGCTAGTTTTGGCACATGTACAAATGATTACAGGTGCACCAGTTCTTTCGGGGTGAATTAGATGGTGTCCCTTGAAGTTCTGTTGTATGTAACAGGTCTTGGCACCCAGTTCTATTGATGCCCAAGCATTTATAAGAATAGCCCTGCTGGTTCAGACCAATGGCCCATCCAGTCTGGCGTTCTCTTCTCACAGTGGCCAACTAGATGCCTCTGGGAAGAACGTGCGCACAAGAGCAATCTTCTCCCACCCGCCCCACAGTTTCCAGAAACTTGTTTTCGGAAGTATTGCTGCCCCCCAACAGTGGAGGTAGAGCATAGCCATTGGCAGCCCTCTCCTTCTCCATGAATGTGTCTAATCCTCTCTTAAAGTCATCCAAGTTGGTGGCTGCCACTGTCTCCTCGAGAGCAAGTTCCATAGTTTGACTATGTGCTGCTGCGTGAAGAAGTCATTTCTTTTTTAAAAAAAATATATTTATTAGAGTTTCCAATTATTACAAACAAAAAGAAAAAAGCAAACATAAAAAACAAAAAAGACACATAAATTTCCCAACTTATTTTCTGTAACATATTTCCCCGACCTCCTCACACCTCCCCCTTCTTGTATATCCAGTTCAGATTATTTATACAGCAAATCCTTATCTCAAAGCATTACAGCTTAAAAAGAAAGAAAAAAGAAAACACCTTATTTTCTCTTCCACATCTTAGAGTATTATAACTTTAAATGAAAGAAACCATTTTATCAAATTCCTTTTGCCATTACAGCTAGAAACCACTTAATTTCAATCCAACATCATTCAGCGTTCCTTAATTTTACAATATTTTTGTAAATAGTCCTTGAATTTTTCCCAATCTTCTTCTGCCGACTCTTCTCCCTGGTCACGGATCCTGCCAGTCATTTCTGCCAATTCCATGTAGTCGATCACCTTCATCTGCCATTCTTCCAAAGTGGGCAAATCTTGCATCTTCCAATACTTTGCAATAAGTATTCTTGCTGCTGTTGTTGCATACATAAAAAAAGTTCTATCCTTCTTTAACACCGATTGGCCGAAGGTACATTCTTTCACCTTTGGTGGACATGCCCAAAGATTAAGGCTTTCTGGGAAATGATATATAATGAACTGAAAAAGGTATTTAAATATACCTTTCTGAAAAAACCAGAGGCCTTTCTCTTGGGCATCGTTGGCCAAGAAGTCATTTATTTTCTCTGTCCTGAATCTCCCAACATCTGGCTTTGTTGGACATCCACAAGTTGTAGTGTTATGAGAAGAAGAACTTTTCTCTATCCGCTTTATCCATGCTATGCATAGTTTTATAAACTTCAATCCTATCACCTCTTACTCACCTTATCTCTAAACTAAAAAGTCCCCAATGCTGCAGCTTTTTTTCATAAGGCACTTGCTCCCTCCCCTTTAATCATTTTGACGGTCCTTTTCTGAACCTTTTCCAACTCTACAATATCATTTTTCTAGACAAGGTGACCAGAATTGTACACATTATTCCAACTTAAGTTGCATCATAGATTTCAGCATTATGATACCAGCAGTTTTATTTTCAGTTCCTTTCCTAATAATCCCTAGCATGGAATTTGCCTTTTTCATGGCTGCTGCATGGTATAAATTGCTTTTTAATCTTCCTCTGTGCTCATTATGGCCACGTATTTCATTTTCATTTTACAGTGGTACCTCAGGTTAAGAACTTAATTCATTCCGGAGGTCCATTCTTAACCTGAAACTGTTCTTAACCTGAGGTACCACTTTAGCTAATGGGGCCTCCTGCTACTGCCGCCGCACGATTTCTGTTCTCATCCTGAAGCAAAGTTCTTAACCCGAGGTACTATTTCTGGGTTAGCGGAGTCTGTAACCTGAAGCGTCTGTAACCTGAGGTACCACTATACTTCTAAACATTTTGTAAGTGTGGTTTAAATAACTTCCTCTTATTTCTTTCAGAAAGGATGCCCGTTCTTTGGGGCTACTTATTTTAGTGGATGCCCGCAAAAGTCAGAATGTAGCTGTCCTCTTCAAAGCCTTTACAGCATTACAGGTATGTATGTATTTAACATCACAAACTAAAAGAAGGATATTATTACAATTATTCTAATTATTATGTGTCCATCTGGTCCAGGGATAATGAACAGTATTTCTTTTTTTGAAGCCAGGGCATTTTCAGTAGGCCTTTTCCGTTGATAATCCGAAATGTACTAGCATTAAGCTTCAGGGTATTCAGCTTATGCTACTTATAGTGATGGGGGTAAGAATGGTTGATTAATAATAATAATAATAATAATAATAATAATAATAATAATTTATTATTTATACCCCGCCCATCTGGCTGGGCCTCCCCAGCCACTCTGGGCGGCTTCCATAGAAACCAAAAATACACTAAAACATCACACGTTAAAAACTTCCCTGAACAGGGCTGCCTTAAGATGTCTTCTGAATGTCATGTAGTTGTTTATTTCCTTGACATCTACTGGAAGGGCGTTCCACAGGGCGGGTGCCACTACCGAGAAGGCCCTCTGCCTGGTTCCCTGTAGCTTTGCTTCTCGCAGTGAGGGAACCGCCAGAAGGCCCTCGGTGCTGGAGCTCAGTGTCCGGGCAGAACGATGGAGGTGGAGACGCTCCTTCGGGTCTACTGGACCGAGGCCATTTAGGACTTTAAAGGTCAGCACCAACACTTTGAATTGTGCTCGGAAACGTACTGGGAGCCAATGTAGGTCTTTCAAAACCGGTGTTATATGGTCTCGGCAGCTGCTCCCAGTCACCAGTCTAGCTGCCACATTCTGGATTAGTTGTAGTTTCCGAGTCACCTTCAAAGGTAGCCCCACGTAGAGTGCATTGCAGTAGTCCAAGCGGGAGATAACTAGAGCATGCACCACTCTGGTGAGACAGTCCACAGGCAGATAGGGTCTCAGCCTACGTACCAGAGGGAGCTGGTAAACAGCTGCCCTGGACACAGATTTGACCTGTGCCTCCATGGACAGCTGTGAGTCCAAAATGACTCCCAGGCTGCGCACCTGGTCCTTCAGGGGCACAGTTACCCCATTCAGGGCCAGGGAATCCTCCACACCTGCCCGCCTCCTGTCCCCCAAAAACAGTACCTCTGTCTTGTCAGGATTCAACCTCAATCTGTTGTTGTTGTTTTTTAAATGATATTTATTAAGAATTTTAAAGTTACAGAAAAACCAAAAAAGAAAAAGAAAAACTAGAAAAAAGGAAAAAAAGAACAAACCACAATCAAACAATACAACAACACAATCAAAAGACAAAAATAAGCCATAAACATTTAAAAACAAGTCCAATATTCTCCAATCCTTAACTGTCATTACCTTCTTTCCTTGACCTCCTCAGTCCTCCCTTTTTTTGTATCCTAGTTATTAATTATCACAGCAAATCCTTTCCATTTTTCATAATATTCTGTCATTACATTACCTTAATCTATTTTAACCTTATCTTACTATAGAAGACCCTAAAACTTAAAACTTAAATCTTATTTCATAACCCTAACGTATTCTTACATAATTCTTTTAACATTTTTACTAAAGCCAAATAGTTTCATTCCAGCATTTTTCTAACATTCATCAATTTTATAAAGCAGTCCTAAAAAAAAATAAAAAAAATTCTTCCAATCTTCATCCAGCATCTCTTCCTCCTGGTCCCGGGTTTTGTCAGTCCTTTCTATCCCATCAATCAAGCGCATTAACCTGGTAATCTTATGTCCGAGGCCCTTAAGTCTCTTCCATGTCCCTTCCACGGCTCTTCTTCATATTTATACCTGTACTTTACTTTGTCTCCTGCTCCTTTCACTCGTGGGAACTCCAACTTAACAGTGTTTTTGACCCTTCTCGACAAATCAGTCCCTTTTCCATATTCCACACAAAACCCCATATGGTATTTAAGAACATGTTTCAAAGTCCCTCCAGAATTAAGAGCCCCCACAACCCCAAACATCTCACGGCCCATTGCCAGACTTGAAAAGTCCAAACATCCCTGCATAGGGGGGTCTATACAACCCCCCATTACCAAACCAAACTTTATCCTTCCAAATCTGGCTTTTTCCAAGTTCATTTGTCAAATCCAAAAACTCATGTTCCTGCTGGGCCACAACTCCCTCCATCTCTGGCGCCCAAGGTTCAGCAACATCCTCTTCCCTCATCTGGTCTGTCAGAGCACACTCCTGTGTATATAATTTCCCACTACCTGTCCAAAGTTTCTGATCACAGCAGTCATCAAGTCCGTCTTCTCATGTATCTGTTCCAATAGGGCACTTGTTTTGCAAAGAGCACACACCAGAGCCTCTGAATACATTGTTCTGCAAGGTCAGAAGCCTATTCCCACGATCGTAATCTTGTTGCAGCTGCAGAGCTCCCCGATTCAAATTTAATAACAGTTTCACAGGCTCCCTCTAGGGGAAGAACTTCTATTTGTTCTTTCTTTTAAAGGCGGATCTAGCAACAAAGTTTCCTTTTTCAGATATTTTGTCAATATTTGTTACTTTAGAATGCGAAAGAGAACAATGGAATCACTATGTTTCTCTTCATTTAACTATCTGTCAAAGACGTTTGTCTCTGGTCAATGAGCTTCCAATGAACGTCAGTCCTGACACCCGGCTCCCAGGATCAAGACGGTGGAAAATTACTTTACTTTACACTCTCTTCTGCAGGTTTAAACAGTCCGGAAAAAATCCCCCCCTCTTCTCCTGCTTCCGAAGGGGGTTCAACAATTTTAAATGATGAAAATTAATCCTTCACAAGCGATTTTCTGAACTCTAGTTTGCCATGTCTTTGCTTTAATCTATCTACAAGAAACGGAAGGCTGACTTCCTGTTTAGACCTTCCCGTTTCAGTGCCAAATTAATATAAATTTCTTAGTCCAATTTTCCTTCTAATCGCAGGTCATTATTTGAAGTCCAATTGTCCAAAATTAAAGTACTCACGGGTGATTGTTTTAAAAGCCAAATTGTCCCAGGAAAAAGGCAGTGCTCTCTGGCAACGGCTGTGCGGCTTCGCTCCATGGAAGAAGCAGTTGACTCTCAGCACCGCGCCACTTCCCCCTCTTCGCTCCGGAGCCCAGAAGTGGGTTCCTTTACGGGTTGGGGGGGCGCTAAAGGTGCCCGCCGAGTCCCATGGTCACAGGCTTCATCCGCCTGTGATTTTTGAAAGGGTCCCCGCTTTGCCGTAGCGGGAAAGACCTGTTTTCCGCGGAGCTGGTCCCTCCGGATCAGAGGGAGTCCGCCATTACCGATGGCGCGACCCCGGAAGTCAGGATTCAACCTCAATCTGTTAGCCGCCATCCATCCTCCAACCGCCTCCAGACACTCACGCAGGACCTTCACCGCCTTCACTGGTTCTGATTTAAAAGAGAGGTAGAGCTGGGTATCATCTGCATACTGATGAACACCCAGCCCAAACCTCCTGATGATCTCTCCCAGCGGTTGCATGTAAATATTGAAAAGCATGGGGGAGAGGACAGAACCCTGAGGCACCCCACAAGTGAGAGCCCAGGGGTCTGAACACTCATCCCCCACCACCACTTTCTGAACACAGCCCAGGAGGAAGGAGCGGAACCACTGTATGACAGTGTCCCCAGCTTCCAGCCCCTCAGGACGGTCCAGAAGGATGTTATAGTCAATGGTATCAAACGCCGCTGAGAGATCCAGCAGAACTAGGAAACAGCTCTCACTTTTGTCCCTACCCCGCCGGAGATCATCAACCAGTGCGACCAAGGCAGTTTCAGTCCCATGATGAGGCCTGAATCCCGACTGGAAGGGATCCAAATGGTCCAAATATACCCATTTGCTAGTGTTTATTCTCATTCTTTGGCCTGGAACTATAAAAGGCTAGCACTATGGATTCTTTAGCGATCCCTCGTAGCTGAGTAAGATTGTCTTTCATAAACACGGTTTTAACAATGAGTCCATAAGTGACGGTGGAGGCCAATTCTGGAGCCACACGTCCTTCATCCTGAAAGCATTGCATGTGACATGTATTCCAACATCTGTAGCCCCCTACTGAATGTCATGGAGTTTCAATAGCATTCTTTGGCTAACATACTTACAGGTTTTGGAGAAATATGTTCTGGGGAAAGCGTCTAGTAGTAGGTAATCAGGTACTTTGTGGTCTCCAAGTCATTATGTAGGTGGGGAAGCTAATTATTGTTCAGTTCACAGCAATATAATTATCTTACTAAGCTGACTTTTCTATACACCTACAATATGACAGGCATATTTCCGTGTGGAAAAGCAAGTTATCACAAGAAGTTGAATTAAATTCTGAAAGCAAGGCAGTTTGTCTTGGCACAGTGTATTAGCAAACTCTGGCCTCAGCTGAAAGTAGTTGAATAATGCTGTTATTTATTATAATCCCTTTCTTTGTAAGGATCTGGCATTTTCCATATATTAACTCCACTTTTGAATTTTTTTTTAAAAAAATTAATTCATAGTGCATCAAAGTTTGTTTCTACAATAATGTAAAGGGCATTTCCTAAAAAAAAGGTTGTTCTGTACATTTTCTTATGAAGTGGGGATTTAACTGATGCCTATGTTATTATCTGCTCCCTTTGCTTGAAGAAAAAATGTGTTTTGGAAACAATTCAATTTTATAATGTTCATCATTTTAGTTACACAAATTAAATACAGTTTGACTCTCTGCAGATTCTGGTGAACTTGAAGAAGGTGGGGTGTGTAACATTGACCATACTATATTTGATTATAATGATGTGAGTGAGGACAGCAACATTTCCTAAAAGTTACAGTGGCACCCAGCATTCCTTTTTGAGTTAAAACTTTGAACACTGCCCAGCCAAAGTTAAGTACGTGAATGACAGGTGTTGTCGCTCTTAGCTGCGCTCCCTCTGGCTCCATCCCTGAGCCACCAGCTACCACCAGGCTCTCTGCTTTAAGATTCACCACCATATCCGAGTCTCAGGAGACCTGCCAGCCGTATATACCTTCTTCAAGTGAGGCAAAGGAGGTGTCAATCCAGTTGTTTATGCCAGTTTCAGGTTTTGGGAGCCCTTGGACATCTCCCTAGGTGGACACTCCTCCTCCTCCTCCTCCTCCTCCTCCTCCTTGCTGTTACCCAGTCCCACACCACTTCCACAGAGAGAGAGAGGACAAGATGTGCAGATGTTACTGCTACTTCTCCTTGCTTTCTCAGAAGGAGCAGGTGACAACATCAAAAAGAGTACTCTGCTTACTGTAACTACGTCTGCTAAAGAGTCTTTTGTGTGAAATACAAAACACACATTTATATTAAGATCAATGGGGCTTACTTCTGGTGTACAGTGGTACCTCCGGATACGAATTTAATTCGTTCCAGAGGTCCGTTATTAACACGAAACCATTCTTAACCACTTTTGCTAATGGATCCTCCCGCTACCAGCGCGTTGCCAGTGCGCGACTTCCGTTCGTATCCTGGGGCAAAGGTTGCACCCAGGGGCATCTCCTTCCGGGTTAGCGGAGCACGTTACCCAAAGCATGCGTAAGGAGGACGGTACATAACGCGAGGTTCCACTGTGCTGGAATTATCTGCTAACTGTCTTTCCAGTCTGAATCCTCCTCAGTGATTGCTGCTGCTGTTGGTTTTTGCTATTGGTTTTTCTTAATTTTTATTTTGAATAAGGTGTGCATATTGTATTTCATCAAATTCATTTTGTTTTTAGAATGCCGTTCCTCATTCCATTCATAGTGTTCTGATCTTGACTGATAAGGAATCTGCCTTTAAGCCTGACAAAGAAGTTGCATTTCAGGTATATATATATATATATTTAAACAGAATTTTAAATATGGAAAGCTCATGTGAATTACGCAACAGTTATCCTGCAGTAAGCGCCTCTGCTATGTTGCTCTCAGGAAGCCAGAAAGCATTGGTAACTAGCTTCACAACAACAAAACCTTCTGAGATCAAAGGAGACTGAGTAAGGACTGGCTAATGTCAAGCTAAATGTGTGACCCTCTGTCTTTTTTCTCCTTGAGGGATAGTGTCCCTTTAAAGCAAGGGTGAGAGCCCTAGGACCCAGGGGCCAGATGTGGTCCTCCAGACCCACCTGTCTAGCCCCTGATATTCTCCCTGGGCCACCCCCCTCACTGACCCTGCTCTTCGGTGTTCTGGCCTGGTTGGAATGTGTCCTTGAGCTCTGACCTTGCCTCTTGCCTGTCTGGATGGAAGACAGAGTGTGTGAGTGACATCGACACAAGGCTACTTTAGAAAGCTCAAATGGGCATTAGTTGCTTTGCCCATTTTTGCTTCTGGCTTTGCCCACAAATGGCACATGTCCCTCAGATGGTTGCTCAGAAGAGCCTGAGAAAGGTTCTCTGCCCCTCTGCAGATCTGCCCCTCTGCAGTCAGATTGCTAAGCTGCTGCTATGTCAGGCTATATGGTGAGTATCTTCCCTCATTCACCAAGCACTTCATTCAGTGAATTCTCCCTGAAGGGGTGGGTACACTGATGTCACTACTTTCCCACTTTATGCCAGTACTCAGATAATGCAAATTCCCCTTCCTGAAGAATTTGGTAAAAGGGAAAGCCCATATATGAAGAAAGCTGCCAGGCTACCTTTTGACCAGCTGCAATTCTTCGAGATTATGTGAAAGGTGCATTGCTAGCCATCCAGCAAGCATTCAGGGACTTGGTTTTCTTTTGTTTGACACAATGCAAATCTCATTCAAAAGTTTGGTGTCTACAAATTTTATATAGGTGTTAACTTTGTTTGACAGTGTGAAGTTCTCACATCCCTCAAGGCTTTGCATAGATTCATTGATTGTACCCAACTGACAGCGGAGTTTGATGGAACATTCCCTTATAGTCATAATGACTGGATTTGCTTTCGAAGGGTGAGTTAAGGTTTGGAACTCTTTTTAATGGTGCTTTCTGAACCAATTTTTGATTGCCTTAGTTAACATTTAGTTTGTCATAAAAGTTAGTTGTTAATAATAATAATATTTCCCAGAATTAAGAATGATCCAGGTAAACATTCTTGGGTCAATCCAGGGATCATCTCAGATTGTGGCTGAGAAGTCTTACCTAGGATTTGGCATGTTGTTTGGAAATGACAAACCACAATTACAGCCATTTCTCCATTTCCAGAGGCTGTTTGCACAATAGAGATGAAAAACAAAATCATGGTTTGTTTGTAGTATTTTGGAAGTTCAAACTATGACTTGCATTGTGAATTACGCTTGGTGCAAGCCATGGCTTGCTGTGATGTCTGAACTAAGCCAGTGAATCTTCCTTTTTAAAAAAAGGATCTAGAAAAAAGAATGTGCAGATTGAGTGGGCTGTCATGACCACCACAGTGGAAAAAACCCCTTATCAGATCAGCTATAGTTTTTTCACCACAATGCCTTAGGGATTTGCAAAGGTGTTGAACTCTATAAATGTAATTCATATTGAGACAAGATTTATGGTGGTATGACACATGCCTTCAAATACTGATTGTACCACACAGCTCTAAAGTGGGGTGGAGGGTGATTTGCAGTGGACACATCATGCTGAAACTCTCCTCCAACAACATTTATTCTGACCCAGATGTGTTTTAGGTCTTGAGACATCTGGCTGGGTTTCCCCAAGCCCACTGCCCCTCTGCTTTAATGCCCCAGTATGCTAGGTAACCAATTTGAACTCCTATAAGATCCTCTCATAGTCAAGTAAGCAGCCTTTCTGAGCATCTGGATCCTGGTTATTAGAAAAATGTGGTCAGGACAAATGTTTAATTCAGGTCACTAGATATGACCTGAATTAAAAACAACCAACCTGTTTATGACTTGTTGTTTGTGTGTCCTAAGAAACACATGGTGCAAGCTAAGGAGGCAATACTAACTCTCAACATTGGTGGACATTATTGCTGAAGCAGTTTGGAAAGAGAGTACACTGAAATTTAATGAAATCTATAGCTTATTATTTCAATGGACTCTTAATAATATACCTAATGTTGCAATTTTGTGCATGTGGACACATCCTATCACAAGCACAGCTCATCAGTACTATGGAATAACTGTAAAAATGCTGTTTTCTGTTCCATTTTAACCATTTATTGTACCTGTACTTCCAGAAACTTGAGCCATTTATTACAAACTGCAAAGAGGCCCTTGTTTTCTTGCAATACTCTTTATGTTCACTCAGCAATATCCAGACGCCAAGTACTGCACAAGTGAGTATTGGTCTTGTTCAGTGTTTCTAAATGTAGCACCAGCTTCCTGGGAGGAGTAAACAGAGCTTATTGATAGGAGTCTCCGGGTTCCAATCTTGCCTCTCCCACAAGCCTCTCCCTCTTTCCCTCTTTCTCCGTCCTTCAACCCCTAACAAGAGGATCACAATATTTGCATTGCTGTTTGCTGCATCCATCAGGCCATGGAACTGCATGGCTGGACCATGTTTAGGGGGGCCCAGGGCAAGAGGCCGTCTGGGGCTCTCTGCAGGGAGCCTCCGGATGACTCTCAGGTAGTCCCTGCCCCACGAGCTTACTGGGTGGCAGGACAGGCAGAGAGAGGCTTCTGAAGAATTGTCCAGTCTGGTGCTTTTCCACCAGTGTCACCACGTTCTTATAAGGAAAAAACTATAATGCTGGTCGGGGTGGTATCTGGTCTGGCTGGTTGCCAGTGCTGAGTCTGAGTTCTTCAGTAAGAGAGTGCTGCAGTTTCAGGTATATTCCCTGCAGAATTACTTGCAAAGCAAACAGGCTTTCATTGTTTTTTTTAGGAGGTGGATGACTTAATGAATAAACACAAGACGATGATGAAACTTGTTCTGGAAGATAAACTGTTGGTCACCTTAAGGCTTGAGGGTGGGACAGTCCTTGCAAGGCTTAGAAAGGAAGAGTTCTGTAACACAGAAGATTATAGGTAGGTACTTCATATGGCAATATTACTGCATTATGCATTGTTAAGCACTCTGTCATTATGGCGCCAGTTGGAAAACAATGCTTAAAAAAAAATATGGATGTTGGAACAAATGAAAATGTCACCATAGGTGTCGCAAAGGAACCAATGATCACGTTGTGTTTTAGAAAGAGACAGGAGAAAATGCCGTCCAAGGTGACAGTTAAATACTGTATAGTGTTTTGCCAGCACCAAGGGCAAAGCTCACATATCCTATAGGCATGCAAAGTTCAGCTTTTGATGCGTTCATTTCAAAGTGCAGGCTCTCTGCCACTGCTAATAACCTAAACTACTCCGTGAAGCTCAAAAACAGCTTGTTCTGTAATCTGAATTGGGTAACTCGAAGTTAGAGGGAACATTCCAAAACTCCATTCTGTAAGTGAAACTCGCTACACATTTTTCTGAACCACAGCCTTTAATTTAAAAAATATACCAATGATACATAATGTAATGGGGCAGAGATTATTATGTAGGATTATTGCCTCTGTCATTTTTGGCCAGCAGAACCTGAAGTTTGTCACTGCTTTTTGAAACGGATCAGGTAAGCACTTTTAATTTCTAGTAGCTTCAGTAGTTATTTGCTATTTAGTTAACCAACTCTTGGTTTCTTCCTCTCTCCAACAGAGATGCCATGGAGACTATTACGAAGCTGTATAATCGAGTAGATGAGGAAGTTCATAGGCTGGTTCTATTGTCTAATAAATGTCTGCAACAACTAGAGAATCTCTTGGCAATGAGAAAATTTGAAGAAGGCTGTGAACAGGTCAGTAAAGTTGCTTTTCAACTTTGAAAACAATAGCTGGGAGATCCAATCACCGAGACCGTGCCATATCGCTCAGTAACATTTACTTAAATAGGTTTGCTATGAGACATAGTCTACAGACTATGGGTTGTTGTTAGTAAAACAAACGACAATTCCTGATTCAAAAGTAATGCTGAGTCAGGGATTACAGTGGGATTACAGTGAATTTCACCTTTGTACAGTAGGGGAATTTCTCCCACGCTTTCACATTCCTCTCTGTTCTCCATCCAAAGAAGCCAGAGGCATCATCAGAGCATTCTGAATGTTGGCGGTGGGAAGGAAAACCCTCCTCCCACCGCAAGTCTTCAGGAAAGCCATCCGAAGCTGGGCGGCGGGAGGCGGCGTTCCCCCCCCCCCCCGCCCGGCATTGGAGCTTCGTTCCGATGCCGCACGGCGGGAGGAGGCGTCCCCCCCCCGCCCGGCATTGGAGCTTCGTTCCGATGCCGCACGGCGGGAGGAGGCTTCCCCCCCCCCCCGCCCGGCATTGGAGCTTCGTTCCGATGCCGCGCAGCGGGAGGAGGTCCGAGGACAGTGGGGAAGACGCGCTGCGCTTCCCCGCTGTCCCGGAGATTTCCCTATGGGCTGTCGTCTTGCGAGGCAAGCCCATAGGGAAATTCGTTTTGCGAAGCGCCTCCAAAACGGAAAACCCTTTCGTCTAGCGGGTTTTCCGTCTTGCGAGGCGTTTGTCTTGCGGAGTACCACTGTAGGTGCCTAGTCAAAAAGCGATTTCTTTCCTATGCTCTCCAGAATGGTAGCTCTATCGATTCATTGTAGTAAAATGAATACAGTGGTGCCTCGCAAGACGAAATTAATTCGTTCCGCAATTCTCTTCGTCTTGCGGTTTTTTCGTCTTGCGATGCACGGTTTCCCATAGGAATGCATTGAAAATCAATTAATGCGTTCCTAGGGAAACCACCTTCAGGACAGGTCCGGGGACAGTCTGTCCCCGGACCTCTTCTGAAGGCTGGGGGGGGGGGACAAGGGCCTTTCTTCCCACCCCCAGCATTTTAAAAAACCCTGGGACAAAGACTTTTGCCCCCCGCCGGCATTTCCCTATGGGCTTTCGTCTTGCGATGCAAGCCCATAGGGAAATTCGTCTTGCGAAGCGCCTCCAAAACAGAAAACCCTTTCGTCTTGCGGGTTTTCCGTCTTGCGAGGCATTCGTCTTGCGGGGTACCACTGTATCTCTTTATATTTAGGAGCACAGGAAGCTGATTTATGCCGATTCACACTATTGGTCCCTCTAGCAAACTATTATCTACACCAGGCACCCCCAACCTGCAGCCTTCCAGATGTTTTGGCCTACAACTCCCATGATCCCTAGCTAACAGGACCAGTGGTCAGGGATGGTGGGAATTGTAGTCCAATACATCTGGAGGGTCGAAGGCTGGGGATCTACACTAACAAGTGGCTCTTCAGGATTCCAGACTGGGTGCATTGCTCGCCCCCCCTGGAGAAGCCAAGGATTGACGCTGGGACCTTCTGCAAGAAAAGAGATGTTCTGCTAGTGAGCTGCAGCTCTTCCCCATCAAACCCAGTAGAGCTCACTTTATTGGGAATTAATTAATCCAGAATTGCCCACCACCAGCAGGCAATATGCCCCCTCCTACTGAAAGATTACCCCTGTGTGAATGTGGCCCTCCACAGACCAAAAAAGGCCACACTTCCCTTTGTGGTGATGTCACATCAAGTCTTTGCCTTAAAAGTTATTGGGTGGGGAGGGAGCTGTCTCATGCTTTTAGTAACAGGCATGGTTTGGCCCTCGGGAGAACTTTGTCAGTGGTCCCCTTATACCACTGGCCATGCATGTTGAAACATGTGAAGGAAAAGAAGTGCGGGAGGCTGGGGTGGGTGTGTGCATGCACAGACATGCGCATGCATATAAATTAAAGTGGTTTCAGGCCACGGTTGCAACTAAACAGCATCATACATTCTAAAAGATTAGAGCAGTTTGCTTTAAAATAATTTTTTTTAAACCCACATTATTTTGATGAAGATGCACATTTTTGCTAAAGGTGTGCTAAATGAACTGTTCGTTACTTCTAGATATAAAGCCTTGTATTCTTTACAGATAAAAGTCTGGTTTGAAAATGAGAGAGAACAATATATTGGGCCTTTGGATCAAGAACACCTTTCAGTTGAAAATGTGAAAAGGAAACAGGAACAGTTCCTGGTTTTCAGTGAAAAGGCAATGGTAAGTGCTTTGCTTTCTTAAACTTTATGCATGTAGCTTAAAACATGTGACAGCCAGGCCCATAACCATGATGGGGCTTTTGGCTATTTGCTGCAGCCATTGAAACTCTGGAAAACGTGATATGATGGCATACCAACAATACCAAGGGTGTGTGATTCACAATCACCATGGTTTGCGCATCGGCTAACAAATACCTTTTGAAACCCCAAATCCTTCTTTTCTTGTGTAATAGAAAGTATTTGGTCAAGAAGAAAGAAAATTTACAACTTGGTATTTTAGTTTGTGGGGTGTCGTATCCAATGGAATGGAATGGGTGTTCACCCTCTCACAAGGCACTAGACAGGAGCAAAGACTTGTGGGAAGTAGGCTGAACTCCCTCAGTTTTTCCTGTCTAGACGCAGCCAGTACGTTCCTCCTAGCTCTCCTGACACAGCTACAGTTTTTACTAGTTTCTGAACCCTCTTATTGTTTCTGAACCTCCTTATTGTCGTTTTAGTTTTATAGTTCTTTGTCTACGCATTGTGTGTTTTTTTACGCACACACACAAAACTCCGTTGCTCTTTATGTTTGGTTGTTCCACTTATTTGCCACCCTTCTTTTATTCCTTAGTTGTTTATATTGAATTTATTTCCAGAACCAGTGCCCTTGCTGCAGTGCCAAAGGCCGTTCCTGCTTTCAGGTGGCCCTTTGTCGGCACACTCTTTTTCTTTCTCTCAGCAGCTTCAGCGGCTGCCATTTTTCTGGGATCACAATAGAGTGAGCGTTCCTAATATGTCCCTGCCTGACTGCTGCTATTTGCCTTTGAAATTGAGCCCTGACGGACTGCTTCCTGGTTAGCTTTGGTGGCAACGGAGTGCCTGTCCCTTGTCCTCATCCTCCTGGTCGGCAGCTGTGACAAGGAGAGTGTGTGTAGCTTCTTCTCCCCTGCCCCCACGGTGTGGCAAATGGAGTGTGTGGCTTTTGCTTGCCTTTTCTCCTGGTTCACAGAGTGGCAAACAGAGACCTTTGGGATATTAGAGTCCCTTCCCCTAACCCCTTCAACTCCATGGAAAAAGAGGCTGAGGATGAGTTTCCCTTTCCTTCCGCTCCATCCTCTTTGTTAGAAGCAGAAGTTGACGATGAGTAGTGATGGTTCTGTTCAAGACGAATCCTTTTCTATAAGACTGTTCCAAGAGGCTAGTGCCCCCATCCTGAAAAGTAAGATAATGCACAGATTAGAATTATCAAATTGGACCAGCTGTCCTCAGCTGACGCGGCCTTTGGTCGTACAGTGCTCCAACAGGTATTATAGTCAAGGTATTGCAGAGATGGGACCCATCTGAATTGGTGTCTCCGCTGTGGTATGTCCCATTCCATTGGATACGGCACCCCACAAACTAAAAAGAACAATTGGTCTTACCTAGAATCATAGAATCATAGAGTTGGAAGAGACCACAAGGGCCATTGAGTCCAACCCCCTGCCAAGCAGGAAACACCATCAGAGCACTCCTGACATATGGTTGTCAAGCCTCTGCTTAAAGACCTCCAAAGAAGGAGACTCCACCACACTCCTTGGCAGCAAATTCCACTGTCGAACAGCTCTTACTGTCAGGTACTGTCTTACTGCTCTTACTGTCAGGTACCTGAAGTGTAGTTTTGGGAGTGGGGCATTGTATCCAATGGACCCCACCCTGTGGTGCTCTACTATATACTGTTGGGTGGGAGTATGGCCTACCTTGAGTGCTAGTTCCTTGTGTTGTGTTTCCTTGCCTTTCAGATACTTAGCAATTTAGAGATTTTATTATAGAAATTTCCAAAGCCAAGGAAGTGAGAAGTAGCCAGGTATTTTTTTTTAGGGACTATGTTGGTACTTTCTGTTTGGCAAATCCAGAAAACTGAGGGAGTCCAGCCTACTTCCCACAAGTCTTTGCTCCTGTCTAGTGTCTTGCAACAGGACACCCATTCCATCCTGTTGGATATGACGCCCCACTCCCGAAAGTGCATTTCAGGTAAGACCAGTTGTTCTTTTTATGTTACAGCAATATTCCCAGAAAGGACTACAGCTCATAAAGGAGAATTCTTCATTAAAATCTGAAGAAGAATTTCAGGCTTTCAATAGGTATCTGAGTAACATCACAATTCAAACCGAGAAGAGGAGATGTGAACTGGAGAAGCTGCTTAAGCTGTATGAATTTTATGAAAAAGTAAGAATATTTCTATTTTCTTTTTATTTCATCTTACACCACTCTACATGTTATGCTCAGTAGTAGGTCACAGAAGTGTCTGCACGCTCTTTGCTCTTCCACAGTATGACTTTGCACTGCAGGGGGTGGAATAGATGACCCTTGGCTCCCTTCTAGCTCTATGACTTTCCATGAAAACAGCTTTGCTTACAGATCTCTCTTCATATCTCAGAGCTCACAGTCTACCATGCTGCAGAATATGGTGGGTGGATTTGGATAGATATGTACAGCAGAGAGAGACATTTTCTTCACTCTTGAGAGACTGGGTACAGTTTCTGCAGTCTAGAATCTTGGGGGCTAGACCACAACCCCAGTAATGACGCAACTGCCCACCCTCAACAGCTTATTTTGGGCACAGTTCGTTGTGGGAAAGCTCCATATAAGTAAAATCAGCCAATCAATCCATGTCCTCCATTTAACTATTTTTTCTTTCTTTCTCTCTTTTCCCACTAATCATCCAGGCATCCAAGTGGATGGTTCACTGTAATGAGTTTCTTGAAAAGCTTTCAGTGGAAGCCAAGTATTCTCAGCCAGCAGTTCAGTCTTTGCAAAGCTACCACCAAGAAGCTACAAAGTTTTCTGCCGAGAACTTTCAGAAAGTCAGTGAGGTGATTATTGCTCTGGGTAACAAGGAGGAGCTAAAGCAATGGAATATTTTATGGCTGAAATGCCAGCAGACCAGGCACCACTTAGAAGAGGTCTTTTCAGAAGCAATTAAAGGTACCATTGAAGAAGGGTCCAGCAGTACTCTGAGAGAGATTGGCCAGAGGGACGGCCATAACCTGGGCAGAAAATCTGCAACACAACAAAGCCAATCTTCCCGCTTTTGTTCTAGCACTGTCAATAACGTCCATGACAGCAAGTCACTCGGTCCGTTTCAAGGTAGCAGCCCATCTGAGGATGTGCCTTCTTGTTTACATCAGGAAGATGCTGCTCAAAACACTGATCCATTTTCTTCTTCTGTTAAACCTTCGTTTTCACAAACTCTTACTCCACTCTTGGGTAGGTTCCAAAGGACTAGCCGTGTTTCAGAAGATTTGGACAACATTTCCACCTGCTGCTCAGAACCAATCCAGACACCCAGCACCCGCCACAGGAGACATCCGCTGAAGAAGATTATGAAGAAGACACAGAGCTTTGAGTTGACCCGACACGAGAGTAACCACAGTGAACTTCATCATCATGGGTATACTGGAGTTTACATAAGAGGACTGGAGGTAGCCAGCAATGTGGCTGCAGAAAAGAGAAACACACAGCATTCCAGTATCAAAAGTCCTTTGGTTTGTAGAAATCGCAGTTTATCATCTCCTTCAAGAATCCACCACACAGAAGATGAAGAAGAGAAAAAAAGAGGGGGAAGGTGAGAAATGACAACAACGGAATCCATTCTGGTGAACAAACAGCCTGAAAAGTGCTGTAAATATTTTAACATGTTCTCAGTAGAATTGTTAGCTGATTACATTTTTGAGTCAATTAGCTTTCCTTTAATCACTCAAAAAGTGATTAAAGGTAAGTATTTTAGACAGGTCAAGTTCTGAGGATCTTCAATGGAGGTGAAATTCATTTCTGAGCGACAGACAAAAATCTTGTTTGTAACATTGTACTCTTCACTGAGCAACACATTGCAGGATTCTTCTGTCATCATTATTTTTATTGAATTTCCTAAGATATATAACCAGGTGTGGTTCCATAGACGCTTCAAGGCAGCTTTCAACAATCAATTTTGAATCTGAACTCAAGGCATTAAATATGTGGTCTATTTTGTTCTTGGAGTAAAATTAAAGATACCAACAAGTTCAGAAGATTACAGTGCCCATTTCTCTTCTCAGCAGCACTGAATTGTTGACCTAAATCTGCCTGTTATCGGTAAATAATTCAGTGCTGCTGAGAGAAAGAGAAAACATCAAGCCATCTCTCATGGGCCTGGGCTTTGTTTGCCCATGGAAATGTACCACCTGCCATAGGCAGAGGGGCAGGGGTCCCTTCCACTGAAGTGAATGGGGATAATTACATGGCAGAGAAGCTTTAGCAATGTGATTCTTCCTGTGGTGTTTTAGCCGGCACAATGAAATCTGAGAGCTGTTTAACATTTCCTTCTAAGACGCTGTTATAAATGTGGGGTGTATACCGTATTTACTTGAATCTAATGTGCACCTTTTTTGGCCAAATTACATTGTGAAATTAAGGTGCACATTAGATTCGTTGGCTCATTGACATTTGCAAGCAAATGCTTTTCTTGGTTTCAAGGTTCTGAACATTGAGGTGTGCGTTAGATTCGATGGAGCATTAGACTTGAGTAAATACGGTATAAATATTTGATGTATATACTTGAAGCATAGACTCTCCTAATTTTGTGAGTGCTGTTGGTTCCTGATCATGTATCAGCCGATGATCATACCATAAAACACATGCCAGCCAAATGTTCACAAGTTGACTAGAAGGATTGATTAGACATTGAGTTACCATTTTCAGTGCTTTGCCTCCTCAAGAACAAAAGGATAAGGGGCCTGCATTTAAAATACTTTATGCTGTAACATCCATACCAATAAGATGGAAAATTGTACTGCCTCAGATACCCTAGTTCAGTATCAGACGTAGTCACAATATATTACTTTTTATACTGACCTATTTTTCCTGCATTTAAAATATTGTTCCACATAAAAGCACTCAGAGCTTCCTTCTAATATATGTTTCTGGAACTGGATCTTTACCAAATTTGCACACATAGGTGTCCAAATAAACTGGCTACCTTCAGGGGAAAACCCTTCTAAAGCAGAATTAGTGTTGTGGAGAGGCCTTCCACATACAATCATATTTGAGGATATATATATATATATATATATATAAGCTTTCGTAGATTTTCACGGGTACAGGAATGCAGGTTTTGGTGTCTTCGGGTGTCTTCCCGTGTAAGAGAAGACACCCGAAGACACCAAAACCTGCATATATATATAACTATATATATATATAATATCTAAAAAGAGAGGCCTCCCACACACCATCAGATTGATAATGGCAGGAGCTTCATTTGACATTGGCCTCTTTCACGGAGGTGAAGCTGGACTGTTCTGCTTCTCATGGCAGGGCACGTACAGTTCACCATTTATTATACTAGGTTCCCTTGTCACTCTGGCAGAAGGGGAGTTCTGTACGTCTTGCAGCATTGCCCATGCTAAGAGATGTGGCCCAGAGACCTCCCCTACTTCATTATTCCACATTGAAGTGGAATGCCCTCTTACTCTTGGGGTGCAGAGTGCTCCAGACTGAGGTTGGAAAGTGCTTTGCTGGATCTGTCTTTTAACCCCAGAAAAGTTGATGTGATGTATTTAGAGAGAAGCCTCATATCCTCAACCAAGAGCCTCTTTTAAGGTCTCTCTCCAAGAGGGAGGATAAGCTCTCCAGGAGGGATGCAAAACTCCTCACTCGTCGGGCTGCTGAAATGTCTTTTCTTGAGCCACCTATGCCCAAAAGGATGGACAGTGCATGGGGTAAAGGAACCTAGTTCATTCAGAAGGCAGGCACCTGGCTCTGGTAAAGGACCACTGAAAATACAGGAGACTCCCACGCTACTGATAAGGATCTGCCACAGATGCCAAACGCTGACACAGACCAATGTGACATGGCTCTAGAAGGGTTTTCCACCAAGTAGCCTATGTGGTTGGTTACCCTGATGTATGATTTTGGGCCGCTCTTGAAGGACAACAGCAGTTACAGGTAAGCAATCGTGTTTTCCAAAACATTTCTTTTCATGACCTACAGATTCACAGCCTCCCATATTAGCACTCATTATGTTAATCTGCTTCCCACAGTCAATAAAACAAATAAGCACATTCTCTTTGCTTCTTCCTTCCTTTTTCAAACCTTTCCCCCATTGTGGACCTCTTCAGTTTTACAGTACCAGACTTCTCTTTTCTTGGCACAGACTGTTATCCAGCATTTTCAACGTGCTCTGAGTTATGGGAAGTGTGTTGTCTGAGTCACATATTCTTCTTACTCAGGTACCCCCAAATTGGTCACATGTACCTGTATTGCTCATGTATGTGGAACATTATTAGGGTAGACATAGCCTTCAAGTTTCAGGATATCCTTTGCAACCATCAGGACTAGACATTCACTTTTCAAGTTGAAGCTGGTTCTCGTTCTTACGGTATGTCTCCAGGTTAATCATGGAATTGGAGGAGCCTTGTAGGCTCTGTGCAAGGAATCTCAAGCTAGAGAATCCCCAAGATGTGAACAACAGGCTCTGTGCAAGGAATCTCAAGCTAGAGAATCCCCAAGATGTGAGCAACAATCCTGTCCTTTAAGACCTCCAAGAAGAGCCCAGCACACCTTCGGGAAATTGGTTCCATTGCTGAACTAATCTAGTACAATAGTAGACTTTTCCTCACTGGAGGTCTTCATGCAGAAGCTGGGAAGCTATCCATCAATTCAGTTCAGAGCGGGTAGGGTCTTCTCACAAGGTTAGTTGATTCACAGCTGGCTCCCTGATCTCTTCTGCAGAGGAGGCTGACAGTAGCAAAGGGGGAGGGCTGCAGAGGGCAGTGTTAGGAAATCCCCTTTCCCAGATTCCCAGGTCTTCTTGCTGTTGGAGCTTGCAGCTTATGAATTTTGATGGTGGGCAACACGCATCATTGGAGGCGGCAGCGGGGGGGGGGGTTACATTTGAAACAAAGTGGTTTTGGGTGATTCAGTTAAATGCCATGCTTTATTTTCATAAAGTTTACCAAATAGGGGTTGCATAATATTAAATGAAAAGTATTGTATAAGAAATGGTTTGGGTCCAATCAATGTGAAAAATCAGCATTGCTGAGTGCTAAATTTTATATTTCCACTATAAATCCAGTATAAACAGTAAACGATTCAGTATAGCATGAGATAATAGTTTGGTAATATAGCTTAGACTGTTTCTGTTACAGAGGTCCTGATTGCTGCTATATCTGCACTTCTCACTGCAATTCAGTTTGTTTGTCTTGCGGATACATGGTGGAACACATCTCTGGTAAACACATGAACACTTGCAAAGGTCCAAAACAGTCACAGGAGAAGATATCAAAGTGCACATTAATAGGCTCAGATTTGTCGCTAACACTTCCATCCAAGAAGCTGATGTGAGTTTGGGATGCTGTCAAATGTCTTGATGCCATTGACTTGCTTGTATTTTAGCTCTCAGGATTACACGTACTGTGTCAGTGGAAGGCTCTAACTTGGACATTTTCCGAAAAGCTATCACATTACCTCACCAGTTATACTTTTCCCCCATTTGTGGTACATACAGATACGCTGGCAGACAGGTTTCTGTAGTGCATGCATCCCTTCCGATGCAGATACTGAACTTCCCAGATTCGACTAAGCCTCTAAATCCTTAGAATAAGGTCATAATTTATAAGCTGGTTTGCAGAATTTAAAAGGAACCTCAGAGATCATCTAGTCAACTCCCTGCTTATGCAGGAAATACTTCTGCATTGTCTCAGGTAGGTGAACGCCCAGCCCCTGCTTCAAAGCATCCAATGAAGAGGACTAGATGACCATTGTGGTCCCTTCCAACTCTACAGCTCATGCTTTTTAGTCTGAATAACTTTCTCCTTTCCTTTGAATCCATCAGTTCAAATCCCACTCTCTGGAGCACTAGAAAATAAATTGGCCTATCGTCTATGAGCTAATCCTTCAGATATCTGGATACGGCTGTCATATTGCCACTTAATCACTTATCCTCATCGTTCCTCATAGACTAGGTCTCTGTGCTCCTCACCATCTTTTCACCCTCAACAGTTGCCCTTTCCAGATTAGAAAGGATCCAAATAAATAGCTTAATTCAAGAAAGTGTGGAAATAAGTCTTTTACTACCTGCTCTGTGACCTTACTCAGAAAAGAAAGATTGGAGGCTGCCAAATATCTAGGAAGCTGGGATCCAGTTGCAATTCTTAAACAAAGGTCTTACCACTGCTTCATTTAAAGGTTCAAGGACACAGCTGTCCTTCAAGGAAGCATTTACAATTTCCACCACCCAATTGGCCTGTCTCCGTCAATTTTTAGGATAGACACAGGTCCAAATAGCAAGTGGTGGTATTGCTCCTCCAAGCAACTTATCCACATCTTCAGGCAAACAAGAAGAAACTCCTCCATCAAAATTGGGCAATTGCCAACTTGGACCTCCTTTTAATAGAGTCAAAGGGCATGCAAGCATTTCAAACTTATTACAGCACATTGGCAGTCTCTGCAAATTGCCACTATTTACATGCTTTTTGACGTTCAAGGAACTCCAAGACTTACCTTTCCAGAAGCCGTGTTGATTCTTCAGCATGAGTTGTTCTGTACGCCTAGCTGTCTTTAACAATCCTTTTCTATTAGCACCACATTTTCTAATACCCTTTTGGAGAGGCGAGTCATTGCTGCCTTGCCAATACTCTTGTCCAGATCAGCATCAGTGGAGAGGTTGCTGGTTATGGTGAAGCCCACGTATACAAAATTACCAAGACTGGCAATATCAGCCCCATTGTGTGGGAATCCCTTGCAGACCCCAACCACTTAGAGACAGTGAGGTCATGTAGCCACAGCAGTGACGAGAGGCGGAATGACCACAGAGAGAAGAAACATCATGGTACACTTGCAGCAGCACAACCGGACACCTTCCTCTGCCCCAGCTGCAGCAAAACATGTCTCTCCTGTTTCAGTTTCTACAACCACAGCAGGCGCTTTAACTCTCCAACAGTTTGACTTCACCCTCAAAGGCACAATTCTCCAGTGTCTCCTCAGACACCAACCAATTCTTTCTCCCACTTTATGCAGAGCAGACATTAAACTAAACTGCCTGTAATATCCTAGTTCCTTCTGCAGTTTTACAGACAAGTTACACATTTTGTTAGAAGACTAGCAAATTCAGATTTGAGTTATTTAAGAACCCTCAGACCTCATGATTTGTTCATTTTTAAATTGTCTGTAAGTGCTAGAACTTCATCTCTTGCCATTAGTATTTGTCTCAGTTTTTCAGACTCCCTGAAAATGTCATTTCAGGTAAAAGTACCTGCCCTACATTTTCCATGCTGAAGACCAGATACAAAGAATGCATTGTTTTAATTAAATCTTGTCTTCTAGCATACATTTAATTTACTTGACATCCAACTACCTCCCCAGCTGGTTTTCTGCTTCTGGTGTGTGTGTGTGTGTTTGTTTTAATCTTGTTGGCAATAATTTTTCTGACAAAGCACTTCTTGAATTCTTTCCATCTCTTACATTTCTTTTGCCAAAGTTTCTTTTTGTTCTTATTTGGGCAAGACTTCCATTTTGAGATGCTGAACTGTAGATTTTCAGATTAACTTCTTTCATTTGTGACCAGAACTGGAGTCTCAAAATGTGTTCCTAGATTAATCAGAATCAGGAGTGACAATGAAACTCTTGGGGCAGGCTTCCCTTCACCTACGAATGAATTTTAAATAGACAATGTAGGATAAGATAACTCTGCTGGGGTTGCCAGACTCAGCGATCTCGTGAACGATACTGCTGCCATCCAGTTGTCTAGTAAACAAGCCAAATTGGTTAATTAGGTATAAGTAGAAATATTGTGTAATTTGGAGAAAATTTGCCAGCAATTGAAGGAAAGAATATCCCTTTTGACATTGTGTTTCTGCCCTGGCCATTATTCATAAATAATGTGCTCAGTAATACTGAGTTTTCATCTTGATTGGACCAAAAACAAGTTCTTACAATAGTAGACTTTGCATTAAAGGTACCTTTCATTTGATACCATTCAATCCAAGCTTGGTTTAATAAAATAAGGACTGTCATTTAAATGAATCATGGTGCACCATTCTGCTTTTTACAAAGTATTTAGCATATGTATATTCTTCCTTTCAATGCATAGTCTTCACAAGAAAGCATACAACTAAATGAGATCAGCTGAGATCCATTTGAAACTTAAAAATAATTATGTGACATGTTAGAAAACATAAGAATCCAGAACTGTAGGAACGCACCAAGTGGAATCAACCGCATTAAAAAAAATAATGTTAAAGTCAGACTGGAAGAAATAAGCCTTCAATGCACTGCAGTAGCTTTTTGTAGCTTCATAGTTCTGTAGGAAGTTCTGTAGGAAGTTCTGCAGCCATGGGGCCACCAGCTAGAAGACTCTGTCCCTTGACTCTGTGCCATTGACGCCACTGGTGCTTCCATCATTAGTGTCAAATTCAGGACTGCTCCCACCCAACCTGTGACCTTCATCCTTCTGGGGAGTGCAGTCTATCTAGGTTCAGCAATACATCTCCACCCAGACTGGCCAGTTTCCCAGCACTTCCATTTTATTTGGATTAAGGCTAGGCTTGTTCACTCCCAAACCACCCCCCAAAACTGTTTACATTTCCATAAATTAGGTCTGGCTCCAGATATTCCCAGCCCCAAATTCAGAGGTGATGCACCTGAAGTTCTAAGTTCCTCTCTGAACCCTCCCGCTGCAGCCTTTCCTCAAGCCTTGGCAGGCGTGTGGCTGGAAAACAGACCTGGAAATAGGGGCTGGGGAGGGCAGTGTAGGCAAGAAGTGTTAGGCAGGGGGTTTCAGCATCCCCCCCCCCCCACTGCTACTTCTGTCTTCCAAATCACACTCTCCTAGGTTAAGAAGACTACAATTCAAACTATTTTATCTACTGGTTTGCAGAGACTATTCCACAGCATTTCCCCATTCTGACAAATTTATTTATAGGTACTGATTCTTGATTCGGTGCTCCAGTGTTCTCAACTTTGGGTCTCCAGTTGTTTTCAGACTACAGTTCCCATCATTCTTGACCACTGGTCTTGCTAGCTAGGGATAATGGGAGTTGTAGTCCAAAACCATCTGGAGACTCAAGGTTGGGAAACACTGTTCTAGATGTATGAGATTCAACCCTTCCTGTTTTGGTTAATGACCCAAAATATTTCTTCTATTGTTAAGGTTGTTTATTATTATCAACAGGAGACATATTTAAAAGAAACTAAAATGACTACTACAGTGGCAGATACACGTCTAAGACTTGAGTGCAACAAATCTAACTAAATATTGTCCTAGGCTGATCTGTCGCATGAAGCAGGTACAGCACCCTGGTCCAATGTGTGGGCAAAGGTGCCACATAGCATATGTTTAACTGAAGAGATGGATTAGATGATGCTCTAAAGGGTTTTGAGCCACTTATACTGGCATTGTCCAGTTTTAAACTGTGTGCCAGGCACCCTAGTGTGACTTGAGAGAAAACCATTGGTTTACTGTGAGAAATAAATTAGTGGAGACTCTAAGCTGTCTTTCTCATTCCTCTGTGGTTGAATTATCTGTATCCACTCAGTACAGAGATGTGCCAGAATTACCTTTTCCAAGAAAGCATCTGACGAAGTGTGTATTACACAAGAAAGCCGTTACCTTGAAAGCTTATATTTAGTTGATCTTTAAGGTGCCACTGGAATTATTAAAAAAGATTTTTTCATCTTGTTATTTATTATGACTTTTCCAAGAAAAATAGCTTGGTATTGTTGTGATCAGGGACCAAAATCAGAAGTTTGGCATTCCTGCAGAAATGGTTGGACTACTGTATAATTATTATTTATGCAAAATCTATTGGCCAAGATCCAAATAGCTCTGCAACTACATTCACAATTACGTCTTAAGGAGTAGAACATCAATGTTTAACCAATTAATCAGGGTAAATCTCATTAAATAGGACATTTGATAGACTAAACAGGTACCCTGATTAATATATATTTAAAATAAGTAGTGTTATGAATTTGTGGGGTGTGAGACACCCTAAATTCCTGGTCCAATAAAGGTTAGAATTAATTAAGGTTGGGGGAGTTTAAACTGCCAAGCACTGAGTGTGGTTGTTAGGGGAACAAAGCCTGAGAATGGCAGAGTTGTTATGCAAACAAAGGAGCAGGGAGATGGGCAATAAACAAAGCAGTTGCTCTCTGCTGGACAGCAGAGGGATGTGAGCCCCTCCATCTGGAGTTCATTAGCAGGAGACAAAAGGCCAGAATTCTTAGGATGGCTGTGGACAGTGATGTGCTAGCAAAACTGTGGCAGAGAGGATGGCAGATTTTTGTTTTGTATCCAAGGCTGCTGCACCTACGTATGGGAGAAGCAAGGGACCAGCTTGGAGCATAACACTCTGAACCCCTCCAGCATAGGCTCAGGTTGTATATATGTGTAAATAAACCATATATTATTAAGACACCACTGTCTCTGCTGTGCCTCATTTCCAAAGGAAGCAAATCCTGGGCAAGAACCTGGAGTTCCTGGAATAGCGCATGACTGCAGATAGCAGGCGCTGCCTTAAAAGGGGCCTTCCTCCCTTTCAGATCACACAGGAGGGAAGGTGTTTTTTAGGATGTTTGCTGTGCTGCTGGTGCATGTATATATCATATAAGCCCAAAGAAGGTTAATTTCTGTCTCAAAACTACTGCTTTTTGCTAGATGCAAATGTATACAGATTCACTTAATTTATAAACATTCAGCTAAATTCATAAATAGCTAAAATTGCTTTAATTGGCTGAGAGTCAAATAAGGAGGATTTTGGGCTTTCTCTAGTGACAGCCCTTGACAGCCCCCCCCCCCGCCAATACGTGTATACCATATGCCACACAGCAAAAGGGGAGTTTCAAATGCAGTATGGAGTATGGCAGTGGGGTCTGCTATCCAGGGAAAGAGAAGTCAGTAATCCCACTGCCAGTAGTTCTTTAAATCCTTTTTCTCACGGCTTGCCTTTCAATCGTTCAGTCTCAGGCCTGTTTTCCCAGTAGGAACTCCCTGTGTGCTGAATATTGTATTGTTTGGGGAAATTCATGAGAAAACAGCTGTACATCATCTCTGGAATGTTCTTCTGTTTTACAGTAGAATGCAAACATGGAAAAGGTCATAATAGTTTTGCAGATGTAATAGGAAACGTTTCTGTACTGTGTAGGGGGAGCCTGTTTCAAATAACAAAATTATTTTGTCTTCCTGGCTAGTTACTGTTCTTCTACAGCATCTGATGTGGCTAAGCCCCTCTGTGTCAGAGTGTGCATGGTTTTTTTATCAGTGGGAAGGGTGGAGTGGGAAACTCTGGCTGCAAATAAGAGCCTGAAACCTGCAGGAACTAAGATTGGCTGCTGTAACTACAAATGCTGGTAGAGGTTTGCCAAAATTAGTACACCGCAATAACCGTTTAGCAGCCAATGAGGCAACCCTGATTTTTGCATGGATGATTTCTCAAGTGAGAAATGTACAATATTACTCCTGGGAATCATTCCCACTTACAGGCCCAGAGATGGAGAAGTGTCTTCAGTTCAGAACGAGTAAGGTGCAAAAGGAAATCCATGAATCAGGAGTTCCCCAGAAGGCAGTACACAGGTCTGCTTTATGTCATCACATGTATGCATTTTGTCATCAATATATTTCTATGACTTTATAGGTATGACTGGTTCACCAAAGCCATCCTGTGATGCTAAATTCTTAAGTTACTGCTAATCAATCATTGTTGTCTGTGTTCCATGCAATTCTTCTGTTTCTTTCAACAGTAAGGTGAACCACATAATGGATGAGATGATCAGAACAGAAAGGGAGTATGTCAGATCTTTAGGCTATATCATCAACAGCTATTTTCCAGAAATGGAAAGGATTGACTTACCTCAGGATTTGCGAGGGAAGCGGAATATCATATTTGGAAATTTGGAAAAGCTCTATGACTTCCATTGTCTGTATTTCCTGAAAGAACTGGAACACTGCACAGACTTCCCCCTGCGGGTTAGCCACTCTTTTCTCAGACATGTAAGTCTCATTTTCCATTAGTGTGTTATTGTCCTCAGATATCTTCTTGTATTGACTAAAATTGTATTACTAGGAAATACCACTTTTCCCTCATAAAGTTATCTAATTCAGTAATTCCTGTCTCTCTCTCTCTGCACACCATGTTTGTACAGGGTTCTGTACTGCATTTCCCCCACAGAGATAGCTCCATATAGTTCTTTCCAGTTAAAGGTACTTTGGCCTTCTTCAGAGGCGGATTTAGGGGAGGGGGACTGGTTCGGTCACACTGGGCATGGAGACTCAGCACACCACCAGGGGCACCGCAACTGTTACTTAGAATGGAGCGTGAGAGGCAGAGGGAGGCTGGATTTTGGCATGAAAGTTAAGACCCCAAGAAACACCACTGCCCTCCTGTTCCATTGCACTAAATTGCCTGTGTGGCGTCTGTCAGCACATGGACAGTTTGTCATGTTTCCTACTCATGTGAGACAAGAAGCAATGGCCTCTAGAACAAGGCCGACAGTCCAACTGATCCCTATCCCTTTTGTCCCGCCCAAACACACATACATATCATATGATCCCAGCTGCCTGTTCTGTCCCAGGATAAGCAGCTGGGATAAGACCTTCTTTGCCATTACAATCAAGAAAGGAGCAGCTCCTGACCTGAAAGAGCACAGGGTCTGACATTTTATGGCCTACACCCTGGTCCAATTGGCTGGTAGATAAATTCCCCATCCCTGCCAAAAATTGCTTTTAAATGGGATTTCTGATTTGTGTCACTGGAGGAAAAGGGACAGAGTGCACTTGTAATGATTTGAATAATGGTGTTCTGCTAACGGAGGCAAGCCACTAAGTACCTGTTTGTATTTCACTTGGAGAATTACTGTACAATCCAATACATGTCTACTAAGAGGGAAGCCTCAATGAGTTTGGCAAAGGTAACTGTGTATAGGATAGCAGCCTTAAAGATCGTTAATGCAACTTCCCCTACATTTATTTATATTGCCTGTCTCTTCCATCACTTGTTTAAAAAGTTTTAAATAGCTGTTCCCTGATCTTGTGTCACAGAACATTACAAACACTATAATTCTGTGATTCATCCCATATGAGTTCCTGTACATTATAGTAGCCCCTGATTTGCCCAAACTGCTAGTTTTCAAATTCTGTATGTATGTAAGCTGGCGGGCAAGAATCTTTTTCTTGATTTCCAATTTTGCAAGTTCCTACTTGCATGCATGGAAAACACTCTGAGAGCATTATGTTAGAGAGAGAAGCAGGGAGCAATATTTAATTACAACTTTTTGGCTGTCCAGTCATTCTGAAGTAAAGCAGTACTATGGGACAACTAATATCTTCTGTTTAAATCAATGGGACTTTAAGTCCTTAATTTTGACTGGATGGGGTCCAGGATTTGCCAGCAAGCACTTAAAAATGAATATTGAATCTGAAGGAAATATCTATCTGGTTTTACCTACCTGGTTTAAAGAAGGATAACAGGGACCAAGCGCTGAGATTCCTGAGTTGCAGGGGCTGGACTAGATGACCGTGAGGTTCCCTTCCAGCACTACATTTCTGTGATTCTATGGACTACAGTTACTCAGTCTCATGCTCTATTTAGTGTGTGCAACAACAACCTTACATAACTGCTCACTACTCAGCATGTTTAACCACTGCCGGGTTTTCTGTATGTGTTGCCATGAAATAAAGTGGAAAATTCCATTCAATCCATTTCTGGAAGCTAAGTTACTCTTTGCCACTATGATGTCATCAAATGCCTCTGATGCGCACAATGTGACTGTTAGCTTGTCAGAAGTGTTGATCCCGTTGGCAACAGTGATTTCCACTTTCTGCTCAGCATGTTCAAGCAGCGTTCTTAAGAAATATGATACTGATAATAATACCACGGTGAGACTGAGCAACCCGTTCCGTCCCCGTTTGCAGATTGAGATTGTCTATAGAAGAGAGCTTCTTTGATCTGTGGAGGCTCTCTGCATAGTTTGCTGCCCTGGTTTTCCTGGTCTCGCAGGAGTCCCACACATATCAAAGGCTCCCAGCTTTGGACAGATGGCTTCCAACTCATGGAGGACAACAAAACCCCTTCATGTTCCAGTTTAAATAATCCCTGAACAGGGCTTTTGTGAATGGGCCAAGGGGCCGCCAAGGAGCTTTCTAGTTGAGTGGGGCTACGTACTGAGGTCTCCCTCATCACATTTCCTACTATACCATACTGGCAAACAGTCAATTTCTTTTGCAAAAATTCTGGCATCCTTAACATCTTGCTAGTTTTTATGATCCCTATTTTTATTTATTTTTATTTCATTAGACTAATAAAATGATGCCATCATTCTTGAGCAATACCCATTATTTCCCCCCCACTCCTACATAGCTCATACGTTTTGCTATTATTTTTTGATGAATGAGCTACATAGCTCATAGGTTTTGTTAATTTTTGTTTCAGTCACTCACTGTAGGAAGGCATTTTACTTAGCTTTCAATAATTTGCATAAAACATTCTCACTGATGCTGTCAAGTATACTACCAGTCAGAGGATAATCAGTCTGTGTTGAACATAAACATAAGAAACCTGTATCAGGAGTCACAAAATAGTGGTGGCCTCCAGTTTATGGAACACTCTCCTCAGGGAGGCACAGCTGGTGCCACCCCTCTCTGCTTTTAGGCAGCAGGCAAAAACATTCTTATTCACCCAGGACATTGGATCTCATTTTTCTGCTTAATTTTTTAGTAGGGTGGGGTGGAGTTAGATCTGGGTTTTATATATAGTATCCTTGTGTATTTTAGATTGTCATATTCTTGATTTTTCTGCTTCTTTTCAATATTTTTGTAACTTGCTTTGAGTTTTACTTTTTTGAAGACTAATAAATATTAGTGACTAATAACAAAGTGACTAATAAAAGAAACAAATGGTAATAAAATGTCTTTGATGTGTATCATCATTAATTAGCCAATTAAATGCCAAGTCTATTTTTCATTATTTCAGGAAGAACAGTTTGGAATGTATGCATTGTACAGCAAGAACAAGCCGCAGTCAGACGCTTTGCTTATAAGCCATGGAAACACCTTCTTTAAAGTAACTATCGCTTAATGTTTACTACATCTATGATTGTGTCTGAGTAGAATTTGTTGACCTTTGTGGTATTTTGTCACCTAATGGTTATGTGTCTTTCTACTAATCTTACAGAATAAGCAGCAGGAATTGGGTGATAAAATGAACCTGGCTTCTTACCTGCTGAAACCTATCCAGAGAATGAGCAAGTATGCACTGCTCTTGAAGGATCTGATCAAGGAGTGTTCGGCAGCGCAGGAACAGGAGCTCAGCGCCCTCCGGGCTGCTGAAGAAATGGTCAAGTTTCAGCTTCGCCATGGAAATGATTTACTTGCCATGGATGCCATCAGAGGATGTGATGTGAGTCCAGCCACATTCCCACCCCTGAAATCCCTGTTGTGCAGTTCAGGAAACCTTAATTTTTGTAGCTTTAGTTGCCTGGTGGTGGCTACATTATGAGGCAGGAAGTCCCCTGTTCAAATCACACCTCCATCCACTTAGGCCAGCCGCTCTCAGCTCAGCATCTGCATATAATACTTGTCTACATTTACAAGATGGGACGTGGGTTAAACCACAGAGCCTAGGACTTGCAGATCAGAAGGTTGGTGGTTCGAATCCCTGCGATGGGGTGAGCTCCCGTTGCTCAGTCCCTGCTCCTGCCAACCTAGCAGTTTGGAAGCACGTCAAAAGTGCAAGTAGATAAATCGGTACCGCTCCAGCAGGAAGGTAAACAGCATTTCTATGCAGTGGCGTAGCGTGGGTTGTCAGCACCTGGGGCAAGGCAAGTAATTTGTGCCCCCTAACCCGTGGATTTGCGCCCCCTAACCGTGGATTTGCGCCCCCTAACCCTAACCCCCAGATGTTGCGCCCGGTGCCGCCGGCACCCCCTGCACCCCCCACGCTACGCCACTGTTTCCATGCGCTGCTCTGGTTCACCAGAAGCGACTTAGTCATGTTGGCCACATGACCTGGAAGCTCTACGCCGGCTCCCTCGGCCAATAAAGCGAGATGAGTGCTGCAACCCCAGAGTCGGCCACGACTGGACCTAATGGTCAGGGGTCCTTTTACCTTTACCTTACATTTACAAGATGTAAGAACACAAGAAGAGCTTGCTGAATCAGACCAAAGGCCCATCTGGTCCAGGATCCTGCTCTTACAGTGACCAACCAGATGCCAATGGGGAGCGCACAATGAAGACCTGAGTGCCACAGCCCTCTCCCCCTTTGCGATTGGCAGCAACTGCTATTCACAAGCCTCCTGCCTCTGACTGTGGAGACAGAGCAGAGCCATTGTGGCGAGCAGCCATTCGTAGCCTTATCCTCCATAAATTTGTCTTCTACTCTTCAAATGCCATCGACATTGATAGCCTCCGCTGCTTCTTGTGGGAGCAAATTTAATAGTTTTGACTGTGTGAAAAAATTATTTCTTTTCTCCGCTCTGAAGCTTCCAACATTCAGCTTTATTAGAAGGCCCCGGATTCTGTTATAAATAAGAAAGGAAGAAAAACCTTTCCCCTTTCTACTTTGTCCACAGCTGGGGTCAGCAGCTGGAAGTCCCAAGGCTACAGCCCTGACTGCTGCTGATAACTATAACCCATATAGTGATTAGCTAAAAAGAAGGGTGGGGAATGGCTACAGAACTTACTAACAGGTTGCTTTACAGCTTTAGAAGTGTCTTACCGTCCCTCAGGATCATCTTGGAGGGCCTCCAACCCTCAAAACACCAGGAGCAGAAGAAGTCGTGTAAGATTACTGCCATCATGTATATGAAGGACCTTTGATTCTAGTTGGAAGGGGCTAAATATTGTTTTTTAATTCATGCTAGGAGAACCCTAGCCCAAAGCGGCCCTCAGGCCTAAGGAAGTTGGACCAACCTCCTATCTGAAATCCCTTCTCCTGCGTTGTCTCTTCTTCTCTGATCAGGTCAATCTGAAAGAACAAGGACAGCTGAGGTGTCAAGATGAGTTTATTGTGTGCTGTGGCCGAAAGAAGTACTTGAGACATGTTTTCCTTTTCGAAGACCTCATCTTGTTCAGTAAAACAAAAAAGATTGATGGGGGATATGACATTTACATGTACAAACAGTCATTTAAGGTAACTTCATCCTTGTTGGGTGTGCTTTTCCTGCCTTGGGTGTGGTTTGATGGCATGTGATGCAGCTAAGCAGGTCTGGGTCTGGTCATTGCTTGAATGGGGCGCCACCTTGAACCCCTCCAGGCAAACCACCTCTCATAGTGTTTTGTACTTGCTAGTGTGGGGAAGGGGCTAAATAGAAACAAACATGGAAGTGATCTGGTATATCCATTATTTAAGGCATCCTCTAGCAGCCTAGCTAGTAAAATCCATTCAATACATTTTCACAAGGATGGCTGGTAGTTGCAGATATTGAGAATGGGCCACTCATGGATATAGTGTTGGGTATAGTGTTGCCATACATCCAGAATTTCCCGGACACAGCTGGAATACTGGAGTCAGAAGCAGTGTCCAGGCGAAAATCGCTAAAAATCTGGACATATGGCAACCCATGTCTGCAGTGGGCAGTGTCATTTTTGGTGATTTCCCCTAAAATAGCTCAAAAACTTTACTTTTGCGATTTTGCCAAAAAGTTCAAAAACTCTGGGCAAACCTTTGGCAAATAAAAAATGGCAACCCTATATATTGGGCCAGTCAGAACTTCTCAGCCTGCCCTAGCTTGCAAATGAAATCATATACATATGCCCTGAGACCCTTGAGAAAGAGTGGGACAAAAACGTAATCATTGAATTAATGTGCTCGTTACTTGCAACTTTAATCCACATTGGTGAGAACCATGCTTCTGTGACTGAAAATCCATACTGATACAGTTTTCTAGCCACTATGCCCTCATCCATATACACTTCTTCATTTGGCAGGACTAAGAGATTTTCATGCTCTTAAACAGTGTTCCTCATGTTTCTTTGTCACATTTTTTTATTTTATTTTATTTTATTTTATTTTATTTTATTTTATTTTATTTTATTTTATTTTATTTTATTTTATTTTATTTTATTTTATTTTATTTTAGACAGCTGAGATTGGAATGACAGAGAATGTTGGAGATAGTGGCCTCAGATTTGAAATCTGGTTTCGAAGGAGAAGAAAATCTCAGGACACTTACATCCTTCAAGCAAATTCAGTAGAAACTAAGATTGGATGGACAAATCTCATAGGAAAGATTCTTTGGAGACAAGCCTTGCGAAACCGAGGTGTGCCTGCCAGAATAGTCTGCCCTTTGCCTATTGCTGACCTTTATGCCTGAAACTCTTTCCTAGAACAACCCGTGTGGTGCCACCGCAAATCCCTTCAAATCCATCCTTCAAAAGTCAACTCTTGTCTGACCCCTGTGTCACAACCCTTCAGTCCCCATCCCAAACCCAAAGGAAGTGTTAGTACATTTAATTTCATTTGTGCATTAAAACCTCAGTGGTTGGGGATGTGGAGCTATATTTTTCCTTAGGTTACTCTGCAAGTCACTATGTACACACTCTGAATACAAAGCAAAAGCAGCATTACGCAAGAGGTGAGCAGGTGGGAGAAATTGTCGGCCTTCCTCCTTCAGAACCACCCCATCACCACCCATGTGCATATGTTTCCCGTCTTTGTTGGATCTCGGCCTCAGATCCAATAAGGTTACGTAATGGCATTTCATATCTAAACTATTTTAATATACATTATGTTATTGGTCTACTAGAGCAAGCATGGGGACCTAGGAATGGTCAGGTGACAATGGCATTGGTGGTTTTCTTGTGGCAGAATTTGAAGCACTCTTGGCACACAATCTTACATTTTCTGTTTAAAAAGAAAAAAAGTCTCTGTCATATATTATTTTGCACAAAGAGCTCAACAGTTTTCACACATGGAACAGTGTAATAGTTACATCCTTCCCCTTTAATTTGCATTGTTTATATTATTAGAGTCATTTTCCTTCGCACTCGTTTTGGGTTTCCTTAGTATAAAATACTTTCAGACATGTATAAATAATTATTTCCTAACTGTTTCTCTCATGTTTTTTGATGGTTGCTTTTAGAACTCCGAATGCAAGAAATGGTGTCGATGGGCATTGGAAACAAACCGTTCCTGGACATCATGCCCAGTGATGCAGCTATAAGTGATCGAGCAATAGACTATATAATGAAACGAGCAGGTACAGTTTGATGCTTTCCCTCACTTCTTTGGCAACTCTTTTATTTATTTTTTTATAATAATTTTTATTGATTTTCCATACATATAATAAAACAAACAGTAAAACAAAACTATACCAAACATACAAACAAATAAACATGTATAATTTCTTAAACCTATTTTCATACACCTTATTTCCCGGACTTCCCCATACCTCCCTCTTTCTGCATCCTTATGTTATCCCTTTTTCAGCAACCCTTCGTTCAATTAATTCGCTCATTTTCATTTCCCATTCTTTAAGGTTATGATTTACAGCTGCAATTCTCTATTTCTTATGACCATAACATCTCATCCATCATCAATCTTGCAACAGTCTTTAAGATATTTTTTAAATTTCTTCCAATCTTCTTCCACCGTCTCACTCCCCTGGTCACGGATTCTGCCGGTCATCTCTGCCATTCCCATGTACTCGATCACCTTCGCTTGCCATTCTTCCAGAGTGGGTAGCTGCTGCATCTTCCAATACTTTGCCAGAAGAATTCTTGCCGCTGTAGTAGCATACATGAAAAAAGTTTTGTCCCTCCTTGACACCAATTGGCCCACCATGCCCAGGAGAAAGGCCTCTGGTTTTTTCAAAAATGTCCCTTTAAGGACTTTTTTTATTTCATTATAGATCATTTCCCAGTAGGCCTTTACCCTCGGGCAGGTCCACCAAAGGTGGTAGAAGGTTCCTTCAGTCTCGTTACATTTCCAACATTTATTACTGGGCAAATGATAAATTTTTGCAAGTTTGACTGGGGTCATATACCACCTATAGATCATTTTCATTATATTCTCTCTCAATGCATTGCAAGCCGTAAACTTAACTCCTGTATTCCATAGCTGTTCCCAGTCATCAAGTATTATGTCATGACCTATGTCTTGTGCCCATTTGATCATAGCTGGTTTTACTGTTACCTCTTGTGTATTCCACTTCAGCAGCAAATTATACATTCTCGACAAGTTCTTAGTATTGGGTTCTAACAATTCTGTTTCTAATTTCGACCTCTCCATCTGGAAACCTATTTTCCTGTCCTGTTTAAATACCTCGTTTATCTGATGGTAATGCAACCAGTCTCGTACTTTGGACTTTAGTTTGTCATAACTCTGCAATTTAACTCTTTCACCGTCCTGTTCTAAGATTTCAGAATATTTTGGCCATTTGGACTCCATATTTAATTTTTTTATCTCTTTAGCCTCCATTGGTGATAACCACCTGGGAGTTTTGCTTTCCAATAGATCCTTATATCTTATCCAAACATTATACAGTGCTTTCCTAACAATATGGTTTTTAAAGCCTTTATGCAATTTTACCTTATCATACCATATATATGCATGCCAACCAAATTTATTGTCATACCCTTCCAGATCCAAAATGTCTGTATTCTCAAGAAGTAGCCATTGTTTCAGCCAGCAAAAAGCTGCCGATTCATAATAAAGTCTCAAGTCCGGCAGGGCAAAACCCCCTCTATCTTTTGCATCAGTTAAAATCTTGAAGTTTATTCTGGGCTTTTTGCCCTGCCAGACAAATTTTGATATGTCCTTTTGCCACCTCTTGAAACAGTCCATCTTATCCAAAATCTGGAGTGTCTGGAACAAAAACAGCATTCTAGGCAATACATTCATCTTAATAACAGCAATTCGGCCTAACAAAGAAAGTCTCAACCTTGACCATATTTCTAGATCTCTCTTCACCTCTGTCCAACATTTCTCATAATTGTCTTTAAATAGGTTTGCATTTTTAGAAGTCAAGTTCACACCCAGGTATTTCACCTTTTTTGTTATTACTAAACCTGTTTCACTCTGAAATTTCTCTTTTTCTGCCACTGTTAGATTTTTCTCCAACACTTTAGTTTTTTGCATATTCAGTTTAAATCCTGCTACTTTACCGAATTCCTCAATTAATTCTAAAACTCTTTTGGTACTAGTCTCTGGCTGTTGCAAAGTCAATACTAAATCATCTGCGAATGCCCTTAATTTATAACTTTTAGCTCCGAGCTGAACACCTTCAACCAATTGGTCCCCTCTGATCATGTTTAACAAAACCTCCAGGACTGTTATAAAAAGTAAGGGTGATATTGGGCATCCCTGTCGTGTACCTTTTTCTATAGGAATCTCTTCCGTAACCACATTGTTCACAATCAACTTTGCTTTTTGCTTAAAGTATATAGCACCTATACCATTTTCAAATCCTTGGCCTACCCCCATCCCTTGAAGATTCTTCTTCATAAAGGTCCAGCAAACATTATCAAAGGCTTTCTCCGCGTCCACAAAAATTATCACTGCCTTTCTATTAATATTTACTTCCAGCAACTCTAAAATGTCTATAATGTTCCTTACATTATCTGACATATGTCTCCCTGGGAGAAAGCCTGTTTGGTCCTTATGAATCTCCTCCACCAAAACTCTCTTCAGTCTTTTTGCCAAAATGTCTGCAAAAATTTTGTAATCCACATTAAGTAATGATATAGGGCGGTAGTTTTTAACCTGGTTCTTTTCAGTCTCTGTTTTCGGTATAAGTGAAATGAAAGCTTCTTTCCACGATTCAGGTGCCTTTTTCCCTTCCATAATCTCATTACAGACCCCCTTCAATGGTTGTATTATCCATTCCTTCAATGCCTTGTAGTATTTAGCAGTCAAACCATCTGGTCCTGGAGATTTTCCCAGTTTCATCTTCTGAATGGCATCCTCTATTTCTTGTCCTGTTATTTTCTCATTCAAAATCCTTTTACTTTGCTCTGAGATCTTTGGTAATCCGTACTTTTTAATAAATTCTTCTATATCTTGCTCATTAACCGGCCCTTGTGCATATAGTTTCCTAAAGAAGCTTTGAAAGCAATTATTTATCTCATTTGGTTTGTGGATAATTTTTCCCTCCATTTCCAAACTTGTCACAGTATTCAATTTTTGTCTCTTCTTCAGTTGCCATGACAGAAGTTTCCCACATTTGTCTGCCGATTCAAATGTTCTTTGTTTCATTTGTTTTATCTTCCATTCTATCTCTTGATTCATCAATTCCATATATTGGGTCTGAAAATACTTTATTTCTCTCAAAATCTCATGAGACTTTGGTTTAGACCTCAATTTCTTTTCGGCTTCCTTTATCTTTTCTTTCCTCTCATTCTGTTTTTTCCTCTTTATGGAATTTTGTTGTATTAGGAAACCTCGCATCACGGCCTTACTAGCGTCCCAAATTGTTCTTTTTTCCACATCAGTTCTCAGATTTATCTCAAAATAATCTTTCAATGTTTTTTGGGCCTTTTTGTAAATCTCTTCATCTCTGAATAGGTTGTCATTCATCCTCCATCTGAAGGTTCCAGTTGTTGTTAGTTTCATCTCCATCTTCACAGCGTTATGGTCAGAGCAAGTCTTTGGGCAAATTTCTGCTTTTTTTATCTTCGGTGCCATACAACTAGTTACCCAAATTTGGTCAATCCTTGTCCAAGTCATTTTGGCTTCAGAGAAGAAAGTTCCCTCCCTCTCTAGAGGGTTCTTTACTCTCCAAATGTCGATCAAGTCCAGTGTTTCAGTCATCTCAAAGAAAGTCTTTGGAAGTCTTCCATCCTTAGAAATTATTTGTCTCTGTGCCTTATCCATGTTAGTGGAGACAACACCATTCATATCTCCCATCATTATAATTTTAAAGTCCAAATAGTCCATTAAAGTCTCATGCAACTTCTTAAAGAATTCCGCCTTCCCCTCATTTGGTGCATATATTCCCAAAATCATAATTTTTTCTCCTTGAACTTGTATTTCTATTGCCAGGTATCTTCCTTGTTCATCTTTGAAAATCATTTTAGGAGCCAATTTCTCTTTTGCATAAATCACGACACCTCTTTTTTTGACTTTGTCTGATGAAATAAATTCTTGTCCAAGTCTCTTGTTTATAAGTAATTTCCTGTGTATCCTGGTCACATGCGTTTCTTGTAAACATATTAGGTCCAATTGTTCTCTCTTCAAAATATGAAAAACTTGACGTCTTTTCCTGGGAAGGTTCAGACCATTACAATTCCAGCTAAGAAGTTGCAGAGACATTTTGGTACTATGTACCTACTCCTCCAACTGCTCCCAGTTTTTGTTCCTCCTCCGATGGTAGTAGAAGTCCAAATGAGAGATTTGCAATGTCTGTCGGTTCTTTCTCCACTGCTGTATCTACTGTTCCTTTCTGAAGATCCTCCTGGTTTCTTTCCAAAAAAAGTTCTTTGTCTTGAATTGTTTTAATTTTGATCTTCCTTCCTTTATAGTTGAAAGACAGTCCTTGTGGGAATTCCCACCTGAAAGGGATATTGTTCTTCTTGAGAAGGTAAACCAAATCTTTGTAGAAGGCCCTCACCTCCAATATGTATTTAGGGATGTCTTTAAAGATCTGTACTTGACAGTTCTGAATTACAAGAGCCTTTTGATAATGTAGATCTAATATTTTGTCTCTTTCTTCTTTGGATCTCAATGTAATCAGACAATCCCTGGGCTTCTTGCCCTGCCTTCTGCCCAACCGGAAGGCCGTTGTTATTTCAAATTCTTCCTCCTGAAATTCGTCCTGCCAAAATTCCAAAATGTTTTCTGTGAGGAATTCTGTAAGATTGTCTTTCTCACCCTCTGGGACTGATCTTAATTTAAGATTTTTCTCCTTTCTCTGGAGTTCCCACAAAGACAAAGTTGCATCATGTTCATTTACCTTTTTTGTAATTGGTGCAAGCTCCCTCTTAGTCTCTTCTGCTGTATCTTTTGCACTTTGAGCAATCTTTCTTGTTTCTGAATTTTCTTGAATAAGTTTATTTATAGAGTCTGTATTAGAAGCTACACTTGCCGTATTCAAGTCCAATCTTGCTGTCAAGTCATTCAATTTTTTTGTATTTTCCGCTGACTGCTTTGTCAGAGCTTCCAAAGACTGATTTATTTTGAGCAATGCCTGTGTCATTGACTCCATAGATGCAGTTGGTACTTTTTCCTGTCCAGCTGGTATTATACCTTGCATCGAGCCCCTTTTCTTTTGAGTTTGCTGAGTTTGTTTTGCTTTGGATCTAGTTGTTATCTCTTCTGGTTGGCCACTCATATCCTCAAGGTCAGTTCTCACAGGAAAGGCTTAGAAGTGGAAAATTCCACTATTTTCCTCTCACAGTAACAAATTTTCTTTAGGTCCTCTAGAGGGAGCATTTAATTGTATCCAATTTAAAAAGTCAGAAGCACAGAGAACAAAGAATCCAGATACAAAGAGCCCAAAGGTCCATTAAAGTTCTTATTACAGTTTCAATATCCTCATGTGTTCATAAAGTAACTCCATTAAAGTTTTTTAACTTTGTTTCAGTCAAAACCACCACTTTGTATCCAATTTAACTTGACAGTTCAATTCCCCGGTGCCTTGCTCCGGCAGCCCGTCTCAGGGTTTTTGACAATGGAAGATCTTTTTCCTCCACTTCTTTCAAACAGGTTTGTAAATTTCCAACTTTACTTCCCCCCTTCTCCTGCTTACTGGGGGGAAGTTTAAGTCCGATGTCAGGTTTTGACAGCTTAAAGGTTAACCTTCATTTAAATGCAGCTTTGCTGTTTCGTTGCTTTGTTTATCATGCAGTCCGGGGAGGCAGACTTCCTTACTTTATGCCTTCCCCATTTTCAGCCAAATTTCCCAAATTTAAATGTCCCGTTCCTTCTGTCGGTCTTACTCACGGGTTTTACAGTCCAAATTCAGTTTCAGGAAGAAATCGGCGCTCTCTGCTCAATGGCGATGCGGCTTCACTCCGCAGGCTGGGTAGCGACTCTCAGCACCGCGCTCACTCCCGATGCCGTTCCGTAGCCTTTAAAAAGGCTCTTTCGCAGTACCGGGGGGCGCGAAAGGTGCCCGCCGAGTCTCCTTGTTCTCAGGCTTCAGCGCCTGGGATTTTAGGGGTCCCCCGCTCGCCGTAGCGGGTCAGACCCGAACTTGCGGAGCAGTCCTCCCTCGGAGCTCGAGGCAAGGACCGCCATTAAGCACTGGCGCCGACCGGAAGTCCTTTGGCAACTCTTTTAAATTTCTTGTCCACTTCTTACAAAAATTATTTTATGGGATCCCCATAATGTACAGCTAGTTCTGCAAGTTCTGTTCCTCAATAGCAACATCACCTTGCCGCAATGCAAATGAATTTTGAAACTGAGGGGACCCTCAGATTTTTGAAAAGCAAAAAATCCCACTAAGAAACTCCCAAGCCCTTAGGCTTTTTCAACCAGAGTCAGAGCAGCGAAAGGATTGCTTTCCGTGAATATTCTTCCGTATTCTTCCTCCTCTCTTCTCAGGCAGACCATCAGCTTGCCTTGGTTTCACATAACAAGTCTTTAAATTCTCAAGTGATAATTCACTACTTAGGGTGTTTTCAAATGGAAAAGATGGCGACTCTATAAATAAATGTGCCATCAAACTGCCCTTCAGAATTGGCTTCGGCCCAGCCTCATGTGCATCCATGATCCAGTAGACATCTTGCTGCACACAATTTGAGAAGATGTGTTAACATTCTCCACAGCAGACCAATTCCATGGTGATTTTGTCCTGTAAAAACACAGAAGGAAGAAGTATTTTCAAACATTCCAAATGCAGCCTCGGTGTGGAGTGAGAGAAGCTTAGCTAGGCTGTGCCAATTCTGGGATCCTTGGAAACACCCTGAAATATAAATATGCTTTATATCAAGCCAGGCCATTGGTCCATCTAGTCTAGTGATTGTAGACACTTATGGGCAGTGCTCCAGGGTATCAGGCAAGGTCCTTAGAGTTATAGAAGAGTCTTTCAACAGGACATACCAGGGATTGAACTTGGATATTTTGCACTTGAAGGAATTGCTCTACCCCACCACCACCACCTCCCTGAGCTATGGCTCCTCTCCACAACCTTTCTAGACATAATTTTTTACTGTATATACTTGACTCTTTATGGGTCTTGAGAGATATATTTTTGTTTGTTTTGCCAGAGTCAAGGAGCCGTGCCTCAATAGCTGTTTCTTCATTTGACCACTCTACGCCGTTTAAGAGGCCCCACTCCACAATCTCAAACAGCAGCACATCTTCCTCGAGCAGCCAGTCCTCATCTTCCATCCTGGGCTCGCTAAATCTGCACATCTATTCCGCCCCGTCTCACCCAGGCTTGGTGGGACCTCCTTTTTACCACTGGTCGTACGATGTCAGAGCCTGTATTGAGGAAGATGAGCTGGAACAGGACATTGGGAGCCAGCCCTCAATGAGTGAGTGCATTGCAATACCAGAATCAAGGAAGGCCAATCATTTATTTATATTTCATTAAAGTTATATAGTGCTTGATTGTAGGAAAAAACCTCAAAGCACTTTACAAAAAAGATGGAACAAAAAATTAGCGCTAAAAAATACAACCATAATTTAAAACATACCAAAAAAAAAGTTAAAATCCTAGTAGAATATATTAAAACAAATTAAAATTCATACAAACTTTCTAGACACCTGCATAGACTTAGACTTGTCTAAATAAGAATGTCTTCAGCAGGTGCTAAAAAGCGTACAGTCAAGGTGCCTTGGAATCTGGCTAGTTGCCTTGCAGCTTCCTGCTTTAACCAAAGCAAAGTGGTGGTGTGCAGGCTCCGTTTCTGCCTGGCATTCCTCAGCAGTTCAAGACTCACACAGACTTGTGTCCTGACAATGCCGACATATATTTCATTAGTCAAATGTTTGTGTACAGGCTAAGAATACCTTGTATAGTGTGCAGCTGCCACAGTTTACAAAGACCCATAATCTTGAAACCATCACAGATTGTAAGTTTACTTTCTTTCAGTTGTGTTGGTGGAATTCCTGTTGAACAATAGCCTGGCAGCAGCCTCTGATGTCATTGGTCTCTTCCTTCCTACTTCCTGTAGTTACAGAGAGTTCAGAGTCATCCCAGTGCACGTCTGGTGAAAGCTCAAGTGGTTTCAGCTGTTCTGCCCAGGCTGGATTCTCCCCCCTCCTCGCGGAGACATTTCTCGATGAAGGCACTTCAAGCCCTGGTTCCAAGCCCACATCGCAATGCGCATCTCCTGCCCTCTCAGAGAAGAACCTCAGATCAAAGCCCAGCAGCCAGTATGTCCCTGCTGTGAGTGTTTTCCTTCATTAGGTGTAAATACATAGAAATGAGAGTGAGGATGTTTTCCTAGCATCACTCAATTGCTACTTATGGCATTAAGGGTAGGAGATAGTCCTTACCTTTCCAACTTCATTGGTGCTGGAGGGCTTACCAGGTTCAAATGCCAACATCAGCTGTAGAAATCCCACAGTATGCCTCAATCAAGACATCACATCCACTTTCTCACCATGGTTTGAGCTTCCAAACATATGATAAGCAAACCAGCACTTAGAGCAGTTTGTCCAATTTAGTTTTCCATCTGCTGAATGCTCCTTTTTCTGTACTTCAGTTCAGTCTAGACGCAGGGATGTCCAACCAGTAGATTGTGCTCTACCAGTAGATCCCTGGCTGATCCAAATAGATTGCGGGATCCTTATCGTGTACGAAAACAATCCCCCTCTCTCTCCATCCTCAAAAAATTGCTTTTGGGAGATTCTCTTGCAGCATTATGTCCAGATGTTATATTGAGTGGTTGTACTGTATAGCACACATGCCCCATATAGCTTAATAGTAATGCATTGGTGTTTATGTTTTGTTATGAAAATCATAACCCATGGGGAAGAGGGCACAATCCACATGAAAGTATACTGCTTTTACAACCCACCTTAGATCAGGCTGTGACCTGGTACGTCGTGGCCCACCAGTTGAAGACCAGAGCCCTAGAGTGCTGACATTGTGTGCACTTGGAAACTGAGACATAGCAGATGGCAATAAATTGCCTTGTACTGGAGGTCCTCAGCAGAGCAATTCCATCATGCATGCCTCTTCCGAAGTCAGTCCCACTACGTTCAGTGAGACTTTCCCCTTGGAAATAGCGCATAGGTCTGCAGCCTCAGTCCCCCCGTCTCATTCATCCGCACAGCGGAGTTAATGATGGGCGATGTTATTAACCAGGCCTCTTCTGCAGAGAAGAAACAGCGTGACAAAGACCTTGGCTAAATAGGATTCGATTTCACAGATCCAATACATAATCCATGTGTCCAACAAGTCTTCACAGAACTCTACATTTTAACGGATGGTACACCAGTCATACTGAGCCCCACCCCGACCCTTGGCTCATGCATGGAGAGCAGGGGGTGAGGTCTTTGCAGACATAAATGGGTCTTGGGGCCAAGCAGACATGCCACTGGCATCCAAATCCATATGTGCAATTCTACACCACAAACAGGTTCAGTTGGGCCCATTGTTTAGCCAATTAGGAGTAAAAAGATTTTACAAAGTGTTAATCCAGATACTGCAGATTATTCCAAATTAATTTTATCTGAGCAATCATATACAATTTATTGCAGCCAAACTTTTAGAAACAAATATTTGTTCTTTTCACTGCTTCTGAATAATAATAAAAAATCAAACTTTTGTCATTCTCCAGGATGATTTGGTGCAGAATCCATAATACGGATTTCTAAAACTTGAACCTCGCAGAACCTGCAGCTCTGAGTCCAGGTGGCATTCTTCTGAGGGGGAAAAATGTATCCTTGTTTGTATTAGAAAGTTTGGTTTTGATTCCCCTTCTTTACTTTTGACCTCTTTTTTGTATATAACTGGTGAGATTTAGTTGTTACTATATTTTTCGAAATCCTGTAAATGCAGAAAATATTTTGTGTAAAAAATGTACAAATTGTGGCTGGATTTGTTTGTAAATATTAATTTTATTGTTCTGCATTATTAATTGCTCGTTTAAAAGCAAGTGTGGTCAGAATATTGAAATATTTCTGATAGTATGAATAGAAATAAGTTTGTGTAGCTCTTTACGGCAGAGATTCTCAGACATTTTCAGCGCAAATTCCAGACTGAGAAAAGAAGTTTAACAAGTCCAATAGCACAAGTTTTCTAACTGTCCAAACACCTTCAGCCTAGATGGATATTAAGCTACAGGCAACCACAAACACATTTTGACAAAGATCAGCACTTGTGCTTTGAAAACATAGAAAAATGGGAAATACAAATTTAATTTTCACAATTTATACCGGGTGCAGAAAGCAGCTATGCTTGGTGCAGAATTTTGAAGTTTTCTAAAGCCTTTATTCCTCCCAGGAAGGGAAGGGGTTGTGATCGGGAGACGATTCCTGCGTCATGCTCCGCCCCCTGCTTCAACTCCAGGGCTGGCATGCCACGCCCCTCCCCGGTTGGGCACCCAATAGGGAAGCTTGGCGGGGGTACAGTACAAACTTACTTTGTCCCCTCTGGGGCCAACTTCACACTGAGGGGAGAAGGCTTCTGCAAGTTTGCAGCAATAGCTAGCTGTGAAAGGTGCCAGTTGACCAGTGTGTTTAAAGTTAAAATATCCCTTTCTCAACCCCTGAAGCAGTTTTGGACTATGCTGAGAACGTTTCCATCTTTCAATAAGGTGAATGAATAAATGGATAAAAATTCACACGGCACTTAGCAAACACACACACACATTGTTACACACCTCCCTAATCTCCAAGTGGTGCAAGATTCCAGGGGTCAAGGCGTTTACCCAGGGTTTGTATTTCCTTTGGAAATGAGGCACAGTGGAGACTGTGGTGTCTTTAGGATATTGGGTTTCATTGATACATTGATACAGCCTGAGCCCAGGATGAAGGGGTTCCATTTAACAGACTGACCCCACCCCCTATCACACCACAGCCAACTGAAAACCTAAAACTTCCTCCTAAAAAAACCACTGGCATTGCCTTCCAACTAACAATCTCAGGGCGGGACTCCACCCACCTCTCGTATTGCTGATGGCCCAGCTCCCTGTCGTCTTTGTTCTCTGTTAATGGCCCATCTCTCAAGTGATCTCCTCAGCAGGGGAAGCTGAGTCCAGTTTTTAAGTGACTTCCAGTTTAACGCTTCAAACACTGAGCGCTTTCTAACACACACTAAAACTAGGAAGCATGGGTGCCTTGATCACACAAACTCTGACGCCCGAACTCATCACACTGCTCACTCCACTTGCCAATCCCCACCCGTCTTGCACTCCTCTCCCCACCCTTTGCACTTGACCATACCCCTCACCCACTCTTCCTCCCACTCCTCGCTCACCCAGCTGCCCAGCTCAACCCAAACACCTGCTCCCTTCCCTCACAGCTAATCTAAAGTTTAACAGAAGGACGGGCACTTTAGAAAGCAGTTTGCCAGACCAATATCTGAAGTGCTTCCCACCCTTCTTTAAACATTGCTCCAGTCACATTTAATGGAGGAATATCTTAGGCTGTGGTGTGCCAAACCCACTCTCTAAAGCCCCCCCCCCAACAAATGTCACTGGAGTTTCTTCCTTGGCAGCTCACCTGGGTTGCCTGCTAACTGCTTGCCTGCCTGCTATTCTGTTGTCACACTGCAGTTGGCATGGCTGCCGGGTTGCCAGGCAAATTGCATCATGATGACAATTTTTCTTACAGAACTATAGTATAGAGCAGGGGTTCCCAATTAGGGGTCCGGGGACCTGTGAGGGTCTACAGAATGCACTCAGGGGGTCCATGGCACCATCCCTTGCCTCCCCCCAAATATTTTGTCATTTTTGCATGGTAATATCAAAAAGTTTATGGTCTGATTTAGCACTATGTGACTTTTCAATATATTGTCCAAAATCATTTTTGAAGCCACACTGTGACAATGATTTTGACCCGGCAATGCACAGCGTTATATCACTCCTTGCGTGAGGATAACACTGCTGATCTGAACTGCCTTCCCTCACGCTAGCGGAGACCAGGGCAGCTGATCACCCTCACTTCAAGGCCCCGTGGCACTACCTTCCCCTGGCACTGAGGTGGAGCAGCTTTTCTCAGTCAGCAGGAAAACTGTGGACGTGCATCTTCGCTGGCTGCCCCACTGATGAAGGCTTGATGTACCCCCCCCTCAAGCAATGCAGTGGAGGTTACTTTGCTTCTCTCCCCCTCCCCCCACATCCGATCTCTGTGACTGGTCCTTTCCTCATCCCCACACCTGATCTCCAACTTCAGACATTGTTATAAATCAGGATATCATGATGTATCACAATGTTGAAAACAAGATATCGCTCAGCCCTAGTCTGTTTTTTAGCATACCTAAAACCCTTTGCTTATTGGGGCTACCCCACATGTTGTTCAAAAATTGCTTTGCAGAGGCAACTACCATAGAATTATCAAAATTTTCAAAAGTAGGGGATCTGTGGCCTGGCTTTTTTAAAATAGGGGGTCCTCGGTAATTAGCTAATTGGGAACCACTGGTATAGAGAGAAAGGTGAGGAGAAGAGCAAGACTAATGGCTGACCCAGCGTATGATCCAAAAGAAATGTACATCTCACCAATTACAAACCCAGGAAGAATCTCCAGTGACTTCGCTTTATATATTTCATGTGTCTTCACTCTTTCATTTGAGGTGGTCTTCCTGCACTGACCAAGTTACTTGCCCCCCTATATGCAGGGAGCAGAATTTCAGAGCTGAGCCTCCCATGGCTTGTTCATTTAATATATATGTGTGTGTGTGTGTGTGTGTGTGTGTGTGTGTGTGTGTGTGTGTTTTCATCTATACACTCATATCATTTTCCATTCACCCATGGCTTGTTCAGCACAGCTTGACCACATTGCTTTGGCCTTCAGGAGTGTGGTCATCTGTTTCCCTGCCCCATCAGAGGGCACACAAACCACGTTTGAAGGACTTGAAGCTCCCCTAGAGAGTGTCTGCCCCCTTAGACCCCTTTAGGGAACCCCCACATACTTTGAGAACAGAATTTATGTCAAACTAAATAAAAAAGTATAGGTATTGTTCATATGCTCTTCAAGTAGTTTTATTTTTGTTAGTCAAACATTGCCATGTATGATATATTGTAAAAGATGGAAGAATAAATAAAACATTTGTATTATCCTTTACTGATTTAGTTCATTATCCTTTTTTCTTTTCTTTTTTAAACAACATTTCTGTGTCACTAATTCATAAGATTTGTATCTTGTGTAGAAGGATGTTTTTTAAATAGGCAAATTCAAGGATATCTCAGTGGCACCTCTGGGTAGGGTTGCCATACGTCTGGAATTTCCCGGACATAGCTGGAATTTGGCCGTTGGAAACTGTCTGGGTGGAAATCGCTGAATTGTCCAGGAAAATCTGGAGGTATGGCAGCCCATGTTGGTAGTGTAAGTTTTGGCGAATTTCCTTTAAAATAGCTTGAAACCCCCCACCCCCCTTTTGAGAGCAGCAGCTCCAGAGAAGGAGCAAGGAAAGCTCAGCAACTTTGGGCAGAACTTTAAAAAAGCTCAACAAAAACACTTTCGTCTGGCAACTCTACCTCTGGGGACCTTCAGTATAACAACTGCTGAGATTGAGTTGGGGGGGATGTTCCCTTCATTCCTTACTTGCGGGTTTCTCTGGAGCCGCTGGCTGGCTTTCGGTCAAGGAATGCCAGATTTTTAATAATTTACTCAATTAATAATAGGGAGTCTCAAGAATCATTCTTCAAATGTCAAGGGTCTTGGAAATCAGGTATATAGCAGAAGGGTTTTACATAGGATAAAACAAGCAGGCCCATTTTTTTTATCTTTATGCATCATACAAATAAGGATGAAAAATTGTTGAAACAGTAAACAGCAAGTGGTACATCTAAGTCACAAGGAGTAGCTATTAATCCACAAAAGCTGTCCAATTTTTGTTTTGTTTTTTAAATGCTAAAAAATTCAGAGGAAAGTTTGTTTTTATTACAGGCACATTGGAAAAGAAGATAATCATTTTGGGATCACTACAGTCCTAATATTCGGTGTTGGCGACTGGGCAAGGGGGCAGCACATACACACCGAATATACCGTATTTTTCACTCCATAGGGCGCATCGGACCATAGGGCGCACCTAGTTTTGGGAGGCGGAAACAAGAAAAACTTATTCTGAACCCCAGAAGCCAGAACAGCAAGAGGGATCTGCCTTCTGGGATACCGTGTGGCTGTTCTGGCTTCTGGGATAACCGCGCCAAGCCTCTTCAGGGCAGCGGGATGAAGGCTCCCCCTGCCCAAAGAGGCTGCGCAGGGCTAAAGCAGAAGCCAGGACAGGCGCATCGCTGAAGGGGCGCTGCGCCTTCTCTCTCTGCGCAGAGAGGGAGAAGGCGCAGCGCCCTTCAGTGAAGCTGGAGAAGGAACAGAAGGAGACCCTTCTGTTCCTCCTCTGGCTTCGCTGGAAAGGCACGTCGCTGCGAAGCGGGAGAAGGAACAGAAGGAGACCCTTCTGTGCCTCCTCGGGCTTCGCTGGACAGGCGCTCCGCTCAAGGGGCGCTGCGCCTTCTCTCTCTCTGCGCAGCGCCTCTCCTTCACAGGAGAGGTGCCGCGCAGAGAGGGAGAAGGCGCAGCGCCCTTCAGCGAATCTGGAGTGAATCCTTCAGTGAAGCTGAAGAAGAGACCCTTCTGTTCCTCCTCTGGCTTCGCTGGAAAGGCATGTCGCTGCGAAGCGGGAGGAGGAACAGAAGGAGTCCCTTCTGTTCCTCCTCCGGCTTCCAGGTCAGGCGCCTCGCGGCGAAGCTGAGGATCCTGCATTCACTCCATAGGATGCACACACATTTCCCCTTCGTTTTTGGAGGGGGGAAAGTGCATCCTATAGAGCGAAAAATACGGTAATCCTAAGATTTCATTTGGGGGGGGCATTGGAAGATGGCCGACAATAACATCTCTCCGACCCACACGAGGTAATTAAGAGGCTGATATGGGAGTATGCAGCCTCCCTTCATTGCCCCAAGGGAATGGGGAATGCTGCCTTGCCTGCTGTGCCCATAATTCACCCCCAGATTCGAAAGAAGGGGGTGAGGGCACTAGGCACAAAGCCCTCGGGTGGGTCCGGCTCTCCTGGACTCTGTCTCTGATCGCGCACTGGTTTGCATCAGCTCAAAATATATAATTGGGAATGAAGCAAATGCACATATTTCAAGTGAAGAACAGGAGTGAAGACTGCTAACTGAAGTGACCTCTGTGAAACGAGAGCAACGGGTTGGATTTAACGGAATACAACATGAAGAAAATATACCAGGTTCAGTATGACGGAGCAGGACTGGATGGGGGGGACTTTTTTTTCTTTTCTTCTATGTGATTAACCAATAACCCCTCCTCAAAGAGAACTGTTGCATAACCAACCTAAGCAGGATGATTAAAAACTGTGTGGAAATGATATACTACCAAAAGTTTGGCCTGTGAGATCGAGAAAAAGAACAAGGGCTTTTGATGGCGCAGCAACAAAAAGGGAGTCACCATTTTGACAGGTCCTGTCGAAAGATTCATGATCAGGAGGAGGAAGCTTTGGTTTCATATTGGATTCCTGGTAGAACCTCCTCGAGGACTGAGAAAGAGGGACAGACCTGTGAAAAGTGAAAGCAGACAGCAAGAATTTTTTTCTTTATGGAAGCGATGAAATACGGCAGCTGTATGAAATATGACTCTTGGACGAACGGAAAAAACCACACAGGAATACAAATTTGTTTCAACCCGCTTATGGAGACAATCAGAGGCCACAAAGACAAAGAGAAAGGAAAAATATATGAAAACAACTAGAAGAGATGTGGAAAACAGCAAGAAAGGACTGGACAGAATTGTGAACATTATTTGGACAGATTTGTGGACTTTTAAAGCAGCAGCAACAAGAGGGTTGAATCCCTTTTGGAACTTGAAATATGGGTACCCCCAACAAAAATTTAAAATTAGGCTCTGTAATTCGGAACTTATGTGATTTGATATGATTGGTCCGTTAATAAAAAATATTTTTTTAAAAAAAAAAAGATTTCATTTTTTGGAAATATTAACTTTCCAGCTTTTCAGAACCCGCAATACAAGGAATAATGTGCAGATTCTCTCTCCACTTTTATATTGTCACTGGAACCTTGTGAATCACAAACCAGCCCTGCAGTCTCTCCTGAAATGCCCTTTATGGGTCACCCTTTATTTGAATAGCACTACAGACAGAGGGACCTGCACATGGAAGCAAAGCCAATTAAAGGAGAATGAGCACCACTTGAAGCCTCACTAAGTTGTCAACAGATTCAGTAAACGCTACTGTCAGAGCTGCCACCCAGTCCCAGCTCACATAGGACCAAGTCCGCCAGCGTTCACTTTATAAGAGTCTTTATTAAGTTACAGGTTTCATTTCCGAACTGCAGCGTGCAGCTCTACACCTTCTGCCCTAGGTCGGCGAAGACCCGTCTGAGTCCCCGCCTCTTGCACACCAGCTTAATACCCTAGCCTTGCTCCACCTCCTTCGCCTCTCCCTACGTCTCTGGGTCCTTCTGCCCCCCTGGGCCTCCTCCCTTCTACTCTCCTCTGACGCTGACCCCCCTGATCCTTCTGCCTCCTTGCGGCGGGCTTTAGGACCTGGCTCACTCTCCGGGCTGCTTACTGCTCCAGCTTCCGCTGCATTTGAACTTGGCGCGCGCGCCCAACTCTCTACTTTCCTCTTAACCGTTGCCTCGCTCTCTGAGGAGGGCGTGACCACCCCTGACTCGTGCCCTCCCTCCTGCTGACAGCCTCCGGAACCCGATGCCTGGCTACCTTCCTCCCTGCTGCTCTCAGTCTTGAGCGTGGGTCCCGACTTCCAGCTGCTGCCGCCCTCAGTTATGAGCGTGGGTCCCGACTTCCAGCTGCTACTCTCTGAATCTCCTCTGTTCCCTTCCTCCTGGGGTGTCCCCCCGGATCCCCCCCTTGCTCTGCTCACTGGGGCTCCCTTTTGGGAGTCCTCTGACTCACTGCTTAGGCTTGGAGATCTCGGGTCGTCATCATCACTCATTTTCCCTTCGGATTCCTCCCCCTCGCTCTCTGCTTCCTCCCTTCTCTGCGTCTCTGCTCCTGAACCCCTGACAGCTACATTGTGCTTCCAATCTGATAGTTGCCCTGAAAGCAAGCTGGTCCATCACAAGCCTTGAAAACTTGATTTTGGAATCCTCCCATAAATCTAAAGTAGGGGTGGGGATGGCCAGGTCTTTTCCTCCCCCATCCCCCCAAGGGCTGCTGACCTGGTGTCATCATGATAAGTGACAACTTCAAATGGACCCACTTTCAGCACCAATTGCATTCTTAAGGCTTAGTGTCAGACACCTACAATATATGATTGGCAGGATGTACAGGGAGCCATATGTAATGAAAAAAGATCTGGGAAAAGATGTGGGTTTCCACCAGTACTGATAACGAGAATGTACAAAACCGGGTCAAACATATGTTGGAAATGTAAAGAAAAGGAAGGGACCTTTTACCATTTGTGGTGGGAATGCAGAGAAATTAAAAAATTCTGGAAAATGATGTATAAAGAATTGAAGAAAATGTTCAAAATGACATTTGTAAAAAAACCAGAAGCATTTTTGTTAGGGATTGTAGAACAAGACCTAACAAGGAAAATAAAGAACTTATTTATGTATGTTGCAACAGCGGCAAGAGTCTTGATAGCACAAGGATGGAAGAACGAGGAAACCCCGACAAAAGAACAATGGCAAGAGAAATTGATTAACTATGCAAAACTGGCAAAACTGACATACAAATTGTGAGATAAGGACAACTGTGACTTTAAAGAAGAATGGGAACTTTTTACATATTATTTAAAAAGACAACAAAATGAACTGGACCCCTTGGCAAGTTTTGAATAAACATACACAAATTTATTGAGGGTTAATATAGTAGATAGATAATAAAAGGATATATACAATTTTACAGTATGCAGAGAATAACATGAGTTGAGAAATCAGAGAGAAACAGTACTTACATAATAATTAGGCTGACAAAGGAGGGCCAGTTATCAGTATGGATCTGTCTTTGTTATGTTTAATATAGTATTGTGTAATAATTGTGTTTTAATATTAATGTTAATTGTTGTAACCCACCCTGGGACCTTATGGTGAAGGACAGGTAATGAAATGAATTAATAATAATAATAATAATAATAATAATAATAATAATAATAATAATAATAATCAACCTTTGCCAACCTGTCCAGCTAGGCTGGTGAAGGCTGGACTGATTAGAGGAAACTGAGACGTGACTTTCCAGCATCACAACCTCTGTGAGATACATTGGTGGCACCGCTATCATCTGGACTCAGGCAAGAGACACTTGAGCAGTTCCCTCAAAACATCAATGACCAGTGCACCCAAGAGGTTCAGTCAGTACCCTATTGTGCAAGCTTATTGTAGACCTATGAGCATCACCTTACACAGGAAACCATTGACCAATACACATACAGTGGTGCCCCGCAAGACGAATGCCTCGCAAGATGGAAAACCCGCTAGACGAAAGGGTTTTCCGTTTTGGAGGTGCTTCGCAAAACGAATTTCCTATGGGCTTGCTTCGCAAGACGAAAATGTATTGCGAGTTCCTGCGGGGTTTTTTTCCTCCCCCCCTTTCCCCAAGCCGCTAAGCCGCTTATCAGCTGATCCTAAGCCGCTAAGCCGCTTAACAGCTGATCCGCTAAGCCGCTTATCAGCTGAGCCGCTAAGCCGCTTAACAGCTGATCCCCTAAGCCGCTTATCAGCTGATCCGCTAAGCTGCTTATCAGCTGATCCGCTAAGCCGCTTAACAGCTGATCCGCTAAGCCACTTATCAGCTGATCTGCTAAGCCGCTAAGCCGCTTATCAGCTGATCCGCTAAGCCACTAATAGCGCTAATCCACTAATCCGCTAATTGGCTTGCTTCGCAAGACGAAAAAACCGCAAGACGAAGAGACTCGTGGAACGGATTCTTTTCGTCTTGCGAGGCACCACTGTACTGCCATATTTCCAGCTTCCACCCAGAACACACCACAAAATTCATTGTTCATGGCTGCATTTGTTTAGACTCATCAAAGAAAAAATCACAACTCAGGATTTTTAATCAGGCATCCCTCAGACTACCATACTCACCCTACAAAATGAAAACAAACAAATAGATCAACAAGATGAATTATTTACCACAGAGCAGACCTAGAAAACAAACGAACATCAGTTGTTACCACTTATCATTTGCAACTGAACACACTAGATCATATCAATGAACTTCAGACTACATTCTGTTCTGTGGTCCTTGAGGTATGACAATACTCTTTTGTTTTTAGTGCAACAGACTAACACAGCTATGCCTTTGTCAATTAATAAAAGTTGGACAATTAAAAAGAGGTGTCAAATAAGTGTCTGATACCAAAATAGTAACCAGGTCAGCAGATGACTGCTCCTCTTACCTTCCAAATACATGTCACGTACGCCCCTCAGCAGCAGCTGCAGCTAAAAATAGAGAATGACAAGCAAGGGAGAACCTCTGTTAGAGCAGATCCAGTATAACAGAAGGAATCAAAAAGCAGCAATGCACTCTCTACGGTTCCTGAGTGCCGGGGCTTTGGTATCCAATACAGAGCTGATAAAAGGAAATCTTGGCAGTGTTGCACACAACCTTTTCCCTCTTCTTTTTAAGGCAAGTTACTTAAAGGAACAAGGGGAAGTTCTTCACGATTTGGTGGCAAACTGGCCACTGAAGGAACTTAACATTGGAAAACTGTTGGGGAAGACAATAGACCACCAGGAAGACCTCAGTAGCAGAGCCTGCGCCCTGTGCTTGACCAGCTGCCTAACTGGCCTCAGAGACTATGTGCTGAATTGTTCATCTCCATATGCAAAGAGACTCAAAGTGGTGGACTTAACAGGCCTAAAGGATGTTGAAGTTCAGCTCTGCAACTGTAGGAAAACAATGGGACGCTGGGCCAGAACAGAGCTGCTGTCGAAGATCTGCTACGATCTGCTTGTTGAAATGCAAAGGGTGAAGTTCAATCCAGATGTGTTTGAGATTTCAGTCGACGTTCTTACTGATGTCTTTGTTACTGAACGAAGTTATGAGCTGCTTGTCCAGGCCTTGCTTATGAGGTGCCATTGCCCACTAAAAATTCGCTGTGCATCCTTCCGAGTGGACAACCTAGCCCTGCGGAAGCTCTTCTACATCATAAAGCTTACAGATCCCTCTTTGCTGCTCAAATTCGAAATAGTCCACAATGTTCGGTTGGAAATGGAACATTTGCACATGCTCTTTAATAACGTCCACTTTCCTCAGCTGACGTCGCTCACACTCCCAGCTAGGACGTTCGATGTACGAAGGTTCACCCCAGAGGATGAGGCCATTCTTGTAGGAATTGGAGAAAAGTTAAGCCAGATGACTCAACTGACTGAGCTGAGCCTAGCATTTTCCACACTCACGGGAAGGATACGCAAACTCCTCAGGTAATGTGCTCCAGATCTTGCTGGTGACGCAATTGAGACAATATTTATGACTAATATGTAACGTATTAAAAAGGGACAGCATATGAAGCTTTCTTTTATTGTCATGCTGATGCTTATCTGATTTAGCATCGTCTACTCTGTCTAGCAGTAAGTCCCAAAGGAAGGACTTTTTACAGATCTGCTTACCTGTATTCCATCTAACTGGAGATTCAGGAATTGAACCTGAGATCATCTGGAGTCCCAAATGACGTACTTTTTTGCTGCAAAATAAATATTTGCAAATGTGGGTGCCAGTGCCATTCTTGGAGGTTTTAGGCTCTAACATTTTTTTTAAATTTGTTTAAACGTTTTTTAACCAACCTTTCAGGGCACACTGCCCTCACATTTTCTGGAAGCAAATTGCTCTGAGCAGAGGCATGCCCTGGCCACATTTCCCCCCCCAAAAAAAAACCACACACACCAGATAACCACTTGAAGAATAATACTGGCAAAAAACCCCCACTTTGCTCTTTGTACAGCGGCTGCATTATACGCCTCATGGGAGTGGCAGGAATCACAACAGTACACACACTTTAGTGGGATGAAACAGGTTCATTGTCTTTCAAGACAGAGGGATGCCTACAGCAACAAGAAGCAGGGGTGGCAAGGGAAGTGGCACAAGGACTAGACCCCATTCCTCTCAACCCTTGCTGTTGGAAAGTTATTTCAATTGTTTGGGGAGCACCCAGTGCAGCCACACACCCCTGGGAATTGAACAATGTTATATCTTAATGTGGTGCGAGCCAAGCACCAGGGATCCCACTAGGCAACTGGGGGTGGGGAGAACTGGCACAAGGCTGGGGCCCTTCTAAGCTAGGGGCGTGGCTTGTGCATTGCCTGCCCCACCCCCTACTGCTGCTGAATGCCATTTTGCTCAAAGTAGTGATACAATTAGTAAAGGTAAAGGTAAAGGGACGCCTGACCATTAGGTCCAGTCGTGGATGACTCTGGGGTTGCGGCGCTCATCTCGCTTTACTGGCCAAGGGAGCTGGCGTACAGCTTCCGGGTCATGTGGCCAGCATGCCTAAGCCGCTTCTGGTGAACCAGAGCAGCGCACGGAAACAGCGTTTACCATCCCGCCAGAGCAGTGCCTATTTATCTACTTGCACTTTGACGTGCTTTTGAACTGCTAGGTTGGCAGGAGCTGGGACCGAGCAATGGGAGCTCACCCCATTGCGGGGATTCGAACCGCCGACCTTCTGATCGGCAAGTCCTAGGCTCTGTGGTTTAACCCACAGCGCCATCCGCGTCCCTAGTGATACAATTACTGACACCTAATAGAACTTTGGTTGAGAGTAAAATTCCTTTCCAGCCCTGACAACAAGTGACCCAAGAGTCCAGAGAAGCGCTATTATTGCAGGAGAAAAGGGAAGGAAATTGGTGACCACAGCTGATGGGCAATGGAGGCTTTTAAGTTTCCAGGTGGACAGCCCACCTGAGCCCTGCATCCTCCTGTGGGATCTTGTAAGAGACCACCAGAGAGGCGAAAACCGTCTCTTCTGAACACGCAGAGCTGCCATATCACCGAACAAATGGTGCTCTGCTTGCAGGGGAACATGGAGTAGTGGCTTGTACACAAAATGTTTTGTGTTTCACATATTGAACAGTTTCAAGGGAACTCGTGCATATGTCTCCTGCCACTAAAATGTACTGTGTGTCATTTACAAAATACTTTGGAGACACAAAACACATAGTCTTTACTTATTCTCAACATCAGGGTCCCCCGAAGGCATCTGGGCATCTGACCTGAGCCACAGTGAGGTACCTCCTCCCCTCAGCCAGGGGGTTTTACCTTTCAAAGTGGGTGCAGGTTGAGCTGAGAGATGCTTGGGCATTAATTTCCTAAATGATTCATAGAAGAAGGTCTCCTCCCACCCCCAGAAGCTTGGTTCTGGTTTAATGCCACCCACCCCCCGGTTTCTCTTGTTGTTTGAAGAAGATATTTCCATTTGATCCTATTGTTTTAATCTGTTGACTAAACAGTTAAGGGTGACTTAGGAATAACCTAGCCTAGCTACCAGTGTCAAAGGCCTGGAGATGTCTTTCAGCCCAGTAAGTCCATAATTTTGTATTCATGCTCAAGCGTGGCTATAATCCTTCCTCTTATTTTTCTGCGAACAAGTCCCACTGAAACCAACAATATCTCATCCACTTGCACCCATCGTTCATAAACCTATTAAGTACCCAATGAAACTGAATTATGTCATTGTTTACTTTGTTTTAATATTCAACTTTCCAGCCCTCTGAAAACCCCGCTGAAAGTGCTGGATGTTTCCAACTGCTCTTTAAACCACGTGGACATGGCCTATTTAGCCAACAGCCTTCATTCTGGCTCCCTGGAAGTCCTTGATATCAGCGGCCATGACGTGGCTGACCTTTACCCATCCACCTTCTTCAAACTTCTGAACCGTTCCTCCTACACCCTGAAGAGTCTCGTCCTTGAGGAATGCAACATTCAGGACACGCACATAAACATGCTGATTTTGGGGTTGGTCCCCTGTCGGAAACTAGAGGAGCTGAAATTTCTTGGAAATCCTCTATCTTCTCGAGCACTGAAATGCCTTTTCAACATTTTCATTGATTTTCCAAGACTCAGATACATTGAATTCCCAGTCCCAAGAGACTGTTATGCAAATGACATCAGTTACCCAATTGGTGAAGCTGATCTTTCGAAATTTGATCACCAAAAATATGAGAGAATAGCCGAGGAACTTAACATGATTTTACTGCAGGCGAAGAGAGAGGACATAAAGGCCTCTACACCCATCTTTGGGGGATATGATGCAGCAATACAGGAAACGGGCAATGAGCTTGGAGCCACTTTGCTGAAGTCTTTCAGGGATGCCCTAGAAAGCTTCAACAAGGCTCTTCAGGAGATGAACTGAAGTCTGAAGAAACCTGTGGAACCAAACAGTGCTACTCAAATCCAGTGCTAATCAAATAAAAGCATTCGTTTATTGGAATAATTTAGACAACACATTTAGGGTATATTCTGCTACCATGGTAGTCTCCTGAGCAAGCCCAGTGAAAGAAAGGAGAATGTGCAACATGGGCGTAGCCAGGATTTATGTGGAGGGAGGCTGGGGGGAGGCTTCATGTTGAGGGAGGACAGAACCTCCTTTTGTTAAGTGTTTTTATTGATTTACTTTTGGGGTGGGCAATTGCTATACCCATGATGTACAACCCACTAACCTTCCACACACCATCACCTGTTTCATCTGAAAGGAATGACTACAAGTCTCCATAAAAAGCAGCAAGTTGTTCTTTTCCTCAGTGGGTGTGCTTTGTACATGAAGGGTTGCAGCCCAGTATATGGAGCGACAACTTGAAACCTTATTAAATACAGAGTGTTCTTCATTGGTGAGGCAGGTGAACTTTATGCATGCTCATGCCATTTGTTTCTGATGCTTAAGAACGTGAGAGGAGCCTGCTAGATCACACCAATGGCCCCTTCTCGTTCAGCACCCTGTTCTCATAGTGGATGACCTCTGAGAAGCCTGCAAGCTGCACCTGAGCACCAGAACAGACCTCTCCTTTCCAGTGGTTTCCATCAACTGGCCTTCATAAGCATTGCTGTCTTTAGCTATTGTGGCAGAGCATAGCTCTCATGGCTTGTAGCCTTCAACAGATTGCCTTGTCCACCACAAATGCTTATAGTTCCTGTTCATGTCTTCTCCATGAGAGGAGGTTGTGGTTGGTGAGGAGGAGTTGGTGGTGCTAATAGCTAAACCCTTGAGGCTGCATCACCCTTTGGGTAGAATATTGCCTGCACATTTTCTTCCCAGTGAGCCCATTGGCCACAACCTCCATGTATTCATACCTCTAGAAAACAAGCACACCAGAGAGGGGACCTGGAGACTTAACTGTGAAATCCTCCTGTCACTGGCTCACTTTGTGGTGTTGGGTACGTTACTCTGGTATCCTTTCAGTCCTTTGATAATGGGTAGCCAACTAGCCAAGGTTAACAGCAGAAATGAAACAATTCTCTAAAAGCATTTTAGAGGCTGGCAAATGCATTATTCCATAAGCTATCAGGAATTATCAAGAATTATGCATCCGATGAAGTGAATTTTAGCTCCAAATAATCTGAGGTGTTTTTTTAAAAAAAATAGTACTTGAAAAAATGAAAATATTGTCATTTTTAATTTTGCTTTATCTTTGCCATTTCCCCCTTTAAAATGGCTGATGCTATGCATTTTTACAGGTGTGTGACTGGCAGAAATTCAACTGGTCAGATTTCCCTTAGCATGGTTGTGCAGTGATGGCTCCATCCCCCTACCCCTGGCTCAATCACTGCCATGTTCAGGTCAGGATTGCACTGCAAGCTGATAAACAGGGATAAAAGTAAAAATGCAAGCAAGCTAACGCAAATACATGTTTTGTAAAAGAGAAGAGGACAGACTGTTCTAATATAATAATATTTAAAGTGAAAGAAAAATCACATTAACCTGAATGATATGGATAATACAAGAAGAAAACACAGAACACTCTGTCTAAACTTAGAAGCATCCGTCTGTCAGCTTTACTCATAGAAAGGTCAGTCTGGTCACACTTGTGGCATTTGACCTATTTTCCAGCCCGTATCCCTTAGGTAACACGGAGAACCTTCCAGAATATTTTAATTATTTGTTTTTAAAAAAGGATTCAAAAGTTTAGTTCATCGGCAATAATAAGAGTTTTAAAAGGTTGCTTAACTTGCCAGATGACAGAGTTGTGCAGATACAGAAGGAGCAGAATAAATTCAAGCTTCTACCCACCCATGATCGCACCCAGCACAAGGCTGCTGCCGCCAGCACAATTTGGGTGCTGTCAATCGAAATGCAGCCCATTGGCCAGGTAGGAGTCAAGAAACCGGCTCTCGTAGTCCCAGGCAACATACAGGTGAGATTTCTCTTCTGGACCCAAAGCTGGGTCCGCCATTAGGTAGACTGAGGTGGCTGCCAGGCGGCAGAAACCCCTAAGGCAGCAGCCCCCGGGTGCCCTGTGGCCCCACAGCCAGCACTGAAGCAGTGCCCGTATCAGCTGCAATTGGGTTAAAAATCCCACAAGATCTTGCAGAGCATACAAGATCTCACCCAAAATTGGGGCCACTTCTACGCCAGCAGTGGAGGCAGCAGGGCAGGCAGAGCAGCAGGTATAGCGGTGGTGGCAGAGACGGCAGGCCAAAGCAGCACTTTGCCTCATTTTGCCTCAAGTGGTGAAATGGGATGAGCTGCCCCTGAATGGGCCACTGTAAATAACGGGTCACAAGTTGCCCAGGCCTACAGTAGGCGCCGCAACAGACTATATCTTGACTATATGGAAGGCAGGCAGGCAGGCAGGAAGGAAGGAAGGAAGAAAGGAGTGGTGGATTTATAGGTATGTGCAGAATTAGACCCCCACTGAGGGCCTCCTGAGTTATTGGCATACATTGTTAACTGAGAGGATACTTTTGAAACATGGCGTCAAACAATGAATTGCCACTGCTGAATTTCTAGCATTTCAGTTTATTGTGTTCATAGAATCATAGAATCATAGAGTTGGAAGAGACCACAAGGGCCATCGAGTCCAACCCCCTGCCAAGCAGGAAACACCATCAGAGCACTCCTGACATATGGTTGTCAAGCCTCTGCTTAAAGACCTCCAAAGTAGGAGACTCCACCACACTCCTTGGCAGCAAATTCCACTGTCAAACAGCTCTCACTGTCAGGAAGTTCTTCCTAATGTTTAGGTGGAATCTTCTTTCTTGTAGTTTGGATCCATTGCTCCGTGTCCGCTTCTCCGGAGCAGCAGAAAACAACCTTTCTCCCTCCTCCATGTGACATCCTTTTATATATTTGAACATGGCTATCATATCACCCCTTAACCTCCTCTTCTCCAGGCTAAACATGCCCAGCTCCCTCAGCCGTTCCTCATAAGGCATCGTTTCCAGGCCTTTGACCATTTTGGTTGCCCTCCTCTGGACACGTTCCAGTTTGTCAGTGTCCTTCTTGAATTGTGGTGCCCAGAACTGGACACAGTACTCCAGGTGTGGTCTGACCAGAGCAGAATACAGTGGCACTATTACTTCCCTTGATCTAGATGCTATACTCCTATTGATGCAGCCCAGAATTGCATTGGCTTTTTTAGCTGCCGCGTCACACTGTTGGCTCATGTCAAGTTTGTGGTCAACCAAGACTCCTAGATCCTTTTCACATGTACTGCTCTCAAGCCAGGTGTCACCCATCTTGTATTTGTGCCTCTCATTTTTTTTGCCCAAGTGCAATACTTTACATTTCTCCCTGTTAAAATTCATCTTGTTTATTTTTGCCCAGTTCTCTAATCTGTCAAGGTCGTTTTGAAGTGTGATCCTGTCCTCTGGGGTGTTAGCCACCCCTCCCAGTTTGGTGTCATCTGCAAATTTGATCAGGATGCCCTTGAGTCCATCATCCAAGTCATTGATAAAGATGTTGAATAAGACCGGGCCCAAGACAGAACCCTGTGGCACCCCACTAGTCACTCTTCTCCAGGATGAAGAGGAACCATTGATGAGCACCCTTTGGGTTCGGTCAGTCAGCCAGTTACAAATCCACTGAGTGGTAGCATAGTCAAGACCGCATTTTACCAGCTTCTTTACAAGAATATCATGGGGCACCTTGTCAAATGCCTTGCTGAAATCAAGGTAGGCTACATCCACTGCGTTCCCTTCATCTACCAGGCTTGTAATTCTGTCAAAAAACGAGATCAGGTTAGTCTGACATGACTTATTTTTCAGAAATCCATGCTGACTATTGGTGATCACAGCATTCCTTTCTAGGTGCTCACAGACTGTTTGCTTAATGATCTGCTCCAGAATCTTCCCTGCTATTGATGATTCTGGAGCAGATCATTAAGCAAACAGTCTGTGAGCACCTAGAAAGGAATGCTGTGTTGTTTACACTCTTCTCCTCCTTGACTGAAGGCAGCAGCAGTTGCTCCATTTGGTTGCTCCACCTGTGAAGGTCTTCATAGGAAAAAAATATGTGTTATTTATTTACTTTATTGATTTCATAAAATTTTTATAGCACTTGATTGTAAAATAAACCCCCCAATCCCTCAGAATGGTTTACAAAAATGTGTTAATACCGCATTTTTTGCCCTATGATGCACTTTTTCCCCTCCAAAAATGAAGGGGAAATGTGTGTGCGTCTTATGGGGTGAATGCAGGCTTCAGGAAGCTATCCACTAGCCGTGGGAGACCCAGCTCTCCCAGGGCTAGCGGAGAGCTTGCCTGCACCCCGAAGCTTGGGGCATGCTGAGCTCTGCACACCCCAAGCTTCGGGATTAGCACAGCACACCTGGGGGGGGGATAAAAAAATTTCCCTTTATTTCCCCCCAAAAAAACTAGGTGCGTCCTATGGGCCGGTGCGTCCTATGGGGCAAAAAATACGGTAAATATCCACAACAAGTGGAGCACTGCTTGCTTTTTAACTAGTTAAATGTTGAATTTATCGCAGCATGAGCAGCTGAACAAAATTGCTATAAATCTTAAATGACATTTGCCCCCCTCCATCTGAAATACTACACCTGGTCTTGTATTATTGGAGTACTGCCAGCCCTAAGATCAGCTGATGAAAGACCAGAGGCACAACTCATTTACAAGTAAGCTCATGAAGCTTTGCTTCTTTGCATGGTTTAGGGTTGGCATTGGAGGAGAGCAGGGCTCTTATGCCTTTAACAGCTAGGTAAAGGTAAAGGGACCCCTGACCAGTAGGCCAGTCAAGGATGACTCAGGGGTTGTGGCGCTCATCTCACTTTACTGGCTGAGGGAGCCGGCGTACAGCTTCCCGGTCATGTGGCCAGCATGACTAAGCCACTTCTGGCAAACCAGAACAGCACATGGAAACACCGTTTACCTTCCCGCCGGAGCGGTACCTATTTATCTACTTGCACTTTGACGTGCTTTCGAACTGCTAGGTTGGCAGGAGCAGGGACCGAGCAACGGGAGCTCACCCCGTCGTGGGGATTTGAACCACCGACCTTCTGATCAGCAAGCCCTAGGCTCTGTGGTTTAGACCACAGCGCCACCCGTGTCCCCAACAGCTAGGTAGCAGACAGATATTAAACAGGGTAAGCCTTTTCTAGTATGGAACCACAATTATGGAGAAAGATTAACATGTGGATATTCTGTCTGTCAGACATCTTAGTACTGTTGAATGACCCTGATTTATTTTTGGTTACTCCAACCACACCTGCAAAAGATGGTATAAAATTGCATATGACAAAAATGTCTCCATTTCTGAGTGCAGCAGGGGACCCAAACCACATACAGTATACTAGACCAAAAATTCAGCTGATGCCCCTGGCCAGTAGCCTGGGGTGATGGGAGTTTTAGTTCAGCATCATCTGGAGGACCACAGGTTCCTTATCTAGCAGGGGGTTGGACTAGATGATCCTCAGAATCCCTTCCAATTCTGCAATTCTAGGATTCTATGGACCTCTGCAATGCAGGAATCACAACTGACAGATAGCCTCCAACTTCTGCTTTAAAACCGTCCACAGAAAGACAGTCTACCACCTCCCAAGGGAGTCCATTCCATTTTGAGAAGTGTGTGTTTCTATTGTTTATAAAGTTTAATAGACTGTTTTTGTGCTGTATGTTTTATGGGCAATAGTTTCTATAATGGTATATAGCCTGAATTATAGGAAGCAATTACTGATTCTGCTTAGTAAATAAAGCACTATTGCCACCAGAGCTATATGTGAAATCAATTATTATGCATAAACAGTGGCGTAGCGTGGGGGTGCCAGGGGTGCCGGCCGCACCGGGCGCAACATTTGGGGGGGGGCGCATTTGGCCGGCCCTCCTCGAGGAAGCAGGAACCCCACTGTCCTCGGACCTCCTCCGAAACCTGGCGGTGGGGCGGAGAGACCTTCTCCCCGCGCCAGCCTTCGGATGGCTGTCCTGAAGACTTGTGGTGGGAGCAGTGGCGTAGCGTGGGGGTGCAGGGGGGCCTGCTGCACCTGGCGCAACATCTGGGGGGGCGTGGAAGAGACTCGAGTGCTAAAATCCACGGGTTAGGGGGCGCAAATTACTTGCCTTGCCCTGGGTTAGGGGGCGCAAATTACTTGCCTTGCCCCGGGTTAGGGGGCGCAAATTACTTGCCTTGCCCCGGGTGCTGAGAACCCACACTACGCCACTGTGCATAAAGCATTGCTCCAGAACTTAATTCAGCTAACCATGGCTGTCCTGTTTTCATGCCTGCCAAGTAGTCTGGATTGGATTTTGAAAACTCCAGACTGCACAGCAAAAATATAGGCGTCAGTCAAGTAGTCCTGAACCACATGTCATCTCCCTTTTCAGTAAGTTACTGAAAGACTTTAGCATCCAGCAGAGATTCTAAATGCTTCAGAGGATTCTGCTTGCCAGTTTATCCATCATATCATCCCCCAAGTGATTCATGAACATAAAAATAGGAGCACCAAAATACTTAAGCAGTGGTAATCCGAACTGAACTCACATAACAAAACAGAGATCAAAAAATTAAGCAAGTTGAGCCTTTAATCAAGAAAGCATTTGGATTATCCATTGTGATAAAATACATTTTTTGCAATGCGGACTCCTTTGCTAAGCAGCCCTGATACGCTACAAGTCAACATTCTTAACTGTGATGTAGAAGAGAGAAATGTTGCCAAGAAGGAAAGTTTCTCTATGCTTTGGGAGGATCTGACTATGGAAGTAAGGCGGCAAGAGAGGTATAAGCCCATCATTATTGTACTTTTTAAGCATTATCTTACTTTATGGATATAACATTTTTATATATATAATGGGTTTGATGTGGTTTTTTCCTAGGGTTTATCAGCATATTTCAACTTTTTGTACTAAAATCAAACTGAGTAGCAACTGGGCAGGGTGAGGAAGGGAAAGGGTGTGGTGCAGGATTTTAACACATGGCATTAAACATTCAGTGATAATTTAACATTATGATTTTATAGTTAAGAATTTAGAGATGGTTTAATCTTTCTAGTGATGATAAACTTGGCAGAATTTGTGTTGCTTCTCTTAGCAATTGATTCAGTTTTTCCAAAGATCTGAGGGAAGAAACTAATGAGTCATTCAGAAATGAAGCTGTTTGTGAAGCATCGTTGACTTTTTCCTGGGGAGAAGCAGGAGAAGTGACTTTCCCCCAGAAAATAGTCCTAAATGATTTTTTTAAATGAAAACAAATTAATGCATTTGACTACAGCTCCTGCTTAATTAGCCAGTGTTAAGAGCCAGGTAACTCTAAACTAGCAGCCAAGGAAATAGGTGGTCACACTTTCACTGACTTTCAATTTTTAGTAACTTTTGCAAAGTTGGAATCAAAATTAGCAAGTAGAGGTCTTCTGTGTCAGATCAGATAGGTGAGACAGGAAATAGCTATTTGTGCAATGTACTACAATAACAAAAAATATGCAGTTAATAGACAATGACTTGGGTCATGCTTCAGAGAAGACCTTCTTAAATGAAAGCATCCTTAGTAGCCATGTAAACATCAAGATGCTCGGCACCTGCCAAATTTTGCAATTGATTCCAGAGTATTGGAGCTGCAACATCAAATGTCCAGTTTTTGGTACAAGCTAAGAGCAGCCCTGAAGCATGTGGTACTCTCAGCAGTGCCCTATCAAAGAAGTGCAGTTGCTGACCAGGGATATAGCTAACCTGGTCCCATGTTCTTAGGGTTTAAAATGCTGAAACTAAAAGCAAAACCTTGAATTGTTCTTGTAGTATATTGGCAGCTCTCTCAGCAGAGGCATTATGCACGGTTAATGTGTCAACAACATAGCCACTGCATTCTTCACCAGCTGCAGCTTCTGCAGCTTCCAGACTAAGCCCAAGGGAAGCCCCAGAGAGAGCACATTGCAATAATCCAGTCCTGTGGTCTCCAGTGCCAGGAAAACAGGGGCCACCTAATCTTAGCTGGAGCAGCTGGAACTGTTTTACCTGCTGGTGATGCTCAAGGTAATGCCACATGTGCCTCGTGACAAAATAAAAATGGATCCAGGACTCGAGCACCCCAGACTGAGTACCAGTTCCGTCAGAGGGAATGCACCTCCATCCAGAACAGGGAACTCACCCAGAGGGCCTTCATCTTGATAGGGTTTAAATCAGGCGTCAGCAACCTTTTTCCACCATCCCTCAGACCATGTGAGGGACCGGACTATATTTTTTATGGCGGGGGGGGGGAGATGAACAAATTCCTATGCCCCACAAATAACCGAGAGATGCATTTTAAATAAAAGGACACATTCTACTCATGTAAAAACATGCTGATTACCAGACCGTCCGCAGGCCGGATTGAGAAGGCTATTGGGCCGCATCCTGCCCACGGGCCTTTGGTTGCCTACCCCTTGTTTAAATGCAGTCTATTGGACCTCATCCAGCCACTGTTGCACCCAGACACTGTTCTAGAGCCAGCACCAGCCTAATTAATGACACTTTGCTCCAAAGTCCCTTGTGACAGCTCCCAAGAGCTTCCCATAGGTGTTAAATAGCACTGGGGACAAAACAGTGCCCTGTGGCAGGCACCCTGTAACACAGATGCCAGGGGGCTGAAGAACTGACCTTGCATGTAGGATTGGAACTGCCATAAAATGGTGCCTCCACCAAGCTGGTCCAGGGGGATGCCATGATCAATTGTATCCAAAGGCATGGAGAGACTGCGCCAGGTTGACTCCCCTTGTCCCTCTCCTGATAAAGGTCATCCATCAGGGAAACCAAGGCTGATTCAGTCCCACAACCAAGTCTGAACCCAGACTGAAATGGGTTTCATAGAAGAATGCTTGCAACTGCTCTATATCATGGCCTTCTCTATTATCTTTCCACTGCTCTGAGCAATGGCCACCCCCACATCATGTAACAACAAGGTTTTTTTAAAAATTGACTGCTTCTATGGGTTCCTGCTGTGAAGCCATGATGCCAAGGGCCTTCAAAAAATTTCAATTAAAAGATGTCATTATTATTATGTAATTTTTTTAAAGCACTGAGTGCTCCGGGGGTCCCCTGCTGTGACACTATGGTTTTTTGGTCCTCGCGCACAAACCCCAGAGTCTGTCAAGACTGGCCCGTTCGGGCAGGGGTACCTTTACCTTTACCTTTAATCATGCCAAGTTTCTTTATTTAGATGACAGCAAAAACAACAGCAGCAGCATATATTTATTTGTTGATCCAAGACTCCCCCCCCACACAATTTTGTCCATTTTTAATAACAACAACAACAACAACAACAACAACAACAACAACAACAATGTTAAAACATTATTTAACTGACTGCTCCCATAGGTACCCCATTTGTGATACTTTGATACCAAAAGATTTGTGCCTATCCCATATCTGTCAATTTTTTACACAAAAATTGACAACCCTCACGGGCCCCCTATTCTGATCCTGTGATGCTGAACAGTTTTTGTGACCTCTCATCACACCCACTCATTATATGTGTGGGGTCTCTCTCTCTCTCTGTATAATCTGTCTACATATACATGCATACAATTATTGATTACAGTCACTTTGACATGTGGACCTTGGGAGGGTTGACCATTGGTCAATGCAGCCCTTAGCCTCAAAATGTTAGCCCCCACCCCCGTTCTGTACCATTGACATTTTCCTCACAAGCTGTAACTGCTGTGCCATTTTTGTTCTTTAACTGGAAGACTGCAACCCACCATTAGGTCACAAGTTTGCCAAAGGTGAGTTGTACTAGTAACATCATTGCCATCTTTCAGAGAAAATGTAACAGGAAAGAAAACAAGAAAAAGGAAAGGATAGCCTATGAGAGTAAAGGTAAAAACAATTGCAGATAGGTAGCCTTGTTGGTCTGCCATAGTCAAAATAAAAAAATTCCTTCCAGTAGCACCTTAAAGACCAACTAAGTTAGTTCTTGGTATGAGCTTCCGTGTGCATGCACACTAGAAGTGTGCATGCACACAAAAGCTCATACCAAGAACTAACTTAGTTGGTCTTTAAGGTGCTACTGGAAGGAATTTTTTTTATTTTGGTAAAAACAATGTATAAGATAATTTTAAAGGGCTCCATGTGTTTCTGATCCAGGGAATGTTGACAGCCACTAACCTGCACTGTGAAAACGTATTCTTGTTTAGTCTGGAATTACATTCTCCACAGGACAACGTTGCTGGAATGGAATAGCTTCCGCCATGAGACGTATGAAAAACAACACCAGGACACCATTCTTGTGCAGAGATCTCCTAGCTTGAAGATGCAGATGGGCAGACTGGGAGAAAAGATGAAAGTGTACCGCCTTCCATACAAGAATGTGCTTCCTGTACCTTTGTTTAAACCAAGCAAATTACCAAGCAAACATAATTATGCATCTGAAGGATGTCAAACCAGAAATGTCCCTGCTTCTGAAAAAGAGGCAACCAGGCAAATGGCAAAAGGTCCTCAGTTCACCAAACCCGGTTTCCAGATTTCCAGCCTTCTACCCCAACAAAATATCTGGTGCCCATCAATGCATTAATTGCTTTTGTAGCATCCTAGCTGGGGTTTTCAAATTCCTTTCTAGCTTGTGGCTTTAAAAACATTACATAGTGCTAGAACCCAGTTACCTTTAAGAGTTCTTTCCACATGGCACCTGATCTAGCCCTGACTTAGTCATGGGTGACCTCATGAGAATGTGGATCAAAACTGAATCCAAACAATTCAATGGGGACTGTATGAACGTCATGACACAGATTTATTAGAAGTAGTGTTATGCATAGATCCTGAAAAAAAATGGGGATCCAAATGTTAGGGCTAGGAGGAAGTTTGCATCTAGCGACTAAAGTGGTTCACATGGCAATCCAGCTCCATGCTTTGCCAACTTTCTAAACTGGCTGATGCATTTGAGGAAAATGTTTGGCTGGTGCTCTGCACCTGCTGGTTCCTTCAACACTCTTCACATCTCTGGGTGCTTTTGGAAAGTAGTGTGCACTGTGTGCATTATCCCTGAAGGGTTTTCTACCAAAGAAAATTACAGAACTGATCATTATCCAAGCTGAAAGAGCACTGAAATATGAACAGAAAGCATAGTGGGATGATGACATTATCAACGCAGCATGGGATGATGGCCTGGAAATAGAAAGATTCTGTGATATACAAAAAAATAGGCTGTGGAGCCTAGGGTATTTACAAGAAAATGAGATGCAAAGGTTAAAGCAGTCCTAAGGAGATGCCCCAGTATAGAGGCCAAACATAGACTTAAGGCTGCAGCAGATGAAAGCGGACTGTTACAAGAGATCCATTACAGTGGCCAACAGTATTAATAACAGCATATTTGCAACTTCTCTAGTTTACACTAGGGATTGTCTGGTATCTGGGCTGTCAAATAAACCAAGCAAAAAATATGATGATTCCTCAGTCATTAGATATATTTAGCATTTTTAGATGATTGTTATTTTATTTTGTTCCCTTCTATTGCATTATATGCTTTACAACCACCAGGGTTAGAGTACAACAAAAAATTGTGAGTTTTTGCAACAATGGGTGGTAGGTCTGAAGCGTAATGTGAGCCAGCATGCTGATGCAAGCATCAATCCTCTACACATTTCCATGATTAAGTCACATGCAACTCAATAGCACCTTTAAATATATTTATTTAACAGAAGTTATATACCACTTGCTCATCAAAGTGCTGAAGTGTTTTAGCTAAAAATATAATTTGCTTCCAAATAAATCCCATTTTATTTTATTTTGTTTTATTTTGTTCCAAATAAATCCCATTTTATTTTATGTTGTTTCTGAATAATGCATGGTTGTGAATAACTTTAACCATGATAAATGGCTATTTGAAAGCATTTTTTTATTTGAAGGTAGATGTTAAAAATGAGGGAGGGAAGGGAGTGCCTCAGCTACTATCTCATGAGGTAAAAGCTGAAAGACCAGGGATCAAACAAGCTCTCATCTATATGAGAGCAACTGGTGAATTGTGTATATCTGAACTGGGAATTGCTGTTTTTACTGATGGAGCTGGATGAATGAGGAAGTTTTGAGACTGAAACTGTGTTATATTTGAATGAACTGGCAAATACTGAAGATACAGTCTGCAGCGAAGATAAGAATGGAGTTAAGTGATTTTGAATGGAGTTATACCTGTACGATGATGTCTCTAAGCTTGGCTTTATGGCTCACAGACTTTGGAACATTCAAAACATATACAGGAACTTTTAATAATATTTATTTCCATGAAATGCTTGATTTCATTATGCTTTTGACGACCATATGCTTACAAATAATAAACATCACCTGAGAACTCCCCGTTGTAGGATTAGATTTGTGCTTTAAATCACCATAAAAATGGCTTTCTGATTACCACATGCCAACCAGTATCTGATTCATTGGTAAAAGAACCACATTTTTCTTCTGGTAGGGTAACTGGTACAAGCTTATCCTGGCATGGAAAAGCACCAATGTACTAATTAATCAGTTGGATTTCTGAAAGTCGTATATATGTCAAATGCATGGCAGTACACATATACACGCTTGAAGATTAAGCATCCAGAAGGCTCTGGACAGGACAAAAAAAAAGGAAAAAAGAATTGCTATCTTTTTTAGGACTGGCTCTATGGTTATGAGAGCCCAGATTAAGCTCCAAGGTCTTCTCTCTGTTAACCCCTTTCTGCCGCCGGCAAAGCGGCGCAGCTCCCCCCCCCCCCCCGAAGCAGCCTGGGAGCATGGGGCACCCATTCACCCACCCTCCAAACCCTTTTCCTGCCCCACAGGCCTGGCTGCTGCCACTGCCGCTGCTGCCACTCTTAATGTGGTGGGAAACAGGAGCAGGGAAGAGAAAGAGGCATCTTAGCACCTCCCTCTCGTGCCGCATCCAAGAAGCCCACAGGGAAACTATTGAAACCCCCCTTGGGAGAAACTACATTTCCCAGGATCAACTTAGGGATGCATTTATTCAGGTATTGTCTTTTTTTCTTCCTACCCCTCCCTTGAATTTTAAAGGTGCAGCTTATATTCGGGCCAATACAGTAATCAAAAACTGTATAATTTGCCTTGGGAAACTATGGACAAATGATATAATAAAATATTCTGCAAGGCTTGTTTTAAGAACACAAGCCCTGCTGAATCAGGCCAAAGGCATCTTGTTCTCGCAGTGGCCAACTAGTTTCCCTTGTTATGTAGCTGTTTTTCTACAGTATCAACAATTTACATGGATTTTCACAGGGTAGCACAAGCTTTTGCCGTAAAGAGCTTATATATCTCCTACCTGTGAGGAAAAGCAAGAAAACGGAGAGGGGCAAGAAACACGAAAAAGGGAAGAATGTGAGCAACCATAGTCCCTTGTGGTTAAGGAAGCTTAAAGACTGAGAATTCAGCAGTGGGAACCCATCGTGCAGCAGATGGGCAGCCCTGCAGAAAAGTCCCCTCCCCTCCTTCAGATTCAGCTTGTGAGGTTAAGAAGAGAACTAAGATGCTGAGTGAATTTGACCCTTGACAGAGTTGTCTAGGCTTTCAGAGCTGGGCAGCCAAGGGTCCTTGCTTTTGCCTAGAGAAAGCAACAAACTCGTCTTGCAAACATGGGACAGTTGCCAACCAAGCAAGAGTGGGATTTTGAAGAGGATTTCTGGATAAAGAGATGTGGTAGGGCACATGCATTCAGTTCAAGCTGAATGAGCTTCATTCAGAAGAGAAGACCTACAACCAGAGGAGGTGGAAAGGTGGTGGCAGAGCTGCAATTTGTGGAAGGGGAAAGAGATTTCAGAGGGAAGGGGGAGATTCTAAATAATGTTCAAAGGGTATACTGGCCATAAAAAATGTTATACCACCAAACCAGAAATAAAGATATTCACGAGAAATAATTACACCTGGCATGAAATGCAAGTTCTGCCTCTTTCTGGCCCCTCGCCCCTATCTTACAAAGATCTACAAACCCTTCCAGCTGCTCTACCACACTTCAAGGCAGTATCTTGTAATACAGGGATGTCCAACTCCCAAGAGATTGCGATCTATTCCCGGAATAAAAAACTAGCAGTGATCTACCCATGGGGGGGGGGGATCCAAAGTTATGGCACGCCATAAATCCTCACAATAGACGCACTGCTGCTCGCCTCCGACACAGCGCTTAGGCGGGCCTTTGTCACCGGCGACACTACCGCTCCCTGATCACCTTCACTAGGGCCATTGCGGGGAGGACGGGTGCTAAGGAACAGTCTAACAATGCCTGATCGCATGGGTAGATCAGCACGGCCGGGGATCCGCAAAGCCTCCTGCCGGAACCAACTCCGGGAAAATGAGCTCGCAATCACCCAGGAATCGACTTGTTGATCGTGGTCAACCGGGAAGAAAACTATATGAAGACTTTACTGGTTCACTGGGTTCATTTCCTGCATTAGACACAACTGGGTCTTTTGCTAAAGACACTGCCTAATAGCATGTGTGTGTAAACAGAGATAAATGCATCAATATAGTATTACAGCTAAGTATCAGATAATAAATAAGCTTCAAGCAGAAAGCCAGTTAAAAATAGCAATGTTTTCCTCAAGAATGGCATTTGAAACAATGGAAGTACCAACAGCCTTCTTCAAATCTAATCTAGACACTCTTTTCTAGTGCTGCTGTCATTGCTCCTGGGCTCTACTGAAACTCAGAGAAAGAGGCAGGATATTAATACTAAAATAAGTATTAGCCTTTACTGGTATCTGCAATATACTGTACTAGTTTTTTAGAAATTCATGTTATCTGCTGAAAGTGAAACCGATACCATCAAATGACACAACTACCAGTACAGTGGAACTTCGTGTTACGTACCATCCTCCTTGCGAACATTGCGGGTTACGAGCTCCGCTAACCTGGAAGTAGACGCCCCTTGTTGCAAACTTTCCCCCGGGATGTGAGCGAAAGTCACGCACCAGCAGTGCGGCAGCAGAAGGCGCTATTCGCTAAAGTGTGCCTCATGTTATGAGCGGTTTGGGGTTACAAACGGACCTCTGGAATGGATTAAGTTCGTAACCGGAGGTACCACTGTAGTAGTAGAAGGTATGGCAAATATCTACCAAAATGAAATGACAAATGAGTGGTTATTTTGCCTTTAATGTAAAACACCTTAAATTTGCCTTGCAAGTAAGTCCACAAATGCTACTATCTTGCCTATGCTAGTTGTGACGTGCCAATAGGTATTTCCAGTTTATAAAAGCTCTTCTGCTTGGTCATTAGGAGAAGATTCTGATTTTTGATAGGTGAGCAGAGAAGTACATATTTACAAAGCAACCTTAAAAGACATGAAGCAAGTAGTCTCAATAATGTTCACTTCAAAGTTAAACAGAGCACAGACACACACTGCTTTATTCTAAAAATAGAGACTCCAGAGTTTTAGGCTGAGAGAAAGGCACCGCCCAGCCTGGAAATTCCTCCCTTTTCATCGCAGATGGGTGGGGGCTGACTGTGGTCATTCACTGGTAATCAAAAGGCACTCTGCACTTGCTCTGGGGAATCCTCTTTCTGACTACTGTTTCACATGATCCATAGGCCTTGAAAATCAGTTCGGTGGAGGCCTTGCTAATAAACTCTGATCTCATGCTGCACAAACCAACTATTAATAAAAGGCCACTTAATGACATTAAGCATTATTATTATTCTTTATTAAATTTTTATACCACCTTTCATCCAAGGATCACAGGGTTTACAGTGTTACATGTAGCTTAGTTCAGATCACAAAGGTGACTAACTTGAGAACATGATCACACACTTCCAACAATTTATAGAGAGGTGCTTTCTCAGCCATAAATAGTAGACTCTCAGACTGGAAACAGCAAAAACACTAATTAAGATTAGTTGCTTCCAAGTAGCATAGTAAGATTTATTACAGAAAAGGTGTTGTCATGCAAGTGGCAGAAGCTGAAGTCATTGTCTTTTAAGCCCAGTACCCTGATCTAAGCTGCAACCCTAAAGCACACTTGTCTGGGAATAAGCCCCACTGAAACAGTGAAATTTATTTCTGAGTAAACATGCAGAGGGCTGCAGTTAACAAAACCCACCAGGGAAATTAACCTGAGCATTATGGTACCACACAATCACCATTCACCTTGGTGAGTCAAAGAAAGACATTAAGTGCTTAAGATAGTCTGTTAAATGACCAATACATATATGGTGGTGAAGCTGAGATCCCAGAGGAAATCAGCCATATCTGACACGTGTATTGTATTGATACTCAGTAATTTTTAGCTACTACTTTCCCAACATGACCTTCTCTACCCTCTTGAACTTTTTGAGCTCAGCAGATAATTCCCAGTATCGAAGGTAGAGCCACATTAGCCTTCCATTCTGACGTTTGTTGGTGTTAAGCAAATTACTGCAATAGGTATCATGCCTGAAAATATCTTTTAAGCCAGTTTCCAGGTCCAGGTCCAGAGCAACTGGATCAGTTGCTGCTCTAATCAGCAAATTCTTCTCCACTTCCAGTCGCCGGTGTCTTGGTAGCACAAGGCTACAGTAGATGTCCTGCCTTTCCGTAAGAGCATCTTCAAAATCTTTTAGTAAAGCAGCTGCTCTCTTTTGCCACTGCTCTTCCTTCTCCAGGCAATTCTGATACAAAGCACCGGCAGCTCCAGAGTGCTGCAGAATCTGCTTCTCTTCTTCTAATTTTGTACGTTCTTGTTCCAGAGTTCTTCTTTCTTCTACCAGTTTACGGCTCTGAGAGACAAGGGCTTCACGGTAACTTACTGTCCTGTTCCGTTCCTTTTCCAGTTCCAGTTCCAAATGGGCAACTGTGCGGCGGTTTTCTGTGATTATGTCACGATATTTAGATTCAAGTTCTCTCTGTACCAATGAGAGCTTTCTATAGGTGTCTTTTCTCTCTCTTTCTATCTCTTTCTGAGACTCCCTGGACCAGATCCAACCTGCAATGCATGATTAATACCTCATGATTAATACTGAAATTCTGCAACAAAAATATCTAATAATACTTCCAAAAATAGCCCCAACATTAATGAAAATACCTATCTGTTAAATTATGCCTGGATCTGACAAAGTCCCACTGGGGAGTACAGGGATGTTTTTAACGCATTTTTCCCTCCTTGGTTTTAACGTATCTAAGTGGCTTTGTTTGTAAGTCGCTTGGGTTGCCTTGGGCAAGATAAAGCAACAAAAAATTTAATAAATCATAATAAACGTGCAGGGGATTGAGCCTATGGGTGGGGTGAAAGTTTTGGCACTTGCTAGATTTAGAATACGACCCCAGTTAAAAATAAGTTGCCAACGACGCAAACAAAGAGAAAGAAAGCAAGAGACCCTTGACTACAGTATTATTATTTTCTGAAATAGAGATGCAGACATAAATACTATGATGACATTCCAAAAGCCACCCTAGGCTTCCTTATTTATTTAAAGGAACCCCCACTACTTCTGAAAGCACATGTTGTGTTTGAAAGTCACCTCAATTTCAAAAGTCTTGTTATGTGATATGAAGAGCAGATAGTAGCAGTACTGCTGCGACGGGAAGTTAAACAGCGTTTCTGTGAGCTCTGGCACTCGTCAGGGTGTTCCCTTGTGCCAGAAGCGGCTTAGTCCTGCTGGCCACATGACCCATAAAGCTGTCTGTAGACAAACGCCTGCTCCCTTCGCCTGAAAGTGAGATGAGTGTCGCACCCCATAGCCGCCTTTGATTGGACTTAACCGTCTTGGGGTCCTTTACCTTTCTTTTTTTTTAAGTGGCAAAAAAGCCCAAAGCCCAAACTCCCTGCTTATCTGGAATTAGTCAAAGCATTCTTTGGATTCTAGCCATTACTTTTATATATCTCTCCTGGAGCCTCACCAACCCCCCCCCCAAAAAACAACAACAAACAAACAATTACAGTGGTGCCTCGCAAGACGAAATTAATTCGTTCTGCGAGTTTTTTCGTCTTGTGATTTTTTCGTCTTGCAAAGCAAGGTTTTAACGGGTATTAACGGTTTTAAGAAAAAGGAAACAAACTTGCAAGACGTTTCCGTCTTGTGAAGCAAGCCCATAGGGAAATTCGTCTTGCGAAGCAACTCAAAAAACGAAAAACTCTTTCGTCTTGCGAGTTTTTCGTCTTGCGAGGCATTCGTCTTGCGAGGTACCACTGTATAGTGATTTGACTTTTTATATGCACTTTATACTTCTGGACCAGAGGAAATATTACATTAAGAACTTGAAAACTACATTTTTTTTAGGAGAAAATGATTTACCCATAATAAACACATCTAACGCCAGGTTTGCACATTTCCTATGTATGGCCATCACTCTTACTCTTTATTTTAAAAAGTAACACATATTTCTTTTCCTAAGTTTATGTTGGCTTTGGTTGTCTTTATCCCACATTAGGTGAAGCCCACTGCAGTTTTTAGAAAAACATTATTTTTACAATTTATTCAATTTGTATACTGTCTTTCAACCATAGATCTCAGGACGGTTCACAGCGTAAAAATGCAAGGTTTCTAAGAACTTGCTCCATTAAATCACCCAGTCCAGTTTGTACCAATTCCTGTCAAGATAACTCATCCAACAAACTGCAAAAAGGAGAAAGTCTAATTTTATTTCAAGTGTCACTTACGGAAGGCAGCCAGCCCCAACATGGGAACCAACAAAGCATAATTCCATTTGCTTCCATGGCCTTCGTCATCCCTTGCATTAGACTGGATGTTCCAGTTAGGAGGGTCATTTAAATTATTCATGGACAGACCTTTAAAATTAGAGGAAACAAAACATTTAGGTTGTTTTAATACCTGACTGTAAAATTCATTCTCAACAGATGCATTTAAACTGACACACTACCAATACAACTCTCAAGGGAAGGGGTGGAATAGTTCAATGCCCACCAAGGAGTGGGGATGTGGCCATGAAGGTGAGCCAGTCTCAGATTCCCTCCTGTGCGTTGGCTCTGCCCACCTTCCTTTCTCTTTGCCCTCTTCCTTCTTTCCGCTGCATCATTTGACCCTTTACTTGCTCCTCATCTACTACTACTTTCCTGCCCCCAACTTTGCCCTAGTTTCCGCTTCTCCTGATTTCCCTTCACATTTTCACTCATAGCCCGTCCATATAGACATATTCCTTGCACATTCCTGTGGGAATAATCATGGTAACAGGCATGGATAAGAGAAAGGGAATTATTTATTTGCTACTGATAGTACAAAGGAAACACCTAACTGGCCTTGTGTTTTTACTCACTGGTGTTCCTGGGAGCAAAGGTCATTCAGAGGGCTTTCTCTCAGGTGAAAGCATACATGCTCCCCTGCCTGCATTTGGCCAGTCCAGCCTATTACTTTCACTTCCATCTCATCTATGCAAGGTACCTCTTGTCAGGGCATGCAAAGCAGCTCACAAGAAAATGGCCAGCCCAGTAAATGTGGAACATTTCATGCAGAGGTTAGGCAGTCGCTTTCCAAAATTCAATCATAGTGCATGTACAAAAGGGATGGGGAACCTGTGGCTTTCCAGATGTTGCGGAACCACCATTTGCACCAGCCCCAGCCAGCACGGCCAGCGACCAGGGATGGGGGGAGTTATAGTTCAGCAACATCCATAGGGCCACACCCCTTCCCAGGTTTACTAGCACTTCGGTACTTTTGATTATTCACAGCATTTCTAAATGAAACATTAAATGAACATGAAAGACAAGGACATAAGAGAAATAAATAAATCCTTACCCTTAATTTCTCTTCAGCAGTCAAACAAATTTGATCACTCAGAAGATAAAGGGAAAAGCCTCTTGATCAAAGCCATCCTGGAACTAAAATTAAGTTAAACAGTTCATGTTTTGCAAGGAAACATAGGCATACATTTCTGAATACAGTACTAAAATTATTTTTATTTCGATGAACTTTTTAAATTGGCAACACCAGGTTGCTAGTTCAAAGTATAATTTTATCTTTACTTGCTAAAAGTGATAAGATCAAGGGTTCAAAAGAAAACACGAACTTTTCTCTTTTTAGGACATGGAATATCATGAGATCTGAGTTCATCCCAACGCAAGCCGTGTGCCAGTATTTATAATAATTTCAACAGCAATCTGTTTAACAGTGGGGGAGAGGATATTTCCATAATAATTGACAGAAGAGTCCCAAAGGTGTTACGAAATAAAAATTTACTGACTTTATATAACTTGACTTTATATAACTTTTCTACTGTCACAAAAACAAAGGTGAAACACAGCCAGATGGGCGGGGTAGAAATAAATAAATAATAATTTGTACCTGCACATCCCACTGTTAACAAGCTACATATCCAGAAGCTGTCTGAAAAGGCCCAAGTTTCCCTTGACTATTTATCACTTTATGCCAGTTCAAATGATAATATTGATGTGTGAATGGACATTTACAGACAAAATTTCATTTGCCCAGGTGTCACCAGAAATGCAATGCATTTCAAATGAGTCAATTCACACATAGCTGCCAGGCTTCATGTGTATCTGTATCGATGTTTACATGTAAGACATACATTACTTAATTTCTCTACTGTGACTGGCCACTGAATATTTGATTTAATTAAACCAAAAAGCACTTGGGTCCCTGAGATGACATCAGGCTAACGAACAATTCTACTGGCAGTGCCAGCTCTGTGGTAGCTCATTCACGCAGGCATCTCTATTACTGTTTTCATTTATTTGTTTTAGTTACTGTTTCAGCCAGCATGCTCATTGCAAAAACTATATTTATTGCTCCTAAAACAGTATCAATTAAATACTCGCAGGTTACATGTAAACTACAAAGGAAGCTGTAAGTCACTATCATATTAATTCACAGATCACTTTATTTTAACCTGAAGTTATGAACTAGCCCTGTGTTTATAGGAATCAAGCGATGCACGCACATGTAGAAGAGGCCCAGTTTTTTTGACGGTATGATGTAAACCAGGTGCTCACAGGTCACTCCTTTAAGCACTAACTACTGCTAGGGGCCACTGACATTTGGGCTATCACTCTATACGTTTCATGGCCACATTTGAGAAATATACCCAAACTCTTAGAAGCCCTCGATACAGAAACACACATACAGCACACCTATGCACTTTCATTCATTCATTTTATTTGTATGCCACTTTTCCATACACAAAAAATCATGCTCAAAAGCGGCTTAGAAGAAGAGGAGGAGTTTGGATTTGATATCCTGCCTTTCAGTCCCTTTAAGGCACGGGTGTCAAACACAAGGCCCGCGGGCCGAATCCGGCCCGCCAGACCTCATCATGTGGCCCGTGTAGCTGCCAGCCCGCTTCCCCCTGCGAGGCGGCGCGCTGTGGGCGGGGATGGGGGGCTGGAAGGCGGATGGTGGAGAAAGCGAAGGCGCTCCCTTCCCGCGCTGTTACTCGGCCGGCCTGAGAGAAAAATTCTGAGGCGGCGGCGGCCTTCGTCCAGGGTCGGGGGGCCATAGCGGGACTTTGCCCTCCCGGCGGCCTGGAGCATCTGGAGGTGGGGCGGCTGCGGGACCCGCCGGGCAGCAGCGGCGGCGGCGGAATCGCCGCCACTTCTTCTCCTTCTCCTCCTCCTTCGTCTTGCTCGCCGTTGCCGCCGCTCTCCTCTTGCTCGAGGCAGGCCTGGAGCCGGGACAACCTGGGCTTCGAGCCCGAGGAGGAGGCGGGCGAAGCGGGCGAAGCGGCCAGGTCGGCTGGCGGGAGCGTGGCGGCGGGGGCCATGCTGCAGATGGGCGTGGTGGAGTGGGGTGCCTTCGCCCTCAGAGCCCGACGCCCGGGAGGGCCTGCCGAGAGCGGGAGGCAGCGGATGTGCAGGCGGCGCGGCGAAAAGGAGGAAGGTGGGGGGGGAGGCAGGCCAGCGGCCTTGCTCCGCCGGAGGCGCTCCGCCGGAGGCGCCCCGCCGCTGCCGCCGCGTTTCCCTCACGAGGAGACGGGCAAGGAGGTCGCTGAGCAGCCGCCGCCGCCTCGCCTGGGCCAAACGGATGGCGCACCGCCTGCGAGGTGAGTCGCTGCCCGGCCGGGCCCTTCTGTCGCCCTTCCCGGCTCGCATCTCTCCTGTTTCACCTTATTACTCGCGTTCAGCTCCTCTGCAACCTCCTTCCCCACCTTTAGCACACTTTTGATTCCCTTGTTGGCCAAAGGCTCTACCACAGACATGTCCAAAGTCCATTTCAGGGGCCTAATCCGGCCCCTTCGGCAGTTTATGGGGTAAAATCCTCAAAAAACCCCTCAACAACTTCAACCCTAAGAAAAAAAAAAAGCTCAACAATTTCAATCCTAAAAAAAGCGCAACAACTTTGGTTGGCCCTCATGGCCCTTCACTTCATCAAATCTGGCCCTCCTTGAAAAAAGGTTGGGCACCCCTGCTTTAAGGAGTCTCAAAGTGGCTAACCTTCTCCTTTCCCTTCCTCCCCCACAACAAACACTCTGTGGGGTGAGTGGGGCTGAGAGACTTCAGAGAAGTGTGACTGGCCCAAGGTCACCCAGCACCTGCAGGTGGAGGAGTGGGGAAGCAAACCCGGTTCCCCAGATTACGAGTCCACCGCTCTTAACCACTACACTACACTGGCTCTCTTACAACAAAGAAAACAGGAACGAATTTCAAAATCAAACAGTGAAAGTCAATTTCATAATAACAAACCAACACAATAGCAAATTTAAAACACAAAAAACACAGTACATTATAAATGTAAGAAGACTATGTAAACAACACCTAGCATCCAACAGCAAGAATAACAAGCCAGCTTTACAGTTTCACCTTGGTCCTAGAAAAACCCCTCCCATGATGTTGCTCCCAGTCCATCCTAGGGGTTGGGGTAGCTGAAAACACCCCTCCTTCCAGGATGCACTTTCATACCAATATAGGGCAAAGATGGGGAACCTGTGGCTCACCGGATGCTTGAGGCCAGCCAGCGGCGTGGCCAAGATGGTGTCCAACAACACCTGGAGGAGGGTTACGGTTTCTCCGATCCTAGATAAAGGCAGTATAAACGTTCACTGCACGTAGAAAACTAGCTTATCAGGAAAGCCTAGGCTAGAACCCGTCAATCCCTCCATGTTATTAGCTCTCTCTACTTTTAATTTTTTTCTGCTCCAGTGGAAGAACATTTAAACCACACAAATCCTTAACCTCAAGTGGAACAAGCCCAGCCAACTCCACCCCCAGCCACAAATCTGTTTTCTTTCTGGAAAGCAGAACCTTTTACTTGACTTAGAAAAGGACCACTTAATGTTTGAGACGTAAGAAAGAGAGTGGGGGGGGGGGAGGACGGGGAAAAGACACGGGTTTGTTGCTGTTCCACGTGCCTTGAAAGCATCCGGCGAAGCCTTCAGCTCAACCAGGTCCCAGGCAAGGGAGGAAATCCGGGCCCCAAGTACCTCGTGGGTCGAGTTCGATGCTGCCTTTTCGCTTGTCACCTGTCAATCTTTCTCTTGGTCCCGGTAGTGGAAACAGACACGTAAATGCTATTGTAAAAAGGACTGTTTTATTCTGCCTTTGGTGCCGTGAGCTTAAGGGGAAGGGCGGGCAATAAATATAAACTTACTATGCAAACATACCTAATGGTTATTATCAAACGTGGGCATTCTTAAGCGCCCTCCCACCTCCCGGGCAGAGAGGGAGGAAACCAGAAATAAGAGCGGTTGCGACCCCCTAAGGTTTCTCTGCGCCTGCGCAAGGTGCCCTTTCAAGCCCCGCCCCGCTCTTGGAACGAACCATCCCTGTGAGGACAAGGGGGAGGATAATGATAATAATGATTATTTCCCCCCTCGGAAACTCTTTCGAGTACAAAAGAGCACTAGGCAGACATACTTTTCCTCTTTGGGGGAACCGAGAAAGGCATTTCGCGTCTCTCTTCCTTTAGACCGTGAGGTGCCTTTGAAAGCTCCCGCTTGTCCCCCCTCTCCGGTTGGTTGGTTCCTCCCGCCCGCCCTCGACAACTGTTCGGTCAGGGCGACCTTCCCCCGTTTCTCGTGCGCAGGCGCAGTGAGCCCGCTCTCTGCCCGGCCTAGTTTCTGAGGGCCGGTGCGAAATGGCGGCGGCAGTGGCGGCTTCGCAGGCGTTGCGGCGCTTGAGGCAGCTCCGCGCGGTAAGTGCGCGGCGGGAGCCTGGGGGGGGAGGAGGAGAGTCCTGGGCGGGGCGGCTCTCCCGTAAGGCTCAGCCGTCCGGAGGCGACGAGGGAGAGGGGGGCGGCGCCGCCGCTGCTCCACAGGCAGCTGCCCGGCTGCCTCGCCAGCTCCGCACCGCCGCCCTTCCCCAAATCACCCCGGTGCGCTCTGCAGGCCCCGCCCCTGGCCCCGACCCTCCTAGCAACCCTGCCAGGTTGGCAAGCCTGAGGGGGAGGCGGGTGGCCGGCCTTCAAGGTCACCCGCGGAGCCTCTCATAGACGCATAGATCCATCCTTTTCCTCACATGTGTAATCCATATAGACAGATCTGTATTATGCTAAAACAGAATAATAGAATCGTAGAGTTGGAAGGGACCCCGAGGGTCATCTAGTCCAACCCTCTGCAACGCAGGAATAGGCAGCTGCGCCATAAGGGAACCTGCAACCTTGGCATTATCAGCACCACGCTGTAACCAGCAGAGCGATCCACTTGGGTCACATGTCATAGCCAGTTACGAAACATTTATGCGTCCTCATAAATTATGTGAATGGCATACTTTGAGAGACCTTTAAAAATAAATCTTAAGCATAACCCCTCCCCCCATCAGCCACAAAAGATGAAGAGGTCGTTTCAACTCCGAAAAGGCAGCTCAGGTTCCCTTCATTATAGCCGCAGCCTTCTAAGATGATGCCACGCTTCTAAGATCATGTCGTAATCTTCCAATTGTAGGATAAGAACAATTAGGGAACATTGCACGGATCAGTGCGGATCTCCATGTGCTGCCTCTCAGCTAGTTTTGGCACATGTACAAATGATTACAGGTGCACCAGTTCTTTCGGGGTGAATTAGATGGTGTCCCTTGAAGTTCTGTAGTATGTAACAGGTCTTGGCACCCAGTTCTCTTGATGCCCAAGCATTTATAAGAATAGCCCGGCTGGTTCAGACCAATGGCCCATCCAGTCTGGCGTTCTCTTCTCACAGTGGCCAACTAGATGCCTCTGGGAAGAACGTGAGCACAAGAGCAATTTTCTCCCACCCGCCCCACAGTTTCCAGAAACTTGTTTTCAGAAGTATTGCTGCCCCCCCAACAGTGGAGGTAGAGCATAGCCATTGGCAGCCCTCTCCTTCTCCATGAATGTGTCTAATCCTCTTTTAAAGTCATCCAAGTTGGTGGCTGCCACTGTCTCCTCGAGAGCAAGTTCCATAGTTTGACTAAATCTCCAAACATTCTGTTTCATTGGATGTCTACAAGTTCTAGTATTATGAGAGATGGAACTTTTCTCTACTTTATCCATGCTATGCATAGTTTTATAAACTTCCATCGTATCACCTCTTACTCACCTTATCTCTAAACTAAAAAGTCCCCAATGCTGCAACTTTTCTTCATAAGGCACTTGCTCCCTCCCCCTTAATCATTGGGGTGGCCCTTTTCTGAACCTTTTCCAACTCTACAATATCATTTTTTTAGGTGAGGTGACCAGAATTGTACACAGTATTCCACGTTCAGTTGCATCATAGATTTCAGCATTATGATGCCAGCAGTTTTCTTTACAGTTCCTTTCCTAATGATCCCTGGTATGGAATTTGCCTTATTCCACGACTGCTGCAAACTGTAGCTTGCTGTTTGTATTACAGTCTAGCCAGGCAAAAGCACTCGAAGGTAGTATGTGGAGCAGGGCCAGTGAGAAGTGCAGCTTGGAGAGAGCGGAAGTGTCTCGACAGAGTCCAGAGGATTGGCTATAGATGCCTAGGGAGTCACATTTGGTCCCTGGGCCTGTGGTTCCTCCACCACAGTTGTAGGGGAACACCAAGCCAGTCTGGCACTTCTGCTTGAGATCTTGGTTCATTAACTGAGGGACCAATTCAAGCAGCAGCCCAGTATGTGCATTACACTAAACCATTCTTATTTTTAAAGTATGGTTTAGCGAGAAAATGCACTGTGCTGGTGAATGCTGCTCAAAAGTAATTTAAACCATAGTTTGAATTTTATTTAAATTATGGTTTACAGTGATGCAAATCAGGTCACTGATAAACAATGAGGTGGGGAATAGTGTCCCATGTGAGGGGCAGTGCTGCCAAGCCCCACCTCCTTTGGCGCATCATCCTTATTCTTTGATCAGCCCTCCACTAGTTTGAGGGCAAAGGTTTGCATTGGGAAGCCTCCTCAACTCAGACTGCTTGAGCAACTAAAACCCTTGATTTTGCAGGATTTTAGATTGTGAAGGGAGCCTCCATGAAGTGAGGAGTCTCGCTGCTTCAGACATTTGCCCTGGAGCTTAAGTGTTTCTGAGGGACAGGGCAGTGCTTACAAGTGCTGTCGAAGTCAAATAGGGCTTATGAGAAGGTGTATTAAGAAGGCTTACCAAACTGGTCCCCTATCAAAACTGCACTTAACATTTCATTTGTGTCATATCCACACATTGCCCAAAATGCTCCTTACAAAGTAGGTATGTGGGGCAGTTCACCCAAACTACCTTGAGAACTGAAAGGTTATCTTTCGGTGGCCAATATGAAGGAGTTTTAAGTCCAACTACTGAGCTTCTACTTAAAGTTTGAGAAGTTGTCATCTAAATTGTTTCCTCTCATGTGTTTCCTGATACCAATGGAAGCATTACAAAAGTTGGAAGGTGGGTTTTGTTGTTTTTGATTCTTGTATTTTGGTTTTGTATTTTATTCTGTGACCCACCCTGAGATATTGTAATGAAGGGCAGTATATAAATGAACTAATTAACTATTTGAGCCCATGAATTACTAACATAGGCATTTGCAAATGCTTGAAGGAACAAAAGGGGGTGGGTGGAATAACTTATGGTCTCTTTGCAAAGCCATTTCTAACCTGTGTTTTACCATTTAAATGAATACTCATTCTTAGCTGAAAGTTAGATTCAAGGTTGATGCCTAGGGCTTTCTCTTTGACTGAGGGAGGCTTTAATTATTCTTATTCCACAACCAGTTTACATGTTTAGAAAATTCTGTGGTTACTGTAAAGCAAGCTGAAAAGCTGGTTTGCAGTTGAAATACTGCCACTTTGTTTTGCTTAATAGCTGTAGACTCTTCTTTGCGAATGCTGAAACCTCTCCCACCATCAGGAGCCATGACGGGGCATTTTGCCCTGAGCAGAGAGAAATCTAGAACTTCATTAACTATGAACCCCAAAACTTGAGATTCCCTGCAAACCCTTTGTAGGGGTTTGTAGTCATTTTGTAGGGTTTTGTAATAATAATAATAATAATAATAATAATAATAATTTTTTTTATTTATACCCCGCCCTCCCCAGCCAAGGCAGGGCTCAGGGTGGCTTACAAGCAATAATAAAAACAAGTTGAATGATTACACCTTAAAAACAAAATTAAAATACAACATTAAAATAATGAAACATTAAAATATTAAAATGTAGCCTCATTGCAGGAGGAGAAAGAAAAGAAAAAAGAAAGAGAGGAAGGGAGGGAATCAAATTGGCTCCAAGCCAAAGGCCAGGCGGAACAACTCTGTCTTACAGGCCCTGTGGAAAGAAATCAGATCCTGCAGGGCCCTGGTCTCATGAGGCAGAGCGTTCCACCAGGCTGGAGCCAGTGCTGAAAAGGCCCTGGCTCTGGTTGAAGCCAATCTAACTTCCTTAGGGCCCAGGACCTCTAGGGTGTTGTTATTTATGGACCTTGAGGCTCTCCGTGGGGCATACCAGGCGAGGCGGTCCTGTAGGTATGAGGGTCCTAGGCCGTGGAGGGCTTTAAAGGTCAAAAGCAGCACCTTAAACCTGACCCTGTACTCCACCGGGAGCCAGTTCAGCTTGAAAAGCACTGGGTGAATATGCTCCCATGGCAGAGACCCCGTGAGGAGCCTCGCTGCAGCATTCTGCACCCGCTGGAGTTTCTGGGACAGCTTCAAGGGCAGCCCCGTGTAGAGCGAATTACAGTAGTCAAGCCTGGAGGTGACCATTGCATGGATCACTGTGGCCAAATCGGGGTGGGAAAGGTATTGTAGCACGAACCCCACATTTTAGTGCCCCCAAACCAAGTAATTGATACTCACACCAGGGGTCATAGGTTTCCCAGATACCAAACATTGTCCCATTCACTCCACAGCAGTGCCAAAGTTTTCTAGCCGTTTTGTAGGGTTTTGTTTGGTAGGTCTGCCCCACCCCAACTGAGGAATTGCTACTTAAACTGGGTGCAGCTTCATTAACTGCTGATTAAGATAGTAACCCACTTTTGGAGATCGGCAAAATGTGGGGGTTAACTACAAGAAGGCTGCAAAACAATTGCAAAACTTTGGCATTGCTTTGGAGTAAATCAGACAGTGTTGGATTTTGAGTTTTGTTAAGCAGGAACCCTGGTTTGAAGCATCAGTTACTGTGCTTTTTGTGAGTTACTGTGCTTTTTGTGTGGTATTGCCAAATATGGGCTTTTCACTGCAGAACCCCTACAAAACAACTACAGAACTTTGGCGCCAGTTTGGAGTGGATGGGACAGTGTTGGGGTTTGGGGGGATACCTAGGATACCAGTTTGAATGCCAGTTACTCTACAAAATGCAGGGTTCAAGCTACCAAATGCTACAAAACGGCTATGAAACATGGCACCAGTTCAGAGTGACTAGGACAATGTTGGATTTCTGAGTGTTACCTACCAACCCCAGTTTGATGCAGCAATTACTCAGTTTGGTGGCCCTACAAAATGACTACAAAATCCTAAAAAAGTTTTGGAGAAGATCCCAGATTTTGGGGTTCGTAGTTAATGAAGCTGAAATCTGGTTCTCAGAAAGATCACCCATGGTAACTTGTCTTAGCTGTTTATTATTCAGTCTTAATTGATGCTTATTTTTCTAATATTTCTATGTCAACCAGTTGAGGTTTTCACAAGGGTTTTCCTTCCCTTCAAAGAGAACATATATACATAGATATATGCATAGAATCAGAGAGTCTTTCTATCCAGTCATAATTCTTCTGTTAAGTCTGGTGCTTAGATTCCTCTTATTTTTGAGATCTCTGTTCTAACCTCTGAAGAATGGCAACTTAAATTAATCAGTCTGTGAATAATGAATTTAAAAGGTAAAGTCACATTTGAAGAAGGAAGACAGTTAGCTTATCCTTGAGCTCTTTTACATTAATTCTTGCCAATGTTTGATTTTTGAAAAAGATGGCAATTCAGAAATGCATTAAAGTGCTTGGAACAGCTTAATTGCTGGTTAATGATTTGCTTTTCTGTACTGTTATACATTCCTGTGAATTACTTTAAGCAATAAAACAAAGTAAAGTTATGCTAACTTTTATCTGAGCAAATACGACGATGTGGTAAAACATAATAGCAAATTTGATCTATGAATTGAGACTATGCAGAAAGCAACCCCGGTTGTTACAGTGTGGCCACATTTACATTTTGGAAACCAGTTCGTTAAGGATGTTGAGATTTGTTGGAAGGTCCCTATTTGTCTCCCAGAGCTACGATTACCAGAGTGATTTAACAATCCTATTTCCAGGGGACCACGACTGTTTAAAATGTAATTACGGTATAGTGATTAAAAGTGGTGGTGTGAATGTAGCCTATATTTTGTTCAGCAGTTTCAGGTATTTGCATGGGATGATGGGAGTTGTAGTCCAAAAACACGGAGAGCATGGCATTGGCTGTCCCTGGCTTTAGGAAATGCCCAGTAATAGATATGGTATTTTCTGGCTAGACTTAGCAACCATAATATACAAGTTCCCTGGGCAATCTGGATGCTGTTCATTGAAAAAAGAAGAAGATTGAAATAAATTCATGACAGTCACTTCTATGTATAGGCCATCTCCCTTTTCAATGTTTTCCTGACAATTGTGTGGAAACTATACCTGGTGAGTTTCCGTGTGTCAGGGGGAAAATGCCACAAAAAGGTGAGAAATCCCACTTGTAACCTGGAATAGCATGCATTTACTTCATATTACAGTATATAATTAGAATGCTTAGGATAAGGTGTACTTCATGTAGATAACTTTATCACATAAGTTATAACACTTCTTTGTTTTGCTTCAGGAGGGGCCAGCAGCTTGCCAGGCACTCTCTCGCAACTTTCACTTCACTGTTTATGGAAAGAAAAGTGCGTCTGCCAAAGTATCTGATTCAGTAAGTTCTTACTTGTCTGGCATATTGGACATATTCTAATAGCAGCCTTCCCCAACCATTGGTTGTGCTGGCTGTGTTGATGGAAGTTGTCCTCCATAAGATCTTGAGGGCGCCAGGTTGTGGAAGTCTGTAGGAAGGCCAGCGTTAGACATTAGCCATGCGCCAGGTGCCCTTTGCCACTGGCGCGGGTCCAGTTGCAACCATGTGGAGATCTCTGGATGCCAGGCTGGCAACTGACATCTCCATCTGGCTGGCCCTTCCAGCTTTCTTAAGCAGGGAAGCAGAAGAGCTTATTTGTTACATTTATATCCCAGTTTTTTCTCCCAGGAGTACATGGTTCACTCCTCAGTTAATCCCCACAACAACCCTGTGGTAGGTTTAGAGGCTGTGACTGGCCCAAGCTTCATGACTGAGTGGGGATTTGTACCCTGGTCTAGGGCTTAATCCAGCATACTAACCACTACATCATTCTGGCTTCCTAGAGTACTTCTGCTATGGGGCAGCTATATAAATTTAAGTAGGTCAATAAATACAAGGAAAGCAAAATGTCACTTAGAGAAGGATATGAAATATTTTCTTTGAAGCTTGAATTTGTTTAATTGTTTTATTTGATGTTCTAATGTGTTGTAAACCACTTCGAGATTTTTTTCTTTAAAATATAAAGCAGCCTAGAAATGAAATTAATAATAATAATAGAACTCATTGTAGGGTGGGGGGAAAATGGTGCCTAGACATTGCATTGCGGTGACGGTAACCGCAGTGGCGTAGCGTGGGTTGTCAGCACCCGGGGCAAGGCAAGTAATTTGCGCCCCCTAACCCATGGATTTTAGCACTCGAGTGCGAGCGCCCCCCCCAGATGTTGCGCCCGGTGCGGCCGGCCCCCCCCCCTGCACCCCCCACGCTATGCCACTGCACTGTAACCTAGGTTTAATGTGCCATTTGGCAATTAGCTTATATAGCTGAATTTCTAACAGTGATTAAGACATGTGTGAGAAGAGTGGACTGGGCACTTGATCGTATTGCTTGCTCCTGATTCACCAAAGCATGGAGGGTCACAAATCAACAGTGGGCAGCGTTAACTACAGAGTTTGAAATTTGTTTTTTAATACAGTGAGTTCAAGTGTGGTGCTCTCTACGTGTATATTCATTATAATTATTCTATGGTTTATTTTCCTAGGAAATGATGTGGCTGTTCATTTATATTTTTTTCTCAACTAGATTTCAACACAGTATCCTGTAGTGGACCATGAATTTGATGCAGTTGTGGTGGGTGCAGGTGGCGCAGGTTTGCGAGCTGCGTTTGGCTTGTCTGAAGCTGGGTTTAACACAGCATGTGTTACAAAATTGTTCCCTACCAGATCCCATACTGTTGCTGCACAGGTAAGAGGCCAGTCAATTCCAATTTGTGGTTCATAGACTATAGACAGCGAATGGAGTAAGCTGTCTAGATTTGGGTGTTGTACACTGGGTTACATTGTATAGAACCAATGAGCCCATCTGCTATTTATGGGCATAAACTCTCTTACTGAAATTGTGATAAGCAGAATGCAACTCAAGTGCATTCATGTATTTGTTTTGCTCTTTTTAAAAATTCTTAGTTCTCAAAGAGGCAACCCTGTGTCTGGACTCTTCCACTTCACATTGCACGTGGGGGTCACGGAACTCACTATTCTGCCTTTAAAACAAACAAACCAACCAAAACGTCCCTCTTCACTTAGAAAATTAGCATGTCTGGGAGAAGGTTCCAGACCATCTCTTTCCTTTGCTATGTTGTTAAAACACGAGTTTGGGGTGTATAATCCACTATTTTTACTATTACCTAAAACATCAGATGAGATAATACTACACTTACAAATTGAAATATATCAAGCTATTTATAGATCCTTGGGAGTGCCTTTGTTCTATGCTTAGTTTTGAGGATGGCTGGTCCTTTGTCCAAATGCTCTAGGGAAAAAGCCATACAGCTTTTGAAGATACAGATCAGCAAAAATTCTAATTCTAATTGCAGTTCTTATGCTATCTACTGACTACTTCTGAAAACTTGTTTCAGAGTTATGAGGCTCATCTGGACCTTGAGGCATGAGGGATAGATTTTATCAGGAAATGGCTGGTGTAAGACTAATTTGAATGGGTCACAAGGAATCCACTGAATAATGTCCGCTTTCTCAGGGCTGGATTGTGAAAGAGACCAACGATTTCTCCATCTGTGAAGGTTGCTATCCTGGAATGGGTTACCCCTTCCTCTTACTCCAACAAGCAGGACTTATGCAGATTAGTTTTAGAATCCTTCTCCTTGACAGTTGGAGAGGTAACGGTTCTCTTCCTGTTGCTGGCCTCTGGGACTTAAGCTCTGTCTTCAACTTTCCTTGACATTTTCTAGTGTTTTGTCTCTAGTTGAGCCTGGATGAGGTAGTCATCCAGATTGCTGATGGGGAGCTTCTGGTTCCACCACTGTGGAAACAGCTGCACTGGTTGCCCATCTGCTACCAAGCCAGGTTCAGGGTTCTTGCATTTATTTGCAAAGCCCTGAACAACTTGGGTTCAGGATACCTTAGCGATTGCCTGAACCCTTGTATTCCAGCTAGATCAATGAGATCTTCAGCAGAAGCGTCTTTGATCATTCCCCAAGTTGGTGAGCCTTATTTGACAACAGTGGAGAAATCAAGCTTTTAGTGGCATTGACCCAGCCCTGTAGAACACCCTGACAATAGAGATTAAGCAGGTGCCTTTTGTGCGAACTTTTAAATGCTGAAAGCATTTCTGTTCTTCCAGGCCTATGCAAGGCAAGGAAGAGGACATCCCACCCCCAATGGTCTATGGATATTTGTTTTAAATTTATTTTTGCTTTTAACTTGCTTCTAACTTTTTATGATGATATTGTTTGGTTTTATGTTTTTATGTTGTTGTAAACAACTGTGATATATAGGTGTTGCATTCTAGGTCATTGCACGCAATGATGGAGCACCCATCAGCCTGTTATGTCCCCCTGCGAGCGCGCACCCCCCCTCCCCCCGGTTCCAGCCACTTCTGGGTTGCTGTGATTGCTGCAGTCCCAGCTGGTCATGTCAGACCTTAATCCTTGAAGGGATAAAGTCGCAGGACTCATTAACTGTTGGCGTCAAGTGTTCGTTTTGTTTTAATGCATTTATCTTCTTCTCAACCATTTAGGGTACTTGTTTGTGGCTGCAGCTTCTACAGGTGCACCTGATATTAGGCCTGAAATTCAGTGTAGCAGGGGCTGTTATCATAGTGATAACTTTCTTCCTCTCTTCTACTGCTCTATCCCTCTTTCTTCAAATTTGAAGACTTGCCTGGAGGCAAGATGGGCTTGTAGGCAGGTGCATTCCTGCGACAAATTGGATTGGGCGTCTGAAGGTTCCCACAGATAAGAAAAGAGGAAAACAATTCTGAGCAGGATGCTGCAAGTTCCTAAGCACAAGCGACTGGGGATCCAACACTTAGAGCTTCACCCATCATCCAAGCTCTGGGGGAACCGAAGACCCAATGATCAGATGACCTCTTGGCTAGAGAGGACACAGACTTTCAGTCCTCTATTTACACAGAGAGGACAGTGAGTGGTTCAGTAAAGAGGCACCCTGCCTTAAAGTACCATTCTCTTGCTAGAGCTGTAAGTATTTTGGAACTGGGGGAAGATCAGGCTGCTGTCCCACTCCCACTCCTGGCCTTTAGTCAAGAGGTTTATCCCAGGTCCTGGGGGCCAAACTGAATCATTATGTTTACATGAAGTATTTAAGAAGACTCTCAAAGTGGAATGGCATCTCTTCCAATGAATTAGCGACATGTCTAAAAATTGTACACAATGCCTGCTTCAGGGAAGAAGATGTACTTAAGGAGCCATGCACCTATTGCAGTCTTAATGGAGTGATAAGGAGAAGGAAGTGGTTGAAACACTGAACCTGGATGCAGGCTGTAAGATTAACCTTTCCAGTACTATGGTCATAAACTGCTTGGTGATAAAGCACTGAATGAGATGCTGGAAGAAGCCATGGATAAAACAAAAGCCATACCTAGATTAAACTATAAAGGAACTGATTGCTAAGTATTGCATTTGAGCAAATGTTTGCTTTTAATTTCCAGGGAGGAATCAATGCTGCTTTGGGGAATATGGAAGAGGATAACTGGAGATGGCATTTCTATGATACTGTGAAAGGCTCTGATTGGCTGGGAGACCAGGATGCGATTCATTATATGACAGAACAGGCTCCTGCTTCAGTTATCGAGGTATAAGTAGCACCATATAAAATGAGTCTTTCTGAAATACTCTTTCATGACTGACTACTATAGCAGTTGTGAAAAATGAACAAACCTCCTCTTGAGGTATGTTCAAAACCATTTTTTTCTTTGTAGGAGAAACCAGTTTTCTAATTTTTCTCATAGTGAAGATTGCACTGTTTCATTGTATTTGCGTGTTCTGATTCTGTAAACTGCTCCAGAACTCTATTGCTTCATAGTAAGGTCAGATGGTACAGTATTACTTCATTCTACAGAATGTGGTGCTCTGGCAAATTGTTATAGGGTACATTACAGCTGTGAATATGCCGACACTACCAACTTCTCTGAGGATATACTGAGCCTCAACAAAGTTGTTCCAGAGGGAGGAGTTTCTTACAGTGGCTTGGAGAATGCACACAACTCACATTAACTGATGGAGGTCTCCTGCTTCGATCTAGTTAATTTCCCCCAGTTTTTTAGAAAGTTCCCAAATGTTCATAAGCCAGATTCTTGAAACTAGGACACAGTGTGTGCAAATCAAAAGTTTATTTAGCCTAAGTTAACTTTTTTGTTTTCACATGGCAGATTCTTTCTAAAATTGAAATATGTGTAAAGCAGACTTTCCTTGTTTTCATGCTGATGGTTAAATGGCTAATAAGTTCCACTTGGATTCCTTAGCTGGAGAATTATGGCATGCCGTTTAGCAGGACAGAAGATGGGAAGATCTATCAGCGTGCCTTTGGAGGACAGAGCCTAAAGTTTGGGAAAGGGGGACAAGCTCATCGATGCTGTTGTGTGGCTGATAGGACAGGCCACTCTCTGCTTCACACACTGTATGGTCGGGTAAGAAGATGCTGGTGGGGCAGAGAATCAAGATCACTGAATTTAATTAGTAGGATCACTTTTGAAATTGATAGTTGCACTCCTATCAGTATCTGACTCAGAAAAACTCTTAGCCAGCACATCCATGTGTCTTCTGCACAGTCAGAAAAAACAAACAGGAGGCATGTGTGGCGATCACACAGGGTCCCTGATTGTTTTACCGTCTATTGATCCCTGTGCCACCACTTTATTTCTCGCTGCCACCACCCAGGCCCTACCTGGTACAATACTGAGTCCAGCCACGGTTAAATTGGAACATAAACTACTGTTTATTTATTGCAGTTTAACAAGCGTGTGGATTTATAAAGTGTATCAGTCCATTACAATCATGGGGTGCCTATCCAGACCTATAACTTCCGCTACCTGCTCTCACTCACTAAACCACTTCTCAGATATTTCCTTGTCTTCCTAGTTCCTAGCTGTTCCTGACTCAGCTTATTTCGCTACACTAACTCAACCTACCCACAGACTATATCCCAATTCACTCCCACTCCAACCAACCACCCAACTCCCAACAAACTCCTTCCACTCCTCCCAGAGCTGGTTTTATAGTCCCTCTGACTCCACCCCCCTGAGTTCTGATTGGGTAACTTGTTTAACTATTTCACCTCCAGCACTCTCATATGTTAACGTCACCGTGCATTTCTAGATACAGCAGCAGCACTCATGAATCTCCCTACACAAATGTGTTTTTCTATGTTTCATTGACAAATGGTGTTGTTCTAAAAAAATTTTTATAAGCTTCCTTTTATGCTATTGGCGAGCACCCAGAAGGTAGTATACTACAAAATTTAAAACATCAAAAAAGTAACCATGAGATGCATTCTCCCTGTCCATTTCCTGGCACAGGTAATCCACAAGGAAAGGAGTAGCCCATGTTTTCCTCTCCATGTATTGTTGAACCCATCATCCCTGACTAATGGAATTATCATACTGGAGTGATATTTATGAACTGCCTAAAATAGGTTGGTTCCGACAAATTAAAATTAGTAAAGACTTGCTTCCAGGGTTACAGTCTCATAGAGTACCCCAAAAACCTTGTTGAATAATAATAATAATAATAATAATACATGATTCTTTCCCTCTCCCCCTTCAGTCTCTTCGATATGACACGAGTTACTTTGTGGAATATTTTGCCCTTGACCTCCTTATGGAAAATGGAGAATGCTGTGGTGTTATTGCACTTTGTATAGAAGATGGAACCATACATCGTTTAAGAGCAAAAAATACGATTATCGCCACTGGGTAATATTAATGAGCTGTTCATACTGATGATATGTGAATGTACTTCCTGGAATTGTCTGTCATTCTGGCCTCAGGCTAGATCAGGGAGGAGTCTATTGCTGTCATCTTTTTCTCTCTCTCCCCCCCCCCCACGGAGAGAGAGAGTGTGTTTCCACCAACACTCATTGGGAAGCCTCCAAACCCTCCTCCTTTTGGGTTATTTTCTCTGCCCTTAATACTGTGAGACTTGCATCCTGCCCATTAAACAATTCTTTCCCTTTTCCTATTGAATAGGAGGGGGAAATCAGACTTCATGTCAACAAACATATGCTCCCAACACTTTGTTTGCAAAGATGAAAGGGAATGCAGAGATGGCGGCTGCTTACAAAAGATTATGAAGTCAGACTTTTACTCTTAAGAGTATTTTACACTTTAAAGTAGGAATTTCATACAATATATAATCTTCCTAAACATGTAGCCCTGTTAAAGATAACAATTTTTTTTTACCTCTGCTTAATTGTATTTTTATTCTAATGACTCACATTGAGTTAGAAGGGAATGGGAAGGAAAGAGTGCTGTAGTTTTCCCAGGCCAGCTGGTGCATATTTAAAAGGTGGGAACTGCAAGCTGCTCTTGCAGAGAAACAGTTGGGAATGCAGTTTTGATCCTTTGCAGCTGTGTCTTTGCATCCCCTGTGTCTAGTGCTGGCCATGGCATCAGGTGTAGGTGGATGTGGCTGAAGAAGGAATTGCTTTACAGCTGGCATGGCCAAACTTGGCCCTCCAGATGTTTTGGGACTAGAACTCCCATCGTCCCTAGCTAACAGGACCAGTGGTCAGGGATGATTGGAATTGTAGTCCCAAAACATCTGGAGGGCCAAGTTTGGCCATGCCTGCTTTACAGGAATCCAGAGGTTCCCTCTGTCTAGTTTACAGTGAATGCGCTGTTCCTAACTGGGATTGCTGTTCCCAGTTAGCATGTGGGAGCAACAAACCACAGTTCTTGTGCCCAAACCAGGGACTATGTTTTGTTTTACACCAACGAATTACGATCCGAAGCCAATCATGGTTGAAAGATTAGGACAAAAGGGGGAAAACAAACTAAACAGGACAAAATATGGAACATAGGACAAATACAAAAGGATTAATCTCTAACATTTATTTACATCTTGATAGAAATAAAATTACATTGGATGGTTTGAAAATAATATGGGTGAGTGATATTGGAATAGCAAAAGAACAAAATGTATGGGAGAAAATATGGATGATTTTCTCAAAGAAAGCAATATCATTAACACATGGGGAGAATTCTTTAAAATTATTACGTCAGTGGTACAGTACACTAATATGTCTGCAAATAAAAATAATACAAAATGTTGGAGAAATTGTAATTGACAGGGTGTGTGTGTGTGTGTGTGTGTGGTGGCCATTTTCTGTATCACAGTTATGTACTATGATATTTTTATAGAAATGGCAAATATCACACATAAAAAAAAATCGCACACCAACATTAACTCTTTTAACAATTTGGGCAGAACAAAATGAGAAAGTGAGACCCGTGGAACAAATAGTATTCATATTGATGGCTGCTTGCAGGGTGATAACCAAAAATTGAAAAACTGCAGTGTATTTGACATTGGATTGTTGGTACAGAGAACTGTGGCAAATAGCGATGGGAGAAAAATTAACCCACCAACTCAAATTAGCTAAAGAGAAAGCAAAAATACCTGATTTTTATAACAGAGGTTTATTATTCCTGCTCGCGTAGTCGAGCAACGGAATCAGGAGAAATCTGCACGTTATGGTCAATCATTAGCCATGGCTTTCCATGGTAAGTGTATGCAGCTGAAATTGCTGGGTTTTCTTTGTGTGTGTGAAATGTACTGGCCAGATACTAATAATGAGCTCTTTTCCTAGAGGATATGGGCGCACCTACTTCAGCTGTACATCTGCTCACACCTGTACTGGAGATGGCACAGCAATGGTGACGCGCGCTGGCTTGCCTTGTCAGGATCTGGAGTTTGTGCAGTTCCATCCCACAGGTAAAATGATGCTCTACAACATTACAGACAACTAAGGTTACGGTGAAACTCTTTAGCCTTTAAATTAAACCTCATTAAACCTTTAAATCCAGGGTGGGCATTTGGGATTGGAGCAGCCTACAGCTGTTGAACTTCTTTCTCATGGCAGATGAGTAGTTCTCTCTTGCAGTACGTAGTTTGGATGACAGTTCCATCAGATTAAAAGGATTTACACAAGCTTGTACATCTGATTATTGGAGCTGTCTTTTGAATCTTAAAGCAGTTAATAGCTTTCTGCCTGTGTTACAACCATGAAAAAGTATAATACATCTTTAGCTTGTTCATGCTAGGGACATATTCATGAGAAACAACGACAATAGATCCCTCCTAGAAAGTAGATGAGAAATGGTTGTCTGAAGAGGCTAGCTATAGATAATGACTGTCTTGGAAACATTTAAGAAAAATGTCTATACAGGCAGTGACTGTTTTAGGCGCATCTGATATGTGTGCGACCATGCATGCGTGCATCATGCTGAACCCAGAAGTGGCTCAAAAAAACACGAAAACGTCACAAAACGGGGTGGGGCAATGGCAGAACAGAGTGTGTGCAGTCTTTTTCAGTCGTGTTTCACATATATGTGATTTCACTAAGCCGTTCAGTGCCTTGGAACGTAACCCCAATGTAAATGTACAAATGTGAAGCAGGTTTGGAAATACTTTAATGTATTTATTAAGTGTCTTGTATTATGTATCCTGATCTTCTTTTCTGAAGAGTGCCCAGAGGGTGCTATCATAAAATCCAGTGAAACCATATGTGATATGTAGTAATTAAAATGTGAGTTATAAAAACAGCACTACCTGTATGTAATTATCTGCTTCCAAAAGCGTATACAGTACAAATAAAAATGTCTTCAAATTCCTTTTGAAAATAATCAGGGAACTGCCAGACTTGACTTGGGAAGAAATTCCAGAGACAGAATGCCTCTCTCTTTCCTTTGCAACCTCCTAGCCACCCACAGCAGTGATACTGCAAGAAGAGCTTCTCTCTCTGATCATAAACTGTGTGTTGGGACATACAGAGAAAGTCTTTGTATACTTAGAGCTTTGTATACCAATGTCAACACCTTGTATTACTGGCAGCTGGTGCAGTGCTGTCAGAATTGTTGCTGGCCCTCTGGCTGCTCTGCTCAACAGCTGATCTGCCATATTCTGAACCAGCTGCAGCCTTGTGACTGTATAATATACAGTAGTTTAAGCCACTTGCTATATCTCAAGATTGAAACTCTGTCTCTGCCAGTTCCTACTCTTTCTACACCAAAGATTCTGTCAACTTTCAAAGGGATAGACAAGTTAATCTGTTGTAGCAGAGTTCTGTACTACCCTGAAGATTACACTTTTGTGAACTAGTACTTGTTTTGTCAGGTGCGTAAGGTGGCATCTTATGTTGGCAGTTGTAAATATGGAGAGCTTGTGTACTTTGGGATTAAAAACCTTTTAAAAGCCAAAGCAGTACAGCTGTCATTTTCTGTTCAGAGCCCTACAAAAGTGGAAGCATGCCCAGCATATTCACAAAAGCAACCATTCATGGTAAATAAAATAACAAACAAATGTCATAACAAGGAAAATGGCATTAATTATTTTGCATAAAGTGAAAGCTAACCTAAATCATAATGGAGTCTGATTTCTATAATACTCTACTAGTTTCTGATTTGCTATCTTGGCAGCCTCATGCTAGAGAATTCCACTGAAGAATGGCAGCCTTAGAATCAGCAGCAGAATGTCTTAGGAGAGTGAAATACTCTCTGCCATATTTTAGTATTTATTTGGGATGCAACAAAATACCACCAGTCTTCAGTTAAGTGTAAAATAGTGTTTTGTGGAAAGAGAGAGAACAAGTTTGAGTGATTTCACTGAAGGAAGAATTGCAACCAATATTCTGCTAGCAGAAGTGTTTATATCCTGCTTTAGGTGTTCAAAGCACTTCCCATACATCTTCAGTATTCAAGAGCCCTGTAGAGTTGGTAGTTTGCCATCCCTATATTGGCAGATGTGAGAGAATGCTGGCTTTTCAAAAGCCATTCAAAGAACAAGCTTGATTGATTATCAAAGCCAAGATTTGAAGCTGGTACATACACTATATTGGATATTAAAATGTTGGTGTCTTATTCTAGTACTATGACATTGAGGAACATCTGTAAAATATAGTCCCTAACAACTTTATAATGTAGTGACTGCTTGTTTTGCAGGTATTTATGGAGCTGGCTGCCTTATTACAGAAGGCTGCCGTGGTGAAGGAGGAATTCTGATTAACAGTGAAGGTGAAAGGTTTATGGAGAGATATGCACCAGTTGCCAAAGATCTAGCTTCAAGAGATGTTGTGTCTCGTTCAATGACTATTGAGATCCGAGAAGGAAGGTAAGTCTGGTTTTCTGTAACTGCTACCTTTCAAATATGATTATAGAAGATGTGGGATTGCTCAGTTTGTAAACATTGACCAGTCCAGTATCTTAAAGACTTGGTTCCCCAAATGTTGTTGAACCACAACCCTCATTATCTTGGACCATTTGCAGTGCTGACGGGGGATGGTGGATGGTTGTAGTCCAACAGCTTCTGGGAACCCAGGATTAAGGAAAGCTATCTTAAAGAATAATAGTATTTCACTCAGACCATATTGAACATGTCCCCCTGGCAATACAGTTCTTCCCAGGATTTAGGAGACAGGTGAGTGCGTACAAATGTAGGGATGTTTATGACCTACAGACTGGAAGAAGGGGGTGTAGGGCACATGGACAAGCCTCAGACTTGCTACCTCATGAGAGACCTAATTGTAAGAAATGTGTTTTATTTATTTAAACTTTACGAACTGTTAGTAAATAGAAAGTGAAATGTGGGTTGATTGATTGATATTTATTACGGCCATTGGCCCGTCACACGACAGTTTCCCACCAACATATATATACTTAAACCTCCAAATTTAAAACAGCCAAAAACTTACAGAAAACAGACAAGAACCAAGGCAAAATAAGCAAAAGACCAACAACATACATTACAATAAATTTGCAACATAAACATCGCCCTCTGCTCATAAGTTAATAAAAGACATCAGTGGTGGTATCACCTAGTTACATCCTAAAACATAGATCATGGTTTAAAAGGGTTATCTGAGCTGCACAGGAGTCCGTTTTTCTTCTTTAGGGATAGGACGCTGATCAAGAATCTTGCAACCGTGAGTGATCTTAGGGGGTCTTCATCATTTAGTAGATAGGAAATGTGGGTTGAAAAAGATGGCTAGTTCCTGTCACCAAGAGAGCTGTTCTTGTTTTGCTTCCTATATAAGATGATGAATGACTTTAAAAGTTTGCCTCTAGATAGGACTGTGAAAATGAGTGTGTTTATAACACTTTTTCTTTTAACAACAGAGGATGTGGGCCCGACAAAGACCACGTGTACTTGCAACTGCATCATTTGCCACCTCAGCAGTTAGCAACTCGTCTTCCTGGGATTTCAGAAACTGCTATGATATTTGCTGGTGTGGATGTTACCAAAGAACCCATTCCTGTTCTGCCCACTGTTCATTACAATATGGGAGGTATTCCTACAAACTACAAAGGACAGGTAATTTTCCAGAAGTAATATTCAAATAGGAAGTATTCTAAACTGAATATTGTGGGTGTTTTCTGCATACTGATTGATATAATTGTGAAGAAATAGCAACTTCACAGCCCACTTTGACAGGTGGACGGTCTGCCTTCCTGTTAGTCACCTGACATTAGGTGATTAAACGTTCAAGCTGTATCTGCAAAGGGAGATTCTTCCTTTGTAGCCCTGGCTCTTCCTTCACATCTCCACGCCAGGAATGCAAATGAAGAATTTGCAGGTATTCAGGGCTAACCAGGTCCACCTTTCCTGAGCATGATGTTTTGTGACATTTTCCCTTGTTAATGTAGGTTCGGTTAGCCCAAAATGGCCTGAATGCCAACCTCCAAGGCCTGGCAGACCTAATGTGGCCTGTGGTCTTCGGTTCTCCCTTCTCTCTCTGCCTTCTTCCATCACCACCTTCACTCCTTGCGTTAGCCAACAGCTTTTTAAAAATGACTACAAGAAAGTCAGTAGTAAAAATGGTGACAAAGACTGTGTGTATCCCACCCTCAAAACTGTGTAGCTCCTTCTGCTCCTACCTTTGCTGTGCTCTCACTAACTTCTGCATTGGGGAGACTTCTCTGTCCATGGAGGATCTCTGCACGGTTTTAGAACCCACTATAATCAGGGTTCTAAATCATGCAGGGATCTTTCTGCAGTGAGAAGTCTTCTCCACACATGATGTTATGCTGAACATAACAGTGCCAGGAACAGGAGGAGCTGGGTGACGTTTGGAGTGGGGTAAATGCGTGGTCCCATTACCTCTGTCACCACACTTGCCCTCTTCATGTGAGCAGTGCGTGAATAGAGTCACTGTCATGCTTATATTGATTTCACACTTATTTTTAATGGCAGGTGATTACTCATGTGAATGGCAGAGATCAAATAGTACCTGGCTTGTATGCTTGTGGGGAAGCAGCCTCTGCCTCTGTTCATGGCGCTAATCGTCTTGGAGCAAACTCACTCTTAGATTTGGTGGTCTTTGGCCGTGCGTGTGCTCTTAGCATTGCGGAATCCTGCAAACCTGGTAGGTCTCCTTGCTTGCTTTTCATTTCCCACGAAAGGCTTTGAAAGGGCTGGGTAGCTTTGAGCATTAGAGCCCAAACCAGCATGCTCTCAACCAGCCCTTTACTCAGGAGAGGTTGGTGCTGCTCTTTCAAGCAGGGGCACCTTCAAACAGCAGGGAGCGGCTGACCACTCTTTCCACATTTTCCTTCCCAGGGGAAAGGCTGAGGAATTGGGGCTCGCATGGAAAAGTGGGACTGGTAACAGCTTTTCACTTGACCAGCAAGGTCTAGAAACTATTAATGCCTATGAAAAAATATTTCCCTTCCTACCAAATTTATCAGAAGGGGCTGGGCAGGCACTGAGAATTTTACTAGGAAATAATGGAATTACTGATTGGCAATATATTCCTCTTGTTCCTTGCCTTCCCCCCTCACCCTGACTGCTATCTAATTTTTGTAGACTTAACTTTAGCTGAATCATGCTTGTGTCTCCTCTAATTAGGAGAACCAGTTCCGTCAATTAAACCAAATGCAGGTGAAGAATCTGTAGCAAATCTTGACAAACTGCGCTTTGCCAATGGAAGCATAAGAACTTCGGATCTGAGACTTAATATGCAAAAGGTATATAAAAGGTTTGCTTGGAGGCTAGGCTAATAACATGTAATGTGAATTGCTAAAACAGATATATAATGTTTTGACTTGAAAACTGGATTTCTGGCCTTTCTAAAATGTTTTTCTTCTTTTTAAAATTTTGTGCTCTGGTATTTTCGAGATGGAGGGGCTGATTATCCATTCATGATCTAAAAGTTGGCAAACACCCATGAAACCCAGGTTGAAACTCCTGTTCAGGTGCAAAGCTTCCTAGCTGACCGTCCTTAACTTGCAGCTTAAGTTGCTTCACATGGTTGTAGTAAACTGTGCTCAGAATACAAACAGGATGTTCCTCTGCAAATGGAACCTGCTTCTACACTCCATCCCTAAGGGCTGTTGCACTTCTCAAGTTAAATTTGCTTTCATGTCCAGAACCTCAGCACTCTACTCCTTCCTTTTTATACATAGGTAGAGTTGCATTCAGAGTATTTCAGATTTATACAGATTATGAAAGATAGCAGGCTGGCTGTGTTGATATGTGTTAATGGTTACATATTGCAGCCCAGAGTAAATTCTCTTGGAAGTGATGGAGCCATTAAGAAATAGCCAGGGCAGCTTAGACACCAGGGTGATTTAACCGAAGACAATGGTGTTACTGCACATGAGTATGGACTTGAGGGTTTATAGAAAGTGATATGGGTGTATTCAAACAGATTTTGACAACTGAACATTCTGGCAGCTGTAGGAGGTTAATTTTTTTCTTCGAATTTCCAATCAATGTATTGTTTCTCAATTTCTATTTATAGACAATGCAAACCCATGCTGCAGTGTTCCGTACAGGTCCTGTCCTACAGGAGGGTTGTGAACAAATTAGCAGTCTCTATAACAGCATGGATGATTTGAAGACATTCGATAGAGGTAGACTGTCTGTAGCATTGTAAGCTTGGCGTGTTCTTAGAGGTGTGCAAGTAAATGATTGTGGCATCTATCAGCATATGCAGTTCAGAGAACTTTGATGTTAAGAAATGTAACGTCAGTTTGACTTAAAAACAAGTACAGTGGTACCTCAGGTTACATACGCTTCAGGTTACAGACTCCGCTAACCCAGAAATAGTGCTTCAGGTTAAGAACTTTGCTTCAGGATGAGAACAGAAATTGTGCTCCGACAGCGCGGCGGCAGCTGGAGGCCCCATTAGCTAAAGTGGAATTTCACCAGGCTTTGCCTACATACTTAGAGGTCATCTCTGTAAATATAAGGTCTAATAATTAGCTTAAAAATTAGCTGGAACTTAATTTGTGCTCATTTCTGTTGTTGGAAGAGCTATTTTGTAAGGTGGTAAATCAGTCAGACAAATTATGTTACTCCATCTGATCACAGATGATAGGACCACATCTCCCCGTATGAACTGATTCAGACCCTGCGGTTATCATCTGAGGCCCTTTGTGTGCCTCTATCATTAGAGGTCCGGAGGGTGGCAACGCAAGAATGGGCCTTTTCCTCAGTGCCTCCCTGTTTGTGGAATGCTTTCTCCAGGAAGGCTTGCCTGGTGCCTTCATCGCATATATTTAAGCACCGGTGGTACAGTTGAATTAATGACTTTTTTGTATTTCTGTCATTTCCCCCCTGATATTAGTGGGGAAGAGAGCAGAGGGGAGAGTGCTGCCCTTTTTCCTGTGATACTTTTTCACATTTTTAACTAGGAATATAGCACAGACTTCAGGCTCATGACACTGACACAATTGTTATAGTTTCTAAGCTGCATTCAAGACAGCTTTGCAGGCCATGACTCAAACAGTTTTATATGAGAAACCCACAGAGACATGTTTTCTCAGAAGCAAGTGTTCACTTCAGGATAGAGTGCATAGAATTGCAGCCTTGGTCTACAAGCAGAGTTGTGCTTTTGTCTGATTTGTATATTGGGACTGCTGAAATGCCCCTAACATTTCATTGTACCTTTAGGTGTTGTCTGGAATACTGACTTGGTGGAGACTTTGGAACTACAAAATCTAATGCTCTGTGCTTTACAAACTATTTATGGTGCAGAGGCTCGGAAAGAGTCACGTGGTGCTCATGCTAGGGAGGATTTTAAGGTATGCACAACTTCTTTATGTATCATCTGTGGCCCACCCCTGCTCTCACCACCCCTGAACATTGATCATGTTGGCTGGGGAGGGGGAAAGAGGAATGGCATATGGAAATAGTGGCAACAGTTCCCGGAAGGTGCAGAATCCTGAGACAAATGGAGCTTTCCTCTTCTGAGCAGCCAGAGTGTGTTGAACAGTTCTCATTGAAACATATTGGGTATATATGTGTTGCTGCTACCCCTGGTACTCCCAACCTGATTTGGAAAGAAAAAAACCTTGAAAGGACTGCTGCTTTGTTGCAAGGACAAATCTTCCTGTGTGGTTTTAGGAGAAGCACCAGAATTTTCCTGTTTTATTCCACATCTAATGTCGGTATTGGAGAAGTATTCCAGTCTACAAATGCTTACATTTGTAGCAGCAGGTTACATGTGACTGCATATGTGCATATTAATCAGTGTGATACATTATTAGTGTTTGGGGCTGGGGAAGATTAAGGGAGTTGGGTGGGCCAGGTTCAGAAACACTTGAGCTTTAAAGCAAAATTTGCGCATTTCTGCCCAGTCACACCCTAACTTCCATTTCGTTGCCAATGAGCCAATTTATTTTTAAAGCAGAATTGCACGTACCAACATGTTGAACTGGAGGTACCTCAGTAATTAATTTTGTAAGAAAGAAGCACAGCCTAAGCTGCTCCACAATCTCACGGAGATGTCTCTATCAGTGCCCTTTTTGACATCTCTTCTAAATGAGTGTTGTGGGTACTATCAGCACCTATTAAAAATCAGAATTATTGGGCTTTCAGGACAGCACTTCCACATTTCAGTTGTTTATAATGCAGCTAAAATATTTAATCCAGGATATCTCTATATAATAAAAGATAAGGCAATGCGTGTCCACAGACACAACAAAAAAGCTGGTTTCACTGAGGAGGTAATGAAAGCTAGAACCTAAGGAGTTGCACATTTGTAGAAGAATAGGTAGTGCTTCCATATTCATTTCTAGCTCTTCTAAATTCCTAAAGAAACTAGAATGTTCTTTAATATTTAAGGCTGTTTGGCACATGGCTGGTGTCATCTTCTGAGCAGAGCTTTGGGTTGTTGCCATTATCTCACTCTTGCATTGTGTTGCTTAGGTAAGGATTGATGAATATGACTATTCCAAACCAATCCAAGGGCAGCAGAAGAAACCATTTGATCAGCACTGGAGAAAGCATACTCTCTCTTATGTAGATGTCAAGACTGGGAAGGTATGTGATTCTCCCCCCCCCCCCCCGGCCTTTGAAATTAGGAATCCTGTATATCCAGCATACTGCTTCTGGTAGTGTGGGACTTGTTTTCCAACTAAAAGAACTCAATTTAAAGAAATTTTGATTTCTCTTTTGGATTGTAATGAGGTTGATTAATTTTAAGTGCAAAATAATAAAGTTGTAGCTTGACTCTTGCTGTGCAGTCAGCTTTCTAACAAAGACAAACAACTGGTTTTTTTCCAGGTTACTCTGGATTATAGGCCTGTAATCGACAAAACCCTCAATGAAGAAGACTGTGCAACAGTGCCACCAGCTATTCGTTCCTACTAGTGACTATCACTGAGTTCCTTGTAAGTTTCCTGGTACAGAAGTGAACATCATGCAGCTTACTACTAGACAACTGTAATGCATTAAGTTTGAGAGAATCTTCATTTGCAGCAAAATCCAGGAAGCTTAGTATACTGGCCCATTGCTTCATGCGTTAATATATCATGGCAATACAGAGCTCATGCAGCAAAGTAATCTCATACTGTCTCTGCTTGAGTTTGTAGGTTTCTCTAAGTAGCTGGAGCTCTGCACGCAATTTGTATGTATTACCTTTATTTTGACTGTGCAATTTTGTATTGACTTTCTTAGAGCGATACATTAAAAGAGTAAATGCAGTATGGTGGTTAAGAGAAACAGCAGCATTTATCCAATAGTTGGAAGTACTTACACCCATTGAAATGAAAGGGTTTAAGTGCACTTAACTATTGGATTGTGGTCTTAGAACTTTATAATTCTCTACATTTTACAGTTCACATTACTTATTTAAATCACAGTTGCTGCAAGTATAACTTGTGAACAGTGTCAAGCCTAAACCAAATATCATAGCAGATCCATAACAGCTTGGTAGGACTTTTCTGTCTGTTGGCAGACAGTAAAAATTTAAAGAATCCAGCTCTCTCTCCTTTAAATATCTTTACCTAGGTGAATAATACACTGTTGAGAATTGAAAGTTGTATATCTGGCATTCTTTGTAAGGCATTCTTTGTTTGGAGTGTGTCTCTGAAAAGGGTCACAATGTATAGATGGATATTCTTTCAGATGCTTCAGTGCTGTCGTATCAGTATCATCTGAAAAATCTGAAACAAAGTTTTCCTAACTGCTTTCTGATTTCATTGACAAGTGTGCATATTATGTATTTACTTTGTATTTGTAAAAATCCAGCACATTAAATAGGACAAGAATATAAGTACAGCGTGTGCCAGCACTGAAACAGTTCTATCAATTTCTCCATTAATGTTGTTCAACATGTGTGTGTTCTTGGATTTCACAGATTAATTTTTTGTAATTAGAGTAATTTCTGCGGAGTAATTTCTTTCCAGAAAGCTTTTCTCCATGAGTAAGAATTCCAGATATCTTTAGTGCAAACATGCTTTTTATTCACCTCTGCCTTTCTGAAGATGTTTAAAAGGGGATGGAGTCCCTTTTTATGCAGAATCCAAGAACACCCCAGAAATAGTAGAACATAAATATTTTATACACACGTCTCTGGCTATACATGTCTTAGGTAAAGGTAAAGGGACCCCTTCTGACCACTAGGTCCAGTCGTGGCCAACTCTGGGTTGCGGTGCTCATCTCGCTTTATTGGCTGAGGGAGCCGGCATACAGCTTCCGGGTCATGTCGCCAGCATGACTAAGCTGCTTCTGGTGAACCAGAGCAGCGCTGTTTACCTTCCCGCCGGAGTGGTACCTATTTATCTACTTGCATTTTGATGTGCTTTTGAACTGCTAGGTTGGCAGGAGCAGGGATCAAGCAACGGGAGCTCACCCCATCGCGGGGATTCAAACCGCCGACCTTCTGATCGGCAAGTCCTAGGCTCTGTCGTTTAACCCACAGCACCACCCGCGTCTTAGTTCACAAATAAAAGCTTAAAATACAAAAATTTGTGGGGAAATTATGGAAAAAGAGGCTTAATTGTATAAATTCCCAATTCAGCCCTGTATCGTGAAGTTTCTAATATTTGATGTTTTATTATACTTTTATATTTTCCTAGAAGCCGCCCAGAGTGGTTGGGGAAACCCAGCCAGATGGGTGGGGTATAACAACAACAACAACAACAACAACAACAACAACAACAACAACAACAACAACTGTTGTTGTTAAAACTGCATACAACTTATAAGTGAGGTTTTCTGTCTCTCTGGTATATACATCTAGGATGTACTGGAAAGCTTATCAAGCCCACTGACTGTTAGCCCTTTCTGCTGATTCACATCAGGAAAAATGGTACTGCCACACTCGGCTTTGAACACACTGCAAGTGAATATGAGGCTCTTGGTAGCACACCGTTGGTGGTTTGTTACTCCTTCCTGCTGAAGGTTTTGGGCTAAAAAGAGAATGAATACTAGACGTGAATGGCTGGCTACACAGATTATGTCTTCAGAAAAAGCTTGCAATATTGTACCATGATGGACTACTGGCCAAAGAGAGGTTCCACACCACAAGGGCAGAGAAGAACATGTTTGACTGATTGGTTTGGTACCCTCCCAAACACACTTTCTGAGAGGCTTGCTCTGGAGAGAGAAAATGCTATGTTTATAAATGGAGCATTTGCACCTATCTTTTATTTGAGCTATTTATACTGCTTAATTAAAATTCAGAGTAAGAATTTATCTTTTATGAAGATCCACCAAAATTTCACACTGTAGTGAGAGTTCCCCAGAACTTTTCCATCAGGCTGGATGTTACACAATGTTGGGTTGGTGGAGAAAGAGAAAATAGCTGGCTTTGTGTTTAAGCGATAAAGCTGGGAGTTCTGTGCCACCTCTGCCTTGTGGCGTCCATGTTATCCCCAGTACTCCTCAACATCTACATGAAACAGCTGGGGGAAGTCACTGAATATTTGGGATGTGTTGCCATCAATATGCTCATAGCACACACCTTTACCTTTCTTTCCCACCTACAACTCCCAGGGAATCTGGGACACTTGTGAAACACCTGAAGGACCAGGTATACATCTTGGAACTGCTCTTGAACTCACTGCTGTCTGGAGAGGCACAGGTAGGGCAATAGCCAGTAGTGCAGCTCAGGCCCCATCTGGAGTCGCAAGACCTGGCCCTGGTAGCTCATGCTCTCCTTTGCTTCAGATTGGACTGCTGCAATGCCCTTTATGTGAGGCAGCCTCTGAAAGCAGCCCAGAAACTAACTGGTGAATAATACAACTGTTGGGATGCTAATGGTCAAAGGCCTGGAAACGATGCCTTATGAGGAACGGCTAAGGGAGCTGGGCATGTTTAGCCTGGAGAAGAGGAGGTTAAGGGGTGATATGATAGCCATGTTCAAATATAGAAAAGGATGTCACATAGAGGAGGGAGAAAGGTTGTTTTCTGCTGCTCCAGAGAAGCAGACACGGAGCAATGGATCCAAACTACAAGAAAGAAGATTCCACCTAAACATTAGGAAGAACTTCCTGACAGTAAGAGCTGTTTGACAGTGGAATTTGCTGCCAAGGAGTGTGGTGGAGTCTCCTTCTTTGGAGGTCTTTAAGCAGAGGCTTGACAACCATATGTCAGGAGTGCTCTGATGGTGTTTCCTGCTTGGCAGGGGGTTGGATTCGGTGGCCTTTGTGGTCTCTTCCAATTCTATGATTCTATGAGGGCCAGAAGGTTTGAACACATTTCTGTTGTTGCATTGTATTTCTAGGCCCAACTCAATGCATTAGTATTAATCTGTAAGGCCCTAAACCAGGCTTCCTCAAGCTCGGTCCTCCAGATGTTTCTGGCCTACAACTCCCATGAACCCTAGCTAGGATGATGGTCAGGGATGATGGGAATTGTAGTCTCAAAACATCTGGAGGGCTAAGATTGAGGAAGCCTGCCCTAAACAGTTTGGGACTGGGTTACTTAAAGGACTGTTTGCTCCTTTATGACTCCCATCTCTTGCGGGTGTGCAATTAGCGCCAGTGCCTTTTGTCAAGAGTTTGGGTGTAATCATCGACGCCTCCCTTTCTAAGGAGTTGCAGGTTGCAGCTACAACAAAGGCAGCATTTTTCCATCTCTGCTGTGCTAAGCAGTTGGTCCCTTACCTCTCTCACCCTGATCTCGCCACTGTGATTCATGCAACGGTCACCTCCAGGCTTGATTATTGTAATTCACTCCTTGAAGCTGACCCAGAAACTCCAGCGGGTGCAGAATGCCGCGGCGAGACTCCATATGGGGTCTTCGCCGCGGGATCACATTCATTCAGTGTTATACCAGCTTCACTGGCTCCCAGTGGAATACAGGATCGGGTTTAAGGTCTAGTTTTAACGTTTTTTTTTTTTTTGCAAATGAATTTTTATTGTTTTCCTTACATATTCTTTTCCAACAAATTGTAATAGCACCATACATTTCCTTTGACTCTGCCAAGTCACAACCCCCCTCCCTCCCCACAACTGGTATATTTATCCTCTTTCCATCACACACATCATTCTCCAGTTAGTACTATTATACATTGGAGGTATTATGTCAATCCTGCTAGTGTCTTGACCTCTTTACAATTCTTCTTTAAGTATTCAATAAATTTACTCCAGTTATTTTGGTATCTTTGATCTCCCTGGTCCCGGATCCTCCCTGACAGTTTGGCAAGTTCTGCATATTCTGTCAACTTCGCCTGCCACTCCTGTATAGTTGGTATATCTTGTACTTTCCATCTTTGGGCCAGAAGGGTCCTCGCGGCAGCTGTAGCATACATGAACAAATTTTGATCTTCTATTTTAATTTCTGTTCCTATTAAGCCTAATAGACACGCCTCTGGTCTTTTGGGAAAAGTATATCTAAATGTTTTTTTGAGTTCATTATAAATTGCTTCCCAAAATTTTTTTACCTTATCGCAAGTCCACCACATATGGAAATAATCCCCATCTGCCTTTTTACATTTCCAACACTTTCTTTCTTTTTTCCTATACATTTTAGCTAATTTTACTGGCGTCAAATGCCATCTATACATCATTTTTAACAAGTTTTCCTTCAACGCCATGCATCCTGTGAATCTCGAACCCTCCTTCCATAATCTTTTCCACGCATCCAATTCAATGTTATGCCCAATATCAATTGCCCATTTTATCATTGATTCCTTTACTTCTTCATCTTTTGTATACCATTCTAGCAATAAGCTATACATTCTTGATAAAGTTTTATCTTTACAGTCTATTTTTAACGTTTAAAGCCCTATACGGCCTAGGACCCTCGCACCTACGGGACTGCCTCTCCTGGTATGCACCCACGGAGGACCTTATGGTCTGCAAATAACAACAGCTTGGAGATCCCGGGCCCCTGAGAGATTAGGCTGGCCCGGCCTAGTGGAACCCTCTGCCACAAGAGATCAGGGCCCTGTGGGATTTGACATCTTTCCGCAGGGCCTGTAAGACGGAGTTGTTCCGCCAGGCCTTTGGTCAGGGCTCAGCCTGACTCCCCTTCTCTTTTTTGTATAAGAAGTAGTATGAACGAGGCCTCCCAGCAGTCTCACAGGCCCATATAAGAACAGCGTAAACAGTTAAGCCTAATGAACATTTACTGTTCCCAACCCTAATCCTGCAGAAAGCCATCTAATTAGATTTTAATTTGATCCTGGCTTATTTTTAGGAGGTAATTTTTGTTTGATTTTATACCAGTGTTATATATTTGATGGAAGCCGCCCTGAGCCCAGTCTTGGCCAGAGAGGGCGGGATACTAATAAAATATTATTATTATTATTATTATTATTATTATTATTATTATTATTAATGTCATGTAAGATTGAGGTCCTACTTGATATGCTAGCTGGTAAGATGTGTTAGGTTCCAGTTGCTGAACACTCTTCCAGTTAACATTTGCTTGGCCCCTTCCATTCTGGCATTCAGTAAGTCCTTAAAATTATTTTTACCACTGCCCTTCCTTAAGATAGTTTTGGTAATCCAATTCAGTATCTCTCACGCACCTACTTGTCTGTATTTACTCTGTGCTTCATACCCTGCCTAGGGTTCTGTTTTATTTCTTTCTGGATATTGGTTTGAGAGCTTGGCTCTGAAAAGCAACCAGTGGAGCAAATAAGAATAAAATGGAAATAAAACCTGTGTGGGTCTCTGCCATAAGATAAAATATGGGAAGAGGCAGCAGACTCCCTTAAGAACAGGGCTGCAAATCTGTAGTCATTTGCCTGGACATAAACCCTGTTGAACTCAATTGTGATTTCCTGCTCAAACAGGCAAGCGATTGCACTGAAAAATAAGGACATGGTTGCTTATACAACAGCCTTTATTTTAATTTTATATTTCATAAAATTTATACACCACTTGATTGTAAAAAACAACAACCTCAAAGCAGTTTACAAAAAGATACATCAAGAAAAAACAATACATTAAAACATACAAAAAGTTAAAATTACTAAAACATTAAACTACACCTCAAGCATCTGGGTAGACTTGCCTAAAAATGGATGCTTTCAGCAGGTGCCAAAAAGTGTTCAGTGAAGCGTACAGTGCTGGATTTCAATAGCCAGGGAGTTCCAAAGTGCAGGTGCTGCAAATGCAGAACTGGTATTATGTGGCACCGGCAGCATAGAATCATAGAATCCTAGAGTTGGAAGAGACCACAAGGGCCATCGAGTCCAACCCCCTGCCAAGCAGGAAAGACCACCAGAGCACTCCTGACATATGGTTGTCAAGCCTCTGCTTAAAGACCTCCAAAGTAGGAGACTCCACCACACTCCTTGGCAGCAAATTCCACTGTCAAACAGCTCTTACTGTCAGGAAGTTCTTCCTAATGTTTAGGTGGAATCTTCTTTCTTGTAGTTTGGATCCATTGCTCCGTGTCCGCTTCTCTGGAGCAGCAGAAAACAACCTTTCTCCCTCCTCTATGTGACATCCTTTTATATATTTGAACATGGCTATCATATCACCCCTTAACCTCCTCTTCTCCAGGCTAAACATGCCCAGCTCCCTTAGCCGTTCCTCATAAGGCATCGTTTCCAGGCCTTTGACCATTTTGGTTGCCCTCCTCTGGACACGTTCCAGTTTGTCAGTGTCCTTCTTGAACTGTGGTGCCCAGAACTGGACACAGTACTCCAGGTGAGGTCTGACCAGAGCAGAATACAGTGGCACTATTACTTCCCTTGATCAAGATGCTATACTCCTATTGATGCAGCCCAGAATTGCATTGGCTTTTTTAGCTGCCGCGTCACATTGTTGGCTCATGTCAAGTTTGTGGTCAACCAAGACTCCTAGATCCTTTTCACATGTACTGCTCTCAAGCCAGGTGTCCCCCATCTTGTATTTGTGCCTCTCATTTTTTCGGCCCAAGTGCAATACTTTACATTTCTCCCTGTTAAAGTTCATCTTGTTTGTTTTGGCCCAGTTCTCTAATCTGTCAAGGTTAGTTCTGCCAGTCAAAGTGGGCACATGGGGTAAGGTAGTTGATTAACTTTAGGCATAGTGAAGTTAAAATGCCTTTTTACTATTTTCTGCCATGTTGGGATCTGAACCCAACTACAAGTTATTATTTATCTAATTTGTTCGTTGCTTTATTATTATTGTTTATTGAATTTATTATTTATTGAATTTCCGGAGGTCTCAGGGCGGCTTTGTCTTGCCTGGGGAACCCAAAGTGATTTAACAAGCAGTTAGTTGCGAAACAGCTTCTGCATCTAGTACTTTCCCTCCTTTAGTTACAGAAAAGCACTGGCAACAATAGTAATATAGGAAGCAAGAAAACCATAAACTGAAGGGGGGAAAACCTAAACTAAATAATGGCCCTTCCTTCACATTCAAATATAACGATACTCAGGGAGGACCACTGTTTTTGCAAAAGGTGGCAGGAATTGGTAAAGGTAAAGGACCCCTGGACTGTTATGTCCAGTCAAAGGCGACTATGGGGTTGTGACGCTCATCTCGTTTCAGGCTGAGGGAGACGGCATTTGTCCACAGACGGCTTTCTGGGTCATGTGACCAGCAGGACTATACCACTTCTGATGCAACGAAACACTGTGAGGGAAACTAGGGCACACAGAAATGCTGTTTACCTTCCTGCCACAGCAGTATATCTATTTATCTACTTGCGCTGGTGTGCTTTTGAACAGCTAGGCTGCCAGAAGCTGGGCAGAAGAAGGAGAGCTCACATCTGTCACACACATTCGAACCGCCAACCTTCTGCTTGGGAAGCCCAAGAGGCCACAGCATCACCCGCATCCCAAAGAAGTGTTCCCTGACCGGGAATCGAACCCGTGCCGCAGTGGTGAGAGCATCGAATCCTAAGCACTAGAGTCTAGACCACCAGGGAATTAGTGACAAGCTGGCAGCCAGGAGGGAGCTCCCGCGCCTGCTCATTGCAGCTGGCGCAGCCGCTGTTTCATTGGCTGTCCTCGTCGAGCCCGCCCCTTTTGCTTTTTTTTTTAAAGCCCTGCTCCGTTTCCTTGATTGGCTCGCGCAGGTAGCATGGGGGCGGGCGAAACCCTCCTTTCCTTTCCTTCCCTCCCATTGGTGGCGACTCTGCCCACTCCGTCCTCCTCCCCCTCCCGCCCGCGGCGCCTCCCTCCGCAGCCTCCGCCATGTACCGCTCGCTCCGCTCCCTCCAGCGCCTGAGTTGCGCCCGGGGCGCCGCCGTCCCCGCGCACCAGAGGGGCCCGCCGACCTGCAGCCGCCACGCGCAGCCACGGAGGATGGTGAGCGGCGCCCCCCCCCCGCTGCGCGCGCAATGGAGGGAGGGAGGGAGGGAGGCGCAAGGGCGTCAGAGGTGACCTTTGCCGGCCTCTTGCGGGACAGGCGCCTCCTGCGCGGCGGAGGATCGGGCCCCTTCCCGCCTCCCGCCTTGGTGGGCCTGACGCGGCCTCAGGGTTCTCTCCCTCTCTCCACATAGATAAATTTCAAGACTTCCATGGCTTATATTACGACCGCTTTCGCATTCCTGTCCCGACCTTTTTCTCCCTCCCAGGAGCTCCCGGGAGGGCGGGGGGGGCTCCCCGCCATTTACCCCCCCCCCAACAACCCTGTGAGGGAGGCCGGGCTGAGAGGAAGGCCGGGCGGGATTCCAGCCCGCGTCCCCCCCCCGCTGCTTCGTTCAAGTGGCGTCCTGGGCGAGGGCAACATTTGACGGCCCCTCCCTCAAATCTCCCTCATTTTCGCAATAATTCATTTTGGTGCAGCTGCTTTTTCCAACGGATCTGTTCAGTGTTGCTGTTTTGCGCCCCTGTGCGTGGGAACCGCCAGCAGCGTCCCCAATCCAGCGCTGCTCCCCTCCTTAGGATGCCAAGCACTCTGAAGTGGGAAGAGGGAGGCTTGCCTCCAAGTAAAGATGAATATGAAAGTACCTTGTTTTTAAGGGCCTGCGGTGGTGGCGGCTGTTAACCATCCAAGGTTCACAACATAAAAACCCAAAACTACATTACATGGGACAGTGGTACCTCGGGTCACAGACGCTTCAGGTTACAGACTCCGCTAACCCAGAAATAGTGCTTCAGGTTAAGAACTTTGCTTCAGGATGAGAACAGAAATCGTGCTCCAGCAGCAGTGGGAGGCCCCATTAGCTAAAGTGGTGTTAAGAAGATTTTCAGGTTAAGAACAGACCTCAAGAAGGAATTAAGTTCTTAACCCGAGGTACCACTGTATTTGTAACCTTTGTTTCTTAGGGAATGTGAGTGGGATTGGGCTGCGTGAGTGTGAGCTGCTTCAAGTCTCACTTCATCCCACTACTACAAGAATATTTCTGGTGTTTGCTGGACCAAAGCACCCATCACCCTCAACCTTTAGCCATGCTGGCGGTTGCAGGCAGGTCACCTGCTCCTGCACCTGCTGCTTTGGGGCTGCTGGTCCTTCCCCTGCTGTGAAGCTCTTCCAGGCACAAACTTCTGTTGTCCCTTGGCCCCAAGGCTGGTGGTTCACCCAAGTGAACTGTGACATTATTCTGGCCAGGAATGCAGTAGGGGTATGGGCTCCCTTAAAAAGCAGAGTATTCTGTACCCCCTTAAAAAGATACAGAAGCTCTGATTTTCCTCCCCTCCCTGTTTGTGGGGGTTTCTTCTGGTCACCTTCAGTGTTAATGGTAATGTTATAATTGCCTCTGAGCAACTTAATTTGAAGTAGGGTGAGCCCCGTAGTTGGTAGAACTAGGAAAAGTTCACTACTGTATATTAATAGTCTGGTACGCCATGTAAACTGAAATATTTTATTAAAAACCAATTTAGTAAAGTAAAGTTGTATTTATTTAATACTTATATTTTAAGATGAGAATACCATACATGGAATGAATTTTAAGGAAATGAAGCATAGAAAATTTAACATTCTGATTTTAAGCAGAGCAGTGCATTCATTTTTTTTATAATAATCTAAAAAAGTTAACTACAGCTTTGAAACTGCCCAGTTTGAATGGGGTTGTATCCATTCATTGTGTTAGGAATTAATTTTTGAAGTGATGTATTTCTGAAAATTGATTCCCCCCCCCCCCCGCCACACAAGGTTTCCTACACTACATCACTGGGGACTGATAAGGCTAGATTCGACCTCTTGGCCACTGTTGCTCCAGCCAACTGTCAAATGAAATAACTGTTTTCATCAGCATTTAATTCTTTTTGGCTATTTGTTTAGGCTGTGCATGCATACAGTTGTAGATGAGCACTTCCTGATAACTGTCCAGCAATAACATGTAACAATAACAGTAACAAATGCAGCAGTTGTTCCAGCGACTGAGTGACAGGTCACACTAGTTCTTGACATTTATTGAACATTATTTTCTGAGGGAGAGTTAGAAACTCATTACAGCATAACATTCTGATCTTCGAAGCTGAATAGGCTACTTAAGATGCTATTTTAAAAATCCCTTTACATTAACTTGGTTGTAGGAAATGGAGTCCTTTGAAAGTAATTCTCCAACCTCTGACACAATCACTCTGGAAAAGTCTGTGGCTTGTGTCTTTTCCCTTTTCTTGATGTCTCTCCTCCACCCCAACATTCCCATGACTTAGTAATAGTGTGACATTTTCCCAAGGTTTCTGAAATAACAATATTGCATTTAGAAATGTGCCTTAAAACTGTGTGACTTTATAGCAGTGTTGAAGATATATCACTAAATATATGCTATGACACATTTACTATGGCTTAATATATTGAACATATATGATGAGTATTCTGTCACTACTATCTGTTTCTTTAAAGCTAAGCTATATATCATAAATGAGCCAGAGATAACTCTTCCTTTGTTTGCAGTAAGAGGTCTGTTTCTCACTATCTGATACTAGTCCAGTATTGATTGATGTTTTTATTGTAGAGCAGTGAGAAAAATTATTATTTCCCAAAAAATAATGATTCAAAATCCTGCTAATTATTATTATTAAATTACAGTGGTACCTCGGGTTAAGTACTTAATTCGTTCCAGAGGTCCATTCTTAACGTGAAACTGTACTTAACCTGAAGCACCACTTTAGCTAATGGGGCCTTCTGCTGCTGCTGTGCTGCCGGAGCACAGTTTCTGTTTTCATCCTGAAGCAAAGTTCTTAACCTGAGGTACTATTTCTGGGTACTATTTCTGGGTTAGCGGAGTCTGTAACCTGAAGCGTACCACTGTATTTGAAAGTTAAACTTACAACAATTGCATTTTCCAATAAACCTTGCTAATCTCATGTAATTTGTGATGCAATCTTTTACGTCACAACAGTTAATATTTAAAAGGCAAAAGTACAAATATGGTTAAGTTGTTTGACCTCTGAACTGTATCTTGGCAAAAAGGCACAATGGAGAAACATGTCTGTTTGGTATTGTTATCGGAGTTTGAGAACAGCAAATTGTAAGAACTTCATAGTAAAATCTGTGGCTGAGAGGTAAAACAATTCTACGAACCTATATGCATGATCAATTGTCCCTGTGAAAGTGTGTACTACTTGGGATAACCTGATCAGAATGGTCCATCCCAAAGACTGGTGGATCCAGCTGAATTTTGGACATCTCTATGGAATTTCTCTTCTTGTCATGCTTTCGACTTGTTCAGCCTGAGAAATGTGGACAGGATTTCTGGGTATGTGTTGTTGATCACATGCTTTGCTTGAGCTTTCCTATCCTGCCTAACTAAAATGACTAGAGTGGAGCAGGATGTCTAGACAGCGGAAATGATGCAAACCTTATTAAGTAACAGATCCCTGGGAAGAGAGATTGAGTTGTAGCTCTGTGTAGGGAATAGTGCTCTCCTAACAGCTCTCTGTTCATGTTTTATTTGTGGTCTTTCATTTGTACAGTTGTAAGTTTTCAGAACATATTTTGTATAGCCAGCCATCCAGCTATATCTGTATCTTACTGTATTTGATTCCTTTGCTATGGTTTGTGGCTGACGCAAATAAATATTTTATCTATCTCTCTGCACACTTAACAAAGTATATTTCCCAGGAATCAGAATTATTTGGGGGAAAGCCATGAAGGTTTAAAGTGATATGATACTGCTTTAAATATATAGAGCAGATGTGGCCTGCATATCATTAAATTAAAAAATATATATTTCTGAAGACTGAAAGAAAAATGTGCCCCACTTTCAAGGCTGTCTCCTGTACATAAGATTCTGTTACTGCTCAATTATTGTTCAAGCAGAATCACATTACTAGACGTATTTTTTGGCAGAAATAAAATGTTCTAACGGTGAACTCTTCCATTACCTGGCTAGGATCCATAGAATTGTTTATGCGAGGCCCTTGCTCTTCTGTCCTAGGATAATTGCTGACTCCCCACCCCCTTTGAACCCATGATATAATCACCAACTACTTCTGAACCTCCCATCAGTTTCAAAATCAGATTCCCATGCAGCTGGGGAGGGTGCTTTTGGACTTTACATCTAAATACTTCCCTATTGGGCTCAGGGAACTAGTTTGATCACAGTACTCCGGCTCCTAGCAGCAGAAGTTTTCTTTTTGGTTCTGCTTCTGCCCATTGATCCACAGAATTTGAACCATGGTGTGTATTACGGCCCTGGTGCCTTTTCTAAGATACTTTTAAAAACAGTAACTTTCTGGCATTCTGTGCTAACATTTAAGTGCTTTGTGTGTGTATACAGTGGTGCCTCGCAAGACGAAATTAATCCGTTCCGTGAGTCTCTTCGTCTTGCGGTTTTTTCGTCTTGCGAAGCACGGCTATTAGCGGCTTAGCGGCTATTAACGGCTTAGTGGCTTTAAGAAAAAGGAAACAAACTCGCAAGAACTCGCAAGACGTTTTGTCTTGCGAAGCAAGCCCATAGGGAAATTTGTCTTGCGGAACGACTCAAAAAACGGAAAACTCTTTTGTCTTGCGCGTTTTTCATCTTGCGAGGCATTCGTTCTTGCGAGGTACCACTGTATATTATTTACTAGGAGAGCAGTCTCTTCATTTTAACTCTTGATTTTTTTTCCTTCCTCAGGCCAGTCAGGACTCATTTAGAATAGAATATGATACCTTTGGTGAACTCAAAGTTCCAAATGACAAGTATTACGGTGCACAGACTGTGAGATCCACAATGAATTTTAAGATTGGTGGAGCAACAGAACGGATGCCAGTGAGTAATTCAAAGTTGAATTTATTCTCTACAACAGGCGTGGGAGAGTCTCTGGCATGGGTCCTAACTTGGCTGGTGAGGCCATTTCCCCCTAACAATTCTCTCCTGCCCCACACCTAACATTATATGTGACATCAGGAGTGGGGCAGGTAGAAATGCCGCTGTCAAGGTAGAATTAGGTGCCTTAAAGTGCTTCCAATTGTTGCTTGGCAAAGGAGACTTGCTGTCAGTGCCGACCAGCCGATTGGCCCTTTCAGGAAGCTGGTTGCTACTGGCTACACTATGAAGTTCACCACTGAGAACTTCATAGCATGCCTGATCCCTGTGGGCTTCCTGTAAGAAGAGAAGAAGAGATTGGTTTTGATGTCCCGCTTTATCACTACCCTAAGGAGTCTCAAAGCAGCTAACAATCTCCTTTCCCTTCCTCCCCCACAACAAACACTCTGTGAGGTGAGGCTGAGAGACTTCAGAGAAGTGTGACTAACCCAAGGTCACCCAGCAGCTGCATGTGGAGGAGCAGGGATGCGAACCCGGTTCACCAGATTACAAGTCTACCGCTCTTAAACACTGCACCACACTGGCTCTCCACACTGTAAGCACTCGGTGCTCTCAGGAAGCTCTCTCGGATCTGCACTTGCATCGCTACTGTAAGCACAAGGGGAAGCACCTGACATGATTATGGTATCAAGATGATTGACAGGTGGTATACCCTGGCCAGCTGTCATAATCATCTGTGAGCTGTCAATCCTGTTTCTTGCCAGTGCTCTAAAAGCAAGCTTGCTGTCTCGTGCAGATATAATATCACTTAGAACTGAAAGAGGTTGATTTTTGACAAAAATCTTCTATTTTGAAAGTTGAGACTGATTGGGGAATGTGTTGCCCTAGTATGTTTTCTTACTGGTTAATATTGTTTTTTTGATTCACATATAACTGCAACAATTTTTGGTCCTATCAATAGAGTACAATGTGGGAAGTGATAAGAATGCCTAGCTGTATCAATTAGGCTTGTTTAGAAGGAAGTAATGCAATTAAAATGGCTTCCTCTATTTTATATGCATGTACAATATCACCATTCTTATTTTTTAAAATCTTAGGTCCAAGTAATAAGAGCTTTTGGTATCCTAAAGCGAGCAGCTGCTGAAGTAAATCAGGATTATGGCCTGGAGCCAAAGATTGCCAATGCCATTGTGAAGGCAGCAGATGAGGTAATATTTTAATATAAAAGCTCTGCATAATTGAACCAGGATTGATGTACTGAATTCTTTGCATATATTTTCTTGTCTTTTCAAAATGATAATGCCTTCATCAGCCTGAGATGCAAATAATGTTCCCATGGTCCTTTTGCATTGGTCAGAATGTTTGGTGCTGCCCAATGTCAGTTGCATGATACTTGTCACAGACACTGTGCAAAGTGGCAAAGAGTGAGGCAGGCTCTTTGAAACAGCCTCGTAACTAGTTAAAAAACTCGTCGGGCTCTTTCCAGTATCATTGTTTCATGTAAACCTTCCTTGTGGTAGTGTTTAAATATTTTTTTGACTAGTACTTTGCTTATGCTAAAATTAGTCTGAAACAGTTAAGACAGCAGAAAACCCTATCTAGATTGGATCATTCTTCTCATCCTGCTTTATTTAAGATATTTTGCAGAGGTATGTGATGATATAAGGTTTGCATGACTCCTTTGAGGAAGAAGCATGTAGTGGGGTGTAAACACACCTCATCGCAGAAACTGAATGTTTTAAGTGTACAATATGGATTTTAAACCTAGAGCTTTAAAAGTTATTTAGTGTCTGTTCAATGTTATCTCATTTAGTAGTTCAGTAGTGTTTCATATAAATTGATGGCACTGTAAAACAATGTGTAACAATGATAAATGTGTTTTTGTAGGTATCTGAAGGTAAATTGAACGATCATTTTCCTCTAGTGGTGTGGCAAACTGGATCTGGAACACAGACGAACATGAATGTTAATGAAGTCATCAGTAATAGAGCCATTGAGATACTGGGAGGTAAACTGGGGAGCAAGGAGCCAGTGCATCCGAACGACCATGTTAATAAAAGCCAGGTCACTATGTGCTCCTTCCAAATATTCTTGCTGTGTATTTACATTACATATTATCTACTAAAAGGTCAAAATAATTATTTATCAAATGGGTTTTGTTTGATGAGGTGCAAGGTGTTTCAAAGGGGGAAAATATCACTTCAGTTGTTGGCATGCTGCCTACGACCAAAACATTCTTGAACAAAAATAAACTATGAAATGTGGCATCTGATCTTTAAAACTTATCAGATGATTGTTTGCTTGGGATGCTGGGATGCTTTGTGTTGCTGCATATAAACAGTAATAAGGGAATCACTAATTGATTGCTACATCCGAATGTCACATACTGTGTGTACATAAAATCATCCCCTTTTTACCTATATGGAATTTCTTTCCATTAACTGACCTATACTGTGTCAAGCTTGGGACTCTTACGATTTGTGTTCCTGATTTTGTTACTGGTTGTGGCATCATAAATAGGAGGAAGTGTCCTTTTTACATGCTTTCGAGTGTTTTCCTACATTGAGCAGTCTAGGAACAGATAAATAGTAAAAGAGATGTTCAGATAACAAGCATCTTGTGTTTGCATCTTCTCAGAGCTCAAATGACACATTTCCAACAGCAATGCATATTGCTGCTGCACAAGAAGTTCATGAAGTGCTGTTGCCGGGGCTGCAGAAGCTTCAGGATGCCCTTGATGCCAAGTCAAAAGAATTTTCCAAAATTATTAAAATTGGGCGTACTCATACACAGGATGCAGTTCCTCTTACCCTTGGGCAGGTAAAAAAACATTTTGACAGTTTAATATTGTATGAAAGTTCTATTTTTCTCTTGGAAGGAGTGGGGGGACTCATTGCAAACATTAACTTTGTTTCCAGTCAAAAGGCATATCTTTAACATAAATGAGCCACTTATCACCAGTCAAATTCTCGCATGGAATGATAATAATCTGGATAATAATATGATCTTGTTTGGCTATCCCTCTTTTTTTCTCCTTTGAAGGAATTCAGTGCTTATGTGCAACAAGTCAAATATGGAATCACTAGGATCAAATCAGCCATGCCAAGGGTCTATGAGCTGGCAGCTGGTGGCACTGCTGTTGGCACAGGACTGAATACAAGAATTGGTTTTGCTGAGAAGGTGGCTGCTAAGGTGGCTGCACTTACAAGTAAGAGAGGACATGAAGGAAACTTCTGATAGCCTCTTAGAGAACTGAAGTATAATTGTCAGAGGAAATAACAAAGCAAAAGAAATGGGACAGTAACTGCCTTTTTTAGAAAGAAAAAGCAGTGCTATATTCTGTAGGCCCTTCTCTCCATGTTTCATCTACCTAAGCTTCATTGTACATTGGAGTTCTGCTGTACCAAAGGCAGCTGATGACTGGATTTATCAGCCTGCCATTTCCTGCATCAACAAGGTTATGAACAGATAAAGCTTGAACTATATTCTTCAAATGGACCATCCAAAGATTTTAAACTGCTGGGGGAGGGCATAGGAACATTGGGATCTGAAGCACTGGAGGGTAATGGTTTAATTGTAGCAATACCTTCTTAACACCCCGGTTTCCAGCATTAGATTTAATGTAGGTAATTAGATATTTTGTATTTAATAAATTGTTTTCTTTTGCCCATTAATTATTAGCCTGGGAGCCCTTGGAGATAAGAGTACCTAACTTTGTTTATAGATATCTGCCCAGAGCTGATTATAAAGTGAACGGTCGATATAAAACGTTTTTGTTTTTTAAGAGTACTTGAGCTATCAGTATGTGCATCAAATGCAAGAGTCGATGGATGGGATGCTCATGTATATATATATATCATTATTTCATTAGACTTGCCCTTTATTACTGCTCCAAACAAATTTGAAGCCCTTGCTGCTCATGATGCTCTGGTTGAACTGAGTGGAGCAATGAATACCGTGGCTTGCAGCCTGATGAAGATAGCTAATGACATCCGTTTCCTGGGTTCTGGACCTCGATCTGGTTTGGGGGAGCTAATCTTGCCTGAAAATGAACCTGGAAGCAGTATTATGCCAGGTACAATGTGGTTTTTGTTAATTTTGTGTTAATAAGTAATGAGCTAGCATCTTTGACCATACATTTTAATGTACAACTTTACATATTTTTCAGTTTTTGCCTTCAAATATATATGTAAGCAGTACTGTTTTTTGCTGCCAATGTATGTGTCAGGGATGATATGTGGGTGGTAGCCGAGATAACAACCTGGGACTCCAGCCAGCTTTTACAAGATTTATTAAGTCCAAAAACTATGTACTGTCCAGAGCTCTTAAAAGCATGTCTTCATCAGTCGCTATCAGATGCCGGAAGTGGCTCTTGTCTTTTCCGTTTCCAGCATAGAAACTTCCTGAACCCCCCACTTTTCCTCCTCTCCCTACATAAAAATCCAAGCTTTGGAGGCTGTTCCTTTCTCTCTGTTTCCGTGTTTCCTGACAGCTCCTCCTCCTCTTCTCTCTCGGAGGAAGTGCAGCTGCTCATTAAAGGAGGCGGCTCCCTGTACATTCCAATCTCTTCCCCCTTCTCAGCCAACAGATCCCTGACAGTATGGAAACAGGGTGGAGCAGTCTGTATTGACACAAAAAATTATATACAGTGGTGCCTCGCAAGACAAAATTAATTCGTTCCGCAAGTTTTTTCTTCTTGCGAGTTTTTCGTCTTGCGAAGCACGGTTTCCCATAGGAATGCATTGAAAATCAATTAATGCGTTCCTAGGGAAACCGCCTTCAGACCAGGTCCGGGGACAGTCTGTCCCCCGACCTCTTCTGAAGGCTGGGGGGGGGGGACAAGGGCTTTTCTTCCCACCCCCAGCCTTCAGAAGGCTGTTCTGAAGGCTGGCGGTGGGAAGAAAAGCCCTTCTTCCCACCTCCCACCCCGCAAGCTCCGGGGACAGGAGGGCTTTGCTGCCGACCACCAGCATTTTAAAAGCCCCTGCTGTCCCGGGGCGATTTTAAAATGCTGGCGGGCGGGAGCGAAGCCTCCGCTGTCCCGGGGAGATTTTAAAATGCTGGGGGTCGGGAGCGAAGTCCGTCCCGGGACTGCAGGCAGGTCTACGCCGCCATCCCGAGCGGGGCGCTAAGAAGCGGTGGGGAGAAGCGATCTCCCCGCAGCCCCTTGCTTCAAAAGAGGTCCGGGGACAGCGGGAAGCGCTTCCCGCTGCCCCCGGACCTCTTTTGAAGCAAGAGGCGGTGGGGAGAAGCGATCTCCCCGCCGCTCCTTGCTTCAAAAGAGAAGACCCGCTGTCCCCGGGGCAAGCTTCGTTTTGCGAAGCAAGCCCATAGGGAAATTCGTCTTGCGAGGCAACTTGAAAACGAAAAAACCTTTCGTTTTGCGAGTTTTTCGTCTCGCGAGGCGTTCGTCTTGCGGGGTACCATTGTAGAACTTTTGCTCTTGAATATCAAGATCATTTGGAAAAACTGTGGCAACAGATTATTCATGAGTAGTAGATGATATTATTGTGTCTTCAATAATTCTGGCAGATGTTCCAACATTTAGAACCATATCAGGTTTGTATTTTTGCACAATTTATTCTAGTTGCAGACTGCTAACATAACTTGCATGTTGCATAAATTGCTTGTATTTTTAGTGAATTCAAGTGAGGACTGATTTACATTTGGCAGGCACACAGTATTTTATCTTACGGTAATTGTTTTTCTCGCATTATTGCTGTAATTAGATCTGCCTTTGAAACCATGCCATTTGGAGCTATTTGCTTTCAGTAGAATCTTCAGTGTTCTATCATCTACATAAATGTGCCCCAGGTTCTGTATGATCACATCCAGGGTTGGGGTTTTTTTGGTACTATTTCTTTTAAATAATACTTTAGTAGCTCATTTGTAAGAGTTCTCTTTAAGAGAATAAATTAATGGTTTTTTAAGAGTTGGAGAGATACTAATTTGAGGTCTTTTTCTTCTCTTCTCTCCCTCCCTGCTTTTTACAGGAAAAGTGAATCCTACTCAGTGTGAGGCTATAACCATGGTGGCAGCTCAGGTGATGGGGAATCATGTTGCTGTTACAGTAGGAGGCAGCTGTGGCCACTTTGAGCTGAACGTCTTTAAACCCATGATTGTACGTTTGAAGTTCTAATTACATGACGTAGATGTCATATTTTAGTGCATGGTTAGAGGGGCTTCGTAATTGTAATGAGTAGATAATTGAGTTTTGCTGGAGTCGCATCTTATGCACGAGCTCATTTTAATTTTGGGCCCTAGCATTGCATTACAGGAGTGGCTAGCCTGAAAGCCTTACCTTACCTTTTAAAAGGAATGTTTGGTTACTATGCAGGCTATAGATGTGGAAAGGGGGTCTTTCTTGTTGAACAAGTCTTAGATCCTGTGAATTCAAGGCCTCCCCTGCCACATCCCCAGAACTTCCCATGTTGGAACCTAATGCCTGCTACTGCCAGAGGAAATTGGCACATGCCCACTAAGCTTTCAACAGGCGGGGGGGGGGGATTTCTGTGGTAATGGCTATGCTATGGGAGGGACACTTCCATGCAATCCTAACCCCTTCCAGCTCTGTGGATCTGGGAGCTAGGGTTGTTCCAAAAAACTTACGGACGTAAAAATTTTAAACTTGGTTATTATTTTGTCAAGCTGCAATTCTGGAGTCCTTGTCAAAAAAACCCACAAACCAGTTGCTTTCACTATAGGCTTCTTAAATTATCAGCTACTGAGATTCCATATCCAGTTGTGTTAAAAGGGTTAAATATTGACGTCTTGACTTTTATTGAACAGAAAGTGAAAATGTTGTATAGCAGCTAGTCTTTTAAACCAGTGATTTTTAATTGTATTTTAATATTTCATTTAGATTAAAAATGTGCTACACTCTGCACGACTCTTAGGAGATGCCTCTGTTTCTTTCACTGACAACTGCGTGATTGGAATACAAGCCAACACAGAGAGGATCAACAAACTAATGAGTGAGTCGCTCATGCTGGTGACTGCCCTTAATCCCCACATAGGTAAGTGTCTAACACATGCCAGTCTTGACTCATGTAAAGGTAAAGGTAAAGGTACCCCTGCCCGAACGGGCCAGTCTTGACAGACTCTGGGGTTTGTGCGCCCATCTCACATCTATTGGCCGGGGGCCAGCGCTGTCCGAAGACACTTCCGGGTCACGTGGCCAGCGTGACAACGCTGCTCTGGCGAGCCAGAGCCGCACACGGAACGCCGTTTACCTTCCCGCTGGTAAGCGGTACCTATTTATCTACTTGCCCCCGGGGGTGCTTTCGAACTGCTAGGTGGGCAGGCGCTGGGACCGAGCAGCGGGAGCGCACCCCGCCGCGGGGATTCGACTCATGTGAAGTCCTTGAAATGAATCTAGTTACCTGCTTGAGCAGATTTCCAGAGACCTGGAATGCTGGCCTTGGTACGTCTGTAAGGGAAGGGGGGTAGGTTAGGGTCCAGTGGGAAATGTAAAGACTACACATAGAAATGTCATAAAAGGGGGAAGAGCATTAATTATGCCAAGCTTCCCAGAGCTTTAGTTAACACAACTATTTCACTATTTGAATTCTAATCTAACACCGATACTGATTGCAAAACAGGAGAGGAACATAACAGCGTGCTGGCCTGGAACATGAGAAGCTGCCATATATCTAGTCAGACCTTCAGTCCATCTAGTTCAGTAATGGGCTCACCTGACTGGCAGTGGCTGACTGAACCTGCATGAAGCTGATGCTCCACTGCTGAGCTATGACAGCTGTTCTTGCTTAGAAGTAGCTGCAACATTAATATACAGTACTTTGTAATTGGTGTGATGTTGACTGTTCAGAGACAATCTTCTTTGGAGTGGAGGCCCAAATGAATGTATTGATAGATAAAGGGCTGTCACTGAAATAGCAACGCTGTCTCAGGCTCTCTCCTCTTCCACTAGGGATTCAGTGTGCAGTGTAGATGTCATTACGCTACAGGTTTCATTGTCTGCATTTTCATGAGCAGCATCCACATGCTCCCAAGGACACATAGCACAGTGGTACCTCTGGATACGAACGCTTCTGGTTGTGCACGCGTCAGGTTATGAGCTGCACTAACCCGGAAGTAGTTGCTCCCGGATGCAAACTTTGCCCTGGGAAGCAAGTGGAAATTGCATGCTGGAGGCGCACGTGCAGCGGGAGGCACTCTTTCGCTAATGGCGCCTCATGTTAAGAACAGTTTCAGGATAAGAACGGACCTCCAGAACAAATTAAGCTCGTAACCAGAGGTACCACTGTAGTAGCAGTTACTGCTAAGTTTAGAAAGCAGGTGATATCATCGTTTGGTTTCTCATTGACCTAAAAATTATCTCAGATGACTTTTCCTTTTACATTATGTGTGTAAAAGCTGTTCATTAAACATAATAAATGGAACTGACTGACTGACTTTTACATTAGGCTATGACAAGGCGGCAAAGATTGCCAAAACGGCACATAAAGAAGGGTCGACACTAAAAGAAACTGCTATCAAGCTCGGATTTCTAACATCAGAACAATTTGATCAGTGGGTAAAGCCAGAAGATATGTTGGGTCCTAAGTAACTGTGACAAATGTAGTACAAACAGAAAATAAATAAATTGTATAAAATAAACCATTTTATCATCTGTTTCTGTTATGAAACCAGCAGTTGCATTTTGTCTCTTAAGTGGTGGGGCCTTCTATGGTAGGTATATAACTTTGTATGTACTTCAAATGTCCTGATGAAAATGTGTCTTGTTTACAGACAGCAGTGTTTTTAAAACGGTCCCTCAGATTATTGCGAAGTTGAATTTATAGGGCTGTTTGTATTCATAAAATCAGTAACATGCTAAAGTCAACATGTCTTTACTAAAAATATACACATCCATAAACACCAGCACACAGCGGCAGTTAAGCGCAGTGGAGGTTAAAACAGACACTCCTTAAAAAGCTGAATGATGTCCCCTACCCTTAGACAGGCACCAACATTGTATAGCTTTGCTTTATCCTGAAACAAGTGTTGGTGCCTGATGAACCCATAAAGGGAGGGCATTCCACAAATGGGGCACCACCACAGAGAAGGCTCTTATCATTGTTGTAAATGAACTTCATCTGCATAGAACTCAGACGAGCTGCCTCCTTCTCAAAGTTTGTTGCTGAACTTCTACAATCAAGAGAGAGAACTATGTTTAACAATGTAAAGGTGCACTAGAAACCTGAATTGTATTTCATGTTTGCTGCAAGACAGTGATGAGCCAACCTGTGCTTTTGTCACTCATCTGCAGGACATTTACTCCACCACTGTGGGGGAGAGTGATCTCTTGGAAGATGGTGGTAGGAAATACAATTTTGGAGAAGAACAGCACAATACAAAGCAGGTGCCAAGGGCCGCTCTGAATATATGCAAAGCTCCACTGCAGCATTGTGACAGCATACAAACTGCTTGATTCTGTTCCATTTTCTGGCAGCCATTTTGTGACTGGCGCCCACAGCTTTTTCAAATCCTGTAACACACCCACTGTTGAAAAAGACTGGTTTACTCCCTGTGACAAAGAGGCATATTAAACATTATTTGTGGAGAGAGTGGTTAGGAAAAGCCTCAAAATACTACAAGCAAAGCTCGTCCAAAGAGGCTGAGAGAGAGGGTTCGGGACAGACACAAACTAGTCTGCTTGAGAGCCAGGGTGCCACAGTGCTTAAAGTGTCCAGCTCTGGCCTAGGGGAGACCAGGGTTCGAATCCCGCCGCCCCCCCACTCGGCCATCGTGAAGTTCACTGGTTTTGCCCTTGGGCCACGGCCGCTTCCTTTTCTCAGCCTAACCTACCTCACAGGGTTGTTGTGGAGGATTAAATGAGAAGGAAGGGGGGGCAGAGAGAACCTTGAGCTCCTTGAAGAAAAATAGGCCGGATATCTTAATGCAATAAATAATAATAATATTATCAACAACATTCCTCGATCATTGCCAAGCAGTCTCTCCTCCTCTCCATGGGTCGGATTCCCATAACAGGACTTATTCGTGTCCCACTCACGGCATTTCAACAAGGCACAACCCCGTCATTCTAGGGCTGTACAAGCAAACGGCAACAATAAATACACAGTAAACAAATAAGGCATATATAGTGTAAGCAGAGCACCCGCCCTCCGAGCCCCTTCCCCCGAGGGCAGGGCGGGCGCGTCGCTTCGTCTGCGCGAGGCTCCTTCCTTCCGCCTTTCCTCAAGGCGTCGCTTTCGATGACGTAAGCATCACGTGGCATCCCTGTCCTCCCCCCCCACTTCCGCGCTTCTGATTGGCGGGCGCCGCCGGTTGCTTCCGGGTTCGGTGTTGCTGTCGGCGGCGTCGCTCTTCCCGGAGGGGCCCCCGTTGCGATCTTGCTCGTCCCGCGGCGCCTCCCGCCAAGATGAACCGCTTCTTCGGAAAGTCGAAGCCCAAGGCGCCGCCTCCCAACCTGACGGACTGCATCGGCACGGTGGGCGCCCTTGCTTCGGGGGAGGGGGCGGGGCTCCGTCCCGTTGCTATAGAAACCCAGCCTACAGCCCCCCCCACCTCGGGGTCCCGGAGGAATGATGCGGAGCCTTCGCTTTGCCAGGCCTGACCATGGGGGGGGGGGAGTGAGGGGGTAGAAAGTAGATCACGGCCCCCCATCGCCAGTGGATCGCCTGATCCCGACTGCTGCTTCAGGGTCTGAGCTTTCCAGAGAGATCGCAGAGCGCTAGAAGGGGTACCCAAAGGGAAGCCGCCCATTATTATTATTATTATTATTATTACTACTACTACTAATAATAATACATCTCTACTATGCCTTGTCCCCCTTACAACACAACTTATGGGTAAAAAGAAGGACAACTAAAAAGAGAGAGAGAGAGAGAAGCATTAAAAAGCATTTAAACACGCATACCCTGGCAGATTAACAATTTATTCTACGAAGATTACAGAAGGAGAGAGGGGGTCAGACTGTGCCTTGGCCAAAAGCTTGGCGGAACACCTCCATCTTGCAGGCCCTGTGGAAAGATGTCAAATCCCACAGGGCCTTAGTCTCAAGGGCAGCCCCACGTAGAGTGAGTTACAGTAATCAAGCCTGGAGGTGACCGTCGCGTGGATCACAGTGGCTAGGTCAGGGCAAGAGAGGTAAGGAGCCAACTGCTTAGCTTGGTAGAGATGAAAAAATGCCACCTTTGTTATAGCTGCAGCCTGCGCCTCCATTGAAAGGGAGGTGTTGAAGATAATCAATATCTCACTGGGCGTATTCCTCCCATTGGATGTGCCTATGTAGCTCTTTGGATCCAAGCCAAGATCATGGCAAAGGAAGTTTGCTTGTTTACATATATAGCAACTAGATTTCTTTAAAGAGGTGAGTGAGCAGTGGTGGTCCCCACTTACCTCTTGCCCCAAGTGGCATGTGTGGTACCATTCCATGGTAGGGGGATGCTTCCAAATGTTACTTGACTGGCTAGAGAGAGTACTGATTGTTTCGTCACTCATAACTGAACTCCCCCCCCCCTCTTCCTCATCTTTCCTTTTGCTAAAGGTGGATAGCAGAGCAGAGTCTATTGACAAGAAAATTTCCAGGCTTGATGCAGAACTGGTGAAATACAAAGATCAAATGAAGAAAATGAGGGAGGGGCCTGCAAAGGTAAGATGTGAACAATTTAGGGTGAGGCCACTCGAGCCATGTGACATGAAAACTAGTTTTCCAGGTTTTGAAAAATGTTGGTGAATGTCCACAATTGTTTTATCAGTGTCTGAGGCCTGTGCCATGCAGGGCTTCAAGAAATACCTAATGTGTAAGGCACACTGGGTGGCCATAGTCCAGTGGCATTCTCTCTGATTTACCTCACAAGGTGGTTTTCAGGATGAAAAGAGGTAGGTGGGGAACATAGAGGAAGGGTGGGTTCAAAAATATATATAAGCAAGTAATACTAGGGAGTTATTAGTTATTTAGGCTTGCAGATTTTACTGGTTCATTGGATAGACTTCAGCATGAAGTACATTCTCATTTGTGCTTGTAAACCTTGGATGTTAGTGTGGAAAGATGGTATATAAATCTTAAAAGTTAGCAATCTTGACTTTTTAAATGTTGCACTCAGCAGCTAATCCTTGACGTTGACATCTGATTTTTACCTTTTCTCTAGAACATGGTAAAGCAGAAAGCCCTGAGAGTGTTAAAACAGAAGCGGATGTAAGTTACATACTCTCTTCAACTTTATTTTTTGAAACGGAGTACTAATTTGAAAGGAGTGGAAACACATGCCCTTAACGTTTGGCTTCTCTTAGATTATCATTGCCACTACTTGACTGTTCCCCAAGTTCTATGGCTCATGCAGAGAATGTGGCAATAAGGAAGGAAGAGCAACCCCGCCAGCCCTAAGTTGCTATAATGGGGTGTTTCTCACACTGTGGTGTTTCCTGGTTATAGTCACAGCCACCTACTTCCACTTCTAGCAGAGGCTGCACCATTGCCTGTTGGCAGAAAGAGAGAGATGTAAGTGGACACCAAGTTGGGGCATTGGGAGGAGACACAATATGCAGGAGGAGCCATGTTCCTTGGACATACGGAGGATAAGCAACCCATTTCACAGCTTTCAGCTCAACCTTCTTCCTTCACTGATTTGAAACTGGAGATTAAAGTTGTCTACAGTACAGTTGGTGTCACCTAGTAGTATGACTGTCATAGTTAAAGGGCACATGCAAAGAGGATGCTAAAGGATGAGCTGTTGCTTTCCACTTAAAAAAACAGTTTTTCCTTTCTTTGGGATCAAACTTCAGATTTCATACAGTGTTCTTGATCCACTGTCATGGAAAAAGGTGGGGTATAAATAAATATACAGTATAATAATAACAGTAATCTCTGGAATGGAGAACAGACAGCAGCTCTAGTTTGTGAGTTACCGTGACTCAGGGTCTGAAAGCTTTGTGTCTTGACCATAGGTATGAAAACCAACGAGATAACCTTGCTCAACAGTCTTTCAATATGGAGCAAGCCAATTATACCATCCAGTCTCTGAAAGATACAAAAACAACGGTAACTTTGGTTTTCATTTAAATTTTTACTTGCATTTATGTATGTGTTATAGTAGGTCTTAATATTTCACCTGGCTACTTCTCTAGGTTGATGCCATGAAACTGGGAGCGAAGGAAATGAAAAAGGCTTACAAGCACGTAAAAATAGATCAGATTGAGGTAAGTTTCAGTGTTACATGAAAAATAATCACTGATGACTCTACAAGCATGTTTACACTTAAATCTGAATTAGAGAACCTCCCTTTGGATTGTGTCTTATTTTTATATCTGTCCCAAGGAATAAATATTATCAGTAGTATTTTGTATGAGCCAAACTGTTTTTGAGGCTAAAACTTTTTGTGAGCAAAAAAGAAAGGCAAAATGCAAAATGGATATCTGAACTGCATACCAGTCAAGTTAATTAAAAAGATTTTGTTCATTTTAGGCAAATAAATGAATGCTTACCATTGTTTCACAATCAAATAGACCTCTTACCTCCTGTCATTTGGATTTATATTTCATAATAAACTTCAGGACTTGCAAGACCAATTAGAAGATATGATGGAAGATGCTAGTGAAATTCAGGAAGCGTTGGGTCGTAGTTATGGAACCCCCGAAATTGATGAGGAAGACTTGGAAGCAGGTGAGTTACAAATTAATTCCAACTGCAAAGCTAGGACGTAATGGGTTCAGGCAGATAATGCAGGCTCAATTCCAACATTGTATATAATCTAGGTTAAGGACGTTTAACTTTTTTGGTTTGCAGATCATTTGCAAACTGGAGAGACTGTTTGGGGCACTACATGCACACACCACAACTGTGTACACTCTCCTCTCTGTCAGCAAGTAGGGTTTGGAAAAAGTTTTCGCTTTTCTCCCCAGGCCTTTTTTTGTTGTTTGTGCCCAGGGGATGGTCTTCCTGGAGGGTGTAGTTTGGGTAACAAATGTTAACCTTCCCTCCCTGGCTGCAACCTCCATGAAGATCATCCTCTGCCGTGACTCAGCTTGGAAAAAAGCTTTCCGTTCGCCACAATGCAAAACTGTTTTACAGACTAATTGCGTGATCCTTTCCTTGCCTTCCCTCCTGCAACCCTCACATTGTTCCTTCTCTATTGAGATTAGGTTTGTAGGCTTGAAATATGCCTTCTGTTGTATCTTTTTTGGTGCGGAGGGAGACACATTTTCTGCAGGAGTGAATACTGTCCTCAGGAAGACTGCAGTTAGGCCTGGAAAAAGTGTATTTTGTTGGCTAAAATATATGGCTTCCAAGTTTAAACAACCTCTCAGCAGCCATTGGGTTGGGGGTGGGAAGAAGACCCTGGAGGAGCCTGGGAAGAACTTGGTTGGCACACACAGGTGTGCTCATGGGCACCTTGTTGGTGACCCCAGGATTAGTGTGATGTCCAAATCGATAAACCATTGGTGAGGTGCATCTGTGTCCCTCGTTACTGACTTTCAGGAAGAATCTCAAAACATTCCTGTCTACTAGGCAGTTGATGGCTGAAAGGCACTGTTCATGGCAACCCTGATATTAAGGGAATCTTTAAAATGTATCTTGTTTTAAGATGTTACATTATTGATCTTTTTGCTTTCCTGGGCTCCTTCAAGAGGGGTATAAATTTAGTATTAGAGTTTATGCTATCTGAGGGCAATCTCTTCAGAAATGTTCATTTTATGTGCTGTACAATAGGTACTGAAATACTATTTCAAGTTCAGGGACAAGTTCAGCCATCCTCAGTTTTCCTGTCAGTGATAGACATTTTGTGTCCTAACAACAATTTTAGAGCTGGAGGCACTAGGTGATGAACTTCTAGCTGATGAGGATAGCTCCTATCTGGATGAAGCTGCATCTGTTCCATCAATTCCAGAAGGAACACCAACTGAAGCAAAAAACAAAGTAAGTCTTCTTTCCTACCTCATATTTTGCGCAATACATTTACAACAGCGTCACCAACATCAGACCCAATAGAATACAGTGCTTGGATAGGTTTATTGCACTCATCCTTTTCTTTCTTTCTTTTTAATTATCTTGGCGGGGGGGGGGGAATCATAATATATTTATTAGGAAATATATCTGTATCTTCAGTACTAATAATTAAGCGGTATAAGTGCAAAGGAACACTTGAAGCTGCATTATAATGCGAGTCAGGACATTGGTCCACCTAGCTCAGGATTGCTTACACTGATTGCCAGCAGTTCTCTGGGGTGCAGGCAGGAATCTTTCCCAGCCTTAACTGGAGATACCAGACATTAAACCCTGGGACCTTTTGCATGCAAAACATGTGCTTTGAGTTATGGCCCTTTCCCAGGTAATGTATTTGATTGAGTGAACAGCTGTGGGCAGTGCAATAAGGCAAACAATGTTGAAGAAAACTTAACTATGGTTTGGCATGTGGTTTTATGTTGTAAACTGCCCTGTGATCATCTTATGAATGGTGGTATATAAATTTAATAAATAATCATTTTGCATGGTGTCGGAATTGAAAAATTAGGATTTGCAATCAGCCAGCAAGACAGGAGGAGAACCCTGGTATGAAGTAAGTTTGCAAACCACAGTTTGTGGCTAGCTATAGTTTGGCACAGTGTTTGATTTGACAAGCTATCTCTTGCCATCATGCCACCTCAAGGTTGTTGTACCATGGAAATAGGAGTAAACCCACAAAGCTGAGAGGCTGGAAAAATAAAAGCAGGCAGGTAGCTTGAAACCATGGTTTCCCTGGAAGCTCAAATCATAGCTTGGGTTCTCAACTATGGTTAGTGCAGAGCAAAGTTCAGTGTTTGTTTAAATTGATCTTGTGCCTTAACCTTTTATGTTATGTACATTTTCTAAGTACCATTTGCTGCTTAATTTTAATTTATGACACAGTATAACACCCTGGTCCTGTATTTATATTACACCTTCACTGGGCAGACAAATGAGGCTGACTCTTTCTCCATTTATATATGAAAACAAAATGAAATATTTCTCTGGCTATCCTCAAACTAAATCTTGGTTGTATTATAGATAATCCTGTTAAATGGTGGTCTCTTGCCAGCTGTTGTCCTTCTACATTATCTTTGCCAAGCAAACATAATATCAGCCTTTGTTGCTAGCCTCCTTGAGTGTGTTAGAAGGACAGTTGATGAAATATTAATAAACAAGTGGCTCCTGTGGTGTGGATGCACTGGTAGGTTCACTGTTTGCTGGTGCTGATATCTCAGGATATAGACAGTAAGATTAACATACATATTTTGTATACTTTATACTATTAACCACAATTGTTTGCTTTTCCTCTCATAGGATGGTGTACTGGTGGATGAATTTGGATTGCCGCAGATCCCTGCAACATAACTTCTCTAGCTCAGAAGGACTGCTGCTTTTCATCTTTCTTAAGAAGAATACCATGGGTGGTGCAGATAAAGCTTTCCAGTACCACTTGATATCACTACATAACAGAATGTAGAGTGAATGAGTGACAAATTCCCCTCCTTTTGAAGACATTTTATTACTAGCTTTTGTATTAACAGCAAGAAATTGGTACAACTCTTTCCTGCAGTGGGATCTGTTCACAAGTTCTGAAATTTGGCTTCATCACTCCTGTAGTGTTGTAGTATTATTCTGAAAATTACTTTGGGCTATTTATGGTTTTCTTTGATTATATTTCTCTGGACTACAAAGGGCACTGTGATGGTATTTCCTAGACTAACTTTATTGTGCTTGCTTTAATCATGTGTATTTTCTAATAATACTACCATTTGCCATTTATTGTGGATATATTTGCTATAGCCCTTAAATGTAGCTGAGTAACAAATAGAAGCAAAGGAGATTACATTGTACAATCCATTTTGACCTAAATTATATACCGTTTAGGGTTGCTTCATCTCTATAGTGTTATTATTATTTTTTTAAGGTGCAGTTCCTTCTGTCTCAGTTATTGTTAAATATCAAGATGTCAACTTTTTGATGTCATTGGTCTCCAGCTGGTACAGGTGCTTGTGAAACTATGGTTTCTTCCATTTCTGCATGGGAACTATTTGTGTGTTTCGGAATCCACAAATTTCAAAAACCCTGAAGACCTTTGTCCCTCCCCATGTCTTAGTTTAAAAGCCTGGTCAGTAGCTCATTTTAATGGAGGGCCACGTTGAGGAGGGTGGGACACGTCGGCCCCCAAGAGACAGTAAACCAGTCCCATTGTCAAAGCCACTACTCCCTCTGTGTACGTTGGTGTGGGTTGGCAGCTGGGACTTGGGCAGCTGCTAATACTCAAAGGGCTGGACTTGGCCAGGTAAAGGAAATAATCCACATTGCTATGCCACCTGCAAAACATATCCTTATTAAGTTAAACAGGATACACTTGTCCAAAGTCAGTGTGAATAGGCTTCCACCCCAATGAGACAGTTTCTATTTGTGTAGCCTTTTTGTGTAGAAATTTGATGTTGCACTTTAATAAGTTCCATCTTGTGAAATGATGAATATGGATAATTCCCTGCAAGGGGTTGTTGCAGATGACTGTAGGGTGAGTGATGTCTTCAGCAGCCATGATGATTCGGGAAGGATTCCCTAAAAGGTAGCAAAGATTGACCGTGATTCCTTTAGGAAACTAGATAATCAATAAAAACCAGTTGGCTGGCTGGCAATGGAGGTATCACAGGTAATAATCACATATGCTCCATAAAATGGTATGCTTATTTACCAAGACCGTTCCTGTTCAGAAATAAAACTGGTGAAGCTTTTTGTGACAGGGAAGCAGGGCAGGCACTGGGGGAAAGTGCTCATTCTACATTTCTGCATGTCAGGCTCTGTTAAAGGCACAAGAGCAGCACCAAACACACAAACCCCAAATTCTTCTGCATAGACAGGGAAAAGCTGTCTGAAATGTCATATTCCCTCTTTCGAACATGCTCAGGTTCAGAGATCTTCAGAGGGGAAGCCTCTGCCCTGCCACCCTCACAGGCACACTCGGTGGGCATGTGGGAGAGGGCCTTCTCGGTGGTGGCTTTGGAACTCCCTCCCTGGAGAAGACAGTGCTCCCTCCTTGCTGTCCTTCCGCCGGCAGGTGAAGACCACCTCGTTCCAACAGGCTGCTGGGAACCAACTGCTTTGAATGAAAGGGCTGGTGCTGTGCTGTTTTTGGTGGATTGTATGGTTTTAATAAAAACAATTAATATTGTAGATAGATACACATTTAATTTGTGTACATTCAGCTTTACCTGCTTGGCAGAAAAACCTAAATGGCAGGTGTCTGGAGAAAAAAGAATGGCAGTCTCACCTGCCAATATGTTTTGAATGTATGTGCACTCCTTGGAACGTAACCCCGGCGTAAGTCAAGAGTTGCCTGTAATCACAAAAATAATAGTGTACTGTACAACCCCCTTGTTCCCAACAGGCTTTTAGGAACGGGCTGCTTCTAATGAAAGGGCTGGTACGCTGCTTTTGTTGTGATTGCCTGTTTTCAAATAGTTTTACAGTAGTGCCCCGCAAGACGAATGCCTCGCAAGACAAAAAACTCGCTAGACGAAAGGTTTTTTCGTCCGCGATTTGCCTCGCAAGACGAATTCCCCTATGGGCTTGCTTCGCAAGACGAAAGCCCATAGGGAAATCTCCGGGGACCTCTTTTAAATTCTAGTGGTGGGGAGCAAAGCCTTTCCCCCCCCCCTCCGGCCTTCAGAAGAGGTCCAGGAAGGCTGGCGGGGGCCAAAAGGCTTTGCTCCCCAGCGCCAGCATTTTAAAAGCAGTCCGGGATAGCAGGGAAGCGCTTCCTGCTATCCCGGACGGCTTTTGAAGGCAGGAGAGATCCGCGAAGCCTGGGCGTGCTGCGCACAGGCTTCGGCATACCGGCAACTCTCCGCCAGCAGCGGCAGAGCTGCCGCTGCTGGCAGAGAGATCCGCGAAGCCTGGGCGCGCTGCGCGCAGGCTTCGGCATGCCGGCAACTCTCCACCAGCAGCGGCAGAGCTGCCGCTGCTGGCAGAGAGATCCGCGAAGCCTGGGCGCGCTGCGCGCAGGCTTCGGCATGCCGGCAACTCTCCGCCAGCAGCGGCAGAGCTGCCGCTGCTGGCAGAGAGATCCGCGAAGCCTGGGCGCGCTGCGCGCAGGCTTCGGCATGCCGGCAACTCTCCGCCAGCAGCGGCAGAGCTGCCACTGCTGGCAGAGAGATCCGCGAAGCCTGGGCGCGCTGCGCACAGGCTTCGGCATGCCGGCAAGTCTCCGCCAGCAGCGGCAGCGCTGCCGCTGCTGGCGGAAAGGTCCGGGATGCCTGGGCCGGACAGCTTTTGAAGGCAGGCGGGGGGAGCAAAGACTTTCGCCCCCGCCAGCCTTCAGAAGAGGTCCAGGACCTGTTCCGAAGTGGGGAGGGGGGGCGGGACACCTGGCCCCGCCGCCCCACTTCGGAAAGCTGTTCCGAAGTGGGGAGGTGGGGCGGGGACACCTGGCCCCGCCGCCCCACTTCGGAAAGCTCTTCCGAAGTGGGGAGGGGGGGAGGGGACACCTGGCCCCGCCGCCCCACTTCGGAAAGCTCTTCCGAAGTGGGGAGGGGGGTCGGGGACACCTGGCCCCGCCGCCCCACTTCGGAAAGCTCTTCCGAAGTGGGGAGGGGGGGTCGGGGACACCTGGCCCCGCCGCCCCACTTCGGAAAGCTCTTCCGAAGTGGGGAGGGGGGTCGGGGACACCTGGCCCCGCCGCCCCACTTCGGAAAGCTCTTCCGAAGTGGGGAGGGGGGTCGGGGACACCTGGCCCCGCCGCCCCACTTCGGAAAGCTCTTCCGAAGTGGGGAGGGGGGTCGGGAACACCTGGCCCCACCGCCCCACTTCGGAAAGCTGTTCCGAAGTGGGGCGGGGGGCGGGAACACCTTCTGAAGGCGGGCAGGGGGCGAAAGTCTTTGTCCCCCCCGCCTGCCTTCCCAGGGGCTTTTAAATCGCCCCGGACAGCGGAGAAGTCCTCCGCTGTCCGGAGCGATTTTAAAATGCCGCCCGCCAGCATTTTAAGATAGCCCCGCACAGCGGAGAAGTCCTCCGCTGTCCCAGGGTTTTTTAAAATGCTGGGGGTGGGAAGAAAAGCCCTTGTCCCCCCCCCAGCCTTCAGAAGAGGTCCGGGGACAGACTGTCCCCGGACCTGGTCTGAAGGTGGTTTCCCTAGGAACGCATTAATTGATTTTCAATGCATTCCTATGGGAAACCGTGCATCGCAAGACGAAAAAACCGCAAGACGAAGAGAATTGCGGAACGAATTAATTTCGTCTTGCGAGGCACCACTGTATATAGTTTTAATTCTGTTACACAGCTCAGGACTTCAATACCTCTGCATACGAACCAACCGGACCCCTGCACTTGTCATCCAAGGCCCATCCACGAGACATGGGGGGGATGGCCTTTTCTGTGGTGGCTCCTCATGGTGGAATGCTCTTCCCCGGGAAGCTCGCCTGGTGCCTTTGCTACATCTTAGGCCCAAAGTGAAGACATTCCTCTTCCCCCAGGCCTGCAGCCATTGAACAGTCTGGCCTTTTAAATGGGGTGGGGAAGAGTGTGGGTTGTGATTTCTTATTGCTTTATTGGGTGTGGTTTTTTTTAAATTATACCATATGAATTACATTTTTAATGTTGCACCCCGCCCTGTGATCTTCGCGAGAAGAGCAGTATATACATTGAATTAATCATACTGTAAAGGATGCTTGAAAAATAGTTTCCCATCCACCCCAAACGTTTCTTAGCGGATCTTATTTTTAATCAGTACAACCGCCTTCGGCCCCTGCGAGGGGGGGGCGGCGGTATAAGAATAAAAACAAGACAATAATAATAGGGAATAATAATAAATGATAATAAGAGACGCTGAAAAGTCGGTAAATGAATCAGCCAGCCAGCCAGCGGCGTCCATCCCGCCTCTCTCGCCGGGCTCCGGCTGCTCCTCCTCCTCCTCCTTCCCCGGCCGGCAGTTTCCGGCGCCGGAGGGCGGCGCTCGGCGCGGGCTCCGTGAGGGCGAAGCGGGCATGGCGGTGCCCGGCGGCGGCGGCGGCGGGGGCTCGGCCCTGACGGTGACCGTCACCTACGGTGAGAGCGCGGGGGCGAGGCCGGGGCTTCGGGCCTAGCGGGCGGAGGGAGCCCGGAGGCGAGCGGGGCTCGGCGCGGGGAAGGGGAAGGGGTTGTCGCCCCGCTGAGGGAAGGCGATGAGGGAGGGGGTGGGCGGCACACGCACACGGGCCCCACAGACGCCCTCGCGCCCACATCCATCCATCCATCCGCCGCCCCCGTGCAGTTGTGCATTCATGCATCCATCCACCCGTGCATTCATTCACACGTACATCCATCCGTGCATTTGTACATCTACGTGTGCTTTCCTACATACATACATACATTGCTTGACCCCATTCCTGGAACCCAGGGGGTTCCAAGGCTAGAGTGCCTCAGAGCATGTGTGAATGGTTCCTCTTCATCCTGGAGAAGAGTGACTAGTGGGGTGCCACAGGGTTCTGTCTTGGGCCCGGTCTTATTCAACATCTTTATCAACGACTTGGATGATGGACTCAAGGGCATCCTGATCAAATTTGCAGATGACACCAAACTGGGAGGGGTGGCTAACACCCCAGAGGACAGGATCACACTTCAAAACGACCTTGACAGATTAGAGAACTGGGCCAAAACAAACAAGATGAACTTTAACAGGGAGAAATGTAAAGTATTGCACTTGGGCAAAAAAAAAGAGAGGCACAAATACAAGATGGGTGACACCTGGCTTGAGAGCAGTACATGTGAAAAGGATCTAGGAGTCTTGGTTGACCACAAACTTGACATGAGCCAACAGTGTGACGCGGCAGCTAAAAAAGCCAATGCAATTCTGGGCTGCATCAATAGGAGTATAGCATCTAGATCAAGGGAAGTAATAGTGCCACTGTATTCTGCTCCGGTCAGACCACACCTGGAGTACTGTGTCCAGTTCTGGGCACCACAGTTCAAGAAGGACACTGACAAACTGGAACGTGTCCAGAGGAGGGCAACCAAAATGGTCAAAGGCCTGGAAACGATGCCTTATGAGGAACGGCTAAGGGAGCTGGGCATGTTTAGCCTGGAGAAGAGGAGGTTAAGGGGTGATATGATAGCCATGTTCCAATATATAAAAGGATGTCACATAGAGGAGGGAGAAAGGTTGTTTCCTGCTGCTCCAGAGAAGCGGACACGGAGCAATGGAACCAAACTACAAGAAAGAAGATTCCACCTAAACATTAGGAAGAACTTCCTGACACTAAGAGCTGTTTGACAGTGGAATTTGCTGCCAAGGAGTGTGGTGGAGTCTCCTACTTTGGAGGTCTTTAAGCAGAGGCTTGACAACCATATGTCAGGAGTGCTCTGATGGTGTTTCCTGCTTGGCAGGGGGTTGGACTCGATGGCCCTTGTGGTCTCTTCCAACTCTATGATTCTAGGATTCTATGAATGTGCACAGTATTAGGAACCTATGAGAAGAATAACCGGCTCTTGCCAGTTTCTGTGATGTCACAATATCCTTTGGCAGCCAGAGGTGTCATAGTTCCTCTGCTGTGATGTCAGTGGGTGCCTGGACAGCTGGGCAACGGATGACTCAGAGAGACTGTAGAGAGACTGAATTTTACCTCTGCCATGAGCTCAGCAGGGTGACCCTAAGCAAGCTGGTCTTGCCCTCTTCCCAAATCTGTTTTAAGGGGGTGGGGAGAGGATATTGAACTGAAGTTTTTTTGGAAGTGCCACTGAAATTATATACAAATGGCTCAAGACATTCAAAGTCATTCTCTTGTATTATCAGCCACTATATATACATGTTTTTTACTAGGAGTAAGGTCAGTAAGAGAACCTCTGCAGCACAATCTGATAAATGTGGGTAATGCAAGCTGGCTGTTCAGTGAATCCAGGGATGAGAAGGACCTTCATGGCTCTACTGGGGTCAGTAATAATGACTGGCCAGTGGATAACAGTCTTTGAGGGATGCAGGCAGAGACCCCGATGTGGGTTGAGAGGCCTTTGGGTTCACACCAGCCTTCTTTGTTGTGTGCTGGCTGCGGCTGATGGGGTTGTAGTTCAAAGGCACCAGGACGGCAAAGGCTGAGCCCCTGGGAGTGTACGCTAGGGGCCGTATTCAACTAAGTCATCACACTCAGAATAGACCCACTGAAATCAATGGACTTAAAGTTAGCCACACCCATGGACCTACTCTGAGTATGATTATGGTTGAACCTTTCATGTGTGAAGCTTTACCCCATTGCTCTATCTCCATGTTAGGTAAACTTTATTTCTTTAATACTTGCTTGTAAGACTGTAGTTTGCAGCACATATGGGCTGAGCTAAACCCAGTTTATAATCTGAGTATATTTTCATTATGGTATTTTCAGGTAGTGAAAAACACAGTCTTCAGGTTGCTTCTCAAGAAGAAGACAGTCAGCCAACAGTACGTGATATGGCTCTCTTAATTGAACAAGTAACTGGAGTTCCAGTTTCTTTTCAGAAACTGATATATAAAGGTAAGTAATCTTTTTATATTTGCAGCACAATCCTATGCATGGCGACTCAGAATTAGGCTCCACTGAGTTCAATGGGGCTTACTCTCGTGTGTATAGGATTACATGGAAAATATCAGTTAGAACTGGTCTTAAATAACCATATACAATTGGGTGAGGATTTATTTTTGCGGAATAGCTATGCTAATTTCATCTCTTTTTTAAAATTGATTCATCCAGAGAACAGATCATGAATCAGTTAAAACTACAAAGTGAGTTTTATTTATCACATGCTGAAGTACATGCATGTATAGTGAGAGAGAACAATTAATCACCAATATTCATTCTTCTGTTGTTCTTACTAATATATTTGCCCAGGCACTGTGTATTTGCGTCAAGCTTATACAACTTTTGGCTCATCAACCTGAACATAGCCTACTAGGCATGTATGATATTTGGCACACCTCCCCTTTTTTACAGTTTCATGCATTACACAGGAGATAATGAGAGGCTTGTTGAGCCCATGATAAAGAGCTATAACGGATGGTGGGCTCTGTTCACATTAATGGGTTACAGTGTGATGGGTCAGTTTTAATGTTTCAAATTTATTATAGTGCATGTAGTTTGAAAAGGAACATGAATGGTATTACTGCTACACTAATTTCCGGGATTCTCATAACCATTTTAAGGTATTAGGAACCTATGAGAGAAGAATAACTGGCTCTTGCCAATTGTTGAATTTTATTTTATTTTATTTTATTTTATTAAACTGAGTATCAAAGTAACGCTAAAAACCTTTTCAGATGATTTCATTTGTCTTCTGTTTTTGTTTTGTTTTGAAAAAGTTTTGTTTTGTGCTTTCCTTTTAAAGAGAACTAAGCTGGATATTTTATCCAATAAATAGGCCCTCTTAAAAATTATGTTTAAAGGGTACAGCCTGTTCCAGTATAAGCAGCTGATTCTCTGTGATGTCACAATATACTTTGGCAGTCTGAGGTGTCATAGCTCCTCTGCTGTGATGTCAGTGGGTGCTTGGACAGCTGGGCAACTGGCTCAGAGAGACCACAAAGACCTTCGAATGTGAATTTTGAAATCTATGAACAACTGTTGTTATGTCATTAAGGTGTGCCATAGGCTTCCAAGTGATACCTTGTATCAATATCAACAACGGAGCATTTTTGGAGCCTTTTATGTTAATCAGGTGATGCTTTATGCTGGTATAGGTGTATAAAAGGTAGGCAAGTTGTTCCATATTTGTAAATGAACGTAAAACTGACTCTTCATTTTGTTTGCTGAAGTTTCCCAAAATAAATTTGTAGGTTTCTTTGTTTTTCCTCCTAGGAAAATCCCTGAAAGAAATGGAACAGCCTTTGGCAACATTTGGAGTTAAAAATGGTTGTAAAGTCATGCTGATTGGAAAAAGGGTAACTTTCGTTTTATGAAGGCTGTATCTCTCTCTCTCCTCCCTCTCTCCCTCCCTCCACACACACAAACACACATGGATGAACATGTATCATTGTGCTTCCTAATATGAGAAGTATTGGTATTCAATAAGACATTTGCTCACTTGCTATTTCTTCTCAAGCGCAGAGCACTTTCTCCTTGCTCTCCAGTAAGGAAAACTGACCATGCTTTTGTTTCCCCGTTTTTTCACTTTTGGAGGGGGTAGTTTTATCCGATCCTTGGCTTGCATCCACTATTTGCACTGCTGCACAGCCTCTTGCACAAGCACGAGCAGACGATGTCTCTCCATGCAGCACTGCAATGTGTTACAGGATGAGGGGTGGTAAATAAGGAAGGCTGCAGCACATAAACCCTAGTGGATCACAAAAAGATTTTGAAAAGGAGCTTGCACAAGCAGATGAACTTCTCTAGATTTAGTGTCAGCTATCCTGCAATACTCCTCCACTAACTTAGAAGCAGCTCTTCCACTCAAGCCCCTGATTTTAGTGGGACTTAGTGCCAAACTTGCTGTGGATTCTTTCCCCTTCTTCTAATGTCTTTTCTGCCTTCTGTCCTTTCTGTTCTTCCCATGTTGCTCTTTTTCTGTTCTTTTTGTTTTTGTTTATCTTAAAATGTATTATTTTGCCTTTTAAAAAATCGTTCACAGGGCAGCATGCAAAACATCTTCAAATAATGGAGCATTAATTAACCAATAACCTTGTTTTACTGGTTCCTACCCAATAAATTCTCTGTTCTCTACTGAAATTTTTATGTGCCTTGCATATCTGTGATAATCCTTACTTCTCTCTCAAACAGAACTGGAAGGAACCCAAATCATCTAGATTGGGGTGGGGAACCTGTGCCCCCCCCTTGATGTTGTTAGAGTACAACTCATATCATATTTGAACATTGGCCAGGCTGGCTGGAGCTGATTGAGTCCAGCAACATCTGGGAGACCACATATTCTTTACCCCTGATCTAAATAAACTTGCTTTTTGAAAAGGAACCCCTCCTTTTCCTAACGACACAATTTAAAATACATTCATCTTCCAAAATCTTAACTGTAGCTGTATGTCACTGCTTTGGATACTGTTTTCTTTTGCCAAAGAACATAAAATAATAACTTCTAGGTACATATTAGTATTTGCCAACAGCAGTAACCATCTTTACTTGGTTGCACATCCATTGAAATAGTGAGTCTATTGATTAAAAAAAACACACACACACACGAAGAAAATTGATAACTGTTAGAAGTAGAGAGAAGCGAGGGTGCTGAATGGAGTAATAGCAAGCTTCTAAATCTTTGTTAATGTATGCTAGAATAAATGTATCATAAATGTTAGGATTGATGTAAACCTGTGCCATCTTGTTCTAAATTACCCAGAATAGTCCAGAAGAAGAGACTGAATTAAAGAAATTGAAAGATTTGGAGAAATCTGTGGAACAAATAGCAAAAAAAATAGAAGATGTTAATAAAGAGCTTGGAGGTATTCAAAAAGTAAGTTGATTTCTTATTTCAATAGTTTACCTAGCGTTATAATTTTTAATTGTTGATACTATATTTCCTAATTTAAATGAATTTACCTCAAAAGATCGGTCACCTATCTTGATATTTATTCCTCTTCTAGAAAAATGCTCTAGCTATTTCTTGACTCCTCTTTTAATCCTTCAAAATAATAAAGGGTGTATTTTGATAAACAACATGATAAATTATATTATCTAGATAAGATGTCTTCAGGTATGCTATGAATAAATTTTTATTAGAAATTATAATTTCCATACAGGGATTTCTAGCAAAGAATCTTCAAACTGAAGCTCTTAACCAGTTGGACAAGCGGATCAAGGGAACTGCTGAACAGTTTATGAAGATTCTGGAACAAATTGATGCCATTGTGAGTAAAGAATTATAGCAATAAGTTGTTGATGTCTGAAAGAACGTTTAGTTGTACTTTTAAGTAATATTGGCTTCGGAATAGTAGGCTTTCCTAGTAGGCTTTCAGTAGACACCAAATTAATGGCCTAGTAGGCTTTCAGTCCCAGCGCCTGCCCAGCTAGCAGTTCGAAAGCACCCCCGGGGGCAAGTAGATAAATAGGTACCGCTTACCAGCGGGAAGGTAAACGGCGTTCCGTGTGCGGCTCTGGCTCGCCAGAGCAGCGTTGTCACGCTGGCCACGTGACCCGGAAGTGTCCCCGGACAGCGCTGGCCCCCGGCCAATAGATGTGAGATGGGCGCACAAACCCCAGAGTCTGTCAAGACTGGCCCGTTCGGGCAGGGGTACCTTTACCTTTACCTTTTAGGCTTTCAGTAGACACCAAATTAATGGCTTTTTAGGGCTTTTTTATGAACCTGTTGTTTCCCCACTTAAATAAGTATCTGTTACACTGCCCATTTTCTGTAACACAAAAACAATAGTTCCATATACACATTCTGCATAAGGCATCCTATTATCATTTATCAAATTATTCACTGTATTCAGTTTACTAAGGCTCCCACTCCAGAAAAGTGATACAGCCGTCCCCCCCCCCACTCACGCAGGGGTTTGTGCATAAGTGAAATCACGTCAAGTGGGGAGCACCTTCTAAAAAGCCTCTAAATGCCTGTTTTCCCCTACTCTCCAGCTCTCCACACAACTCTCTCTCTCTTCAACTAGTTGAAGTTCTGGGGCCGGCTGGAGGACGCGTGGGACAGCAGTGGCTGCTACACTGCCCCATGTGTCAGCTGTCAGGTGGGGAGGCTGAGCAGCCTAAACAAAGCCCCACTGCACCTCACGTCTCTTTGGGGCTTCCTCTGCCCTTACTGGCGTCCTCTTCAGGCTCTGGAGAGGGCCTCTTTACGAGCCATGAGGACTCTCTAGCTCTCTCCCACCATTTCCTTGTATGATTCTATTTATTTATTTTCTGGCGCTGCACATATGCATAGTTGTGCGCGAGTAGAACACGCGTAAGTGGGGGTAAGCCTGTATACATACATAAGCCTGTAATACATCTTTAACTTTCACAAAGCCTCTTTAAATCCCACTAGCGTTGTCTGTTCATCACATATGCTTTTCAGATAATCTGTAAACTTTCCCCAGTCCTCGATGAACTTGTGATCCCGTTGATATCTAATCTTCCCAGTCAGTTTATCCAGTTCTGCCTAGTCCATAAGTTTCATTCTCCACTCTTCAAGGCACCTTTCAAAGCTGTGTAGATGAGCTGCTAGTGTTCTAAAGAAAAATAGCTTTCTTCCACATTTGGAACTTCTCATGTACTCCTCCAGACTAGCGCCCAAAACTTACAAATTCAAATGCAATTTGTCCTCATAGAAGCAAAACATTTTCTTCTACATATGTTTAACATTTTGCTCATAAATGGCAGAAAAGACAAAGAAAAGAGAATCCTGTTTTTATTTATTTATTTTTTTAAAAAAAACCTTTTTAAAAGTTGGAAGGACCATTTCATGCACAGTGATTTCCCCACACCAATATTGCTTGTCTGTAGGAAAGTATTTGCATTGTGTTTATCGTAACATCACAATTGGCAGAATGTGTCTGTTTCACCAAAGGTATGCATGATAGAAGTCTGCAGTGCATCACAGCTTCTTACCATGTACACATGCAGCAAAATAGGTACATAACATGTTCCTCATGAGTGTATCTGCTCTTTCTTGCACATAAATAATAACTGAGTCTTAAGCTGTTATATTATAATGTGAGAGGTTTTCTTCTGCTAGGCTTGTGGGATTCTGGGTCCATTTGAAGTACAGTCTATTACACTGGCTCGGGCTTCAATAGCTTTAAGAGAACTAGGTTTTTGTCAATGTATTGTAGGTTAGGAAGACTAATACATAGCGAGGTTCAATATCCATCTGTAACTACAAAATCAGATTGAGGTTTTCATTTATTACAGTATGCATGCTAAATATTAGCTCTTTTTGTCCACAAAGAAATTGGGAGATACTTTCCTTTAACTACTTATTTTTTACAAAACATTTGTAAAATGTTCCTAGACAGCTTACAAGTACAGTGGTACCTCTAGATACGAACGGGATCCGTTCCGGAGCCCCGTTCGCATCTAGAGGTAAACGTATCTAGCGACGGTACGTCTGCACATGCACGTGTCGCTTTTCACCACTTCTGCACATGCGCGTGACGTCATTTTGAGTGTCTGCGCATGCGCAAACAGCAAAACCCGGAAGTAACACGCTCTGTTACTTCCAGGTTGCCGCAGAGCGCAACTCGAACACGCTCAACTTGAAGCAAATTTAACCCGAGGTATGACTGTAGATCAAATGTTTAAATGCCAAAACTTCCATTCCTTTTATCATTTCTTAGAATACATATTTTAGAACCTTATTTATAGGTTGCAAATCATTCATTCCTTTAGGTATTCAGCTAATTTTTATTCAGAGTAGACCCACTGCAATTAATGGATCTTAGTCTTATTCATTAATTTCAATGGGTCTTCTCTGAATAAAAATTATCTGAATACCACACTGAAAGTCCTGATTAATTACATTCTAGCTCCAACAGAGCTAGGAGAATGAGATCAAACACTTTTGTGTTAATAGCCAGTCATTGTGTTCCTCATTTATACTTGAAGAACTTGTTTAAACATGCATTAGTAACTTTAGAAAAATGAACTGATGTGCTTATGCAACTTCATTAGCAGATACAAGGGGGTGTCTGTAAGACTGCTAAAATAAAGATGCACCTTTAAATAATTAGATAACTGGTTTTTGTAAGCTTTTCAAAATATTTTGGAGATGAAAATACTAGTTTTGTAACCTTTAAAAACCTATTTTCTCTTTCAAATATTGGACTAATTTATGTTCTGACCATTGAATAACTAAACCTAAAACTAGACCATTGAATAACTAAATAAATTTATTAATTAGTTAACTAAATAGCCATTCTTCTTTTTTATGCTAAAAGAGCCCAGCGCAGCAAACATCAAAATAGTAAAAAAGAATAAAAATATATTTGAGATATTGTAAAGGTAATTAGGAACCAGCTAAAAAACATTTCAAAGCACTTACAGCATCTAAAATCTTTAAGAGAGGGTAATGTGGGTTTTCCATAAAAATTTGAACTGGAAAATCTCTGAGAAAGTTACACTGCTCAACTGAAAAGGATGTGACTTAGTATTTTTATTTGACTTACATTGGTTAAAAAAAGGCCTTAAAAAAGTAATTCTGATTTTACATGCTGTGTAAAATCTGAAAAGTTTTTCCAGTAGCCTAAAGTAGTTGAAGTATTTGCTTAATCTGTACTTGGTGCAATTCAAAAAGATCAAATTCTTCACTTGGAAATGATTTTTATTGGAATGTTTTAAGAAGGCATAGACCTTGGGAGTTGCATAATGCAATGTTTACCACAATAATTACCGTATTTTTTGCTCTATAAGACTCACTTTTTCCCTCCTAAAAAGTAAGGGGGAATGTGTGTGCGTCTTATGGAGTGAATGCAGGCTGCGCAGCTATCCCAGAAGCCAGAACAGCAAGAGGGATTGCTGCTTTCACTGTGCAGCGATTCCTCTTGCTGTTCTGGCTTCTGAGATTCAGAATTTTTTTTTTCTTGTTTTCCTCCTCCAAAAACTAGGTGCGTCTTGTAGTCTGGTGCGTCTTATAGAGCAAAAAATACGATAATAATGCAGAGTTGTATGGAAGGGCACAAATTGGAAGATGAAATTGAAGTCCAAACAGATGAACCCATCCCAACATTTTAATATTTCATTATTACTAACGTAGCAGTCCTCTTCGTCACTACAATAGTTCTGTGATGTAGGCTAGTTATTCCCACTGTAAGATGGAGAACTGAGATTGACTTGCCTACAAACCATCCAGGGAGCCAGGCCTGAGTGAAAAAGGATTGCAATCTGGTCCAAGTCCAAAATATCTGTTGGACCACGCTGGCCAATATGGATCATAAGAAGGTTCTACAACAACTATGTGAGATACAGCTTGATACAGATCAGGGAGAAATTGCCTTCCCACCCCTAAAAAAAAGCAGTGATCATAAAATTATAATTATAAAAGCAACAATATCCAGAAAATAAAAAGCAACAGGGACAGCACACTGAGAATAGGTAACACATTCAAGAATGCCCTACTGAAAAATTCATTAGAATAATAATGTTGTTAATTGAAGCCTGAAGATAAAGTGATCCGGCCTGATTTCTCAAGGCAGAGGCTAGTTTCATAGCTTGGCCACAACCACCAAGATGCACCTCTGACGGTAGTGGGATGCAGAACCCCTCTGGAGACTGAAGTGTGCAGACAGGTTCATATGGGTAGAGGGAGGTTCTTCAGATATCAAAGTCCCAAACCAGCTCTGAATTGAAACAGCCCATCTGAAAACATTCCAAATGAATAATGAACCAGGCTCCCTCTGCAAGATGTTGCTATCACCAAGCCCTTAAATTGCAGTTGGCGACAGGGTCTTGCACAAGCACCCCAAGCATTAAATTATCTTGATTGATGAACTTTATTTTAATTGAATATTCAAATGTTATTGTAACTCAAGGTGTATTGCTAACTTCACCTCTTAAAACCTTGAATAGTTGGACAACGTATTCCTGGAGAGGAGACGTAAGCTGACTTAAGGTAAAAAGGAAAGATGGTGAGATCTGATTTGAATGTTACTGTAATGTTTTTCTCACACCACCAACTCAGAGTTGGTGACGTTAAGATCTGTTTGGTGCTGTGAACCTGTGTTTGCCAGTTGCCTAGTGAATATGAGCTTTCAAAACACAGTCTTGGGGATCTTGTTGAGTGTTCACAACCAGGGCTATTTCTGAGCGGATTCCTTAAGTAACTGATGTGAAGCCTGCAGTTATGACAAAATTACAAATGCCATGTTCCAATCATATATATTATCTATCTATATAGAAGAGGCGTAAGGTGCCCTTCTAATATTCTTGGACCAGCTCTTATCAGCTCCTGTAAGCATAGCCAATGGTCAGGGAGTTTCTTTATTAATTGCATTTATATCCCACCCTTCCTTCGTGAGGAGCCCAGAGTTGTAGTCTGACAACACTCAGTGGGCCACAGGTTCCCCATCCGTGGTTCAATACTGGCATGACTATTTGTTTCTCCCTATCATTTTTAACAAGTTTCCCTTGGTTCCCTGTAATGCACTTTTGAATTATCTATGACAATTAAGTGAGCTTCTTGTATTACTTTGGAAATTCTTAATTGCGTTTTCCTCTTGCTCGGCACAGTGTTCCCTGCAAAATGCAGGCCTTCCTCTTACAGAAGGTAAATTGTGTTTTAGAACTCTCCACTGAGGGAAACGTTTAACCTAACTAACACAGTCCCTATTTTCGGAATAGAATAAACCTGCCATAACACCATTTAGGATCCAGAATGGTTCAGAGGATACTTCTTGGACAGTCTGGTGTATGCTTTGGTGGCTAAGAGTATGAGCCAGGAAAACACTGGTTCAAGCCTAGCCTCAGTCACAAAGTCACCAGGTGGACTTGGGCATGGAAGTGTCTCAGCTGGAGCCTCCATCAGCAGTATGGGATGATAGTACTCTAGGACGTTGTATTGAGCACTTGAGAATCCTTGATATTTATCTATTTTATTTAAGGGCTGTATAACCTGCCTTTCAGCAGGCTCCCAGGGTCTCTTACAAAAAGTTAGAATTACAGTGGCTGATATTCAATGTTCATTATACTCACAGTAGACTCATTGAAATTAGTGGACTTTCCATTTCAGTGTGCCTGTTCTTAGTATGTTTAAACATTAAATATCACCCAAAAAATTTAAAACAACCACTTTGAAATAAACACAGTATGAAAGAGCTTTGTTATTTAAGTAATCTTTGTGCCCAAATACATTTGTGCGGTCAGTAGATTTTTCACCATATCAGTCTAATTTGGCAGACTGAGGTGTCCTCTGAACCATTTTGTTCCACTGGGATAATACATCAATCCTTCTCCAAGTTCATAATTTTATGTCTCTTGCTTATCAATAGTATCTACCGTATATATACTGTGCACTAATAATTCTGTGCCAAGATAATTCTCATAATTCTGTGCCAAGAAATCTGGGACCTGTATATATTTTAATATTTTTTTAATACCTTGTTTTTCATAATTCTGCTTTTTCCAGTTATTTGGTAGGTTAAGATCTATGCTTGCCCATGATGCCTTGTGCCAACAGCTAAAAATCCATCCCAGTCCATCCTCTGGTTTAGGTTTTAAAGTGTGGGGGTCACTTTCTCCATTCTTCACAACATTGGAGGCTAGCAGTATTTAGCGGGGAAGGACAACTGATAATTTAATACCTGGTGAAAATGTTGAAAACCTGTGTAGTATAGATTTTAAATCCCAAATGAAAGGTCAATATTTCATCCATATTTGTTAATTCTGAAAAGTTGTTATTTAAAAAGAAACTCTCTGTGGAGATCACTGTGATGTGTCTTCACCATGATTTCTATAATTAGCTAACATTTCTGGGCCTAAGCAACACTAAGGTGACACTAGTGTCAGCTTATATTCAAAAGAACCCTGTGTTTAGAGTTAGATGGTTATGGAAGCGGCATTCAAAATTAGCTTGTAATTGATAAGGAGGACATTTTTTGCATTTGAAATATATAGATTCAGGAGAGAAAGAATTAACACAAGAGTATCCAGGGTGCAATGAACACAATTTGGGTGTGTAATAAATGGGTTGGATAGTTTTAGGGTCTGCCTACAGAATAAATTCAGGAGAAGGCACACTCCTCTGTCAAGAGCCTTACATGTGGACCTGAATTCCACTTTCATAGCACTTTGTGTTGCTTGATGAGGGACTTGTGTGAAGAGGAACTTGGTATTCTGGTTTTTTGTTTGTCTGTTCTTTTGAAGGCTAGGCGGTGGCAGCTTCCAGTGGAAATGTTAAGAGCTCTAGTATCTATTGTAACTGAGTCTTTCATTTTGGTAAGCCTGCTTTGCAGATGCTATAACTGTTCAAATGGCCTAGGATTGCACATAACTTGTGAGAAGACACACAAAGTCATATCTATCTGCTCTGCAGTAATTTATGGCAGAAGTGAGGAATGGGATCCAGCCAGCAGACCAGATAATCATCCCCCAACAGGCCAACTTTGACAGGTGGACAGTGCTACCCACTTGTCAATTTCCTGACACCACAGTGGAATTGTGTCCATTTTTGACCACTGCAAAGCATTTTGCCAGTGCCACAACCAGCTGGTTATCAAAACTTGTGAAGGCAGATGTATGGCACAGCGCATGACCTGATTTCGGGTTCTTGTGAAGCCCCTTGCACATCACTTTGTAGGTATGGTCAGTGCTGCTGTGTCACCTACATGGACTGAGTATCTAATGAATTTAGATTATATAGGTGATTGGTTCTGTTTAGGCTGTCATTAGAATTGTGCCTATACCTACTGAGGTACCAATTGCAAAAACTATATTTGGACATACAACTTTATATATTGCTTTTATAATTAGACACCGTCCATTTTGTTTTGCCACAGACTCTCCCAGAAAACTTCAGTGACTGTAAACAGAAAAAGAAGGGGCTAGTGAAAAAAGTTCAGGTAAGTCCTGTGCCAAGTGTAACTGTGTTCATCTGATTAGGAAGTGGAACTTCCAAGTCTCTTGAAAAATCGCGTGGCCTCTGTTAAAATCTCAAAAACAAAACTCCAAACTTTCAATCATTTGATATGCATATAGACAATCTCATTAAGAAACAGAGAAATAATTTTAAAAAGCAAATAAGTGTATACATGTTTGTATCAAAAAGTGAAGAAAAAACAAGCATCGTCCTAGCTATGTGTTTATTACCATTTGTATTGGTTACATTTCCCATGCAGGACCTTGGAATTGCATTTTAAATTTCAGAAAATATAAACAAAATAGTAGTCCAGAATAGCATGCAGTTTGACAAAAGCACCTAGAAGTCACATTGCTCATCAGTCTCAGGCTCTCTCCCACTCCTCAGAGGAGCATTCAGTAGTTGAACACCTGATCATCTCTCTTTTTTTTTCTTGCAGACTTTCTTGCAGATAGCAAACATTTATATTTGAATAGCTGAATGGCAACAATTTCATGGATTCCCAGTGTTAATCTACTGGCTCCTAAGTAGTCAAACTATTGCTTGCAAACTGGGAGTGAGCCTTGGGAATGCATGTGTTCCCTTTCTGGTGTGTCTTAACCCCTCCAGTTCCTTTAACTGTGGTTTTGCATTACATTTGCACCATTGCCTAATTTTGGTAAACACTAATCATGCTCCCTCTCAGCTGTGATTTACAAGCCCACTATCAGTTTGGACTCTTGGTCAAGATGGAAACCATGATTTTCAGATGTAAAGCTATGGCTAAGAAGAACAGGGAGGGAGGGTTCAATTCAAATTAAAGAGGGTAAAGAAAGCTAGAGGGAGGGAGCACCCATTCCTTAGGCTGGCTTCCAAATCGCAAACTGGTTATTGCTACACCAGATCTTAGGTATGTTTTAATAGAAAGAGTTACTTGTGCCTATAACTCATAAGCTAAGTTGTTCTTGTTGTCTTTCCTATATAAAAAAAAAATATATGCTTGGTTTTTAGATACCCTATTGCATTAAGCCTCATTGTCCTTAATTTTGCTTTTAGGGTTTCCTTGCACAGTGTGATACAGTGGAAGGCAGTATTGGTCAAGAAATTGATAAACTGCAGTTGAAGAACATGGCCCTGGCAGAATGAGGCATTATTTTAAGTAACTAGGAGAAATAATTGCTCTGTGAGCAAGAAGAAGAGTTTGCTCTTGATTTTGGAGCACCTGTTTAGTATTCAAAATTTTATTTTAAGCAGAGTCCAGTAATCCTGTTGCATGTTGACCATTGCTTACTGGTTGTCACGTGTTCTGCTTAGATGTAAAGCTCTTCTTTCCAAAAAATAATACAACACATTCTGCTGTTTTTCTTGACTAGATTTCAAAACATGCCTTTGTGTGATCATATTTGTTTCAGCTAAACTACATGTTGCTTTCCTTCATTAATCGTTCAGAGCAACTACTGTAACTATGATGCTGTTAAGTAAAATTGTATGTGTTCTCAGATGTAGGAAAGATTTAACCACCTGAGGTTTTATCTGTCTTAACTTTCAGGATGCCTAAATTTGAATGTACTGTAAGATGTATTGTGCTTTTAACTAGTGGCTGAACATCGATAAGGTCCTTGATGGTCATTTTTACATATTTGTGATATATTGTGTATATGTTCTGTGTTCTCTTTGGGTAGTGGAGGACATTCTGGAGCAGGAAATTCCCACCAGACTTCCTGTCTCCTACGGAGGGGGAGGGGGGCAGAGTTAGTCACATGAATGATGAATGTGGCACAACAGCCTCACTTGGTTAGCCGCGTGCTTCTGTTGTGGAGCCTGCTGAGCAAAACATTGATTCCCCTGTGCGGCAGCTCCAACCCCACCTATCCCAGAGTCTCTCCATACAGCTAGCAAAGGCATGGAAATTCACCAAAACCAAATCCTGAGGAGAATTATGGGTCCTGTAGTGCCTAGGTGCTTCACTTGCCTAGGGTGATGAGGATAATGTGTACAGTTTTACACATAGCTACCCTTAGGAAGTCTCAGCAACATGCAGGCAAGCAGCTTGGCATGTGTGCCTGGTCAGTGCGGGGAGGAAGCAACATAAGCAGCAACTGCTCACGATGACCCCCTCCGCTCTCTGATGGTATCCATTGGAAAGGGTGTGGTGTGGGGGGTCCATTCTAATGCCCTCCAGCTGCTGGGCACCACAGGGGTCCACACCTTGACCACAAAGTGCACAACCCTGCAAAAATTCAATTAGAGGGAAGAGGGCGTGATTGCTGGTGATTGCTTTCCTGCTGCGTTAAGATGACAGACGGTGCTTTCTTAACATTGCATGCTGCTGAATCAGGCTAAGCTAAGCAGCAGCAGTGGGCTGAGAACATTGGTGTAAGCAAAAAGTGGCAAGCTGTCTCACCTGCTTCTCATCCACCCCTCTGTAAGGAGATGAGGAAGCCCTTTCCGTAGTGTAACCTGCTGTTAGAACCTATTACAAGCAAGGAGAAGGGAGAGCTCTCTGGGAAGAAGCCCAGAGAACCAGAGTCTACGTCTACCTCTTTATTTGTCCCAGAGAATTTCCAAGCCCTGCTGCTCAAAGCAGTTATGAAGCCTAGAGGCGGCAAGTAGATGTTTGCAAGCGAGGGGAAGCCTGTGAAGGAATTTATAATCCTAGCTGGAACTCTGTGAATCTCAAATGAAAGGAAGAGGAGTGGGATTCCCCCACCCCTTTTAGCAAATCAACTCAGGAATGATCATGTTATACTACCTACCCAAGAGCTGTCCGGAGACCTTTCCTTCCAAGAAAGGAAAGGGGTTGCAAGGGACTGAACAAATGAATTTGCCCTCTGCAGATTCCATGAGGCTTCTGCCATCTGTAATTTCCTCAGCAGCTTACTCTTCTTTTCACCAAGGCCTTAAATGTGGATGTACAAGTTCTTTCAGTTCTCCACCAGAGCAATGGACTGAGTTGTCTTACTCAGATGCAAGTTTCAGCTTAGAAAGTTGGTCAGTAGTCCAGGCTTCAACTAAATTCAAAGTAGCCACCCGCCCCCCTTGAGGAAAATCTTAAAGATATAAAAACAAAAGATTAAAGGTTGTACCTTCTACAGTACTTCAGTCTTACAACATCTTACTCAAATTAAAGTGTATCGGAGACACTCGTGGCCAAACGGGGTGGCATTAGCAGCAGCAGTGTTCTCCAGTCACAAAGTGTTGGTCAGACTCCTGGGGTCGGGGGCAATAGCAAATGGCAGGCTGTCACCAAAAGGAAAAGGATGTTGACAAAATTCTATCTGGTATAAGACTAGCATATTCCAGAGACTATCGGGTAAGGAAATGGTAAGCAACATATGTGCTTGATTTCCCCTCCCTTCCCCCTGGTTTGCTGGAGCTTCCTTCTCTCAGGAAAATATACCTGCTGCTAGCTGTTATCTCATTTAATGAACATCAGGGTGATAGAACCAGTACCATCCAAAGAGAACTTCTTTGGCATTTTATATATTTTACAATGTGAAAAAATATGGAAACTGGAGAGCCATTCTGGATCTCAAAACTCTTGAATAAACATCTAAATTGTAAGTGGAAACTTTTGAGATCTGTAACACACACACTAAAAGCAAACAACTTTCTCGTCTCCACAAAGGCCAACTCCACATGCCTGTTCTCCCATGTTCCTATGGCTTCAAAACACATTTTTGAAACAAAGCTGTGCTTCAGCTTTGCCTCCACCCAGAGACTGTTCACCAAGATCATGGTGTCAGTTGCAGCAAACCTCTGACTCCACTACCTGGAAGATACTATCAGATCTTAAGAGTGTGGGGACTGTGGGACAAGTGTGCAGTGTCTCCAAAGCCATGGTTTCCTTATAAAGAAGAAAAAAATTGCTTCCTACAGTGAAGTGCTTGTCATACCTGAGAAGTCATCTTCAGCACTATTCAGTATAAATTGTTCCTGTTTCAAGAATGGTAGAATTGAGGGAGACCGTGAGACTAGGGACGCGGGTGGCGCTGTGGGCTAAAGCCTCAGCGCCTAGGGCTTGCCGATCGAAAGGTCGGCGGTTCGAATCCCCGCGGCGGGGTGCGCTCCCGCTGCTCGGTCCCAGCGCCTGCCCACCTAGCAGTTCGAAAGCACCCCCGGGGGCAAGTAGATAAATAGGTACCGCTTACCAGCGGGAAGGTAAACGGCGTTCCGTGTGCGGCTCTGGCTCGCCAGAGCAGCGTTGTCACGCTGGCCACGTGACCCGGAAGTGTCTTCGGACAGCGCTGGCCCCCGGCCAATAGATGTGAGATGGGCGCACAAACCCCAGAGTCTGTCAAGACTGGCCCGTTCGGGCAGGGGTACCTTTACCTTTACCTTTATGAGACTAGGTTATCTCCTGTCCTAGTGTTTTGTCATTATTTTTTATAAAAAGATTTTCCAGCAAGTTTTTAATTTCCCTACTTGGGGTTTTTCTTTCCTTTAGGCTTGTGTCTATGCTGTTTGTTAGTCATAATGTTTTACTGTGCATTTGAAAGAACAGTTCTGGTTTACTTCAATCGGTGCCAATATGCTAAATGTTTTTATACCTTTAGCTGCTTTGGGAATCTCCAATTGGGGAGGAAAAGCAGGTTACAAATATGAATAAAATGTCAGCCTAAGAATTGTACTCTTGCTACCAAGAGTTGCTAGAACACTCATGTCAACCAATGAGGTGCACCAGGAAGAAACACTACTAATGTAAGTAGTCCACTGTCTTTCTCTATGGGAGGTGGAGCACATCGGGGAATATATGTAAATGCAGGGAAACCTGCCCCCCCCAATCCACCTTATCACAGACTTCTTTTGAAACTCCCTCTGTTTCAGTGTCCAGGGCTGCTATATGAGGAAACCAGTCAAACCAATTCCTGCAGAATTAGTAACAGTTCTTTGGAGACACAGCAGAAATTAAATGGCAGGATTCTGCAACAACATTGAAAGTAACACTATAGGCAACAAAAAGTTATGACTCATCATACCAAATCACAAACCTGGAAAAAAGAAGTTGTGAATGCTAGGATGCTGAGCTGGAGAGACTGTGGCCCCGGGTCTCAACTCAATGAAAGGTATGGCTGTGTCCACAGCCTGGTGGTGGTGGTGGGAAATAAGGTAGCTGCAGCAGATGCCTGTGAACCTTTTTGTCTGAAGCCTGCACTCAGCATGAGCGGAACACAGGGTTCTGTGGCTCTTGTAGGATTAATGAGGATGTATGTGAAACTCCTCAACCTGTTCAAAGAACAAAAACAACTGATAAGAAATTGTTATTGCTAAATTCAGTGGTACCTTTCAGTAAACATGCCTGGGATAAGGCAACTAATTAGCCAGCTCTTAATTAACAAAATGTGCATATATACCACTTGATTGTAAGAAAATCTCAATGCAGTTTACAAAAATATAAAACATTAACATGATCAATTTAAAAAGTTAAAAAATTACTGTATATAAAAACGCTCCAAGGTATTATTAAAGCCAACAGTAGCTAAAAAGAAATAAAACACACAGGTGGCACTTTGTGTTAAACCACAGAGCCTAGGACTTGCCGATCAGAAGGTTGGCGGTTCGAATCCCCGCGATGGGGTGAGCTCCCATTGCTCGGTCCCTGCTCCTGCCAACCTAGTGTAGCACCCTGCTTGTGGTTAACGCTTAGCTGGAATGAAATGGTTAACGCTTAGCTGGAATGAAATAACGCTTAGCTGGAATGGAATGAACGCAGCAATAGAGAAATTAAAATAATAATTTATTTGTCAGACAAATAAATGATAGGCACAGTGGTATATGGTTACCAAAGCTCTGCCCACTTCAGCCCTGATGGCCAGCACTTATATTTCCTCAGCCCAGCCCCCTTGCTCCTCCTTTGGCTGCCTCTGTCCAATCAGCCTGGTTGAAATTCCTATTGGCTGTTTGCTAGAACCAATCATAAAAGATACACCCATTTCCTATTACCTTTTATGGGAGACAAAGAGCTATATTTCCTTCTATCCATAAATGGCAGACAAGTAGCCATATATCTTACATTTGCCTCGACAAGGCACCTTAATTACCAGATCGCCTTTTGCCCTGTTGCCCCTGCATTCCAAAACAAATGGCTCATGGTATTAAATTCTATCTAACCAGAGATCTTGGGTTCACCTTCTCACACACCATCAATGAAATAAGAATCTAACATAAGAATCTAACATTTCTTACTTTCTAAATCCTTTGCATAATTGCATTAAGCCAACAAATTTCATACATAACATAGATAGCTTTTTAGAAGAAAAGGCCTTTGCAAAGTAAAAAGGAACTCAGTAAAAACAGCTTCAAAAGCAGCTTCTTCAATTTACACCCCCGTTTCCCAGCCAGCTGCTCTTCCTATTAGCTCTTGCCCTTTAACCTTAGGAAAATATGGCTAGAGTCTGATGGGAGGCACATGGTATTATTTTCTGTTAAAACAATAAATCTTACTATTTACCAACTCTTAATTAGTGTCTTTGCAGCTTGATTGTATTCTGTAATATGTAGGGTCAGTATAACCTTTGCTCCCAGCCTGTAATTTCCTTTTACAACTTTGAGAAACTTGTCTCCTGGTACTGCTATAAATCAGGGGAGCCCTGTTCAGGAGGATAAACAACTGCCAAAGTACTTAGCCAGCTGCTTTTCTGCCTGGCATGAAACATACAAACATTTGCAAATATATCTTTAAGCTCATTTTAAAATACAGGCCTTGATCAGATGCCTCACTAGCAGTTCAAAAGCACCTCAAAGTGCAAGTAGATAAATAGGTACCGCTCCGGCGGGAAGGTAAACGGCGTTTCCGTGCGCTGCTCTGGTTCGCCAGAAAGCAGGTTAGTCATGCTGGCCACATGACCCAGAAGCTGTACACCAGCTCCCTCGGCCAATAAAGCGAGATGAGCACCGCAATCCCAGAATCGGTCACGACTGGACCTAACGGTCAGGGGTCCCTTTACCCTTTACCTTTTGTTTTAAGTGATCTTATGAATGTATCCAAAGAAGAGAAAAGTTTGGAAGCCTGCAAAGTTTCTTTGAGCACTCAAGATTTTCTTTCTTGGGAGAAAATTTCTTTTGAAAATCTGTGAAGATTACACGTTCTAAAACTATAGCCAGCTTCATGTTTGCTTTGGTAGCAACATATACTAGTGATGCCTTTTCAAAACAAAACAAAAAACAACTGTTTCGGTCTATTGTATGTATTGCACTTTAACTGACATATTTCTCTTTAAATATGTAGTGTTGTTCATCACCGGGGGGGGGGGGGGCGATCATTGGGCCAACCTTTCCCCTGGTATATGTATATATATATAAAACTATACAATATCATACCATACTATATGCAGGAGGCAGGCTTCAGCTATTCCTTGTACTGAAAGTACTTTGAAAAAAATCTGGTCTATACTGCAATCAGATGAGGTCTTTCTTTCTTTCTTTCTTTCTTTTTATTTTGAATTAGTATTAGGTTGTGACAATAAGTAGGGGAAAAACATTATACGTCAAACATTCTCACCCCCCCCAAAAAAGTGCAAAGGGTAGAATAAAAACAAGGAAAGGACATATGAAGAGGGGAGAGACACAACATAATGAAGAAACTTTATACCACCATGAATTATTTAAAAGGAAAAATGTTAATCATTTACTTTGTTGTTCCAAAAATGTAGAAACAAGGGCGCACCTCTTAATAAATCTGGTTTTCTTGATCATTAACTCTTGCATTTTTCTCGCATGCAAGTTTAACCATTAAGTTACCGGTAGTTTGTGAAGCTCTCCTTAAGCAATCAGTTATGGTGAGGGGAATATTTATTTTTCTTAGTGGCAATGCAGTTGTTTTTGCTGCCATTAACTGCACAGTCATCAGCTGTAAATCACCATTAATGATTTCAGAATGAGTTGTTTCAGAGTTTCTTGAGAGATCAATAATTCCAGACCACAATCCCAAACCCAGCTTCAGGGGCCTATTCTTGCATTGCCAGGGCTGCCAGGAGACATTATTCATTTCATTTCTATACTGCTTTCAAATATATAAAAGGATGTTCAAATATATAAAAGGATGTCACATAGAGGAGGGAGAAAGGTTGTTTTCTGCTGCTCCGGAGAAGCGGACACGGAGCAATGGATCCAAACTACAAGAAAGAAGATTCCACCTAAACATTAGGAAGAACTTCCTGACAGTAAGAGCTGTTTGACAGTGGAATTTGCTGCCAAGGAGTGTGGTGGAGTCTCCTGCTTTGGAGGTCTTTAAGCAGAGGCTTGACAACCATATGTCAGGAGTGCTCTGATGGTGTTTCCTGCTTGGCAGGGGGTAGGACTCGATGGCCCTTGTGGTCTCTTCCAACTCTATGATTCTATGATTCTATGCTTTATTTTTTAAAAAAAACCTCAAAAGAGATTTACAACCTACATTAAAACATCACATAAAGCAATCTAGAATGAAAGACAAAACAAAATTTACCATTCAAAGCAACATAACAGGAAACTAAAATATGAAATATTTTATTTTTTAAAAAATTACTGTACAGAGGACACCCACAGAATGCACATTCAACGCAGCTAAGTTAACCAAAAAATGATTCAAAAAGAAACACCGCTAAAGGAAGTCAAATACAAAATGTGCGTTTAAAACAGTATCATTAACAAGAGAACATTCTCCCACGCCCAAGACATTATTTCCGGGGAGCGTCTCAAAAGGGGCGTCCGAAGGAACAAGGAAGTCCCGCCTCCAGTCACTCAACCGGCTGCTCCGCTTCTTCCGGCCTCCTTGGCGGTTGCTAAGGAGCGGGCGGGGAGAGAGGCGAGAACGTCACTGAGACGCTCTCTGTGACGCAAGGTCTTCGCGACGAGCGAGGCTGGGTGACGCGCTTTCCGGCGCGCCCGCTTCCTCCGCGGCGGCTATGGCGGCATCGGGTCCGGCGGCCGGGAGGCCTCGGGGGCGGCCGGCGGCGGCCTCGGTGGGGCAGGAGGAGCTGCGGCGGCTGATGCGGGCGAAGCAGCGCGAGGCGGCGGCCGGGAAGAAGAAGAGGGTCGACTCGCCCTTCGCCAGATACCCTTCCTGCGCGCGGGGGGGCGGGGGGGGGGTCTCCTGCTCTGGGCTCCCCTAGCAGCGCTGTGAGGTTCGCAGCTGGGATGGAGACGGGGGAGGAAGGGGTTAGGAAAGAGCTCTGCAGCCGCCACCCGCTGGTGTTGTCTTTGCTCCCCTCCCCGTTCCCAGAGTGGGACCCAACACGGCTTGCAAATAAAACTAAGAACAGCTAGAAACACAGGAGGGAGACAGCAATAATTAAAAAACAGTTAAACCTTGAGAGAATTAAGGTAAGTATGAATACAAAATACCTACTGAAACCATGCAGATAATCACAGCAAGAAGCAGCAGCGTGGGCCAACCCTTTCATTTAGCAGCAGTCAGTTCCCAAGAAGACCCCCCCCCCCCATAAAATCTCAGAACCAGGAGAGGTTCATTATGAAGTCTTTCAGAGAGCTTCAGCCTAAGACATATTTGTTGTTCCATCAGTGATTATGATGTTACCCAGGTTGCCATAACCATTTCTATGTCACCTTCCCTCTCCCTAACTCGTGGAAACAAGCTGGGCTCAAGACCTGCAACTATACAGTAGTACATTGACTGGCGGGGAGGGGGAAATATGGGTTTGGTCCTGTCCCTTGTGAGGGGGCATTGCCAACTTCTTACCCTCCATTTTCTCCATCCTCACTGCAGTTCCCAATCTTGTCTGAAAGACTGGCTGCATAGTAGTTTATTTCATTTCTGTCTCACCTTTTTGTCATGGAGTTACATGATCCCCCCCCCCATTTAATCCCCACAACAACCCTATGGGGTAGTCTAGGCTGAGAGCAAGTGACAGCCCAAGGTCACCCAGTGAGCTTCATTGCCAAATGCAGATTCAAACCTTAGTCTCCCAGTTCCTAGTCTGACACTCTAACCACTACACCACATTGGATTTCGTTTTTGGTATAAATGACCAAAATAAATTCATATTTCTTTAATGTGCCACCGAAACTCTTGTTCTTTGCGGAAGCAGACTAGCACAGCTACCCCTTTGGAAAATAAGCTCTTGCTGTGTATCAGTGTAACTTCTATCTCAGTGTAACTCAGTGTAACTCAACCAACAACTTTGTGGTGTGGTGTGGGAATGCAGAGTGCCAGCAAAGCAAAAAGTGGCTTTAAAAAAACTAAGTGTACAGTGGTGCCTCGCAAGACGAAAAGAATCCGTTCTGTGATTCTCTTCGTCTAGCGGTTTCTTCGTCTTGCGAAGCAAGCCCATTGGCGGATTAGCGCTATTAGCGGCTTTTAGCGGCTTATCTGCTGATCAGATCAGCTGATTAGCGGCTTAGCGGCTTAGAAAAAGGGGGGAAGGGGAAAAAACCCGCAGGAACTCGCAAGACATTGTCGTCTTGCGAAGCAAGCCCATAGGAAATTCGTTTTGCGAAGCACCTCCAAAATGGAAAACTCTTTCGTCTAGCGAGTTTTCCGTCTTGCGAGGCATTCGTCTTGCGGGGCACCACTGTACAGGAATCATTGTTATGAAGCCAAGTCTCTTTAATAGCTTCACACATACAAATTTACATTTTACTTCTCACTTTTAAAAGCTATAATATGTCTTAATAATAGGTATTTTAGCCAAGTTTATGTTGCATGTTCAAAGCCCACAACTGCAGTTTTGAGAGGTGGGTTATTTTTATATTCATTTCCTTGATTCCAAATTCTACATATAACAGTTTGGGAAACTTAAGCTGCTCTCTCTGCAACATGCCTGTGAAGAGTGAACTGTTGTGGCAAACACATGTGCTTGGGAAGCAACACAAAGAGGTAAGAGACAGTTCTTTTTTTAAAAAAGTAATGTGCTTACAACATTTGTGTTATGTGCAAAGCTAAGACTAATAGTTCTTTTCTTAATTACCAATCTAGAAATTGAAATGCACTGACAATGTTAATATGATTCTGCAGTACAATAATACATGAGATCTGATTATCTTACAAACTAGATATAATAGTGCCCCCCATTTTTCCCCATTTAAAACATTGACTTTTAAAAGGATGTTTATAACAAAAATGCAAAATTGCTTCATATGCTAAATAGTCTAATTACATAAAACTAACAATGTCTCTTGTCCCTTGTTACAGGCTTTCTTGAATCTTGCTTGCTAATATTGCTAGTATTCTGTGGAAAATGTGCTACTTTGTGAAAAGAACTTAAATTCTTCTATGTTGTAATAATTTATTCCTTGGGAATAAAGTACAGGTGCTCATCTGTTGATTTTAATCCCCACCCCTGCAGAAAGTTGAGCAGTTGAGAAATCTTAAACAATCAGGACCAGGTCCTATTCCTGACACCTCATCTTCTCTAAAGAGGAAAACAACCAACACAGAATCTCCAGAACTGAAGAAAGCCAAAGGTATGGAAATGTTAGGCTGTGCTTACTGACCTGGTCATTTTTCTACAGTTCTTCCCCGTTCCCCAGCTGTCTTGAAATCATTTGTGGATTAAATATTTTCCTTGGATGGTGAGTTTTATATAAAATTATATGAAGCTGTTAGGAGCAGTCTCTTGGAGATTTGGGGCACAGTTTGAGTCAGGAGATCTGTGCCCAAGCTGAACCAGGAGCTGGACACCCTGGTGGTCTGCATGAGGACTAATAAACTGAGGCTGACACGGCAGACAAGTGGTTCCTGCAGCTGAAAATTGGTGATTTTGCCTCTTCTAGATGCCCTCTCTTTGAAGGGACAGGTACACAGTTAACAGGAGGTTTTGGAACCACATTTGACCATGGATGCACATGTGGTCTCTATGGAGAAGAGTGTTAGTACAATTTGGCCACTGTGACACATGCCTTGGTAACCTCACGTTCTAGAATGTTGTAATGCAGTCTTTGTGGTTCTTCTTCCCTTCCAGCTGGTTCATAGGCTGCTGCTAGTGCAGAATGTCATGGACCAGGTGGTGAGTGGTGCTCTTTACTGAGCACATGCCATGCCCATACTAATGGGTCTGCACTAACTACCTGTCACCAAATCAATTTTAAGGAGTTGCTATTTACATATAAAGTCTGAAGCAATTCCACACCAGCTTACCTGGAAGCCTGGTTAAGGACATTAAATGTTCTTTTTCACTGGGAGCATTAGTGTTACAGAATGCACTCCCTGCTGAAATGCTAGAGGCCCCGTCTGCAATGCTATATTGCTGGCTTTTGAAAATGATTCTGTTACAGAGGCATTTTCCCAACCCAAGTCTCCTGTTTTAAGAGAAGTAATAGGATTTTTTAATTTAATATTTTAATTATGGATATTTATGTATTAATGTTTCTCTACTTTTTTCTAATTGCCTAGAAGCCTACTTTGACATTAAATATAGATGAATTAATAATCAATACAAGTAGTATTTGAGTACCCATAACATGAATGCCAGGCAGAGTTGCTAATAATTATAAATTAGTTTTTGATGGGTACTTGCTAGGACAGAGAACAGATTGTGGTAAAATGCTGAAAGTAACTATTCATGGTTTCTAGTCAACTAGATGTGCCCTTGTATATTGCACACTGTAGCTGCTGCTATGGTGCAGTGTTTAAAATGCTGGGTGTGTGTGTTTTGAATAAATGCACCCAAAGGGGGTGAATTTAAACTTGGTTAAAGGTCCTAGCCTTAGAGTGGAAGATTAAAGCTATGTTTAGGTAAACTACAGTTTTATGTGATTGGGAAGGCTACACAAAATTTCTTTTAACTGATTTTATATCTACTTTTTTGTATTTTTCCTGTTGCCACATTAATTGCTTTTGTTTCTGATGTTTTTGATTGGTTTTATATTTGTTTTATGGTTCTCTTTTGTAGGCCATCTTGAAAACCTAGATTAATAAAATTGTGTTTAATTTTTAAAAACACACTTTTACATAAGGAAATTTCAGCTGCTTGCAATGCCTGTGTTTCTTGGAGTAACTGTCCTATGAATTGTTCTTTTAACACACAGTCACCTGACTGTAACCACTTTAACACTGGTCAAACCTCAGCTCAATTACCTGAAAAAAACCTGTTATGCTGATCTATTATTATTTATTAAATTTGTATACCACCATTCATCCACAGATCTAAAAGGGATGACAGTGCAATGTGGATGGAAGAAGGTGCTGTTTTTCAATAGTTTTAAAGTCCTGGCTTGGAAGTGTCACTCTATCCATTTAAGACATATTTTAAGGCTGGATAATGTGGGTTGCTATGTCAGCAAAAAAGTAGCCTCAGAGGGATTCAGTGACATCACAGTCATTGCGTCACAATCATTGGCGTCATAAGTTTTTATCGGCTCCTCCACTCAGAGGTAGAGAGTGTGCTGAGAGAGACTTGCCCAGGTTGTCCCCATTGAACTTCATGACTTGAGTGGGGATTTGAACTTGGCTTACCTTAGTCACACGACTGATCCAGAGTTCTTCCTGGGTCACTGCAGCTTGGGTGTGAAGTTCTTTTTCTGTTTTAAATGTGACAGAACTCTGATAAAATGTTTTGCAGATTCAAGTGACCATCCACAAACAGTCTCTTCTGGGTAAGTTGTGATGGTTGTTATTAGTTCTGTTTTTACATTTTCTTTTCCCATAGTTATTGATATGAACAGGATGTTACATTTGTTATTCATTACCTGAAGTCCTAACTGGTGCTGAGAAATTTGCTTTCAAACAGGGTGGTTTAAATATTCCCATATGACAATTGTTCAATTGCAGTGGCTGACAACATTATTTCCATTATACTACAGTTACTTCAGAGAAAATTATCTTATTTCATGGGGAGTCCCAGATGGGGACACCAGATGGAGGTGACCACCATGTGGAAAGCTGTTTGGGAAACACAAATTTGGCATGGGGAATGTCTATTTAAGGGAGGAAAGTTGTTGTTTTTTAAAAAAATCACCTTAGGTGTACTTGAAATAATTGTCTTGATTCTGGCTTGTATTATGATGGAATGTTTTTAAGTTGTTGTGGAAAGCCAGCCAGATGGGCAGGGCATAAATAATAAAATTATTGTTATTGTTATTATTTCATTTTTTAAGGCTGCCAGCAGATTTTTTTGGAAAAAATGAACAAGCAGAAGCCGAAAAGGCCTCTTGCAAAGCTTCAAGTGGTGGCTTATTACTTGGAGACTCTGAAGAGGAGGAGGAGGAAGAGGCAGAAGAGATGGCCAAAGAAATCCAGGACAACAGCAGCAAACCTCCTTTGTCGTCCACAGTGCAGCATACAGCAACACCAGCCCACCCTCTAAAAGTAGACACCACTGCTTTACCATCAGGTAACTCTGGGACTTTCTCTGCTGACTTTACAGTAAAAAATATAGAGTTCCAAGGCCACTCTAGCTGACATGGCACAAATCAGAAGTTTTGCTTTACTTTACCTGTGAAGTTGTGTCATGTCCTCTTTTTTATGGCTTCTGAAGTATTGCTGTGCCACATTAGGTAGGCTTATCCGTATATACTGCAGTGCGCTCCACGTGTGTCATACGTGCATATTAGATGGCTTCTCATGCCAAACGAAAACCAGCAATCTGCTATTGATGGTTGTAGATGTCCAGAATTTTGCTTCCAAGTGTGGCCAGCCAGATGCTTCTGAGGAACTCCAAAATGGCATGGAGGTATTTTCCCCTGCTGTTCATTACTAGCATCTAGTACGCTGAGCCTCTGAGGTTCTCTTATCGTACAACGGCATAGCTGACCAATTCTCATCTTTTTCAGTAAAGCACCAAATATATATAATTCAAGGACTAGTACGGGGGTAGGCAACCTAAAACCCGGGGGCGGATGCGGCCCAATCGCCTTCTCAATCCGGCCAGCGGACGGTCCAAGAATCTGCATGTTTTTACATGAGTAGAATATGTGCTTTTATTTAAAATGCACCTCTGGGTTATTTGTGGGGCATAGGAACAGTGGACCGGCCCACAGTTGAAAAAGGTTGCTGATCCCTGTACTAATATCTGGTGATTTTTAAATACATGAGTCCCCAAATGGTATTATGAACAAGCAAACAGTTTATTTTATAACTTAGTGTATGTTACAGCTTTTGTCTACAAGAGGTGTAAATTTGGTGCTTTTCTTAAAAAAGTGCACAGTTGCGACAAATAGAGCGTCAGTGCTACACTATTCAGGATTCAGGATTAGGATAGACCTATCCTAATAAATTTTGTCTAGTCATTTTAAAGTAGTGGTCATCACCAACATGCAGCCCAGTCCTATGCTTGTGTGCTCGGATATGTTTACTGAGTCCAGTGGGACTACTGCTAAGTTAAGTGTGCACAGTATTTCAATCTAAGCAGTGGTGAATCTTGTAAGTTAATCAGTCTGTGAAGTACCGTATTTTTCGCCCTATAGGACGCACTTTTTCCCCTCCAAAAATGAAGGGGAAATGTGTGTGTGTCCTATGGGGCGAATACAGGCTTTCACTGAAGCCTGGAGGGCGAGAGGGGTTGGTGCGCACTGACCCCTCTCGCTCTCCAGGCTTCAGGAGAGCCCCAGCGCCAGCCCCACAAGGTTGGGGGACAGAGGGAGGCGGAACGCCGCCATCCCGCTGTCTCCCGAAGTGGTTTGGAAGCTGACGGCGGGGAGAAGAGCGCTTCTCCCCGCTGCCTGCCCCACCACTCTGGGGACAGCAGGGAGCCGCAGCGCGTCTCCCTGCTGTCCCCGGACCTGATCTCCAGGCGGGCGCTTCTCCCTGCTGCCTGCCCCACAAGCGCCTGGGGGGGGGGAAATAAATTTTTTTTCTTTATTTCCCCCCAAAAAAACTTGATGCGTCCTATGGGCCGGTGCATCCTATGGGGCGAAAAATATGGTACTTCCTTTTGTTGATACTTATATCAACTTTATTGGTTCATCTCAAGGTTTGAGTGATGTCAGTTTTTCCGTCTCTGCTCATCGTTTGTGCAATTAATACACCCATTTTTAGTGACTTTGGCTTTCAAATTGTGCATATTACACAGACAGTGATTCTTTTCTCTATTGCAGACTATTCAGACAATAAAACTTTAGCTGCACCTTTAGTCTCCCATTCTGGCTCTATTCAGAAAGCAGAAATACAAGAAAAAGTTGTGGAAAGGTAAGCTAGCCAGTGTAAAGGTTTTCCTTCCTATTTTAATTTGTAATTAAATGTGTTTGGGTTCTCGATAATTAATAATCCTCAGTATGCCGAGTATATTGGTACTTTTTTAAAAAGAAGTCACAGTCTGATGAGATAAACCAGTATTTTAACAGTGTTCGTAACTTAAACAATTAGGACACCATACGTAATGGAGCTTTGAGAAAGCAGTGTATTAGGAGAATGGCTTCTTGCATTTGTTTCCTTTATCTTTATTGGATCTTGGAGGTTTGGAAAAATTAAACTTACAATGCCAGTTGATATGGTTAGTTCAAAAGGGGTTCCTTCATTTCTCCTCAACCTCAGGCCAGGGGGTGGGAGCGCTAGTTGGCATTGTGTTGGTCGCTCTGTTCTCGGTGCAGATATCTGATCTGCTGTTTTGAAGGAGTTAAAACTAGTGCAGAATTGGCTCAAGACAAGCCATCACCTTAACATTTCAGGAAAGAAAACACTGCGGAGGCCTTGCCAGAGGGATTTTTTGATGATCCTGAAGTGGATGCAAAGGCAAGTGTGATTTGTTCCGATTTCAGCACATGTCAATTCTTTGAGGAATTAATTCAGCTAGTCAGCTAGCGATTACAGAAGCTGAATAAAAGATTTACATAATGATTGAAATGCTTTGTGGTATCCTTCTGTAAACGATTTGATTAACTTGCAGCAGTTTTGGTGTTGCAATTAGCATTGGCTTTCTCTAAGTTTGTGTTGAATATTGTCTGACATGAATCAAAAGTAGAGATGGGAAGGCCTGGGGAAAAATCGGGAAAATTGGGGGAAAAAACCCGTGGTTTTATTTCCAATTTTCCGGGGGGTTTTCCAGGCCTTCCCATCTCTGATCAAGAGTAATTACTAGCCAGGATGCTGTATTCCTCATATGCAGTCAGATTTCCCTCTGCTGTTCTTGTAGGTGGTTGACAAATAGTGCAGTGAGACTGTTAATTAGCACACCTGTACATAGCTAGTTGAAATGTGATGTTTATTCTGTGATGCCCTAGATTTTGCAGAATTAATGGATGTGGGGCTGACAAAAGATGTAGCAAAGTTGGGAATAAATGTCCATGTAAAATGAAGGTAGACAGTGTATTGGGGCAATGTACAGATCAGCCTTTGCTTCTAAACTCTTAGAATAAATGCATAAAACTCTTAGAATAAATGCATAAAAAAATTCAAAATGCACATCTATAATCCTGCCTTTCTTCCTTTAATTACCATCTTGCCTCCTCCTGCCCCCCTCTCTTTCCAGCAGCCCACACAGATGTGCAGATACAGCTGGAGAGCTTTCTAAGCACCCACTTTGCTTAGTTGCTAAGAGTCCCAGCCACACTTCCTCATCTTCAACAGAAACAGCTAGAATTTTTTTGGTTTGGGAGTAGCCAAAGCAGAGATTATTTCTCTCCAGAAACTTTTCCTTGGGAGACGTTCCTTTAGTATAGCTGAAGGAGCGCCTCCACCACCTTCATTCAGCCTGGACACTGTGAAGTCCTCCAAGGATCTTCTGGCGGTTCCCGCACTGCGAGAAGTGAAGTTACAGGGGGCCAGCAGAGGGCCTTCTCGGTAGTGGCACCCTCCCTCTGGGACGCCCTCCCGTCAGATGTTAAGGAGGTAAACAACTACACAACTTTTAGAGGACATCTGAAGGCAGCCCTGTTTAGGGAAGTTTTTAATGTTTGACGTTTTATTATGTTTTTATATTTTGCTGGAAGCCTCCTAGAGTGGCTGGAGAAACCCAGCCAGATGTATAAGTAATAAAATTATTATCATTATTAAGTTTGGTGAGTGTTGGTGGCCTGTTCTCCAGGAACCTTCCTTATCTTTACAGGTTAGGAGATGGCGAAGAGTGTCCTTGAGTAATACTTTATGTTCCTTAGTAATCACATTCAGCCATAGTAGCTGCATTTCAGAAACCTCCTCTAGATTGTACATTGAAGTGACCTTTAAAAAAATTATCTCCAGAGTCATAGGGACTGAAAACCAGGATACCTGTAACAACAACAACTTAATATTTATACCCTGCCCATCTGGCTGGGCTTCCCCAGCCACTCTGGACGGCTCTCAACAGAATATTAAAAACACAATGAAACACCAAACATTAAAAACGTCCCTAAACAGGGCTGCCTTCAGATGTCTTCTAAAAGTCAGATAGTTGTTTATTTCCTTGACATGTGTAAATGCTCCGACTACCTAACTGTTTCAAGCAGGCCCATGTGTGTTTAGTATTTTTATATCCAGAAGTCATCTTAAAACAAGAAAGGAAAAGCAAGTTTCTATCCCTTTCTGTCTTAATAATTTAAATTGGGGGGGGGGGGGGAGTTCTGCTGGTCCCTGTTGGACTGAATGGAAGCTGCCCAAATCAGAGAAGGGGCTTCTGGTTCTTTTTTCCTTTTGTTTGTTTGTTTGTTTCCTGTGCCTGTCTGAATGTTCCTGATATTTAACCTCTGGAAGACGTTAGAAGTTTAGCTTAGAAAGAGTTCTGATGCCTGGTTACCAATATTGTTGTGGTTTGCATATGCTAATTGTTGCTGCCTGTCTTTGAATTTGCCTCTGAGGTTGAAGAAGCACATGCTTTTGAAATAGACCTTGATATAATTTCTTACTGATCAAGCATTAACTGAATTCTTTTAAACTTTTATTGTCCAATATGTAACAAATTAAAAAAGGCAGACCATAGTACACAAGGGGGTGGTGGTACTACATCTCAAACATTCACAAAGAGCAAAAGCAATGTATGGTTAATGAAGTGTATATTCTTATGGCAAGTTACTTTGAAATGATTTACGTATTGTTATATTGTAGCATAATTAATCATTCAGAATCAAAGCACACAACTTGCTTTTACATGGATGAAATGTGTCTCACTTCTGGAGGGGGAAACAAATGCACAAAACAGAGCTATAAGCATGGTCTTACAAATAATTCCAATGAAAGTTGATTTCCCCCAATTACTTTATTTAGCCTGAAGTATATTTAGCTGACATTGGTATGGCAAGCTATCTGGCTTGTTGCAGCTTTCAGAAGGATGAGTCTTGCTATAAGTGCCAACCCAGAGATCCACTCTTTACCTGTTAAACCAATAGGAAACAGGAGGCAGCTATAGCTTCTCACACTCCCCCCCCCAACCATATTTTTGTCTGCCCCTTTGCCTTCCTCCTCCTACTGTGCAGCAACTCTCTCTTAACCATCCTTGTGTTGAAGGAGGGGGGCAGATATAAGGTATGAGGGGGAAATGAACAGAAGAAGCGGGGCCTGAGATTTGGGTCTGTGGCGTGCCCAATAAGGGTAAAGAGGCTGTCTGGCCAGTTGCTGTGTCCTTGCTCCTGAGTTATGCATGTGATCATGTATAGATCAACACCTGTTAGTTGTAGTAGTGGCTAAATGTGAATCAAGAAGCCTACAGCCATGATCTTGGTGGGTGGTTTAGATGGGGCTGGGCAATACCTGGTTTTCAACTTCATGATATATCATTAGCTAAACATTGCAATATGCTGATATATCACAATGTCTGAAATAAGGATGGAGCTATGTGGAGGCATAGGCTGGCTGCATGGTTTCCCCCCACATTGTGATTTTTGCATAGCACGCGCACTTCATGATTTGCAATATATTGCCAGGTCAGAAATTATGAAACCAGTATCATAGTATGGACTTCAAACCAGTTTGGACAGTATATCAATATATTGCTTAGTCTTAGTCTTAGATAAGCTGCTCCCTCTCTCTCTCTCTCAGCCCCCTAATATTACCTGGGTAATATTAACCTTGCTTTCAGGAAGATGTACATGAGATGCTTTGGGACACAATATAGTGTAGTAGTGATATGATAACTCATAATGTACTGCTGCTGAATTTTGAAGGACCATATGTCCCATAGCAGTGTAATTTTTTTGTCTTTTGTTAACGTTTTTTTTGGTAAGATCCAAAACATGTGTAACAAGGACAGACATTTTATGGTACCCAAGCTAGGAGCCAAGCAGTTAGGGAAGTATTGCTGAATCCATTGATGCTAGAATATTCTGTGGTGCCAGAATGCTAATGACTCTTATTCTAAATATCAAGGAGTTAGGGGGCTAAGTAGATAGCATATAATAGATAACAAATGTGTGTTCATTCTTAGTAGCTCACATATTGCTTTCATCTGCTCCCTTTGATGTCCTTTAGTGTTTTTAAGTTGACAATGCATTGCAGTGCAAACTGGTAGCACACGATCTGAAATGAGGATTCTCTCTCTCTCTCTCTCTCTCTCTCTCTCTCTCTCTCTCTGAATATAGCTTCAAGTTGTCTGGATAAATTGTTTGCTTCGAAAAAACCAGCAACTTAGCAACCAAGTTCTCTTTGCTTCAGCATGAAGTAGAAGTAGAACCAATAATGAGAAATAGGAATGCAGCCTTCCACAAATTGCTCATCTTTCTCATTTCATAGGTGAGGAAGGTTGATGCTCCAAAGGATCAGATGGACAAAGAATGGGATGAATTCCAGAAGGCTATGCGACAAGTCAACACTGTAAGTTGATGCCTCCTGTTTTGAATTGCTTGCTCATGCAGAACTAGAACTTGGCAGAGTGACATTCCACTGCATTTGCTGACTGTTTTAATATTGGTTAAAATCATTTTATAAGCTAGCTGTGGTCCGAGTATCCCCGCTTCAAACAGTGAAGTGAAGAAACTTTAGTAACAGATAACACTGCACCAAAAATTGTGATGAAGTTTGCTTTTTAAAAATTTGATCAGCATATCCTATCTAGCAGGAATGCAGGGTGTATATTCTGTCAGGCCAGATGGCCTGATCCTGTCACCATTCACTTTCATTTCTTCAGGTCTGGTGCACTTGATGTTTTAAGTCTGTATACTTTATACATATACTCTATATATGCAATAATTATCTGGCTCTGGATTGGATTGAACATTCCTCCCATGTGGCTTCATTTTTACTGCAAGATTTGCCTCACCACATCCGCTGTTGACTAGATCTGTGGTTCTCACATTCTGCTTTTAAAAACCAATCCCTTTGAAGGTGACCACTCAGCAACTTCACTTGTGCCTGTGAACTTTGCTTTCAAACTCTGGTGTTGCAGAAAGTTTTCCATGAATGAATTGTTGGGAGAAGACTGTTGTAGAGCAGTCATCCTATTCTGAAATGCACTCGGTGCTATAAACACAGTAGATGTTCATACAAGATCAGCAGGGGACACATTTTGTGAACATGAGTGGTGCACAAGGGCTGCTCTTGGTTACATGTTGGCCACTGGCTGCACAGCATCTCCAAGACACTCAACTTTGAGAAAGTATATGCTGAAAGAAATAACAGGTTAAAATATATTTTGGAAATCAGAGATTGTTAACAGAATTCTTAAACGCGAGTTTCATCATCAGTGCTCATATACTAAGGCACCAAGATCTTCTTTGCTTGGGTTTGTCACTTTCAAAACGTATTGTGGTGGGTCAGAGCAAGCTGGCTTTCTCTTAACTTGTAGTTAAGATAATAGGAGCAAGCCGTATTCTCCCTTTTACCTGCTGCCATAAGCAGGTTAAGACCACATTCCTTCTTAATCCAGGGTTTTAATTTGCTTAAATTCAGGTTAAGTGGAGAGCATAGCCAGTTTTGGAGAATCTGTTGCCAGGAGGAAGCCTAATCCTGTAGCTTGCTCCTAGTTTTCTCACTGCAGTAAAGAGAAGGCAAAGCTTACTTTTACATCAATACAGTTTTGTTACGGAAAATAATACCCACCTTTTCTGAGTTAGATTTCAGAAGCTATAGTAGCTGAAGAAGATGAGGAAGGGCGACTTGACCGTCAGATTGGAGAAATAGATGAGCAGATGTAAGTAAATTAAAACCTGATTTCAAAAAGCTTAATGTAAACGCACTGCTTGAAATTAAATACAACAAAATTCTGCAACTTTTATATAACACACACAACTCTGTGCTTACTGTTGTGTTTTTGCTAGTCAAGGGGTAAGGAGAAGAGATTCTTTGGGAACTGAATTCTGCAGCTACTATCACATCCCACAGCTGTGGGCTTCCTTGTACCTGCTACATCTCCCCATCCTCTCACACACATGGCTAGATAGAATCAAGTGATGAAATTTGGAGGAAGGCCCTAAAGTTCATAGACATGCAAAGTGTCAAAAGTTCTCCTAGACTTTTTAAACTGTTCCATTTCTGTACAAGAGCACTTTAGATGCACAATTAAGAATTGCATGGCTTAGGAGATTTGCCAGTTCCACAGCTTTGGAATGGTTAGCCCCGTGCATGAGATCACAACAGGATTCTTAAAGCCAACTTCCATACTTACTTTTGGGTCCAGCTCTTCTCATATCTGACTCTAACCGAAAGTAGATGAGGTTCTAGAGCAAGAGTGGCTAACCTGTGGCACTCTACATTTTATTCGTCCCTAACTCCCAGCAGCCCCAGCCACCATGGTCAATGTTCAGAGAAGAGAGGAGTTCTGCAACAGCTCAAGGATCACAGGTTGACCACCACCCAGACTCCTGTTGTCTCCTTTCCATGCCTTGCCCCTTGTATCCTAAAACACATCCTTAAGCACAATGATACAGTAAGCTCACCCTAATATTATAAAATATCTGGAGGGACCAAGGAACTCTTTTGTATTGGCGTGGCTTCACTTTGGGTGTAGGCTTTGCTGCACAATGTAAGACTACCCCTCCCCGCTCCTTCCTTAGCTGGTGACTCCCAAGTGGAAGCAGGAACATGGAAACTGGTGGAGGGGACTGTTTGAGGTCTCTGGAGACTTGTTGATTAATGAATCACTTCCTTTTTTCTTTTGTAGCCAAATAACTTTACATGAGTGTCTTAAGTTTAGAGTATCCTTAACTTTTTTATTGTCAGCTCTGGAAATTGTTCATTTGTAGGTTAAAAAAAATAAAAGAGTAAAAACAGAGATGCAAAATATAGTGGAATAAAATTATTTTCCAAAAATCAATAGTTTTCAAATTGTTCCAGAAAACCTTGGAAGTCTATATAAAATTCTTTAGTGAACCAATCAGGCGCTTTTCCTTCCATTTGCCGTCCAAGAAAGGAAGATTGTCTGGTTGCATTCTAAGCATTTATGCAGTCTGCTTGGTGACAGAGGCGTTCCACAGGCCAGCCCAGTATTCTGCATGACATGAGCGGCTTGCACAGTGCTCAGGGCTTTGGTGCAAGACACCCAGGAGTTCACTGGAAGAAAGGTCAATGTGGCAAGTGTTCCCTGAAGGAAAGCCATCTGAAAACCACCTCCTAAATAGCAGACAGTGGCCCCAGTGCACGTACACCTTGCTAGGCTTACCCTTTGCACCCCAAAAGGACAAGTAAAAATAAGTTGGAAAAGTCTGAACTCATTCAGTGATAGCAGCTCAGGTTCTTGGACAAAGTACCATAGGCTTGAATTGACTGAGTTAATGTTAATGTTGTGTCTGAGAAACTGCTGTGTTCTTTCCAAAGATATGAAGACTGTGAACTTAAAAGGCACACGATTGCAGCTTTTCACTTAAGCAGCAGAAGAGGGCAAATTATTATTTTTAATTTTACCCTAGTGAATGTTTCCGCCGTGTTGAACAACTGCGTGACCGCCAGGAAGTACTGAAGGATAAACTGAAGGAAGCCATGAGACTAAGAGCTGCACAGGTTGAGGACGGTGACACTGGCAGTGATGACGAAGGAGAACTGCATGACCTCCTCTCTCAGGACTGGAGGGCAAAAGGAACATCGTTGTAGCTGCTAGGAGCCAGTCTCCCGGTGGGTGGGTGGTATTTTGGTCTTCTAACACAGGATAAAATATTTATTTAAAGAATCCTGCAGGTATTGAAATGTGTAAAAATATGTTTATAGGGTTAAGAATAGAAAAAGCTATTGTAAAGAGTTGTATATTGTAAAAACTTTTTTTTAAAAAAAGATGTAATTGTAGCTTTCCTATTAAGATCTACAGAAAATGTTTTATTTGCTCTATGAATCCAGTGTAGCTTCTGTTGTGTCACCTGTGCTGTTTTAATACCAATTAAAAGTGTTAGGGTCTAGGGAACACATAGGGGAGTGTGAGCCCAAGCAGTTGGAGCATGCTGCAGGGCAAAGCAGGGCTTTGACTTGGGGAACCACAGCCAGGGCTACGCAGGGCTTGGTGCCGGATCCATGGACTCGCACCTCCACGCCTTCTCCCAATATGTCTTTGAAATACTCCTTGGATTCAAAGGTGGTTTTCCATTTGGCAGGGGGCGGGAGCTCCTGTTTGAGAAAATAAGTCTAAAGCCTGTACACAGTACATCTTTTATTGTAAGATTCCTAACTATTTAGTTACTTGTAGATGCTAGTTAACCTGTATGATCCTAGAAAAACTTCCTTGCTGCCTTGGACTTACTGTCTTTTTCTAGTATAGTTTAGAAAATACTTAAAGACAGCCCTGAATGATGGCTACTGGGTTAAACAGAACAAGAGAAATTTTGCCCTGTGTGCTTTGCACAATATGTGTTGGTTAATTTATAGAGCGAGTACGTACAGCCATGAGTAGACATTTCACTTTAATTACCCATCACCCATCCCCAGTTCACACACCAGTAACTGGCATTTTTAGGCTGTTTGGGCTCTATGCCACTGAAACCTTTTCTCAGGAGCAATGTAATGCAATCCGATCTGAAATAGCAAAGACATGTTGTTTTTTTCTAATTAATGATGCTGCCACAAATCAAGTAAAATGTTGTTTGGAATAGACATTCCAATAAAATACTTTCTCTGAAGGAGTTGTGTTTTTTTACTGTGGTATAAGCGCTGCTGTCAGTTTCAGCACTTGGCCCTAACCTATAAGAATTATGTTTGGATATTGCCTAGTAATATTTCCTGAAGTCAAACATTAGTAGTATGGATGTCAACAGTAAGGAAAGGCCTATTAATCCATCAGTTATGTCCTGGATACCTGTATTTTTAAAGGGATTGTTCATCATCCAAAGAGCTACCTGGGTTTAGCTAAGGGATTTGTTTCAGCCCAGTGGCATTCTTTGTGTCTTTTCTTTTAATAACACTTCTGCTACCACTGTCATATTAAATTGTTTCTTGACACCCCTCAGCTCCACAAGTAGTTTTAATGTGGCACAGCAGCCTGATTTTTGTGAAATGTACCTGAATCATAGAATCATAGAGTTGGAAGAGACCACAAGGGCCATCGAGTCCAACCCCCTGCCAAGCAGGAAACACCATCAGAGCACTCCTGACATATGGTTGTCAAGCCTCTGCTTGAAGACCTCCAAAGTAGGAGACTCCACCACACTCCTTGGCAGCAAATTCCACTGTCAAACAGCTCTTACTGTCAGGAAGTTCTTCCTAATGTTTAGGTGGAATCTTCTTTCTTGTAGTTTGGATCCATTGCTCCGTGTCCGCTTCTCTGGAGCAGCAGAAAACAACCTTTCTCCCTCCTCTATATGACATCCTTTTATATATTTGAACATGGCTATCATATCACCCCTTAACCTCCTCTTCTCCAGGCTAAACATGCCCAGCTCCCTTAGCCGTTCCTCATAAGGCATCGTTTCCAGGCCTTTGACCATTTTGGTTGCCCTCCTCTGGACACGTTCCAGTTTGTCAGTGTCCTTCTTGAATTGTGGTGCCCAGAACTGGACACAGTACTCCAGGTGAGGTCTGACCAGAGCAGAATACAGTGGCACTATTACTTCCCTTGATCTAGATGCTATACTCCTATTGAGTATTGTGCTCCTATTGTGCTCATGGACATGCCACGCTGGACATGGATTCTCTCCAGAACCTCCCACAGACCCGGCAAGCTTTTGCAAACATAATAATATCCTATTCAAAATACTATTGGTATGTAGAAAACCATTTCCACATGGATGATACCTGTGGTTTTTTCCACTAAGCCACTCACTCAACATGTTGGCTGAAAGTTCCCATTAAGCAGATTATTGTGCAATACTCTTTAAGATGCCATATTAGGTTGCAATGCTTTCCCCCAATAAGCACCAGGCCTAATTGCAATTATGTCAAACTTTTAATTGTTAATGCAAAACAAGCCATAGGTCTGAACTCATTGGTGACAAGTCACAAAAATAGTATTTGATCAACATCTTCGTTACAAAGTTAAAAATCACAACAGCTATTTGTATGCACAAAGCTAAGATGTGGTTTTTAAAGTCAGGAAAACCTTTATTTATAAAAAACAGCTTATTTAGTTTATCAAGTCTATACTTAATATATAGTGGTTTAAAACATCAACAGCCCATGCTTTGTACAGACTGGCCAGAGCATGAACATCTACAGAAATTTTTAAAAATAATAATCATCTGTTACTGTTCCTTGCTGAGCCTCAAGATTATTAAACCAGAATAGCAATGAAAGCAACACAGGAGTTGGGAAGCACAGTTGCTTAGAGTAAAAGTGTTTATTTTGAGATCTTGGAAGAGTAATAAAGTTAGAAAGGACCACTTCCTCTGTTGATTAGTCCATAGAAAGCATTGTCTCATGAGGCTTTAGAAAAGTCCTGTCAGGGAGCTCAAGCCCTAGTGCATGCTGGGACACATTACAGAGCCCCGAGGCCAGAGACTTCTGAAGAGAGCCTGAAATGCAGGAACAAAAATCAGGGGAAGGGGGGCAAAAAAAAAGAAAAACAGGAAGAAAAACTTCTCACCATTTTAAAAAACACTTGAGTACAACCGGCATAGAACAGCATTTCAATCCAAGCAAATTCTCACATTGATTTACTTCAATTTATAAACACAGTTATAATAGTTCTTAACAGTTTTTACAGCAGGTTTCTAGAGCTGTTGAATACCCGAAGCCGCTTGACAGTATTTCCATTTCTCCCCCTTCAGTATATACAGACATGGAGACTGTTTGGTTAAGTGCAAATTGTTTGCAATAATGGCAGTTCTACAATTGGTTACAGTGACAAAACGGTAGTGCAAAGGTACTAAGGTTGAGAGAGAAAAAAGTCTACAGAGTACAGAAATGACACACGATACTAAAAATAGTGCTTAGCCCTATACAATTAAAACAACACACTTTTAAATAGTAGGTTTTAAAAAGTATTGCATTTGCATTCTGTTCAATTCCTCATTAAAGCTTTTGTGTCCAAGGAGTGCAATAGTGGGTGAATATGGCAGGCAAATGGATTAAGTTCAAAAGATTGTGAGGCAAACAGAGATGCATTATGGCGCCACTGTTTAAAGCAACATAAATTTAATAAGAAAAAAATAGTGAATGGACAAACAGAAAATGCAATTTTTGTGAAAAAAGAAAAGAAGAACCAAACAAAACAAAAAATCCCACTGTCAAATAACT